>NC_140619.1:22961307-23561307 GCF_057382275.1 Copadichromis virginalis
CAGCACGGCCTCCTGCTTCAACACAGGCCAGCCCTGTATAACTGATCATACCGCTATCCAGACTCATTCTGCAGAGATGTGGGAATGAAAGGTCCGATTAGGGCCTGCTGGAAGTATTCAGCACACAGTCGCTACCCTGCCCGGCCCATCACTCCAGTCGGCGGCCCCCTTCTAACCAGCCCCTGCTCCCCTCCGTCCTGCGCTCCTCAGAGCTGTGATTGGCATGTGAATTACAGTGTGTGGTGATGATAATAAGAGTGCTAACCGGGGCCAGGCCTGCGCCTTCGAGCCAGCAGCCAATCCCAGCTGGCACAGCCTGAAAGACAACCACTGCCACCATCTGAAGAGGCAAATAAAAATGACAAGCTAACTGTTAAAGAACTGCTGATTTTTCACATGTTTTAAAAGCTTTTGTAGCTCTGCCAGATCTTTCTTTCTTTTTCTTTCCACCCAACTTCTTCTTCTCCTAAATTTTCACCCTTCTCCCTGGCCGCCTGCGACCACATCCAGATACACGAAACCCCTCATTTATCAGGGAAATCTAAAAATAATCCCTCCTCTGCTGCGGTGTGGCTTTGATAAAAATAAATAAATATTGGTGTTCAGAACGATTGTGCGCTGTGGGACAGAAACAGATAAAGACATGCGTGACGGTTCCTCAACAGCTTTCCACCGCATGCATGTGAAACGACGGATTTCCCCCCCTCAAATAATTACTACTTCCCCCTCTCACCATACGTGTTAACAACAGCGAAAGGAGCACTCAACACATTTCAAACTCCTGCTCAAGTCAGCGAGCCATCCAGAAAGTGTATTTACGTTGGAGCGTCGTTCACTTTTATGCATCGCTCTATCCAAACATTCCCAAAATCGTGTGGTAGTTACACATTACAGTATTAGAAAATTACACCCTAACACCCGGCAGATTAGTTTTTCACCCCTTGACATCCTTCTGGGAAGTAGAGCTCTCATTCCCAGGGATCTATTCCTAAATCCCAACTTTCCCGGTGCCCCGTTCAATCAGCGTCCTGCTTGGCAGAGTTGCCCCGTCTGGGCTGTCTGCGAGGGAGAAAAGATGCTCGGCTCAGACCCTCACATGCAGAGTCTGACTCTCATTATCAATTACGGCTGTTTTTGTTTCTTTTTACCACAGCCATTAACCACACTGTTACTGGCAGCCAGGGGGAGTTAGTGAGAGAAAGAGGCAGGGAGAGAGAGAGGGAGAGAGAGAAAGCAATTTTCATCAAAAAGAATTAGCTATCCAAACAAGTGAGACGAATGTGCCGTAGAGTCAGTTTCACAGTTGGCCTCATGAAAGCATTGTGGACAGATGAAGATCTATATGTTTTTAATGGGAAGAGGGTGAGTAGTAAGGGATAAGTAAAAGCTTAGGGAGAGAAAAGAGGGAGGGAGAGGGAGGACATAATTCACAACACACTTGTGGTGAGAGGAGGAGGAGGCCTGCATCTTGGCAGAGGCGCTCCTCTCCTCTCCTGCTTTCCTCTTGCCCTCGCTCCTTTGTTACCGGGCTGAGACAGAAGGAGCCAGTGAAGGCTGGATGCCGTGACACATGAGCCATTAAATCTTCCTGCACTGCGGGCAAAGGGGGAGGCGGGGGCAGCAGTACCAGGCCCTGTGCCCAAGATCCCCACATGCTGCCAGGCTAGAGACCCAGAGAGCAGACAGCAAGAGGAGATCCACAGAGGGAGACAGAGTTTCACCACGTCTATAACTATTGTAATAACTCATAACAACCCCCCCAAGACTAAATGATCTGTAGTTGATTTAGAAATGTGCTGCTGAGGAGCAGAGACAGGCTGAGCTTTCTATCTAAACTAATCTCAAACTAATTTTTTCTGTCATATGCATTTTGGTACAAATTTAACACCAACCGGATACCTTTTTCTTTTTTTTAAACAACACAATGTTTATAATACAGTGTTCCCAATTTCCACTATGGGAACTGTTATGACTAACATTATTAATGGGTGTGTTTAGCCGCTCACGGCACATAGTTGACATTATGGTCTTGATTAAATATTGGAAAAGTCAACATAGCACAAGACACAGCGCCATTACTACAAGTTAACTTCATATCAACATAACTTCCAGGAGACGGTTTGTTTATTGTTCATTCCCTTAAATGTGTCAAGCTGAAAAGCCTCAGATCCTCCGCTTCTCATAATGCAACCAGGTCCTTTTCAGGCGTCTCTCTTGGTTCAGAAACGGCCTTTCTTGGGTGATTTCATATGTGAGTGTACGGTAATTTCTCCATGTCAAGTAAAGGCTAATGAGTCTGTGCTGTTTGTTTGTTGGTCGTTCTGCAGAGCAGCTTCAGTTTTGTATTTAATAACTGAAGCTGCTCTGTTGAGTTGAGATCAGATGACTGGCCATTGGCCATCGAAGATGATCCATTTCTTGGAAACTCTTGTGGTTCTTTTGCAGTGTGTTTTGGGCCATTATCCATTTGCACTGCTAAAGGCTGTCTAATCTGTTTTACACCATCTGAGCAAAGAGTACAGGCGTGTACACTTTATAGTTCATCTGCTTCTATCAGCAGTCACATCATCAATAAACACTAGTGCAGGAGTGGGCACCTCCAGGCCTCGAGGGCCGTATCCTGCAGGTTTGAGATCTCACCCTGGGTCAGCACACCTGAATCACATGATTAGTTCATTACCAGGCTTCTGGGGAATGACACGACTTATTGAGGAGGTTATTTAGCCATTTAAATCAGCTGTGATGGATCAAGGACACATCTAAAACCTGCAGGACACTGGCCGACACAGGCCTGGAGTTGCCCCCCCCCCCCCTGCATTTGAGTCCCACTTCTACTGCAAGCCACACATGCCCATGCAATAACACTACCTGCACCATGTTAGGCAGGTAATGTGGTATGTTTCAGTTACTTTTCTCTTCCCAAAAAGTTCATTTTGGGTTCATCTTAGAACTGTTCAGGCTCTTTAAGATATTTTCTGACAAAGTCTCATGTGGCCTTCCTGTTCTTACAGTTTTTCCTCAGTTGCTTTGGTGCATTTCTCACAACAGAATTGATCTCTGCACCACTACTAAGGCTCTTCTCAAAACAATTAGTGCAAACTGCAAAACATGGTGGATAACTTGCAAGAGTGAGTCACTTCATCAAAAAGAAAAGTCAGTTGCTCAAAATAAGTAGTCAATGCTTCAAAAGCAAGTCCCTTAATCAAAACAGATTATTTTCATCAAAAGCAAGTACTTATATCAAAGTGTCAGGGCTGTCACAATTACAAGTCATTACACCAGCACCTTTGGTCACAAAATCAAATGGTTTGAACATGTTCTCATTGTGACGATTTCTTTGTAGGTGCTTCCCAAGGACATGTCAAGTCTGGACAGCATGCATGGCATGTTGAAAACCATAACTTGTAAAGGAAAATCAAGACACTTCATATGCACTCTTGATAATATTTAATTGAAACTGTTCACAGCATTGTGCAACTGGGGAAATACAGTAAATCAAACATTTTACAGCAAACAAACCCACTTAGACAGTAAACCTTACTGCAGTAGTTATGAAACAAAAAAAAGAAGAAAAGAAAGAAAAACACCAAAAAACTGAAAAACAGACACTGTTGCATATCAATCAATGATATCTAGATGCTCCCGTCTGTCTGCCCACATATTTGCATCAACATCACAGCAAATGTCAGCTCTATCGATGCATCGGGGAAAGCATCTTCTGGAGTATCGAATCCACCCTCTGCAAGACTCTGCTGTGATGTCATCACAAGCTGCATCCATAGCTGCTAGCAGGGTCATTTGGGTATGTGGATGCCTGTCATATACCTTCCACCTCCAGGAAGAGAAAAACTCCTCAATTGGATTTAGGAATGGAGTGTAAGGAGGAAGAAATTCCATAAGTATCCTGTCGTGTGCTGCAAACTACTGCCTGACTACAGCAGAGTGATGGAAGCCAACATTATCCCAAACCACTACATGCATTGTCCGATTGTCACCAGGATCATCCCTTTCATTTTGTGGGATTAGGTCCCTATAAAGAGCGTCCAGAAAAGCCAACAGGTGTTGTGTATTGTATGCACCAACACGAGGAATATGGGTGTGAACGCCATTTTCTGAGATTGCTGCACACATTGTAATATTTCCTCCTCGTTGGCCTGGGACATCAACGGTGGCTCTTTCTCCAATGTGATTGCGTCCACGCCGTCTGCCTTTTGCGAGATTGAATCCCGCTTCGTCAAGATATACAAACGTGTGCAGGTGTTCCCTGGCTTCCAATTCCAGGATACGCTATACAAAGGATGAGAATGAAAAATTCTGTAATGGTGCATTTGGCACAACAGATTGTACAGTTTGAATTGTAAATAGGATTACAGTAACATGCATAAATGTAAGTGCAGTGCATGGCCTAAACTTTTACAGTAAACAGAGGTACATATGCAAACATGTTTTACCTGTACATACTGGTGACGGCGCTCCTTCACTCGATCACTGTTCCGTTCAAATGGTACTTTGGTACTTATGAGAGCATGAGGGTGGGAATGGATGTTTGTGTCTGTGTGTGCCTGTATGTCTGTGTCTATATGTCAGGTTGGGTATCAGACGCCACCTCTCTGGGGACATCTCGGGCCCTCCAAGGTTTGGAGGCCTATCTCCACCCACCACCACTTCCCCTGCCGGTGGCGGACTCCCTCAGGTATCGGTGCGTTGGTGGTTCTTTGTATCTGGGGGTGGGCGTCCGGGTACACACCGGCTCACTCCTTGGCGGCCGCTTATTGGGGCTCACTCGGGCCACTTTGGAGGTGGGGTGCCCCCGGCCTCTCGGCCTGGGGCTCGGTCACTCAGGCACAGCTGGCTGCCGGCGGAGCTCACGGGCGCGTCACTGCAACTCCCCCTGGCTTCTGCTCCGCGGCTGCTGAATGAGCTCTCATCTGGGACTCTCCTTAGCTCTTACTGGGACAGTGGCGCGGCTGCCCCTCTGTGGGTCTTCCTTGGTCTCTTGTGTTCTGGGGGCCTCTGGATGTCTGGAGTTTTGATCTCCTCCATACCTGCTTGATACCATAGAGGACAGGGCTGTGGCTCCCCACACTCTCTAGCAGATCATTACATGGAGAAACCTTTGGAATGCAAGCATGCTGATCCACACAGGTATGCACACAGGTGTACACATGGGTATTCACAGACGCGGACTACAGCTTTCTTGGCTGCTGCCTCAAAGCACACTGTGCGCTGTCTATCTTGCGTGCTGCACAATATCGTTTACTATTTAGTAACTATTGATATCTATGACTAGCTAGTTTATTGTGATGGTGCTTTTTTTTTTATTTTTTTTATTATTATGTTGCTCTTTGTTGTTTGCTGTCTCCCCTGTTTTTTTTGTTTTTCTTTCTCTCCATACAGGTGACCCAGGAGTTTTTTTTTGGTTTTTTTTGTTTTTTTTTTTTCTCTCTCTTCCCCCCCTTCTCACCGTCTCTTCTCCCCTTTGGTTTTCTTTCTTCCTCTCCCCCTCTTTCTTTCATTCTTTCCCCCTGTCCTATTAAAAAAAAAAAAAAAGGATGACAAAGGATGAACTGAAGCTCCGCCATCACGTGATGTCACATGCTGCTGTTTCTGATGTCACTTCCAAAAAAAACAAACAAAAAAAACAAAAAAAAACAAATGGTACTTTGTACAATCGCTTCATGGACATTTCATTCCGTCTGAGGACTCTGTCTATGGTGCAAATTGATATTGACTGAATATTTCCGAAGATGGTTTCATCTTCTACGACAGTTCTTTGTATTTCTCTCAGTCTCAAAGCGTTGTTTGCAGCCACCATTGCACAAATTCTTTCCTCTTGCTGCGGAGTCAAAAGTGGACCTCTTCCACCTCTTCCAGGTTGTCTGGCAGTCCTTTTTGAGATGCAGATGAAAAAAACAAACAAAAAAAACACAAACATAAATAAGCACAAACATGCTTACAGTAATTGTTACAGGACTATCATTCAAAACTCCTTTCTTTACAGCATTACTGTATTGTACCACAGCACACTATGCCACACCTGGGCCTAGTCTGCGCTTCAGTTACAGTACGTCTATATGTAAAGATAAGGTCATGTCCTAATGCAAGTCTCCTGTAGGACTATGAAAGTGCAGAGCAAATTAGTTTGTGCTGAATAACTACATTACAGTATGCTCACCCGTTTTCCCGACGAAATGTCTGAATAATAGAACTTACAGTAGTTCTCCCAACATTTGGCTGCACCCTTCGACCAGCCTCGGCCATTGTGAGGCCATGGTTTATCACATGATCCACAAGTGTTGCCCTGATTTCGTCAGGAACGTGTCTATGTGGTTGGCCTCTTCTTACCCGGTTTTGTCCTCGTCCTCCACCGATTCTCACCCCTCTTCCACAAGGCTGACGTTCCATGTTCTGCAGTTTTGTAGATTCAGTATGCACCTCATGCCTGTCTGTTGGTTTACACATTATATATATACTTGTAGAGTAGGGGATACTATAACGCGATTCACCTGTGACTGGGTAGAAGAGGCTTTTCATTGGTTGCAAGTAAGAGTAACACACACCAATTTTCATTAGTGTGAGATAAGGTTCACCTGAGAAAAGTAATTTATGGAGATTTTCATGGAAACTCCTTAAAAATAGGGTTTTCAAAATGGGTGTACAAATTGTTTGACAAGATGTTCAAAAATTTTGAGTGCACTGACACAAGCAATGAAATGAAGACTATTAGTTGTAAGGACAATGACTATTCAGCCGGTACAAGTATAAATAATTGTGACATTCATGATAAAAGCAAGGAGATAGTGATGAATAGCAAGTCAAAAGTGACCATTCTTTAGATATTTGTACTTACTCAACTGCTTCATGTCCAAAGGCATTTGGACCTGTTCATTACCTGCACCATGTTAGGCAGGTAATGTGGTATGTTTCAGTTACTTTTCTCTTCCCAAAAAGTTCATTTTGGTTTCATCTATCTTAGAACTGTTCAGGCTCTTTAAGATATTTTCTGACAAAGTCTCATGTGGCCTTCCTGTTCTTAAGTGTAACCCATATACTCAAGAATCCTCTGAATGTGTGTGTCCAATCTGTTGATTGCAGACAGTGATACTCCAACCTCCTCAAACGTGTTTTTGACTTGGCTAGATGCTGTGAAGAAATGAAGGAAAGAATTCTGCAATCATCCACTTTAGGTTTCCTCTGTAGTCTTTCTGACTACACTATACTATTATTCATTTGGACACTTCTTACGTTTTGCTATCTCTCTTTAATAGTTGATTTTTCTTCCTAAGAATAACCTCCCTCACTGGCACTGACATGTTTTCAGAACTCATGGTTCCAGTGAAGAGAGACCAAATGAGAGAGTTCAACGGTCAACTCCAGATCTTCTGCCTGCTTAATTTGTTACAAAATAACATGAAAAGAGGCCTCATCTGTGAAACTGCTTTAACTGTAGGATTACTGCCGAGCCTCTGAAAACTGGGGACTGTGTATAAAAATGTCTGAAATTCCTGAGCAGTTAATGAATACTTTTGTTAAGCTGCCTGAAGTAAAGGCGAAGGCCTGCATTTCAATCCCATCTTGATTGTTTGGTTTAAAATTCAGCTACAAAATGATTCAGAAAAAAAAAAGTTCTTTGGGGACCTAACTGTAAATCCAGAAATTAATTTACATGCGGTGATGATGTGCAGAGAGTGTGTGAAACTCCCACATGCCGGATTTATGTGTTGAGTATATGATGGTCATTAAATTCACAGTTGTGAACATAAACAGCAAATAGCTCTACAATCCATTTGCTGATAAACTTAAGGGTCTCTTACATTTTTTTTACCATTTCATCATCAGATTTTGGAAGATAGCGTTTGGATGACGTTCAACAGCAAATCAAGAACCACGATGTGCTGGCACACAGAGTTAATTAATTACAAGTAGAAGAGGATGTGATCAGTCCCAGTGACTCTCACATGAGTGCTGCTGCAGATGCAGAGGCAGTGAATGTGAATGAAGGCTTCATTCCTGCAGGGACATGAAAGTCTGAGAGACACTGCTGTACCTCCAAGAAGAGGGACAAGGCAGAGGTTATGAGTAGCAGATGTGACATTACACAGATGCACATCCCTGGACATGATGACATGAGGATGAATAGCTTCTGTTTGGGCTTCCTTATGCGTCCTTTTCCACGTCTGCTTCGAATGGAAAACAGGAGCAGACGATGACGATAACAGCAAACAACACAAAAATGAGCACATCATTGTCATAGCAGTCATAGTACTCCAGGTGAGCCGTCATCCATGTACCAGCACAGAGCAGAGAGGTCACATCCCATTAGAGCCACCGTCCTACATTTAATCACTCTGCAAACGTCACAGGAGACAGGCAGTGGAAGTTTGACGTTTGGCAAGAGAGCTGGCATCCCGTGCCCAGAATAAGCCTCTCACACACACACACACACACACACACACACACACACACACATGACCCAACTTAAAACAAACCATAAGGGAGCCCCGTCACATCCATTCAGCAGTGAGCCACAGACAGCCAGGCCTGTTTATAAACACACACGTTGCGAGCTGTGAGCCTGTGCGCACATACAGCACATGGGTGTGTGGCTGGTGGTGATTATTCTTTGGGCCCTGGCCTTCAGCTCCAAATAGGCACAAACTTGGAAAAAACAAATAGCTGTGAATAAACAACGCGAAAACTGAAGTGCAGATAATAGAAAAACACTTCTTATGGACAAATAAAGGTCCTTTAGTTTAAGGCCAATTATTTGCTATTAATTAAGGCCCTGTATACAAATCAACAGCATGGCAGCGAGAAGCCGGAAGGCGAAAAAAAATGAATGGGAAACCTAATTGCAGCTGGTCATCGAACTTCCGCTTTAATGGAAACCCGAGGCCTCCCTCTTAATTGGATTTGAATCCCTTGTTTCCGCCAAGCGCGTGCACGCATATTGTGTTTAATAAGAGGAAACATGTGTGCCAGCCATCCCTGAACGGCCGCAGGTTTGCGCCAAATCAGAAAGCAACAAGAAGGTGCCGGGCCGTTTAGCAGAAAGCCAGGCGAGGCGATCGCTCGTCATCACTCTCCTGACATCCCATAATCCCATGAGAAAGATTTATGAGCTGACTGGCGAAGACAGCACGGAAAGCAATCTCTCAAACATGCGAGGAAAGAGACTGCGCAGGCTATTTCTATCAGTTTTGAGCGTCTTTTTCCAATAAAAGCCAGCAGGAACAGCAGCAGCAGGCCGCAGCCAGATCCGATCTGCTACACCCTCCTCCCCCCCAGCCTGAAACCACGGCGGGTGTTTGAGATGCTTTGAGATGCTTTGCAAGAAAACGACAAGTTAGGAAAGAATAAACACGAAGGCCGGGGTCCGACAGCAGGTTATATGATGACAGGGAACATGTGATTCCGGTTGGTCATAGTTCTCCATTTCCCGGCTGTTGTCAGAGATTTCCATCAGCAACCAAACCAACCGTGCTGTAAACACAGCCCTCATTTGTTTTCTCCTCAGAGCAATTACACCATGTGATTAAAAAACATTTTAAATAGAGCCTTTGCTGACTTTTATTTGTGTAAAGCGGATCTATTTCATGTCGAGCAGTAATGTAATAATCCCGAGCTGTCATTACAGACCCTTTTTCTTCCCCCTGTGCGCCAAACTCCATCTGATCCACGCATTTATGAGAACCAGACTATTGCGCACAACCTCACCGGGTACCACGAATAAGAACCCCACTTCTGTACCAAGGAAACGGGAGACGTGAGCGCGCTTTACGGAAAGCCTTCAAATTAATATAGGAAATGTTAGCTTCAGCAGACATGCAGAGAGTTTCACGGTGATATTTTACCTTCCAGATGGTCCGAGTTAACAGATCTAAATATTTGTGCCTTTCGCCTCCTTACAATGTTTGACAGAATAAGTGTATTAACCTATGGGCCGTCTAAATAGGAGAGCATCTTAGAATGCAAATGAACGGCTTATTTGTTTAAAAAAAAAAGTCCTTTACATTACAACATTTACATTTGACGAAGATACAGGATAAATTCAAGCCATCAAATTTATTTTTGTCTTAAACGTTTAATTTTATTATTTAATATGAGTCGAAGATTACTGCCCAAATTTATGAACTGACCTAAGAATTTTGAATTTCTGAGGACAGTGAGGCGCGCAAACATGCTCCTACAGGCTGTTCCGAGACCAAAGTAACACACAGCAAAAAATATCCAACATCTATCGAGTCCTTTTACTTTTCTCTCAACGTTAAGAAACAAAAAGATATTTCAGATAAGCTTAATTCAGGTGCGTATTGAGCCAAATGGCTGCTTGTTTTGGTTCCAAAGTTCCAACGTCGAGCGCAAAAATACTGATTATGAAATGAATGTCATTATTTCACTCTTTATTATTTCACTTTATTCTCATTCGTTTCAGTTAATATGAATTTCAGGTTACATTAGAGTTTAGGTGGATGTCTACTACGGCGCGGGGCCGCACGTGAAGGAATGCGCGCTCTCCCCTCCTTCTCTATGACGCGCAGAGCGGAACCGGAGGAACGAGCTCTCTGTGAGAGAGGGAAGGCGAGAAGTTGATCCGGTTAAAGGGGGGAAATGTTGTAGTGAGAAGAGGCGTGCCAATAATCAGGGAGGTGTTTTTGATGCGGGCGCGCGTCTCGGAGAACACATGGGAACGCAGCGGTTTAATTACGCAGCGTCACGCGGAGCTCCCTGAGGTGCTGCGGCTGCTGGTGTTTGCTCTGCCTGTCCTCTTCTGAGCGAGCTAGGAGGCTGAACTTTGTGCGGGACGAAGTTAAAGTTCGGGGGAATACAGGAGCCGTACAGACGGTGTTTCCCACCAGGATGCAGGGACTGAGCTCCCGGGCTCACGCCTTTTCGGTGGAGGCGCTGGTCGGGAAGCCCTGCAAGAGGATTAAAGTGTCGGAGGAGCACGAGCCGAGCAGCGCTGACACCAGCGGCGATAGGAGCATCTTTCCCGGTGAGGACACTTTTGCTTAACCGCCGAGAGCACCCTGCTGCTTTTTATTTGAAGGACTTTTACGCACAATTTTGGGGGGAAAAACAGAAAACGCACAACTTTCTAGTTGCAAGGTTCAGTTGATTTTTCATCTTTAGGCCACATTTAAAGTTCTCAAAAATTAAAATTCTCATGATTTAGAATATATTCAATCAGTTAAAACTCAAGAGTTATCACGTGAACTTGCTTTTGAGGAATAGGGCTAAAATTAGCTCGCTCTAGGAACTTTAACATTCATGAAGTAAAATAAGATTTATAATATTACCAATTTTTAAAATTTCCCCAAATTAAAAGAGCTTCCAAAGTTCTGGCTTTCCATTAAATATTAAAAAAAAAATAGACACATTTCTGTGTTTTTTCTCATTTCTCTTTTTTCCACTCCTTTCCCCACTTTTCAGACCAGAATAAATATCCCATCAACCAGCTACAGAAAGCATGTCCGACACCGAGGAGGGGAGAGGACCCCTCAGCCTGTGACCCGCAGGGACAGACTGACAGATCACAGACTGAAGACTCTGACCCGAGCAGCGAGGAGAAGAAGCCGAAGGAGAGCGACTGTCGGCCGGACAGAGAGGTCCGAGTAGAGCTGCAGGGCTCCGAGCTGTGGAGGCGATTCTACGAGATCGGCACCGAGATGATCATCACTAAAGCCGGAAGGTAAAACATCTGCGCAAGAAAGACTAAATTCAAAGAAGTTCGTGTGAAGTCTTAGCCCCGCACAAGCCGTCTTCCTGCTGATTTTACCAACTTTAACCAGCTTTTTTATTTAAAACGTTTAAACTCCAACTGTATTTGCCTCCACGTTAACAAGCAAAGAGCTACAGCCGTTTTTCTGTAGATCACCAGATACAGTGCAGTTATGTTTTTAGTGCCACAGTTTGAGATTTCAGTTAAAACGACAGTTTAATCAGATACTTTATCTTAGTGCAATTTAAACCCGTCGGTTTAGTTTTCAGTCCGGGCCTCTGAAGGGGATTACCCCCGCAAATAAATTTAAAAAAGACTTGTCTACATTTTAATGATAACTGAAGGTGTGCTTCCTCATTAAAGCGTCTGTTGCAAATAAAATCCAATGTGGAGCGGGCTTATCAGGCTATGATAATTACATTAACTGTTCTGCGGTCACAGGTGCGGCTTTATCGAGGATTTTAAAACGCTCTATCAAGATACAACCAATCGGAGGCGAGCAGAAGAACAACAGTGTACAATAAGATCACTCCCTAAACTAACGAGGCAGCTATCATTAAACAAATTATGAGGTTCAGAACAAAAACTGAAAGTGGCTTTTCATCACGTGGAAATATGTCACTTACTTTTGCTTTTGTGAATTAACTCATATTCATGAACTAAACCGTTTTCTAAATCATTCTTAGCTAAGTATTTTACCCATATTTGCCGATCTGTAAGATCTCTTTTATGTGACGCATCGTTTGCACAGAGAAAACTTGTTGTTGGGAGTGTAATTAAGCTTCTATCTCAGGTTCGCAGAAAACGGGTTCTTGCTCAGATAAATGAGTTATTGGAACATGACTGCGCGCGGAAATCTAAGTTCCGTTTACTCAATCACCGACAACACGCGCTGTAAATCTCGGACAGTGACGACGCCCTCAGGGCCCCTGGAGGTCCCTGAACTTTCCTGTGAACCTGGCCGGCAGAAGCAGAAGCGTCTCGGCCTCTTCTTGTCTTTAAGACGTCGCTATAAACTGAAATCCGTGATGGCCAAATACGCATTTAACAGTTTTATTAAGCAGCTTTCATTAAAGAGATCAAACACGACTTCTCTCTTGTTATTTTTCCTCTCCTCTCATCAGGAGAATGTTTCCTTCTGTGCGCGTCAAGGTGCGCAATCTGGACCCTTGCCAGCAGTATTATATCGCGATGGACGTCATGCCCGTGGACTCCAAACGTTACAGGTGAGCGCCGATTTTTTTTTATTCTTGTTGTTGTTGTTTTTTCCTTTTACTTACACGCGCTTTCCTCCACGCAGGTATGTGTACCACAGCTCGCAGTGGATGGTGGCTGGAAACACGGATCACTCCTGCATCTCGCCGCGGCTCTACGTGCACCCGGACTCCCCGTGCGCAGGAGAGACGTGGATGCGTCAGGTCATCAGCTTTGACCGAGTCAAGCTCACCAACAACGAGATGGACGATAAGGGACATGTAGGTAACCCACACGCTGCCTCCTGTTGCTCTTCTTGCTTTGGATAAGGATCAGATGCACTAAGATTAAAAGGGAGTTCGTTTTTAAAGCGTATGTGCTGAAGATCATTCTTTAATTTTTGTGTATTAGATCATGATATTAACAAATCTTTTTAATCATTTTTATGTGTTTCTGCGTGTTGCTTTTGCTTTTCTGACTGCGTTGAGAGTTTCAGTCCTTAAACTGCTCTCCTACACATTTGTAACATCGAGGGGAAACCTGGATATCTTAGAGGGAGGAAGGAAGCGGAAATACTTCTCAGCTCCAAAGTTTACCGCGAAAGATTTAGCAATCTGCAAATGTTGTGACCAGGGAGGCATCTGGAGGCTTTTCGACTCGATCCTGCTGTTTATACGTCCACGCTGGAACTTGTGTGTTTATGAAATTAATTTCATGTTTAAAAAAAAAAGAAAGAAAAGAAAAAAGACAAGAATAACTTTCTCGAAATCCACATCTCTCGTGGTCAGTGTAAAATCTCAAATGGACATTTTACGCATTTTTAATTAACTTTATTGTCTTCACTTTTTTTTCTTAACATATTGCTGTTTGTCAGTAAGTGCTGAGTTTATTTTAGAAAGCGTTTCCCTCCACTGTGAAACCTCATATATCACATTACCGTTTTTTTATTGGGCTTTTCTCCTGTGAAAAGAAATAGTCTAGATCAGAGGTGTCAAACATAAGGCCTGGGGGGCAGAATCAGCCCGCTGAAGACTCTAAGCCGGCCCATTGGGCAGCTATAGAAAATGGGAAGGAGTGGATAGAGTTTAAATTTCTATCTTTAATTTCATAAATTTTACAGCTTTTCCTATTAATAAAACCTCTCCACCTCCATCGCCTTTCATCATACAACATTACAGTAATTTACTAACAGATAAAGAGCTAAATTTACAGGAAAGTTACTGTTTCAAATATTAAATATCAAATAATATGAAAATTTTAATGAGTCCACAATAATTTAAAAAACAAAAACGTTTGTAATTACAGGATAGTCTGTTTATATTAAACTGTATTAAGAAGAGCTTTAGGCTTTATAATTACAGAACAGTGAACTATTATAGCCTTTTCTATGATTTTACACATTTATCATGTTGTTTCACCGACCCGGCCCATTTCAGATCACTTAACATCAAAGTGGACTGTATGTGGCCCACGACGCAAAATGAGTTTAACACAGCTGCTCGAGATGTTAGGACCACAAATTTTTACAGTTGTGCTGTTACATTTACATGTTTATTTGTTTTGACTCTTTTCAGTGTTTTTAATCTACTTTCCCAAATATATATTAAAAAATGATAATATTAATATTCCACCTCAAAAAATTGTGCTATAAAACCCCCAAACAACCTTCTAGGAGACCAGTTTTACTCCATGACAATATATGAGGAACAAAATAATTGTTTCATATATTTTGTTTTGTTCGCAAAGAGGTCACATGTAACCCATAGTGTATTACTAATAATTTGTCAGACCTTTGTTAGTAATATGACATATTTAACCATATTTGATGTTTTATTAGGTTTATTTGATGAAAGGCACATTTGTGCTAAATACTTTTATAAAACGTAGAGCTCTTCATAATTGTATTTTAAAGACTTGGATATTTCCTTTCATTATCCTGTTAATCATGTAACCTACTGTCGTGCACCAGAAGAAGATTTATATCTAAAACAGCCTGAAATCCACTTTTTTAATTTCCTTTTTTTAAGAATGAAATTTATTTTAAAATCTGTTTTACATTTTTTTAAAAACTACAAAGTACAGCAAAATTTAGTTTTTGCCAGAACTTTCTTTATTTTTTTGGATTGTTAGCACAAAAAATGGAAATGACAGATTTACAAAATTGCATTTTTTTTATTTTAAAGGGGTTTTTTTATATAAAAAACAAAAAAGAACATGCAGCTGTAATACTTGACATGTCCGTTTCTGATCTGAAAGATGATTCCAAATTGATGTCCACCTTAAAAAATAAATAAATAAAAAGCCTTTCATTCTTCGTCTCATGATGCAGATCATTCTTCAGTCGATGCATAAATACAAGCCACGTGTGCACATCATCAAACACAACCCTCGCATGGACTTGTCTCAGATCCAGTCGCTGCCTGCTGACGGAGTGCACAGCTTCTCCTTCCCAGAAACAGAGTTCACCACAGTCACAGCCTACCAGAACCAGCAGGTAACACTCAGCAGCAGTGCTGAAATACTTCTCAATACTTCTCACAAACAGAAGGTTTGAGCTCAGAAACTAAGCGCACTAATGTTGGATTGTTTCTTTAATAAACATCTGACTTTTTCATGAATTGGAACATTAACAAAATGAAGTGATGTTTAATAAAGAAAAATCAGTCAGTGACTCTGTGTTACTACTGTTTGCCAGATTTGATCAAAAAACAGATGTTTAGCCTTTTCTTCCTTGGCACGGTTGTTATGATGATGTTCCAGTGAACAGCTCAGGCTGCTTGACCTCATAAAATGTCCACATTGTGAAGCCAGTGAGGCCCGGTTCCATGTGCTCGCAGCCAAATCATAAATTTGCAGTGTTCTGATTTTCTGCTGGTCCAATTGCTCAGAGAGGGTGTGTGTGTGTTCCCGTCGAGGGGACCTGACCCTGCTGTTGGCTACCATTCCTCCAGTAACAGAGCCCTCCGCAGGGACTGCCAGCTCTTTTCATCAGGGCTCATTTTACTATCAGTGAACGTGTTATTACAGAAACGCAGTAACGAGCTGTGACTGCGCCGACTGCAGCCGTCCACGGCCTATTAAAGCACAGGATAAAACCGAACGACCCTGAACCCCTTCTGCAAGAACCCCTGTTTGACATGGCTGATCGACTTGGGTGCTGCTGGGAGATGCAGTCCCGCGGGGGTGCTCTGCCACTCTACTCTATTGTAAAAGCTGAGCTCATTGTTAGCTTAAGCACGTCAACCGTTGACAAATCCACTCTAACCCGTGTCTGTTCCTCTCCTCTGGGCCAGATTACAAAACTGAAGATCGACAGGAACCCCTTCGCCAAAGGCTTCCGAGATCCAGGAAGGAATAGGTATAGCAAACTCTCACTGAACGCTGAACATAAACACTTTTTATTTAGCTGAAAGTGCTCCACTAAAGGACCCAAGAGGGATTTAAAGTTCAACCACTGAAATCTGAAGCCACATAAAACCTACAAATAAAGCTGAGCTGAGTAGTGCAGAATTTCACACCTCTCAGTACCAAAATTTAAATACCTGGAATAACGTTTTTCATTGCTTTTACAGTATGTATAAATAAGTGTGTGTGTGTGTGTGTGTGTGTGTGTGTGCAGGGGAGTGTTGGATGGCCTGCTCGAGTCATATCCCTGGAGAGGCCCTTTCAGCCTGGACTTCAAGCCTTTCACCATACAGCTCCAAGGTAAAGTGCTCCAGCTCTATTTACTTCTGAGATTTGACTTTTTTACCGTGTTGATCAGTGTCTTATTTTTTTCCTGTCCTGTCCGCTGACAGGGAGCTCAGGGTCGCCCACCAGCAGTGTGAAGAGCCTCCTTCCCGTCTCTTCATCTTCATCCCTTCACCCGCTGTCCTGCCAGGACGCCGCTGTCCACGCTTTCACTCTCCCCCTCTACAGCAAGACCTCCACCACCTCACCCAGCATTTCCCCTCTGCCCAGCAGAGCCTTCTCCTCCCTGGGAGCAGACAGACTGAGAGGCTTCTCCCCTCTGCCTCCTCTCACAGACCTCCCACTGTTCTCTGCGCTGCAGGGGAAGAAACCGCCCCACTGCAGGGACCCGTGTCCTCACGAGTCCCCGGGGTCTCCTTGCCTACTCCCCTTACACTGCCCTCTCAGCCCTCAGAGCTCTCCTCTCCCCCCACATCTCTCAGACACTGTAAGCCCGTATTGCCTCTACCGCTACAGCTTCCCTCTGAACCCCCAGCTTGCAGCCATTTCCCGGCACCCCAAACTAGCCGAAGACACTACAGACTGTCTGCTGCGCCAGCCTCCCTGGCTCCCGACCACCAACCACTGCCTCTGACGGCTGGACGGCACTTGCGGGCTCCGGCCCACTGAGCATTACAATCCCAAAACTGAACACACAAAACAGAAAGGGCTGATCCTCCTTGATCCGACTGAGAGGAGAAATGTGGCTGTGGGGACTTCTTTGTATTTATAAACTCTTTTACACAAACGTGTTGGAGTTACCAGCACAAACAAGCGATCCCGAGGCAGATTGCGAGCAGCTCCTTTTCATTCTGCAATCTCGTCTAGAGCCAGAGAAGCCAAAAACGGAGTAAACAGAAACATTCCTGTTCAGGCAGGATGCAGATTTTTATTCGGGACAGATTGCTTTTGACAGTTCAGTCCACAGTTTTACTGCATCAAGGGCTGTAACAGTGTTACCAAAGAGCATCAGCAATGAGGTATGTAACAGAACTATTATAATGAACGTGTTTGTTAAACTGACCATAAGTGCCCATTAAAGTTTTTTCGTGCTTTTTGTTGAGCTCCACAACTTCCAAATGGTCTTTTTATACACTTTCAAACACGGCAGTGCACACATAGCACACGCATAATGACAGTTCTGCTTGAACATAAATGCCAAATGTATTTCAGAGTAAAGCACACATGCAGTATTGAGCAACAGGAAGCGAGTTTGAAGGAGACATGATGAAAGGGTGCACATTATGTTCCAATTATCTGCCGCTGTCCATTTAAAGTGAACAAAAGCATGTTTTGTGTTTTTGAATCTCTGCGTCAGGCCTGGCCACCCCTGACTAATAACATGAGCTCATCAGGTTTCTGTGTGATTTTTAGGGGAAGAACCACAGCTGCCAGAATCCAGGCAGCCAGTTTCCATTCCTGCATTTTATTACCAATAATAAGGCTAATCAGAGATGCATG
Organism: Copadichromis virginalis; assembly: GCF_057382275.1. Taxonomy (NCBI): domain Eukaryota; kingdom Metazoa; phylum Chordata; class Actinopteri; order Cichliformes; family Cichlidae; genus Copadichromis; species Copadichromis virginalis. The sequence continues at coordinate 22,979,414 of NC_140619.1, forward strand.
GAGGTGAAATGGTTATTCAGTAGAGCCCTTTATTCGGAACAAGAGCTTTGCTCCCTGAAACAGTTTAAATCAGCTCTTTTCTTGATTGTTGTGTTGTTCAGAGTCAAATGAAAAGCTATCACTACCGTTGGCCAACACAACACAGTTGTTTTGGGGGTTTTTTTGCGTTCATACCAAATGGGGCACACCCGTTCAGCCACTGATGTGATAATTCCTGCCTTCAGCTCAGTCAGAAACCAGCACCCGTTCATCCCTGTCTCTCTCCTCCCTCTCAGCAGAGCTAGGAACAGCAGTTTAGGAAAAGTGGGGAGGGAGGGAGAGGGAAATGGCCTGTTTCCCGACAAACGGTCATAACCAAACAGCAATTTACTTGTCACAGCCGAGCATGGCGGTGAGCTAATGTGAGCTGGACGTGGAAATAGCAGGAAGAAGTTAATTGAGGATCTCGGTAAGGGGATGGCCCGTGTTTTGGTGAATGGTCAGGTGCGCCGCTATCAAACAGCCTGCTCTTTGTCTGCAGACCAACATAATCTGGACAGGTTATTTGATACTGTCTGTCATTTCCATTTGGCCTGCATAGGACAATCATTTTAAACTCCCTTCTAATTCCTGATCTTTCAATTAGACAAATTGCTTTCATACCAGGAGGGCTGAACATTGCACCTGTCACTCTTCAGTGAAGCAGGCACACGCTTGTGGTAGATATTAGAAGGAAAAAGATAACATGAGCATGTGGGCCTAAATATGAGTGTGCTAAATTGAAAAAGATAAACAAGAGGTTTGACGCACATTCATAGAGTCTGAAATAGCTAAAACTGTGTTTGATAAAATTCGGTTAAATTCAGTGTTGCTTACATAGCACCAAATCATAACAACAGTCGCCTCAATGGGCTTTATATTGTAAGGTAAAGACCCTACAATAATAGAGAGAAACCCCAACAATTAAACAACCCCCTTTGCTGTGAGCACTTGGTGACAGTGGGAAGAAAAAACTCCCTTTTAACAGGAAGAAACCTCTGGCAAAACCAGGCCCAAGCTGGGGGCAGCCATCTACCATGACTGCACATTGTGAATTAATACATGAAGGAGCACACTTACACTGTAGGCTTATACTTGTTGGTTTCAGCATATAGCAGTGTTCATAGTATCATGTCTTACTACGTAAAGTCCACGATGAATGGTGTACCTGTAATGGTCAAAAAGCTGAACAGCTGTACCTCATCAATGTCCATCAAACAATTTTTCTGCCAATAGAAGGAGAAATATGCCGCTAGTCTATGTTCCACCTAGAAAAGGTGGATTTCAGAACTCGTTACAGCAGTAAAGTCAGAAAAGCAAGAAAAAACAGGATTTGTTTCGCTTCTCAGGAGGTAGAGCCAGTCATATGTCACTAGCAAAGCAGTGCAATACTTGTTTTCTTATGGTTAAAAACACCCCTGCAGCACGCTTATGGATAGATCCTGATCAGTACTCCGTGAATGGCTTATTTAGCAAGTCACAAATACGTGATAGTGGCAGTAAAGATTCAATTTAATTGTTTTTAAAGGTTTTACACTTTTACTGCCATTCGCTCATGCCATCTTGGATTGTTAATTTGGGGTTTGCGGGACTGCTCCGATTTTCCAAATTGGAATTTTTTTGTTTTATTGTTTTTAATTTTGTTTGATTTAAATTGTTCAAGATGAAAATTCTAACTGGGAATTGTAAATTCTGTCTTCCAATTTCATCTGGAAAGCAGAATTCATATAACAAATAAAAAAAATAAAAAATAAAAAAAAAAGCTACCTGGCTAACTGCAAAAGTATCCGGTCTTTAAGTCTGACGTTATCAACTGTTTCCGGGTCCAAACTCCACTTCAGGTCCCAAAGTCAAACTAACACTGCAGCATCACTGAGAGCTAAAAACTGTTTAAATTCTTTCATCTTTAATAAAATGATCAGTGTGGCTGCTCTACCAGGTGTAACAATTAAGTTTAACATCCAGGCATCCATGAAAACAGAATTTATTAAATTTAATGGCGTTAGAAGTTAACAGGAAGTTAGCTCGCTAGTTTCCACTTAACATAATATACCATGTTCTGACTGAGAGACTTCTGAAAAAATTAAGACATACAGCTCTGCTTCCGACATAAATAAGGACAGGAAACTAAACAGCAGTGACGTTTGCTGGGATACTGAATTTGGGCTAGCTGTCTACACAGCTATGGTTAGCATAATATAAACACATTAGCACAGTGAAGCTGGAGGATGAACGTTAACTTTTTTCCACTCGATAAGTTAACGCGGGTGTTCCCGATGGTTAGGGACAAATGCGATCGCATGGCAGGATGCTGTAAACGGACCAAACTTCAGTCAGAAGAACAACAGAGATAATCCATTCACAATAAGGGGTTAGTCATTAATATACTGCCGTGTGAGCTGGGCTGTAGTTACATTGTAAGGTTTTTAAAACGAAGCTTTAAAATGAACAGTGGTAATAAAAACCGAGATAGGCCGACAGTTATCAATACCTTTTTTAGGGGCTTGTTCAGATTAAATAGAACCTTAATAAACATAGAGTAGTTTGGACCCGGAAGCAGGGTTCTTACATGATTAGCTTAGGTTATCTTAGCTTCGTTTAGCTTAGCATAAAATTGGAAACTTGGAAGAATATAAAAGCAACAATAGTTCCTTCGACTCTCAGTAATGAGAGTTACATGTATTTACAGATTATAATTTAGCAGGATATTACTTGGCTAGTTAAAGAAACCGTGTTTTAAAACCACTTAAAAGATGGATGTGTATTGTATGTAGGCTAAGTCTATAAGAAAATGGCCCTTAGCTCCCTCGTTAAACACTTTCCTGGTGACTTCATGGGCTGAGTCACTAGTTTTATATACAGAAAAAATATGAAATTCACTTTGTGAAATCTGATTATAATTTAAGACAGAAAGGACAAATTAGTTTGCTCATTGACTTGTAAATCTTAAGTCGTTGACAATTTGTTAGCTCTTAGGCTAAGAACTTGTCAACAAGTTCTAACAACTTGTCAATCACAAGTCATTAGCCAAAGACTGTGTGGTGTCCCGTGCTCTCCCGTTATATCCGCTTTCAATATGGCGATGTGAAAAAGTTGAGCTCAAGGCTTTATAAATTTACTAACCAGTGGGTGACATCACAGGATCTACTATCCATCTTTTTGCTGTGTTGGTTAGACCCCATAGCGTGTTGAAGGTAACAGCTGGGTTAACCTTTCATCAACTTGTGGAAGAATATCCATATCTGCCCATTCATCCGCTCTATGAATTTGCCTTATACTGAGTCAGCATAATCCTCTGGTTGAAATAACATGGAGGCTGCGCTTATGAAACAACAGAAAGGGTGGCTTGTGTTTTTTTTGTGTGTTGATTTTTTCTGGACTGTTCCACTGTGATTGACAGGCAGTAAAGGGAAAGAAATGTGACCCCGAAGTCATTTGTTTCCAATCATGTGAAATGGCATCCTGAAACAGGAGAGAGGCTCAGCAGAGAGTCGGAACGTGTAAGTATACTCTGCCTTCATTAGATTAAAAAACATGAAACACACACACACCACTAACACGTGTATGCCAGTTAATAATAGTTGCCATACACCCACTTACACACACACATATGCTCATTCAGCTTAAACGCCCTGCAGCCAAACTCGTGTTCACCTCTGCGTGTCTCTCGTGAAGGTTTATACTGGACCCTATTTTCTCTGCAAATTCAATAAAAGCTGGTTATTTATCAGGTCAGATTATGGGACATGACTGAGCTCAGCTGTAAAGTTAAAAGTGAAACCAGCTGTGGCTGAAATTGAATTACACTCTGTGAGTAATGTGAAAAGCAAGAGCAGTTTAACAGTTATTAAGCACTCCTCTACCGCCCCATCGACCGGGCGTACGCTGCACAGTTACAGTGAAAGTGCTCCTCTCCTCCTCTCTGTGATCGTTATCTCCCTCCTAGTTACAGATATAGTCCAAAACCTCTTCTCTGACGCAGCGCAAGAAGTCTCAATGAGTTAGATTTCTATTTATATGCACGTGTATACCTTTCAGTACGGCCACACGTGTGCGTAGACGGGGGTCATGGGGGCTTCACTTTGGCATGTGCTCCCTGACAAGCCTCTGTCTTACAGGAGCAGAGGTTAGATGAGTGGAGGACAAACTATTTTAACATGTGGTCTGGCAGCTGGCCTCCATGTTTGTGTGTGTGAGTTTTGGGGTTTCCTCTGCATGTTCCATCTGGGCCTCAGACTCATGCCATTCTTCAGAAAAAGTGTTAATCACCCAACCAGTTCTTGCATTCTCCCTCATTTCCCAAATTTATACTTAAGATCATTTCTCCCAGTCCATGTATCATGCTTTATCTTTGGATCTCCTAATTTAAGAAGCCCCCCAAAAAAGGGATTCAACATAATTAACACACTTGCAGCTATGTGACAGTGCATCCATTTAGCTAAAGCACTTTCTGCACAAAGATTGTCCAAAAAACACGTTCTACCCTTTATTATATGCAGCTCCACTCCTCCTGGGAGAAAGTGTGTGTGTTTGCTAATTCCTCCCCTTGTCTGTTAGGCTAAAGTGTGATTCTACAGGTGTGTGTGTGTGAGAGAGAAAGAGTCTCTGGCATTGGTTTTATTTAATACAAGCCATCAACCCCTTTGGAACAAGAGATGTGAGATATTCTTTTTCTCTTTGCCCCTATCTCTGGCAGAGGGATAGATCGTTCTTACCTCTTTTTGCTTCCTGTGTATGACAGGTTATCACTCCTGGGACAGATACAGAGGGGGGAGAGGGGGAAATAGGAATAGAGGCAGAGAGTGATTGAGTGAGAATGATGCTCCGTGGCTGATGTATCGGATGGCAGATGAGAGGATGAGGCGAGGGTGTGGGGTGGAGAGAAAAAAGTGATTTAGCACCAGGCTGTACTCTCCTCTCCTCTTATCCAAGCCTCTGCTTCTTTCATGTCTCAACCAAGGGTTGACCCGCCTGCTGCCCCAGATGGTGCTGTCTGTCTGGGCTGCCTTCTACAGGATGTGCCCCTCTCACCCCCACATCCACAGACCTATACTTGTATAATTGATTTCAGGGGGGAAAGGCCGTCTTTCTCTTGTGTTTCACACACACACACACACACACACACACACACACACACACACACACACACACACACACACACACGTGGACAGCTTGCCAACAGCTAGTGCCCCCGGTGCACACACACACATACACGCGGCCGGCGCTGTGCGCTGTCAACGCTAATTCAATTTGAGACGCGGAAGTGTGACTAACAGCAGACCTGCAGAGTATTTTACCATATGCACCACACACACACACACACACACACACACACACACACACACACACACACACACACGCAATCCTCACACACAAAGCTCTGCCACATCCACTGCTATAACAACGTTATTCCAGAAGCAGAAATCCTCGGTAGATCTCTCTTCCTGTTTCCCTCGTTGTCAAGAATACAACCTTCTTGTCAACAACTATCGACAAACACCTTATTAACCGATTCATCCTCACTGCCTACGCCAGAATCACCTTACCAGCAAAGCGATACGTGGCTAATACACAAGAGACGACAAATAACGAGTGAGGAACAAATCAGGAGCAACCCGAGAGTCAGGGAGTCATTCATCAGTGCTTCCCTAATAATTATTAAATGTACTTAGTGACCCGTGCAGTTCATAATAATCAATAAAAAGCATGTTTTAAGACTCAACTTGAAGGCAACGACTGACTTCACTGACCCAGTTTCCTTGGGCAGGTTGTTGCAGAGCCCCCAGGCCCTGACTTCAAATGCTCTCTTTTCATTTTCAGCCAGGCCCCTAAAAACTCTGCCCATGGCTCTCAGGATACATACTGGTTCATATGGTAGTAAGAGGTGAGACGTGTAGGCGGGAGGAAGACCATGAAGGTCCTTGATACTAATCAATAAGCTCTTACAATCAGTTCTAAAACAAACAGGGAGGCAGCGTAAAAATGCCAGTGATGTCATCCTGTTTCTTTGTTCTAGTTAAAAGTTAAAAATCTAGCAGATAAATTCTGTATAATCTGCAGTTTTCCGTAGGATGGTTGGGGGTGGAGTTATGGCTTGACCACTGACTAATCAACAGTTATTAGATAATTTATTAATCACTATCTAGGATAACATTATGGAGTTTTTTTCAGTGTCCTTTTTGTAAAGTGTTAGCAAAGGATGCTTTAGATGCCAAATGCAATAAAGATTTCTCATATTTGATTGTATTTCAGTGTGCCCAACCCTTTACAGGAAAATAAAGCATTTAGTTCAGTTTTAAGGCTTTAATATGGTAAGGCATTACAGAGAAAACGCAAACAATCAGATGATCCCTGCAAGTAATCACGTGGTGACAGCGGGAAGGAAAAACTCTTTAACATGAAGACACCTCTGGCACAGCTGGACTCAGCTGGGGTGGGATTAGGCTAGCATGATGTAAGCACTCGATACATTAAGAAGCTATAAAGTAACAATAGTAGCACAGCAGATAAATTAAATAGTGCACAAGTATCAGGACTCAACATAAAGCACATAAAGTGAATTTGATGTGACTGACAGGAGTTTAGCGGGTATGTGGTGCAAAATGAAATTGTTGGGGTGACCTAACTTCTATAGAGGTGCAGTGGTGTAGTGGTTAGTAGTGTCACCGCACAGCCCGGGGCCTTTTTGCATGGAGTTTGTATTTAGTATTTAGTATTTATTTATTTATTGTCATTGTCAGAGAACAATGAAATTGCATTTGGGGCTTCCGTACAACCCGTAAATAAAATAATGAAGAAAATAATAAATACCCCTTAAAACCCAAGTGTAAATATTTAACCCAGTGTGACTCCAGTGCAATAAGACAATCCTTAGCAACAACATGAGAACATGACAAGTAAACATGAGAACCTGACAAGTAAGTTCAGTGCTATTAAGAAGTTGGATATGGTTATTGTCCGTGAGAGGGGGTCAGAGAGTTCAGGAGCCTCACAGCCTGTGGATACAGGCTGTTGGCCAGTCTGGATGTTCTGGCCTGTATAGACCTGTACCTTCTCCCTGAGGGCAGCAGGTGGAAAAGGTGGCGCGCAGGGTGATGTTGGTCCCGCAGAATACTGTGCACCCGTCTCAGACATTGTATGCTAACCCTGTGTCTGTGGGGGTTCTTTGCAACTTCCTCCCACAGTCCAAAGACATGTACGGAGTCAGGCTAACTGATGATTCTAAATTGGCTGTAGGTGTAAATGTGAGTTTGAATGGTTTTCTGTCTCTCGCTGTGTTAGCCCTGTGACAGATCAGCGAGCTGTCCAGGTTCCACCAAGCTTCTCTTGCTCTGTGACAGCTCTGCTAGGCTCAAACAACCTTGGATAAGTGGAAGAAGATGAATGGACCAGATTCTGGTCCACCAGATTCTCCACTAAGGAAAATCGCATCCATATTTCTAACATATTCTTCCCAAAAGTGTCGAGTTTATTACTTTAATGTGTTAAATTCTGCAGTTTGGCTAACAGAGCAAATCAGAAAAAGAAAAAAAGTATGATGAATTATGGTTATTATTTTTTAACACATGGTCTTCCAATTTGTTTGATTTTTATCAATTATAACGTCAAACGCAGATTTGGAAGCTTAGCACATACAGTCAAGGATGCATGTCTGAGCTGAAGAGCTGTTTCAGTGTAAGAGATATCAGGGTGGATGATGGGGTGAGGTGAGGGTTAAGTTGGGGGGGTTAACAGCGCTGGTAGGATCAGGTGTGTGCCTGACAGAGGTTGTGAGAGGGGTGTGTGAGCAGGAGATCAGTTAAATCTTAATGAAGCGTGCTTTACAGAGCAGGGATGGACAGGGTCAGCTGCATTGGGTGTATGTGTGTGTGTGAGACGGTAAAACTGATTAAAAGCAGCGTTTACACGTCTGACAGGATACAGTGGTCAAGAGGTGAGTGGAAACCCAGGGAAACCGTGGTCTGGAACGATTAGACACACACACACACACACACACACACACACACACAGAGCAGCAGCTGGGCAAAGCCCTGAGCAGCAGCGATTGGTCACACACGACCATCGATATCTGAGTAGAACCAATCAGCTCGGCTTCCTGTGTTTGACCTGACCCTTCACGCGTGGTAATTGAATATTTAAAATGGGAAGCTGAGAGGTGGAAGGAAGACAAGCAGAGGAGAGGAGGAAAAGGAGGCCGCGCTGCACTTTTCCATGTACTGTGCCACCTTAAATATCGGTCTTCTTACCATCCACACTCAAAAAAGATGAGCGTAAGACACACGTGATGGGCAAATGTGGTCTTCACTGAAAAAGTATGTGTTATATTTAAAACTGCAGATGTTACGTTTATTTACATTTCTCAGCATTTTGATTTAATCACAGTACACTCTAAAAGTACAACATCAGGATTTTATAATGGTTTAAATAATAAAAACTGATCAAACAATTAAATTATTTTTTTGCATTCATGTTGCAAATCAGAGATTTCTTAAAAACAGCTTAACATTAAGTTTCCTGTAAGAAACTAGATTAATTTAATTTAATTTAAATTAAACGATAAATGATTGCTAATTATTTCATTAGGTATTAGTTCATTTTTGTTTCTTTGCGTTCGTCACCACTGTATGGTTTTTGAACAATAACAAAACTGCATTATTAAAACAATTTGTACTGAAACTTATCCTGGAACAATTAAATGATTATTAAAACATCTTTGTTTATATAAACCTGTGTTATCCAAGTACAACAAGTTTTTTTTATAATAAGTACCATATTTTTTAGCACTTTCAAGGGAACTATCAGGAAGTTATCAACTCTTTAGAGATCCATTAATTCGTTTTTTCCTTCTATTTAATTCTCCAGAAAATAATTTGGGACTTTTTGGTATTCATCTCTTCCTGCTGAATCCAGTTTATGACTCTTTAAACTCGCTGTTTCATATCCTGCACATGAATCATATGGAAGTCTAACCAATCCTCCCTGTTGCAATTAGTTTTTTTCACTGAGCCAGCATTTGTGGCTTTGAGCAGCTTTTCATCCACCAACACAGACATGCAGACACACACCCTGTGCACAAGCAGAAGGGTCAGCCACAGGGACACAACCCACAGCCCACCAGATCCCTTCCTGTCAGCAAGTGGCACTCCTGTAGGAACCTGGACAGGGAGGTGTTGACTGGAGGGGAGAGCTGCTAGGTATCAACACCTGACACACACACATACAAACACAGGCTTCTCCCTGCGGTGTTGCTCACACAGGAGTTGTCTCCTGCACATCTGGTGAAAACATCCCTTGCACATATGTTGAGATGCACACAGTGGAGGGGGCAGGCGGTGAAAGACTCTCCCAGCTTTAATCATGTTGAAAGAAAAGAGACGGCCATTGAGGGTTAAAATTAGATTTTAAACACACACACAAAAGTATCAAATACATTTTGTGGTTCTTACCACAAAAGGAACACGGAATTTGAATTTTAGACCCCCAAAAAAACGGTGGAGAAAAAAAATGACTGACAGCTGTTGGATCACAGAGGTCAGTGGAAAATAAGAAGAACTGAGGACTTAAAGGAGCGGGTGCGTGCTCAAACGTACTGCAGACCTCAAACTCATCAAAGTGTCTGGAAGCAAGCGCAAACAAGAGACTCGTGTCAGTCTGCGAGCACTGATGATGATGATTGTGGATGTAGTTAAGTTTGTGCTGATGATGATTAGGAGGGACACAAAAGAGGTCAGAGGTGACCGAGTGTCACTCCGGAGAGCTCCCCTCGCTACAGGGTTGCGAACGTGTTCATATGAAGATATATGTGTGTGTGTGTTAGGACGGCACCTGTAATGGCTCCCAGCTGGGATGTGCCTCCCTCCCAGAGATACACTGTGTGTGTGTGTGTGTGTGTAATGAGGTACTGGCATGCGAGTGGCAGAAGGCTGCTTCCTCTACAGGTGACACCTTTGACCTCTCATCTGTTCCCTGTTGAAGAAGAGAAAGAGGGAGGGGCACGCAGAAAAATGGAGAGACCGAGAGGAATGTGTGCTGCATACTTCATCCAAAACACAAAATGACAAGGACAACAACAACAACAAAAAAGTGACAAGGATGAGATTTTGCAATACTTTTAATGACTTTGCGTTTGTGAATAGCAGTGCGGTGTGAGCCTTTGGAGTGGTTACTGCTACATGAAGAAAATTCTATTAAATACTCAAGGAAACTATTTCACCTGGAGAATTTTGTATTACGACAGCAAAGCTGACACTGGAAGCAAAAAACAAAAGTGTCAACACCGTCAGCAGTAGCAGTAAAAGTACACCCTTACAATATCCATTCAGTTAGGAAATAAATTAGTACATAAATAAATATATTACTTTGCTTTGCATTATATACACATGCAACATAACCAGCTTAGACTGAGGTAATAGCTGTACGCACTTGCAGGACTGAAAGCCTGCTTTCTTATAAAAACATCATTTTCTGCTTTCAGGCTTTTCTCAAAAGAAAAAAAAAAAGAATATAAAGGAGGGCATGAAGCCTGCAGGCACATTGCACTTTTTGTTTTTATTGGCCCTTCCGTGTTTTTGCTCCTTCTTGTTGTTTTCCTCGCCGTGTCACTATGACACCTGGTCTCGCAGCCTGGACAGCCTCTGGGAGAGCTCATCCTGATGACGGCACGAAAGACGAGAGAGAAATCAGCAGATGGAGACAGCTAGGTCAAAGGAAACATTTATTACAGGAGCTTTGGTTTTCAATCATTCATAGTCCAGTTCGATATATTGATTTTGTGTGTTCTTAGGGCTGAAGAAAAGAACAGAGTTATTAAAACTGTAAATCTTTTATGTTCCGGCTCCTTTAAATATTTATACTTGTAGGTAGATTTAGTTTGCAGCCAGCATCATGTACACATGTTCAAAACAACAGACAGCAGGTCATCCTAGTGAGGGCTGCAGGTACTAAGATATTGTTAGCTATCTTCCCAGTCGTGCATGCCCGGAAACCAGTCAGTGACCACCTGGCGATCCAAAATCCTTGCAACTTCCAGAAACCTGCTAAATGATTGAAATTCAAATTTTCATTCGCTATCTTTTGCTATCTGGGAATACACATTTTTTCCTAGCACTTGTTCCCAGGGGGGCGCTAACCAATCTCTTGGTTTTCAAGCAATTTTCATCCAAATGTAATACAGTGAAACAGAGGGTGAGCCATTAAGTAAAATCCAACCAGCTCACTGCTGTAACTGTGTGAGGGATACAGGGTTAAGCCTGACAGACAGCAATATTCTTTAACCTCCAAGGACCTGGCGTCCACATATGTGGACATCACATTTTAGGTTATTTAGACCAAAATACTTAATTACTCTACAAGGGCCTGATATCCACTTACGAGGACATTTTACTGCTACTGTTCTATCAAAATTTTAAACAAATATCTTCACATGTGGCTCTTATTTTTCTTAAAAACAGGAAAAGGTAAGAAAAAAAAATGTGGTAATTCTTTGTTTTTACATTCATCGGGCCCCAATATGCCCAAATATCAAAGAGAAATTAAAAATGCATGCAATGGAAGAGTTCGGGTCTTAGGAGGTTAAAGATGAGTAACAAAGTAATCACACTAACAAAAAGGACAAAACAAACCGAAGAAAACCTCAATAAAAGACAAGTTTCCTTAAACAGGAAAGAAAATGATGATCCTTTTTGTGGTTCCACAGATCCCACTGACTGACCCTTAATGGCATGTGAAGAACGTGTATCACTCAAATAAATTAAAGGAACACTTTGAAAACACATCAGATCTCACTGGGAAAGTAAATCACATCGATATCTACACTGATTGGACGAGGTAATGCGTTAGGAGTGAAGGGATGTCACATCGTTTGATGAAAAAGAAAATGATCAACCTGCAGAATCAATGTTCGATGTCACAGGCAGCATAACATTCTCCACAGCTTCTCATGACCCTTTCACGTCTGTCACATGTGCTCACGGTGAACCTGCTCTCATCTGTGAAAAGCACAGAGCACCAGTGGTGGACCTGCCAATCCTGGTGTTCTATGGAAAATGCAAATCGGGCTCCACATGCTGGGCGGTGAGCACAGAGCTCACTAGAGGACATCGGGCCCGCAGCACACCCTCATGAAGTCTGTTTCTGATGGTTTAGTCAGGCTAAAGCGTAATTTAAGGTCCCGTAAACGTGTCCTCCAGCGTACACACTACCATTCAGACAACGAGTGTATCACGGTTTTCACCCAACACAGACTTGCTCCTCTGCAGTTTTCCAAAATTCCAACTGCATGTCACTGAAAGCGGAAGTCATATGCGTTCGCTAAATGCTGACTGGTTGACAAGTGGGCTGGAATAGAGAAAGGAGCAACAGTGGAGTTTACTGGGAACTGGAGAACCGCAAAAAAAACCTTTAGTGACTTCAAAAATACAGCATGAAAAGCACAGACAGCGGGTCAGTGGACACTTTTCATTGATCTTTACACTCAGTTTCACACTTACACTGTTCTCCACAGCACAAGCAAGAGTAGCCCACACACTGGTCTGCAGGTAGATGGGCTATCCCCGGCTGCGCTGCCCTCACTGAACCATAAATTCGGCTTAACAATAACAGAGTGACCTGCATACTTATGGGTTTGAAGTAGGTACATTCACTTGCCCCGTGGGATTGGCACAGCGGATGGATCAGCATGCTTGATTTGGCACAGATTTTTTTTTTGTCCACCAGAGGGTCGTGCTGATGACTCGCTTCAATAAAACCCTGTCAGATATCACACATAAACGACTCACGGACTGGTAGCGGTCCGAGGCCCGGGGATTGGGGACCGCTGCTCTAAAGGATGGATGTTTAACAGCTGGTATATAGGGCTGGGCCATATCATACTGTTCACGGTAATACCGGTATAATGTTGGGCAACGATAAGAAATGAAATATCGCGATAGAATACGGGTAAAACGCGCATGCGCAGTGCCTTTGTTTTCATACACACAATGCAGAAAAAGCATGACGGCGACGGAGAATGAGAAGGGCGAAAGCGGATCGTTGAATGAAACGAATGAACCAGAATTGGTTTGTAAAAATGCTGCAACTTCAGTGGTGTGGAACTGGTTTAGCTTTCATCCATCAGATACACAACAAAGCACTATTTTTGGTAGAGCATGCTACCTGAAAATCTACAGTGCCCCTTATAATCCTGTGTGTCTTATGTATGAATTGTGGTTGTGTTTACTGACCTCTAAACGATTTTATTTGGTACACGTCGCTCAAAAATCTGTCAAACACACAATACGGTAATATTATGTTGAAGCACAGTACGTATCACTCTGCGAAGCTCCTGCCTACGAACCCGCACCACTTGATGGATTTTCGGAGCATTACGGCTATCGTAGGCAGGAGCCTCGCAGAGTGATACGTACTGTGCTTCAACATAATATTATCGTATTGTGTGTGTATAACCTCTTTTTTTAAGTTTTGTGGATATTATACATGGTTATGCTGAGGATATGTCGGCCAATTTCCACTGGAAATGCCTTTTGGTTAAACTGTCAGCAAGGAATTTGCATTTGCACAGTTAAATTTTTTATATAACTTTAATGCACATAAAAAACAGCTGCTTGTTTAAGTGAAAAAGTGCACTAATAAAGTTGTGGAGTTGTAAAGTATTTTGTCTAGTGTCAATTATATCGTCAGTTATATCGTTATCTCAAATTTTCAAATGTATATTGTGATAAATATTTTTGCTCATATCGCCCTGCTCTACTGGGATATCTTACCTGCTCTGCTGATGCCACAGATGAAGCCAGTGAAGAGGTCTGGCCTGCAGGAAGCTCCAGATTAAGATCCAAACTGAAAAATAAAAATCTAATTAATTAATATTAATGAGCCTTTTGTGTTTCAAAGCAGCCTTGTAAACAGTGAAAGAGGTGCATCCTCGATCTTAATGAAAGTCATTTGAATAAAGCTTTTAGTACAGTTCATTTTATACACTGCAGTTGCCAATTTCTTTCCTAATGCTTTTAGACAGCGTAGAGATCTTACCCGGCTTCATCAGCCATCTCGTGCAACAGCATATCCACTTCATTCTAGGGACCCAACAAGCAAATAGTAATTTAAAAAAAAAAGGCCTTTAGAAATGAAACAACTGAATAAGTATGCAGTGATCCTGCATGCATAAGCAGCAACAAGGGCTCAGGAATGTTTCCTTCTTGGGAGATAACAGGAAGTGTTACCTGAGGCGTCGTTAGAGTGGTGGTGCTGCTCATGGTATCCTCCATCTGAGCTGTCTGCACGTCAAGAGTTTCAAACTGCTTTTCAAACTTGTCCATCAGTGCAGAGATCTGTGCAGAAACACAGTGAGCCCAAAAAATGAATTAACGAATAGAAATTTCCTGAATAGTTTTTGTGCCATATGCTGCAAACAGCCTCTAACCTTCTCCAGGTTCATGCTTTTCAGTGTAGCATCCATAGACTTCACCACTCCAGACATGGATTTTGACACCTGGGAAAACAAAACATGAAATAAACCACTGAAGCTTGGGTGCTGTTTTCCAACGTGTCCACTAGGTGTCACTTTAACCCTTTTAACTAGACACTCTATCATGACTCTCTCACACTAGAAGCACCTCTAATAGTTCTAGGATGATGCTGATTAAAGATTAATCTAGTCAAAAACAAACCTACCATTAGGTAAACAAGCTGCGGTAAATGGGTTTATAATAAATGCGATGGCATTAGCTTTAATGAGAGGCAGCGGTATTATAGCAACACACAAGGGTGCTCAGAGGTGTTGCTCGGCTGTAACATCTCACGCACTCCTTCCATTTCTGCAGACATTATTACGCTTTACTCTGTGAAAAGGTGCCTTTCCTGTAGTGATGCTGAATTAAAGCAATTTAAAAGAGGCCGTCACTCTCACAAGAGCGAGGAGCTAATAGCACAAGGTCTAAAGCGCCTCTAATGACATTATGTTATTGGTGTCTTTTTGTTTGCATGTCTGCGAGCCCTTTTGCCTGACTCTGAAGTGGCTGCGCTTTTCACCTCTTCTGAAATAAGATGTCATTTTCAGAACATGCACAGTGAAAAAAATACATGCATAACATTTGATGTGGTGAACGAGCACACTCCTTGTAAATGTAGGACAAGAGGTTTTGATGTCATAGCACATGCAAGGCTACGATGAAATCTGGTTTACATATATAACCTTTTAAAAATGAAAAAAAAAAAACCCCACTATATTTACACATCTGAATGTGTGACAAATATCTGGAATAGTTGCAGTACACAACTATAATTACTTACATCATTCTTTAGAATCACTGCAATCCAAGAGAAGCAAAACTGATTTTGACTTTGAATGGAACGTAAAAAGCAAAGTACAACCAACTCAAGCCAGGGAACATTCTCTGTCTTAATGTATGCCATTAAAAGAGTTTTTCGGTGGTCATCGTTTACATTACAGTGGAAAAGCAAGAGAAGTGGCCTGCAAACCCATGACCCACAGTCCTGACCTGGTTCATAGTGACAGCTGTCTGGACCCTAGAGGCTACAGCGTCCACCCGGGCACTCATCCTCAAGAAGTTGATGGACTGGTGCTTCTGCCGGATGGCGTTCTCTGCATGGATCCTGGCTGCCTCCATATTACCCTTCTGGATAGCCTGAGAAACACAGCATACACACACAGTGTAACACGCGGTGCAGTTATACTGTGGGCCAGCTTTTCAAGACTCTAATAAGTGTAATAAACCAACCTGCTTCACTTTAGTTTTTTCTGACTTTTCCTCTTTATCACATTTCCTGGAGTTACGCTGTAGCTCCTTGGCAGCAAACTTCAGGTTGAACAAGTGTTCTTGAGCAGCTGGTCAAGGGGTTGTTTCATGTTAGCAGAGCACTGGTAATAAATCCAAATTACAATTTAATGCTATGAGGACGAGTCTGAATACATCTAGCTTATTTAACCCAAGTCAGTGGTTCTCATGATGCTAGCGAAAATTTAGCCAAATATAAAAAGAAAAACGTGAAAACAAGGTCAGGTTTTTGCTCATAACGACACAACAGAGCAGAACTTCCATGTATGAAAGAGTTAGCTTAAGCCCAGCTTATGACTAGCTACGGTTTTGCTAGGCAAATGTACGTAAGAGTACAAATGAAAGGATACTTTCCATATTCGACATGATAAAAGTCTTTTTCTGAGACAACTACTGAGTTTCGTAATGTACAAAGTAGCATCCAGACACTCGCTTTTTTTCAACCGGAGATGCTTGTTTTGATTTTTGAGGGTTGTACCATACGGCAGTGTAGCGAGGCAAGATGCATCGGTTGCAGATACTTCCGCTTTTGTTTTAATTCGGTTAAAAAAGAGTGGTAGATTTTTTTATTTGTCTTTCTGTCCCCCAAAATGCTCTTATAATCGTGAAATATTAATCCGTTGGTTAGGCAGTTACAAAAATAAATTCCATCGCTCGCAAAAAATGCTACTAAGTGTGAAAGATTAGGAATTCTCTTATCACGCATGCGCCAAAGAGCGTCTATTAGACACGACGACTATTCCCGAATGTTCCTTCTTGTTTTTGGTGGTATTTATGACCTTTTTTCTCAACATTTGCATCTATATTTTATTAATAGCCCACTATTCGGCCCATATTTACACGTACAAAATAAGCTTTGTCACTAATTAATAAATTATCTGCATTAACAATGTCGATCTATGACTAAAACCTTTATATCGGGGCAGAAGAGAGATGTGTGAACCATCTTAGTTAATCTTTATCTTTGAATACAATCGCTGATACTTCTGGCCACCTTTCACCGTCGTCACACTTGATCACGATTCTGCGTGACGTGCTCGCGCCTTCTACGTCACGACCGTTGGAAAAGTGGACTGGGTGCGCGTGTCCAAAGCAAAGCAGACAAGTTCCATCCAGGCTAAAAATAGTTTACCCGGTATCGGTAGGTTGTGGTACACGTCTAGTGACGTCATTTGTGTGTGTGTGTGTGTGTGTGTGTGTGTGTGTGTGTGTGTGTGTGTGTGTGAGAGAGAGAGAGAGAGAGCGAGAGAGAGAAGGAGTAAATTTACCTTTTCCACAGAGCCAGCCGTGTTTGACTTAACGCTTTCACGCATATCCTTCCACTTTATTGCGGATGCATTAACACGTAACTAGGTAACATCTGGAACTGCTTGTTTATAGAGTTCCGCGGAAAGAATGGCTGTGTGAGCTAACACGGCAAGGGAACACGCGCGGGGATTTGTGCAAGTAGGTTTTTAAGGGATGGAGCACGAATTTGCAGTATGAAGGGGGGAGAAGGATTATTGGCTGTAATTGTCCAGATAGAGAAAGTGTTCCAGTGTGTGCGTGCATCGGCCAGCCAAAGAAGGCTCGGGTTTGGGGAGGGGGGGGGTTAAGGCTGGGTTAGGGGGAGGGAGCTGCATGGATGACTCATACTGTATCTGCTGACACTTTGTGTGGACACAGCATTAGATATAATGATGTTTTCGTGATGAGAAGCGGTTGAGAAAATGTCCCCCCAAAACCATATGTCCCGACATTTATGGCCTCAACCTCAGCCACGGTGTAATACTGAGGTGATGTGGTAGCAGTTGAGTTCAGCGCTGACACGTCAAACACACAGAAAGGCCACATAATAAAGTGAGGATTTGTTGGTACACGCACAGGTTGCACGGCTGTGATTAGTTCGTCCTGTAAACTTTTATTCTTCTTAATGCAGGCCTGGCACGAACACTCGAATTATCCCTGACACTTGTTAACGCCCTCTTTACCACCACAACTCCACCATTGTTGTGAGAAGACTGCTGCACGCGCACTCATCCGCGCGCGCGTGCACGCGCACTCCCCAGTCATAACTGAATGACGGCAGGTCGCTATGGAAACTGCGTTACGCTCCAGGCTGCCGAAGGAGAAACAAGAGCGCGAGGACTCGTTTCATTCTTCATTTCAGCACCACGCGCCTCCCGGACAGCGCCCGAATGAACTCGCGCGCAGATTCTGGCAACGCATGCCTTATAAGGGACCCAGCCGCGTCAGCATCGAGTCTAAACGGAGCGGGCAGGGACTTCAAAAGAAAAAACAAAGCCAGTAGAAAACACGAACTCTCCGGACCTGTAGCTCGGTGGATACCCGCTGTTTCATCCCGCTGACAAGTCAGGAGCCGCTCGCTCCCTCAGATGCCTCAGCAACAGGTAAGAACACTCAGCTCTGTGAAGTTTTTTTTTCTTTTAATCCCGTTTTTAAGTTTTTAATTCTCACGAGTGCTGCCCTTTACCCTGGCAGGCACTTCATTGCGCTTAATTGCCTCCACTTGCCACAGGACTGTGAAACTGTACAAGTGGTGAACTATAACACCCAACAGGTGTTAACTTTTATGGGAAAAATTAATAGCTGTATTTTTATTTCTTATTTATTTCTTTATTTTAGCAATGTACTGGTGAACTCAAGCACTGCATTTAAAAATACAGGCTTTCTTCTCAGTAAATATTGTGTTATAAGCTCAGTAAGTAGCCTACTGAGTTGTCTTCCACTTCAGTATTCATATGTTTATAATATTTCAAGGGGATAAAAGTAAAAATCAAGGACTTGCATGCAAATAACATATATGCATGTATGTATGTGTGTGTGTGTGTGTCTGTCTGTCTGTCTATATATAGGTATATATAAAGGACATATATTTAGAGTATTCTAACCACAGGACTAACTCTCCCTCCTGTGTGCTACTTGACAGATTTTATACACAAGACATTCACCTGAGTTTACAGAGCCTTATTGTTTGTTTGTACATGTAGCCCAGTGTGTATGAGCTTCTCAGATTTGTTGGGTTTTCAGTGGCTATAGATTATGTGTGAGCTGAGCCGATACGCCTGGATGAGTCACTCAGGCTGCAAGTTTGCAGGAGAGTGAGAAAGGGGGAGGGGGGTTGTGGGGGAAATACAAGGGGCCAGTTGGAAAAACGCTCCTGCAGTGCCTCGTCAACATATTGTGTCGCTGTGCGTGTGATAAGTGTAAACATCTGGAGGTGTTTGTATCAGCTCTGGATGTATGATCATTTTGCGATGTGAAGTTTGCCTGGTTAAAGTGGGACACGTGAGCCGATGTCTCATCCACAAAAGCTATTTAGGAGCTCTGTGCTCTAAGACTCAACTTCTTTTCATCCTGGTAAGCAGTTCTTCAAAAAACAGCAACTTCTGTACTTCTGTAGCTTTATGTACGATCTGCACTTATGCTGATTTAGTGTTTGTTGAAATGCATGCAAAGCTTTCTAAGACGCCCCCATTATAGATTTTGTTTGTGGTTGTTACAGACTATAACCCTCTGGTGTCTGACTAAATGATACCAGAAAGCATCCGATTACTGCTCATTATTATCCCACTGTTTAGCCTGCTAGTATTGACAAATCATAGCAATCAGCTGCATTCAGCTGTAGCACTGAGTGACAACTATTGATTAAAGCAAACAATAGATCATAATGGGCTGCTATGAACCACAGTTGCAAACACGAACACGAGCACTCACTCGCCGAAACACTTTGACAGGCGCTCACAATCGCACACTCAGTCACTTAACAGAGACTCTTCAGACTGACTTGGTTAGGCAAATAAAGATATTGTGCAGCTTATTGAAAATATTTTGACTCTTTAGAGATTTATTAATGGAGTCTGGATGCAGAGGCTGAGTGTGTAAGTGCCAGGAGGACTCCACATGTTAAATGCCAAACAGCATAATTAGCTCTTATTTAATTTCTCTTTGTTTCAATTTGGGTTGGAATTTTTTTTTATACATTTAACATGCAGTCCCACAAATGGATGGAGTTATTGATTGTAATATGCACGCATCATGTGCTGCACACACGGCCACAAAAACAGATGTGTGTCTTTAATTAGTGACGTTGGTGTGATTAATGCAGTCTGCTGGTGATGACTCATTCAACTTAACCCTTTCTTGTCCGGTGAAAATAATAAACAAAGGTTGCATTTTATTATCTTTTATTATTATCTTATACAAAGGCTAAGTAAATGTTATATTTTGAGTTAAAGGAATTACATTAAATCCTGAGCCAGCAATTAATAGATGGAGTGTAAATAAAGTGACTAATTAACACGTTGTAAGTCATGAGTAGTAAATACTGTAAAGCATTTCAGACTCTTTTTGTAACTCGACCACTTCCCCATAATTTGCTGTGACCTGGGTGAACAGTTGAAGAGTATTTATGCAAAGCACATCTGCGTGGTTTGCTCCATGTGTCAGCTTGTCAACACAGCAGTTACATTAGCATTGTGGAAAAGCTGTCAGCCAAGCTGTGACTTGCAGACAGCAGACTGGCAGAGAGTGTGCATATGAGTGATACTGAGTGTGTGTGTGTGTGTGTGTGTGTGAGAGAGAGAGAGAGAGAGAGAGAAACACACAGCATATTTCATTGAGGAGCTGTAATAAACTCTCATTGTCATCCCTCCCTTCAGGGCAGCAGCATGTCTGAAAAGAAATCCAGTCAGCGATTTCACAGCCTGAACGCTGAGCAGGTGGAGGTTCTCCATCAGGTTCTTTCAGAGGTGGTTCCAATCCACGGCCGTGGGAATTTTCCCACGCTGGAGCTGCGTCCTCGTGACATCATCATTGCCGTGCGGGCCAGGCTGCAGAAGCAGGGAATCACAGTTAGAGATGTTCGTCTGAACGGCTCCACGGCCAGCCACGTCCTTGTCCGAGACAACGGAACAAGCTACAAGGACTTGGACATCATCTTTGGAGTGGAGTTGCCCACTCAAGAGGAGTTCCAGGTGAGATTACTGTAGCGTTTAGACACCAGTTACCTGCGCTGACAGCATTGAATAAGCCATGTAGGGGTTGCAAATGATTTTTACTGGGGTTCTGTTAAACATGATATTGTAATCCTAACCATAATTAATTTGTAGCTGAATCGATCATGCTTGTTTTAACTAGATTATACCAAAACCTAAACCACAGCAATGATTTTTATTTCAGTAGATCGTTGTGATTAGTTGTAGCTGTCATGCTGTTAACTTTTTGCCCTCCCAGGTGATCAAAGAGTCAGTGCTGGGCTGCTTGCTGGACTTTCTGCCTGCTGCAGTCAACAGGGAACGGATCAGCAACGCCACAATGAAAGAGGCCTATGTCCAGAAAATGGTAAAAGTCTTCAACGAACATGACCGCTGGAGCCTCATCTCCCTCTCAAACAACAGTGGCAAAAACCTGGAGCTCAAATTTGTGAGTGCGCTCAGGCGCCAATTTGAGTTCAGCGTAGACTCCTTCCAGATCATTCTGGATCGTCTTCTAGAGTCTTACATGCAGAAGGACTCGCAGCGCAAAATGAATAAGGTTGAAGTTAAGGACCAGCCCGCAGAGAATCAGAATAAATACTCTCCTTCCCTGCTGAATCAAACAGCTGCGCCAGAAACAGAAAAGCCCACAGACAGAGACATTTTCGGTGAAGAAGGTGCTCAAAACAGCCAGATAAAACAGAGAGATGAGGTGCAGGAAAACAATTCTCAGACCGAATTCTCGCAACAAACTGTACATTCAAACCAGACAAAACACACAGCACTGGAGAAAGACAGCAAAGAGAAAATACCTGAAGGGTTGAAGGAAGTGTCAGAGCACGGAGAAAACTTAAACCAGACAGGCCAGACATCTTTGTCAGAAAAGAAACAAGCCCCTGAGGAAGCTGAACCACCAGCTCAGATTGAACATGAGCCAGAGCTCTTGGAAAAGACTGAAGGCTCAACAAAGGTAGAACAGTTAAAGCAAGCGAAGCCCTGTGACGACTTACCACCAGCACATTCAAACCACGGAGAACTCTCTGTCCAGAAAGAACTTGCTAACCACACAAAACCCCCTGATGAACAGAAAGAACTAGCAGAGCAGATGGGACAGTCTGAGATGCCAAAAACCTCAAACGAAACCCAGGGAGAGTGTCTGAACCTTAGAGAAAGCCCTCGCAGTACAGAGCAATCTGATAAAACAAACGTATCTAAGTCTTTCGGAGAGTATGAAAGCAGCAGTGAGGAAGATAAAACACAACATGTGCCAGCTCTACACACTAGTACATCCTCACACAAGTTAGCAGATGAACAAAATGCAGAAACAGAGGAAGAAATAGAAGAAGAGAGGAAAACTGACACAGAAATATGTGAAATCACAGCGAACACACAGGGTATTGATTGTTCCTGCTCCTCCTCTTCCGCTCTCACACTTTGCAGCACACAGCTTCCTGACGCACAGGATTTGCTGGAGATTGACAACACACAACAAACAGAAAACTCAGAAAAAACACCTAACACACTTGATGCCGCTAACCCTCCAGATACTCAGGATATTTTACTTCCACCACCTAGCCTTTCTTCTGACAAAAAGACCTCCTCTGCTCCCCCTTGTAAGGCCTCAGAGAGACTATCTCACATGGTGGTGCTCAAACACTCATCCCCCAAACCCCCTCGGAGGATGTGCAGAAAGGTCACCCCCAGTCCTAACCCCAGCTCACTCCCCGAAAACGAGTTACTCGTTTCTGTGCCCTGCCTGGAGTCAAACCCTCACGCGAGCCCCGAGATAGCCTTTAACACAGAGCCAACTGCTTCCAGTTCAAACTCTACAGCTACCCCAACAAGCACCATTCCTTTTAAGACTAATTCTGAACCTAGTCCTTCCAGTAACCTAGCTTCAGATCTTAACTTTAGCCCAGCTCCGGATCCAGCCCTTGATATAATCTCCACCTCTACTCTGTCTGCTTTACCTCAAGACCCACCGGTTTCTCAGTCAGTTTCTCAGTTAGCCACAGAAGACCCAGGTGAAACGGCTACTCAGAGCCCTACTGAAACACCAACTACACATGTGGATTTCAGTGAGCCCAGTCAGTCCTCCCCTACAGAAACTGCCAAACAAGTAGAGCCCCTTGACTCAGCAGACATGTTAGTTTCACAGTCAGATCCTTCTAGTTCCAGAACAGAACAAGAGACCAAAAAGATGGCTGTGAATCAACCAAGTGACAGCCCGCAAGGGTCCGCCTTCAGTCCAGCTTCTCCTGTCCACTGTGTTACACCTCCTGTGTCCTGTCTCACCCCTCCAGTAGTTAGTCTGTCCCCTCCTTGCCTAACTCCCCCGCCCCCCATCCTCAGCCCTCCCCCATGCCTGACCCCTCCATCTCACTGCCTCTCGTCTCCGATGCTAAGCACTGTCAGCCCTGCTACTAGCTTTAGCTCTCCAACCCTAAGCTTCAGCCCTACCTCATCCTGCCTCAGCTCGCCTCCTTACCTCACCCCTCCAATGCTCAGCTTGAGCCCTACACCGCTCTGTCTCACACCCCCTTCCCCCTGCCTGAGCCCTCCCCTCCTCTGCCTCACTCCACCGGTGGAGTCGGAGGACCTTGTACCTCAGGTATCTTCAGACATGGAGCCTTTGATACTAAACACGGACAGTGATGAACAGATTAAAGAGTCTTCCCCTCAGCCGGGAGTTCCTCTCTTACAGTTGGAGGTTAAAAAAGAACATGAATATATCTCATCTTTGCCTCAGGTTACTGAGCCTGTCTCTTTTCCAATCACTATCCCAAGTTCCACCTCACATGTTCTGCCTCACTCTCAGTCTGAATGCCCCGGGGAATCTGCCTCTCCAGAAGCCACTGAGGCAGCCAACTCTGTGCCTGAGAACAAAGAGGCCCCTGAGGTAACCACAGACACTTCTGAACAGTGTGACTCTCCTCAGGCATCTGACTCAGTCCCTGCTGTCGAGGTCCTGGCAGAGAGCATGTATGGTGACTTTGAGGCAGCCATGGACCACCTGCGCTACCGCCTGATTGCTACCAGGAACCCCGAAGAGATTCGAGGTGGTGGCTTGTTGAAATACAGCAACCTGTTGGTGCGAGACTACCGACCAGCCAGCGAGACTCAGATAAAGACACTGGAGCGCTACATGTGCTCACGCTTTTTTATTGATTTCCCTGACGTGCAGGAACAACAGCGAAAGATCCTGTCCTACTTGAAGAACCATTTTATCGGCGAGGAGAGAAGCAAGTACCAGTACTTGATGACGTTGCGTCGTGTGGTAGATGACAGCACAGTGTGTCTGATGGGACACGAAAGGCGTCAAACACTGAATATGATCACAGTGCTGGCACTGAAGGTTCTGGGAGAGCAGAACATAATACCCAACACAGACCATGTGACGTGCTTCTACCAGCCTGCCCCGTACCTTGCTGAGCACACTGCCCCCTATCTAGCAGAACCCAGCTACTGCAGCTACTACATACCCCAAGGGGGATCAGCTCTGCTGTACCAACCTTACCCTTTACACCTGCACCCGCAAACTGGACTTGTGTAAAACATGCATGGATACACATGTCATTACACAAAATACACAATTGAGCTAGGGGATGGTGCATGCTCCAAAGAAAAAGCTTGAGAATGGAAATATAATCCAGGGATAAACTGTTTGGTCTATAATAGACCTATGGGGGTGGGATTGAGTGGGTTTTTACACTAAACTCCCCAAGTACTCTGTAAGGTTCTAACATGATTATATGTAATTATTTGGGCTTTGTGGAAAATACAAATTCTTCCGATATTGTTAAAAATTCCAGAAAATGCTGTATGCACTACATGAGTCATAGGCCTTTGGTCTCCCTGGGAAACCAAATGTGCTGTGGACATTCTCTCTCTCTCTCACACACACACACACACACACACACACACACACACACACACACACACACACACACACACACACTTCCAGGGTCTTAAATTCTTGTAAACTCTTTCCATGTTCTTACTGTGTTGTTCTTAATGGGTTTGTTCAGAATGTGGACCTTGCCTGTGGTTGATATTGTGCATGGATAAATTAGGACTGTTCACTGCCAAATACTGTGTGACTACTATGCTTCTTAAACAGTTTAATGTAACTTTGTTATTCCTTTACCGAAAGAGGTGTATTCCAAAAAAAGGAGAGAGGGATAAGTCTACTAGTGTGTACAGTATTTTTATCAAATCACTCTCATACATATAGACACACATACATGCATACATACATAAAGAGATACAAGGTAACGCATATTACTGTATACACACAAAGTTAGACAATGCATGAGTAGCTTAAAAGGTCACATCCTACAATCAAAACAAGGCTTTTAATTTATTAAAAATTGATCTATTTTTGCAAGACTTTCCAAGATTATACTCAGTGGTAAAAAGACTGATTAGTTCTTACAAAAAAGTCTAACAACATTGCCTTTGGAATAGACTGTACAGCGTATTGATTACAGTATATCGTGTGAAAATACACTGCGTTGTTTTCAGGTAAACTGTGTTAAGATGTGCTGCTTGATTCCTTTCTGTTGTGGAGTCTTTTCTGTAACCATGTGAAGTATTGTATCATCTAGTGTTAATTTAATTAATACTGCGGTTTACTCTATGGAGGCGGTCAGGTTAAAACCATCTTTGGGTCATCTCTAAACCTGGCAGATGCAGCTCTGTCTAAACCGATTTGCTTTAAAACTCATGCGACTCCTCTCAGCGTACATCGGCTTCGGCCGATTCGCAGCAGAACCCACGTGAATCGAGTTCGGATACACCTCAAACCTGTTTGAATCTCAGTTTGAAACCGTGCAACAGCAACTATGACCAAAGATGGTTCGGTAGGGAAATCAAGTGCCTAAATGTGAGACATCATTGGCATGTCTTTATCTCACTGCACTGGGGATGTTAATGGGGTGGGCCTGGGGCTGGGTTGGGTGTTTGTTCAGCTGTTGACCCCTGTTATTGCTGCCCATTTTGATGTCTTCTTTAATGTAGTCCTGTTGTAGTTTCTGTATGTACATTTTGATAAAATAAAGGGGAGACTCGACAAACCTTCACATGTGAGTGAAACTGATTCTTTTTTCCCCTTTTTTCAAATCGGTTAATGCTTCGACTGCAAAGAGAAAAAGAATTCCACTATCGTATTTTCCTGCCTTTTTGCACGCACGTTCATAACCTCATGGCACTCCCGAAATGACATGCTGTGCAGCTTACGTATCCTTCCCCATGATTAAGCTCTGTAATGATCCACTTAAGCGTGACCGACAAATAACGATGGTGCCCAGGAGAGCGACCCAGAGCTGTAAAATTCTGTCTGTGCGAGGCCTCTTATCACAAATCACCTGTCCTTCTGATGTGTTTGGACACAGATGACGCACGAGCTACGCAACACAGCAGGCTCAACAATGTGTAAATGTGAGGAGAGTACGGTTCATGAGGTGTGAGAGTGATCGGGGAGAAAGGAGAGGAGGGGGACGGTGTGTGTGTATGTTTGTATGGGTTGGAATTTATGATACTACGGGGTCCTAAATCTGTTTACATAGTCATATTTATGGGGACTTGTCATCTTTATGAGGACATAAAGCAATTTAAATCACTACAGAATAAGATGGGGACATATTTTAAGGTAAGGCGATAAGGTTAAGGTATGTCTCTAAGAAATGACTGTAAGTCAAGAGTCCTCTGAAGCCATGGTAACACAGCCTTGTGTGTGTTCTTCTGATGGAAATATTTGTGCAGAGGCGGCATCAGGTGGTCCCTTTCCCCAGCTAGTAATTGAAGAGACTTACAGTATAATGAAACAATAGGACTCCCTCCTTACTCCCTCATTCCATCCTTTCCTCCCACTTCACACCACTGATAGGTCATTGGCACAGGGGGAGACGAGGTGTATCTTGCGAGGAGGCTGTATTGCCATGGTCACGCAGCATCTATTCCCACACAGTAGGGCTTGCACACGCACGCGGCTTTCTGAGAGGAAACGGGAGCATGTGATCTAATAGTGTCTGTATCAGTGTTTCACAGACCTCTGAGCTACTCATGTCCACTCAGGGTTTCCATAGAGACACAGACAGGGAGCACTGTGGGTGCAGAGAGCATGACGGAAGACAGGGAAGACCCACACACCAAATGAGGGGGAGAAAGAGATGGGAAAAAAACAGGAAGAATGAAAAGAAGGTGGGTGAGGTGAAAAGCTAGTGGACGGCGATGATGTATGGATATAGAAACGGAGCTGAGGAGGAGACGGAAAGCAGGGGATGAGGAGTGAGTGAGGTGGGAGGGGGGTGGGTTTATAGATGAAGCCAGGCAAGAGAGGAGCAGGAGCATGGGAGTTTGATGGGGAGAGCGTGGGAGGTTGTCAGGCCTTCAGTCACAAGGGAGTCACCGTGAGGTGGCTGCAGTGACGGCAGCAGTGATGTCAGAGCAGGAACACACACACACATGTCCACACACATCTGCATGCACATCAATTTTCCTAATGGTCTGCCCACCCGTCCACCCTCAATAAACATTTTCAAACTCAGTGAGACAAAAAGAGAACATCACCCACACATCTGCCTTTGTCTCTTTCTGTCCCTCACACACTCAGGCCAATACATTTGGTTAGATGATGTTCTCAGCACCATTTTATGAACACAATATGGGTTCTAGTTTGATATGCTCACATTGCCTAATCTTTTTATACCTCAGAGTTAAATCTGGAATCGCTTGTGGGCACATTTAGCCTCTGCAGGGGAAAAAATGTAAAAAAAGAAAAGAAAAGAAAAGCATCAAGTTGGGGTTAGCGGAGGCTTAAGGGATGAAACATGTAGCTCTGCCTGAAGTGTGTATTAAGATAATTAAGGCTGCCGACAAATGTATTCCCCCTGCTCCCACTCCCCCGATCATATTCCCATGAATTAATTTTTCTGCTCCTTTCTCTCGATTACCCTTTAAAGTCTCCTGCGAGCGACTGTAAGAGTCCAAAACCAGTTGGGACGGCTTTATTTGCCTTTGCAGACAGAATTTGTCTTTTAGTGATTGAGCAGTGCAGAGCAATAAAATGGACACACAGTATTCACCATTCATATATTCTCTCTTTCATTCACTACAACCTCCCTCTTCATCATCCCCACTACCCCACATCCCACACCCATGTCCTCGCCCTCCCATCCACTGTGTTCCTACCCACCCACCTGCTTCCATGGCTGCAGTGACTCAGTCCTCTTCCAGCTGAGGATACATGAGAACATTATGGGGGGGAAGGGGGGGGGAGAGATAAATACTCAAAGAAGTAAAGCAGCCAGAAAGACAAGTGTCTGCTGCATCATTAACGCTACCCACCACACCCACACACCCAAATCCCCCCCCACACACAGACACGCGCCGCCCCCGCTCTGAAACGGATGCGCTCTTACTTTATCCGGTAATTCATCCTTAAAAGCAAAAATTGGGCAGGCAGCGTGGAGTGTTTCAAAAATAGTTTTTTCATTTCTCTAGATAGAAGTCTGTGTCGTCACGACTCTGAGACATGGATGGATGATTTCTTAAAGGCGAACTTGCCAAATGCACGCCTTACATGGGCCCTGAATCAGAAAACCTTGAGGAATCAAAGCTGTCGATCATATCACTTTCTTTCTCTCCGAGCGGCGCCAACCCATCTGTGATGTTTTTCACGTTCAGCTCGCACCACGATGGCTTTAACTTCCTCTTAAAGTAGTGGAAAATTGTGCACCGATGTGGAATATAGTGGCAGACAATTATGTTTACTGAGCGGCTGTCTGTGCCTCCCGCCTGCCTACTTCACTCTTAGTTATCAGATTTATTCAGGAACCCGCGGGTCAACGAGACCTTACTTCTTTTTTTAATTATGCAAACTAAATTCAGCATAATGGATCTTAATGGTGGCTGTGTGGCAAAGACACTGGCTTACATAAGAGGTGATCAATCAGGCGGACGGAAAGGGAGGTTTACGACAGTGGGAGGGGCCCATTTTACTGAGAAAAACATGCAGGTGGCTGCTGTGAGTTTACTAAGTGTTTTGCTTCATACAGCAGCACAAGTGCTGCTATGTAGCTGATGATGTATTGTGACATTCACTGACGAATTTCAGTTTCTGTGCTCAAATCCTTCAAAAAATGTCAGCTTTTAGAAAGTAGTTCTTTTCATGTTCAAGACAAGATGCGGTGGATTCCTTTTAGACTCTTCACACCCTCTCATTTAAATGAACAGTGGGGTACAGTTACCCAGCATTCAACAAGATAACCCATCTATGTGCGTCAATAGCATGCCTTAATTGTAGTCATCTTCTTTTCATTCTTCCAACAACCCCCTAATGCTGTCTTGTGTGATATTGTGTACATTCTTGGTTATACATGAAGAATTTATATTTTCTTGTTTCGATTCCCTCAGTCAGCGATAAGATGGCACGAGAAGTCTACGGAGGCCGGGACTGAATTCAGCGGAACCTTCATCCATTAAAAGGAAGATAATTCCACATTACATACGCACAGCAACTTTCCATTAGGTCTGCACAAAAACAAGAGTGGCTGTAAGCGTGCGCTGGAGTTGGCTTATATGCCAGTTTTTTGTTTCTTATTGAAATTTTAAAATTAGAATTTTTTTATGTTTTATACTTTGGTAAAGATCTGAGTGTCTTTAAATGCCATCTGTGGCGCCAAACAAGATTTTCTCTCTGTGTAAACAACAGAGCAGAGATCCTGCGCTCCGCGAGCCGCTCAGAGATGAAACTCAGTTCTGCATATCTGAATGTGCCTGTGTGTGTGTGTGTGTGTGTGTGTGTGTGTGTGTGTGTGTGTGTGTGTGTGTGTGTGTGTGTGTGTGTGTGTGGAGATGGTGTTTGTGTGTGCTGATGTTTATGCCTGTGATCCGTAGGACTGCTGCTGTTTGCAGTGAAGCATGTATTAGCATGGGACTGGAAGAGGAGGGGAGTGTGTGTGTGTTCACTGATTGACGTCACAGACGCCCACTCATTTCCATCTTGTCTGTGTGCACGGAGAGAATAGATCCCCATCTGCATCCAGCTCTTCTCCCCTGCACACTTCCTCTCCTCTCTTCTCCCCTTCCCCTCTTCTTCCTCACCTCCCGTTAGTTTCCTCTTCCTCTCTTTCTCCTCCTGCGTCTTCCCATTCACTCCTGAACATCCCACCCCCATCGAGTACAGATAAACAAGACAGTCGAACACAAACAGTTGTTTAAGACAGCCAGACATTTTCCATTGAAAATGTGAACCTGAACCTGTGTGTGTGTGTGTGTGTGTGTGTGTGTGTGTGTGTGTGTGTGTGTGTGTGTGTGTGTGTGTGTGTGTGTGCGCGCACACTGTCCCCCAGCTTTACGCGTGTGCAAAAAGTGTGACGTCCTTTCCACAACAATTGCTCATCCACATTCACACAGTGCTCTTCCTGCTGACGACAGGGCATCATTTAAATCACTTCCTCGCAAAAGGTCATCCTCATTCTTTTTTACTCAGAGAGCACCCCACCCTCCATCTCCTTCCATGTAACACACACCGAACTACGCGGGGAAGATGTGTGCAAACATGCACCGTCCCTGACCAGAGGGATGCGGACAGGGGGGAGGTAAACGACGGGAGCTGAAAACGCGTGGGATGACAGAATAGGCTGTGCAAATGTTTAAAAATAAATAAATAAAAGGGGGAAAATGGGGGTGGGGGCTATTTTAGTCAACAAGCCTGCCAGGAGTAAGGACAAAGTGAGAGTAAACACTGGCGGTGGAGGGGGGTTCATGCACGGCGGGGGCAAAGCAGCCTTGTGATTACTCAGACCAGACAGTGAAAAGACAGAAGAGGATGAGCAGGCAGACCGGCAGATGGGCCGAGAGACAGATAAAGCAGGCAGACAAACATTCAATTTCAGCCAGAGCACTCAGCACGCACACACAGGCAGAAGATAAAACAATATCGGTAGGGGCTCATTAGAACTTTGATGCCCGATTGCCTTAAGAGAGGGCTGCATGTTTGGTTTGTTTGCGCGTGTTTGTGTGTGTCTCGGTATCAAAGCCGTTAACGAGTCAGAGGGCTGAATGGACGGATCAATGAGAGTGTAAGAGCTGAGGAATATCACAAGGAGTGCACAGATGAAAGAAGGTGGTGAGCAATAAAAAAGAGACCACCCTGGCTGAGATCTGAAACTTTCTGTCTGATCAATAATGTATTTCCTTTAGTTTCCCTCACTTATCGACGGATCTCACACACAGAGGCTGCGAATTAATCGCCTGGGCCCGACCGTGTGCTTTTATCCGGCCCGGCTCAAGTCACACTACATTGAAAAGTAAATGCATTAAACAACAGCTAATGACAAGAGGATTAAAAGCCATAACGAAGCGAGATGTGAATAAGAAGGGGAAGGGAGGTAAGGAGGCCTTTGAAATGCTTTTTTTTTTTTTTTTTGCTCTATTAAGAAATGTGTGAGTCATCTCTCATAGTAAATTAATAATAAAAAACAGAATAACGCCTTTTAATGCATGAGTTAATCAAATGTAAGGTTAATCAAAGCTCCACATGAGGCCGTGGGCAAAGAGCGTTTTTTGTTTTGGTTTCTTTTAAGGTATGAAATATGAGACAAGACTGACATCTAGTGGCGGCGAGGCGCAACGACGCTTAACGCACAGCAAGACATCGACAAAATGGAGCCCAGTGCTCGGCCATGACAATGCAGGTCAGAGGGACTGAGACTGCTGCACAGCATAGCGGAAGAGAAGGGGGGAAATAACCCAAAACTAAACAAAATAAATAAATACAAATTAAAATCGAGCGTCATATTGTGCAGTGATTCACAGATAAGTGAAGCACATGAAGACACAAAGCTGAAGCTTAAACCAGAGGAGCTGCTGCAGGCTGTTGCACCCAGTCCAAGCCTGGAAAACAATGCTGTTACAAACACACACACACATGCATGTGTCTTCATATACTTGAACTCACAGCAGCGGTTGACTTTGAGGCTCAACAGAACGCAGCAAGCGTGCACGCTCACACACCCAGTGCTGCAGGCAAGTGCACATCAGAGTCGCCCACTCACACCGTGTTTGCTCAGCAGACTACAAGCATCTTCTTCACCATTCTCCTGCCAGGCCTTTGCCATGAACCGATGCATGAAAGCTTTGTACGTGCAACCTAAATGCGGGGCTCTCTTTAAAGCAGGTTACGAAATAAAGCAGCAACTTCTTCTTTCTTTCAGGGTCGAGGTGAATGTGGGTCACAGCACTCGCGCCAGGGTTTAACGTGAGCGTGTTAAGCCCTAAAGGGGAAGGAAGAAGCGGGCAGTTAGGAACTGTCTGCATCTAGGCCCTTTTTCTCTGGGTTTGTAAAGGCTGCGAGCCAGAGAGGATGTAGAAGCATGACTTTATTAAAGGCTTTGCTCAGTTACTGGGTATGATGTCCTCTCACTGGTGCATTTTAGAAGGATCGATCAGTGGGATGAACAATGAAGGTCTGGCTGACCTTTCGCTGACCTGACCTCCCTTAAAGAGTCTTTTGCAACAGATATTTGCAGTCTGGGCTGTAACAAACATGCCTCGAGTAAGTTTGGAGGATGAAGTGGACTTGAGTGTGTAATCAGAGAAAGGAGGACGGATGAAATGTGGAATCTATAACCTGCAGCAGCTTCTCTTGAAGGAAATACTGGATTTTGCTAAGTGGCAAGGATGTTCTTGTTTAAAAAAGAAAAATGAATGCAGTCATTTTTGATTATGCGTACAGATAGATCCCGGGAGGCTCTTAAGCACAGTTAGTAGTGGAAATCGCATGCTTTAAAGACGCAAGCAGGCTTTATATTTCAATTCAAAGACAACACATGGTTGCTTTTACCTACGAAACGCTTGAGTTTTGACTCACAACCCATTTTCCCCCCATTCATTTCCCTTTATTTATCCCACTCTGTCGTCAAAGAAAGCAAACTGGACACTCCGATTCGAGGAAAATTCCCAGGACTTCTTTTTATTAAGAGAATTTCAGAACATAAGAGAGGGACCGGACACCTGCATATATGTTTTTTTTCTTTTTTTTTTTCCTTTTTTTTTGTCACAGAAGGATTCCAAATTCAATCGCTGTTAAAAAACCAAAAAAACCGAACCAAACCAGAAAAAACTAAAACAAAAAACAGTGTTTAGAAAAGCTGGCGTGACAGCGTGGATGGAGCGGGAGCTGTTTTGTTTTGTTGTTTTTTTTAGAATTTTTTTCCTCTTTTCTTTTATACACGCAGGGTCGTCTAAGGAGACGGATCGGAGGCAGTCGCCGTTCTCCGGAATGTTTCACATGTTCGTCTTCCTCTTTCTTATGGACAACACGCTAGTAGTTTTTCGTTTTGTATCTTTTTTTTCTTCTTCTTCGTCAAAACACAATTTCAATGAAAGAAAAAAAAAAAAAAACACCATGAGACAGAAGCAGAGAAACAAAAATGGAAAAAAAAAAAAAAAAAAAATGAGGAGGGGACTCACTGCACGTTTATAGAGGTCTAAAAGGAATCGCCCACACCGACATGTCTGAACCGTTGTAGTAAAAACGTGGATAAAAGGGGGGAGAAAGGGGAGGAGGTGAGGAAGAAAAGGTCTGATTTTTGTGGAGTTAGAAGTGAAACAAACAAACAAAAAAAACCCACAGTAATACACAACTCACAACATGGCCAATCCGGCAGGGACACGCTTTCTACACCAAAAACAAGCCTTCAACAATCATGAAATGCCATTTAAAAAAGATTTTAGTGTGTTCATTTCGCTTGCAGACACTTTGATATGACCACTGCAAATCTGCAAGGCGCTCCATAATCAGCTTTGCTTTTTTGTGCTAAAAATCTGTACGGATACTTATAAAATCATTGATAAAAATATTCCTCTGTTAACAATACGCCTTGGAGGGAAACCATGTGAGAGAGACTTAGAGGGGGGGTGGGGTGGGACTGGCTGGGGTAGTTTTTTGGGTGGAGTGGGGGGGAAGGGGCTGTAGAAGATGGAGGAGGAGAGAGTTTGGGCAGTGGTGCTACTCGGACTTGGCCTCCTCCTTGGCCTCCTCGGGAGCTGCCTCCACCTAAGGGATGAAGCAGAAAGGCTGAAGTTAAAACTTTGTTCGTTTTTGGTGAAATCGTGAAATCACCAGGGTTGTCCAAAAAGGCCAAGGGGAGGGGCGTCCCCCTGCGCACACACCTCGTTGGTCTTGGCCTCGCCGTTCTCAGAGTGGTTTTCCTCGTTCGCCTCTGCCTCGGCGTTCTCCTTCGCCTTCTTGGTCTTCTTGTCCTCCTTCTTGTCGTTCACAGCCTTTTCTTTCTGTTCAGGTTTAGACACAAGCAGTGAGCATGCTGAGCATCTACAAACGCCCTCCCTCCACCCTCGAATACTACTTCATTTAGCCTCTCACCTTCGCCGCCTTCTTCACCTTTGGTTCCGGCTTGGGCGGGGCCGGTTTCTGGGGAAAGAAGAGGAAAGCGATGTGGAAACTGCTACGCTTGAATACAGCAGCACTACAGAAGTATCTATGATAGTTTAGAGCCTGTTTTTTCCCAGTACTTCTGAATGTTCATGAGGACTTTGGTGCATGAAAGACATCTTTAAACCCCTAAAATGTTCCTGAAAAGAAACTTCTTTCAATAAAGACACAGCGTGCCAATAATTTGCTTCATTAAGAAAAAAAACCCCCACAGTCAATACTGGGGGTCGATTATGCCAGCTATTGGCTTTTAGTTAGTATTACATGTAGATACATGTGAACACATCTTTGAGGTTGATTTTGGCTGTTTTAACTCACTGTAATGTTCATTAATCTTGCTTTAATTGTGAATTTAGGCTAATTAAAGTATATCTGAGACATTTGTAGTAATTTTAATGCACTATATAACTGTTCTCAAGTCACTGCTATGTTTTGTTATGCAAAAACAACTTGTTGAAAAGTTTTGCTTTGCTGGAAAACGCAGTTCTTGCTCCTATGCGCCCCTATGCACACTCAATTTAAATATCTGCATGTGCTACACTTTTAGCCGCTCTGCTTTGTTTGGGTTTTTTACGTGTCCATTCTCATCAGGTGATGTCGGTGAGCGTGGAAAAGTGTGTGCCATCTTACCGCCGATAACCGAGCTGATCTCCTCTGGGGCTGAAACATGACAAGAGGTTGTTGTTAATGCGAGGCTTTTATTTTGACAAGCAGGAAGCACAGACACACAGGTATTTAATCTAAAATTTTTATTTTCCCTTTTAATCTTTCACGTGCTGATTAAAATCTGAATTTAAATGGCGTGCGAGAGGTGCAGCTCGCCGTTTCCTTGCTTACCTCCTCCTTTTCTCCTGCCTCTGCTCCGTGTGCCTGAAAAACACAACACAACAGCTTTAAATGAGTGACTGGAAAAAATAAGAGCTTAGCTGCTGTTTATATCAACAGCGAACAGATGCTGTGCGACCTGGACACATATTAGGATTGGTCATAGAGGTGCTGAAAAAACTTTTCAGTTTCAGGTGAAAAGAAAAGTTCATTTCAAATACAGGTGGGTTTAAGCGATTTACAGGCCAGAAATGCCGGCTCCACGCCTGGATTCCGACGGAGACTGTGAGAGCAGAGTCATGCGGGTCTCTGAGGCCATATTTCGAGGGTCCAGGCCTTGCTTTCCCCTTCCACGCCCCCCCATCTCTTTCTCTCATTCAGTGCATGGAGCTGAGATTTGAAAGCTGGCGCGGGAGTCTCTGAGAAGGGGGAGGGACCATGTTTAGCGGGCTCACAGGCGCCACCGGGCGGCAGGGAAACGCCATCGCAGCCATTTGGGACCGCGAACAAAGAGAGAAAATATATAATTTTATCGAAACGCGACGGCGAATGTTTGTTTTCGCGGTCAAAATGCAAAGTAAAGCCACTAAGGCATTTTCTGGCGCCACTTCGGGCCGGTTTGGAGCCCGAACGGCGATAAGCGAAGCGTTTGTTCTCGGTAGGTCGGGCGACGAAGGTGGACAAGAGCTGCAAAGCATGGCTGCTGCTTGTGCTTTAACTGCATGGAGACCGAGAGAGACTTCTGACTCCCCAAAGGACAGCGGCTCGCACACGAAAAAGGCGTTTTAAAGGCCGTGTCCGAGCAGGAAAATATTCGCTCTAACACAAAAAAAATGCAGATTATATCTAGAAAACAGGCAAAAAATTACCAGCGAAAAATAACCGCTATCCGTTGCGTTATAATTAAGTAATGTCTCAGAGGGATGTCTTCACAATCGTTTTCATTGCATTAATGGCTGCTATCCGCCTCAAAGTATTTTTGCTATTTTCGTAATACGTACCTTTCTCTTGGGCATGTTGATCTCTTGGAGGGTTTCCTTACAAATACAACTAAAAACTGTTTTTTTTTTCTCTGTGGGATCAGTGCATGTGAAGACGAGTGTCTCCCTTATGCTCGGCAGTGTAGTAAACACACTGGAACAGAGAGGCGAGTGGTTGAATGGGGGGAGGGGTGCGGCTAAAGGCATGATTGATAGGCCCTCGGCCAATCGGGTGACGCCATTGGGGGCTGCAGAACACTTGGAATTTTGGAGCCGGTGATGTTGAGGGGTCTGCCGCGAATGGCTTGTTCTTGCAGAGGGAGATGGGAGGAAGCCTGCAGAGAAGGGGGAAAAGGCTCGCGTTCGAGGACATGTTTGCCTTCACACGAGTGAGCCGTGTTAGTGTGTGTGTGTGTGTGAGAGAGGGAGCCGCATGCATGGTTCATACAGGCCCCGGCGGTAGGCAACATGCCCCCAGTGCGAGCCAGGCATCCTCGCTGGCTCTTATTAAAGCACAGGCTCGCCTCTGCAGAAGTCAGCGGGGGAGATTTAACCATAGATTCACTTCGAGTTTCAGTCCAATATGGCGCCCACTCCTCCTCTCCGACACTTTTTTTGTCAGTCGGCTTTCCTTAAATTCGTTTCAGGGGGGAAAAAGGCCTCGCGTCGACTTCTCCAGACGCCTGCAGGGGGCCCACGAAGCCCGGCTAATAATAAAGCGCCTGCTCTGCAGACGGCGCTTCCACAGGCTGTGCTGTCACACACACACTCTCCAAAAAAAAAAAAAAAAATCAAATCAGATTTTTATTTTCTATCACATTAACCTGCCTCCTCGTTCACACGTAGTGCCGGGACACCTGTAACCGTGCACACGTGCATTGTGCGCCGAACAATAGCCAGTGTCTGGCTTACAGACAAAGGGGTGAGGAGGGGTGGTGGTGATGCTGTGGAGGGGGAGGTCGATGCTGAAATATTCAGGCAGTATAACCCCGTTGCCATCTTGACAGGCCACCTCTCTGTGCGTGTACCAGTCTGAGAGTGTGTGCTTTTCAGCTCCACACACACACACAAACGGAGAGAGAGAGAGAGGCTAGAAGGGGCGGGGAGGCAGAGTGGAGGCGGGGGAGGAATGCAAAGCTCCATCCAGTGCTGAGGACCGGAGCATTTGCGCAGATCGTCTGCGCTGTCTACCAGAGACTGGTACGTTATTTCAGCCTCGGAAGTTTGTTGCTGTAGTTTTTTCTCCTTTGTGTCTCGCTGCTCAGCCGCCCACCTGCACAGTGTCTGCGAGCAGCAGAGCAAGCAGCCGACCAGCTCAGCCCGCCGGACTTTTGTGACAACAGCATCAGGGAGATAAGATGGTGATCAAAGTGTACATAGCATCGTCCTCTGGATCCACTTCGGTAAGATTCGGGGTGATTGCGTGTGGCTTGTGTGCGTACGAGGTGATTGGGGGGTGTATATGCAGCAGCCAGGCCGAACTTTTTTATTCTACTTAACTGATGTCCACCGGGCTGTCATCCTCTCACTGCGCGGGGTGGCCTGACTCATCAGTAAGCATGCAGCTCTGCCGTCCACCACACTTTGAACGCAGCTCGAGTCTCTCCTTGATTTTCTTTTAACTTCGTGCACAGAGAAAGGGGCAGGGAGGAAGTTTGAGGAGCGAGCGGGCGTCTGTCTTTCTCAGCTGCGGTTTGTCACAGTGCTTCCTGGAGTGGCAGTTTATTGGGTTTTTCAGCTGAAACTAGACTGTGAACAGGAAAGACATGCAGAAAATAAAAAAATCAATAGATGAACTTAAAACGATGTGCAGTGTCACCTGATGCCAGAGCAGGACTCTTGTTTTCCTTCAGTAGAGAGGACATTCTTTTAGCTCCAGACTTGCCAGTTTCTTCCAGAGTGCAGAGGAATGATGGTGATGCAATTCTCCAGGGCCCCCCTTTTAGACAAGCAGCTGCAGCCCTGAAGTAGGGTTTAAGACTTCTGGATCAACATAAACACGAGCATGCAGAAGCGCATTAAACATTGAGTTCTTGCACACTGTATCCTACAACTAGTCAACATCAGATGCGATGAAAACATTGCATTTAGCATCGCGCCTGGTGTCTGCAAAGTCTCAAAACTGTAAACGTGCAAATTTTATCAGGAGAAATGCTCC
Source organism: Copadichromis virginalis (assembly GCF_057382275.1). Taxonomy (NCBI): domain Eukaryota; kingdom Metazoa; phylum Chordata; class Actinopteri; order Cichliformes; family Cichlidae; genus Copadichromis; species Copadichromis virginalis. The sequence goes on from NC_140619.1 coordinate 23,017,621, forward strand.
CAAAAAAAGAACCTTTAAAGATTCCTTTGATAAAAGTGTCCAACTTTATAGTCACTTGTTGTACCCTTGTGCTTTAGATCACCTGTAGGGCGATTTTCCTTCCGCCAGCCGTTTGTTTTCACAGCTCACATACAGGAAATAATCAAACAGAGCCTCCTTTCAGTTGGACTGCTCTGAGTGACTTTATTGCCCTGACAGTAAATGACATTTGCACAGGCTCAGCAGCAGGCTTTAGAGCACAGGAGCTTCCTGTAGAGTCAGAGTGGAGTGAGTTTAGAGCCAGCGATGCCATCAGCGTCCTGGAGTCTGTCTGGGAAAGTGCATTACCTCTCATTGATTTGTTTTTGGTTAAGTCCTCTAGAAGAGGCGTACGAGCTTTTGCACTGTTTTCATAGTCAGCAGAGCAGCAGCGTTAGAGTTCATTTTGTTTGTTCTTACCATGTTTAACTCATTCCCTTTGATTTTTATTTTAGCAGATGCACTATTGTAGATTATTAAAGCATTTACTGAATGTCTGAATTACACAATATTTAAAATCTCTCTTCGCACATTAGCATGAGCAGGCTGCTGAGCGGGAAATCGTGGCGAAAAGCCTCTGTCGCAACTAAGCTTGCTTTTTTGCGTCCGTGTCTACAAAACAGTGTCATCACATTCCTCTACCCAGCCCCATCTGATACTACATTAAGCACTCGAGTATAAATAAGAATGTGCAGAGAGGAACATCCAAAAACAGGGAGATAAGTAGGAGTATTTAAAAAAAATAATATTTCAAGTGTTTTTTGTTCCACAGAGGAAACTGAATGCAGGTCAGAGCAGCAGACTGTGTGAAGTTAGCCAGAGGGCTATATGAGGTTCAGCACTTGACAAACTACAACAGTCAGCATCATCCAGATAGATGGTTTTGTTTTCCAAGACATTAAGTTCTTCTTTGTGTTCGAGCATTGTGTTAGCTTTTGGGGCTGATTGATTTCATGTGAAAGCTGATCCGTACAAGAGTCAAAGGTCAAAAACAAAGTACTGTTATTTGATTGAGCTTCAGTATTAGTTTGTCATAGAAGAGCACAACATCAGATTTACAGTATGTGTCAATAGACAGATTCCAGTTAGAAAAGGCTACAGTATGGTAATGAAAAAAAGAACTGAGGTGAGTTATGTCAACAGTACTGTTCCTCAAAATATGATTTAGCAAAATGCCACAAACTCCAGTTGCATACGTTGCTGCCACTTGGAAAAAACAGGTTTTTTTCTGACAGAAAAAAATGGAAAAAAGGGAACAACAATAAAATTCCAGAAGAATATGATGAGGAAATACTTTATCCCCAAAATTGGGAAATTACCATGTCCCCAAAACATTAAAAAACATAGCTCTATAAAAATAAAACTATCAGAAAAGAAATAGATCTAAAAAATAGATCACTTTACACTAAAGAAATACATATAAGAAATAAATACACAATGTGAGTATTCTGGTAGGAGATGGTAAATGTATACAGTTGTAATTAGAAGTTCAGATACATCCACCATGGTCATGCATGACATGTTATTTTTTTCAGATTTCCTATATCCAAAAACATAAACTTGGTACAAAAGTTTGAAATCGTTTCAGGTTTTCTCTGATATACACAACTTGCCAAGTTTACATACAGGCGCAAGTATATACATATACACTCACCTTGATCAGGCACTTTTGGTATCAACAAGCGTCGGGCATAATTCTGGATCGATATCTGACCATTCTTCTTGGCAGAATTGGTAGAGTTCATTTAATCTAGTTGGTTTGTTTGCACAGGCCTGGCTTTTAATCATAGTCCCAAAATATTAAATAGGGTTGAGGTCGGGGCTTTGGGAAGGCCATTACAGAAGCTAATTGCTAGCATGTGTTATCCATTCCAAAACCAGTGTTTGGATCATTGTCCTGTTGGAACGCAACTCTCTGAGTAACTTTCAACACTTTATCAGTTGATTTAAAATGAAGTTAAAGAATTTGGAGGTAGTCCTCCTTCTTCATTAACAAGAGCATAATGCTAGCCTTTCAAACCTAACAATAGTGTACCAACTGTCGAGCATAATGCTACCACCACCATGCTTGACAGTTGGTACACCTTTACTCCTGCAACACACCTCTTGTCATTGTAGCCAAACAGCTCAATATTTATCCCATCTGAACATAAAACCTTTCCCCAGGAGACATTTGCATTGTGATGTTGAGTTCGTGAAGTCCCATTTTGAAGCTTTAAGATGGCATTATAGCCAAAAAGCATCTTGGTTTTTTGAAGCCACAAGTGGCCATGTTTTGGTTTTGAGTGCTAAAAGAGAAAGACACAGCTATAGACAGTATGGATGTGTCTCACAGGGAGAGACACCCATGTTTAGTGGCTACAATCGTAGACTAACTCAAGGTACAATACTACGAGGACTCAGTATTATCAGCACTACCTCCAGGAGCGACTAGTGAGTAACATTAACAGTGGAATCTGTTAACAGTGCCTGCACGCTTTTATAAAAACAGCCATATTTTGTGCCAGTGCAAGAAGCTGTGTGCAATATATTGCCAAGTGGCCGTTTGATGAACTGGTGTTTTTGGCACTTTCCCACATCGGTTTCAGTTTTTATCCCTGGAGGTTGCTGCTTGACTTTGGTCTGAGCTAGTTATACAGTATGAAGGAGGGTATCACAATGTGAGCTGACATTATTGTATTTCCACCCAGTAATGTGAAGCAGAGCATTTCAATCACTTAGATATATAATATTGTGCTTTCGTGTAAGTTCTCTAGGGATGTTTTCAATCCTGTTGCTAATGGCTCTTTAAAACATAACCCAAATTTCTGATGTTGTATTTGTATGTAAAATATCTTTTATAGAATGCCACCGGGTATCTCAACTGCGCCTGGTTTTGAGCGAGGCCAAGTTTGCCTAACAAACTAGAATCTTTTTTTCCTTAAATACACATATGCCAATGCACATATGCACCTACAACAGTATATCTAGACCATAGACCACAAGGTCGACTTAAACTGCAAATGTCTAACGAGCCAAAGGCACTGGCCAGCACCACGGCACATTTCCTCCCTCATTTCCATGCCTGAACTGCAGCCACACTGTTTTACAATTTCCTTATTGTCACAATAAATGCTCTGTGAATCTGTAATAACCTGAGATGCTGTGGACATGCAGTGTAACTCTCTATGCCCAGGACTTTCGCCCTCAGAATGTCAGCCTTATCATGCTTTTCCCTATTGTGGATTTGATGTTAAGGTTTATAGGTCAGACGTGATTTGGGCTGGTGCTACAGTTCGTTTCTATATCAGCTAATTTTGTTGCTGTTTCACCTCCAGGCAGCAGTATGGGAATTCAGCCAGAGCAACAGTGTAAGGCTCTTTTGTAACTATATTGTAATGCTGACTGAGTACAGGACTGGGTGGAGGCTACTGCTTTTGGTACTTTTCCAGTAAGCAACTGTTTTCAGCTGAAATCAGACGTGATCTAATCAAGACAAACGTTTATCCCTTATGAGCATACAGGGCAGGGGTTGATTCATGTTTCCTCTTGGCGCAAAGAGTGGTTTCTTTCCCATATTCAAATGTTGGGCTTCCGGGGAATATGAAAGGCTATTTGCCTTATCTGTGAAGAGCAACTGACGTTTTAAACATGTTTTCTTTCCTGTCTTATTGAAATTAACATGAGCTGAACCCAGCCCTTAATCAGATGGGGTATTCAATTAGTGTCCACCATATTGATCTAAGCCAGTGTTGTGGATACGGTCCATCCAATCAATTCTTGTCATTGTCTGGCAGCTGTTAATGCCAGAGTTCTGACCTTTTCTGGGATTGATCATGTCTGGATGTGGATTGTCCTGCCATAACTCTCTCACATGATGATAAGGCATGTAAACCAAAGTTCACGTGGTGCAGATTCCACCTCCTTCAACTGTATTCAACTCAGATTCTAGTCAGTCAACAATAATCATTCATGTAACGATATACAGTAAGTTCCGCTGAACTTACTACCAAAAACTAGTTGTTCTTTTAATTAATAATAAACTTAATCTGTACTTCAATCTGTAACTTTAGTACAGGCAAAAGAAAGTTTCAAAAGACTATGAAGTACTTGGAAAAAGTCAGTACACCCTTACTGGTTCCAAAGAAAATAAGATGGCAAGTAGCAGCCAGGCGATGATAACCAAATGCACTTGATTAAAGTGTGAGCACCTATAGGAAAGCAGATGTTGTGGCAGTTTTTGTGGTTTGGAAGAGTGCCACAATCTTCCCAGGAATGGACGTCCCAGTAAATTCACCCTAAGGTCAGAGTTTGCGATGCTCAAAGAAACTGCAAAAACCCAAGAGCTCTCAGTCTGCAGGCCTCAGATAGCATGTTAAACGTTAAAGTTCATTGAGTACAATTAGAAAAAGACTCAACAAGTATGGCCTGTTTGGAAGGTGTTGGCAGCAGAAAAGAACATGGGAGCATGCCTCGGGTTTGCAAAGATGCATCTGAACAAACTGCAAGACTTCTGGAACAATGTCCTTTGGACAGAGAAATCAAAGTTTAGATGTTGGCGTAAAACAAACACAGCATATCAGCACAAACACCTTGTAGCAACCGTCAACAACGGTGGTAGAAGGTTGATGATTTGGACCGGGTACCTTGCGGTCACTGAGTTCACCTTGAGCTCACAGGACTGCATAGACTATTGTGAAAACTTTCTTTTTTACATGACTGTATGTATCTTTTTAGACATACTGGTTTGTGCTTAGCATGGCAACTTTTAAGAGCAGATAGTCGGTGGGTAACAATGGTCTCGTTTAATTTTAACCAAGTAATAATTAAGAAATTTAAACTATATTAAACAAGTGTTCCTGACTTTAAAGCTCAGGCAAGCTATCCGGCAATGTCTGCTATGACTTCAAAAGCATAGTTTGATATATTTTCATATTCTAATAAATCCCCGGAGTTGTCCTACTGGAGTTGTTTATCAAGGTTTCGGACATCCTAGTATAGTAAGCTAATGTGGAATTGCCTGAGTCATTCCATGGGTGTGTCCGTCAGCGTGGGTGTTATCAAATTTAATTACTGTGCCAAGTAAGTGCTATGATGGTAGTTATCAGTGATTTGAAGTGTTTGTTTCAGGCTCCTCTCTCCTAACCCAGATGAAATCAGTTTAGGTAGTCAGCAGTAAGTAATTGTGTGCGAGTGACTCGACACAGGAGACACGGCGCTAAGTGAGTGCTGCACAGCACCTTGAGCTAAACACTGACATCAGGGTGCTATCTTTCTCACAGTGACACCGCTAACATGTTGATGTTCAGCTGGCTTAATTTGATTGTAAGCCAGACTACTTAAGTAAGTTAAGCTTACTTTGATGGTGAAGATATTTAAACAGTCTGGCCTGAAGGAAAACTGCTTACCAATTGTGCAAGACATTCAATAACTGAATGTTATTCTATGACTGAACATCCAACTGCTGGAAATGTTAAAAGGACCGCTTGATTGATTAGGAATCATTGGGTTAGTACCACGAACGCCTGGATTAGATAGAGTAACACAGCTAATGCTGATCAGCATCTATGCAAAAGAAGCAACTCTGACATTAGCGCACCCTTTTTGGTTTTTGCATTATGTTCAGCTAATTACCAGTATTAATTTGCATGCTTGGACTCGATGCAAGAGAAGCATAGTTTATGGAAATGAAACCTCACACTTGCAGGTCTCTGCTGTAAGGCACATACTGGCCTGCCTCACACTTCTTTTTGTGTTCTTCTTCTTAAGAAGAAGAAGATGATTAGATGATTATCTTCTTCTTGAGAAGAAGGAATGATATAAAAGCATTCTGAAGAAATGGATAAGAAGTAAGTGTTTGTTTATTACCACACCCAAATCCAAGGACAGCCAGTTTTCTTTCACCAGGCGCTCAATTCGGGACTCAAGACATGAGGGAGCATTTCAGAGGCCCGGAGCTGGGAGCTCCCACTGCTCAATTAGAGTTACGGTGCAGATGGCATGTGGCCAGTTTGTCCTACAAATTAATTTTGCTTGGCAGCGGTACAATGTAGCCCTGTTGGACCAATGGCCTGAGTGCACCAAAGTGAAGCAGAAAACAGACCAAAGTATGAGAAACCTTATGCTTAACTTGTCGTTGTAACATTTTGAGATTCAAATAATCTCCTGTGATTGTGCAAAACATGCACGTTAGGAGACACAGAGTCTATTAAAAAGCCTTTGAGGTTTCTGCTCGGTTGCTTTATGTTGCATTGCTTTTCGGGGCAGGTGGATAGACAGTGAGAGCTGGTTTTAGGACTTTGCCCTTTGGAGTGAAACTGCCATGATTCAGATTGCAGCCTGGCTGATCACAGAGCACTGTCCTCCATGCCTTAGTGAAGTTTCAACAGCTATTAAATAATCCACCTGTCTCATCTGCATGCCATAAAGCTGGGAGGAACCCTCGCACAGGGGCGTCAGGTCTGGCACAAAGATGATACATCGATCCTTATTATGTGTTTTCGTGGTGAAGTTGGTTTACTTTTGGTGTGTGTGTGCCACTAAGACTGAATGTGTGTCTCTGTGTGTGTGTGTGTGTCTCCATTCAGCAGGCCTTATTTGGCTCGTGTTTGACCAGTTACCTCCTCTCAAGTCCCAGAGGAGCTAATGTTTCCGTCTGGCCTTGTAGGGCCATCCTCCCTCTTAAACACACCCACTGAGAGCTCATTGGACCACAACTTCTCACACACGCACACACACACACAGAAAGACACAGAAGGAGGAAGAAAACAAAGTTAAACACTCACTTTTATGCAGACTGTAGCTTCTTCTTCATCTGTCAGCAGGATGCATTTAGGCTTCTTTGTAAAGAGATGAAACCTTGCAAGATATCACCGTGGCAACCTTGATAGACCTTTATTTCCTTGTTAGTTGTAGAGCTGCATCCCCTTAGATAAAAATGTTGCTTTGCAACAAGCCGGATAGACTATTTTAGAAGTGTGACAAATGACAAATGTGTTAATGTTTAATTTAGTGCTTTTTCCAGTGCAGCAGGATATCCTCCTGTCGAAATCAATCGCATCTGCATAAAATCCCAGACAGTGAGAAAAACAGTGCAGCCTTTGACTAATTTTGAGATGCTTTTATTTTAAACATTTCCTCGGATAATGTGGGGAATTACTGGTGTCTGCAGGCTTCTTCACTGTATGGTGTGTTTTTTGATACAGATGAAGTATAATCTGTGCCTGCTTAGCCTTTCCCATGTTCCCACTTCCTTCACTTACTAGCAGAGTGGTAACTTAGTAACAGAGAGTCAGTGATCTCTGTAGTTCTCACAGGAGAGAAAAAGTCTCCTTATTTCTAAAACAGACTCATGACAGCATGATGAACTGAGGCTCTTGTGTTTCCTCATACGGCTGAGTCATGTTTATCCGACAACTTCCCCCTCTACCATCTTTTCTCATCCACCCGCACACAGATTAAAAAGCAGCAGCAGGATGTGATGGGCTTCCTGGCGGCCAATAAGATCGAGTTCGAGGAGTGTGACATCGCAGCCAACGAGGCTAACAGGAAGTGGATGAGGGAGAATGTCCCAGAGGAATCCAGGCCTGCCACGGGGAACCCGCTCCCCCCACAGATATTTAATGAAACCAAATATTGCGGGGTAAGACACGCACGTGCACACACATGAAATTATTTGCATGCGATCATCTAAGCAGCTACTGTTGTGATAATAAAGCTCATGTCTTCAAGACCACCTGATTAAAAGTTGACCTCAAGTATACAGAGTGTACAGGCGTCATTTATCCCTTTGTTTTGGGTTTATAGACTGCAGCTTCACTGTTCTTTCAGTAGCTGCTGTGCTCAGTGAAAAGGCTTTAATAAAAATACACTCCGTACACTCCCTTCCCAGCACCGCAGAGCTGCCAAACATAGTTAGCAAATAGCTGGTGAACACAGTGGGGAATCTAGCAACTTACAAGACAGCTAGTTTTTTTAAAAGTGGAAACAGAGTTTTTGGAGACTAAAGCTGATACAAAACACGTAAGGTCTCAATATGTCACTGTTCTGCTGCCCCTACGGACGGTAAATAAACAATGGACATAACCCCTGGGTCTGAAAGAATAAACTAATGCAAACTACCTTTAATTTACTTTCTAATGTGCAATAGGGGGAGCTTGTTTACCGTACTTGTCATTTGATCTATAGCCTAATAAATGCTCTCCTGCTGAGTTTATGTTCAGTTTTAAACCTGACTGCTTGCAACATCGTGGCCATTTTTGTAAATGATTTATAGTAAAACTGGTGACAAATCAGGGTGTCTTTTAAGGTATGGTTTCATTTTTAACGTAGTAAATGTGTGTATGCATGTATCAGGCAAAACTCAAGGCTGCTAACATGTTAAGTGAATCACACTGATTATCTCTTCATCATGACACCTGTTAGTGGTTGGGATGTATGAGGGAACAAGAGAACATTTTGTCCTCAAAGTTCATGTTAGAAGTAGGAAAAATGGACAAGTGAAAGGATTTGAGAGAGTTTGACAAGAACCAAATGTTGATGGTTAGACGACTGGGACAGAGCATCTCTTAAACTGCAGCTCTTGTGGGATGTTCCAGGCCAGTGATGAACCACTGACAGAGTCATGAGCGGCCAAGGATCACTGATCCATGTGGGAAGTGAAGACTGGCTTGTGTAGTCCAATCCAATCTGGCTGCCCATGCTGACTGCTGTCCACCAACAATGGGGACGTGAGCATCAGAACTGGACCATGGAGCAATGGAAGAAGGTGGCCTGGTCACATTGAAGGCCAGTTGTCTGTGTGCATCGCTTACCAGGGAAATACCTGACACTAGGATGCCCTATGGGAAGAAGGCAAGCTAGAGGAAGCAGTGCAATGCTTTAGATATTGTTCTGCAGGGTTCAGTCCTGCCATTAATTTAGATGCTACTTTGACCCGTACCACCTACCACTGTTGCAGACCATTAACGTGTTCTGCCACAAAGCAGAAATAGTTCAGGAATGGTTTGAGAAGCACAACAATGAGTTTGAGGTGTTGACTTGGCCTCCAAAGTCGAGCATCTGTGGAACGTGCTGGACAAACAATGATACATGGAGATCCCACCTCTCAACTACAGGAGTGAAAGTATCTGTTGCTAATTTGGTGCCAGATACCACAGCACACCTTCAGGGGTCTAGTGGAGTCCATGCCTCCGCGGGTCAGAGCTGTATTGGGAGCGAAAGGGGGACCAACCCAATAATAGACAGGCGGTCAGAATGTTATGCTTGATCAGGGTATATATATGTACGTATATCCTCCTTAACAAACAGGCCAATCTGAACAAAACTTTGTTGAACATCATCACTCAGACACTGATTATTAGCATCTGTATGTGTTAAAAAAAACAAACATTTATTATAGATCCAAATTCTTTTCATATTCCTCATGACCCTGCAGATGTAAGGCTATGTTCTGTTTGCGTTTATTTTTATGTTCAGTCATAATACAGAGTCCATACGTAACTTAACAGTCACCAAAATTTGTATCCTCTACAAAAATGTAATTGAGTCACCAGGTCACAGGCCTGCGATTTGCCTCACTTCTAGTGAAAAAGCATATATAGTGATTTCTTAGTCATCCACCTCTTATTTGAGAAGTCCACAAACCAATGCATGACATCAACCAGTCTATAGGAGGAGCTATATCCAGACTGACTTTAAGACTTTAAGAAGTTTTCTTGCAATGGCTGTATAAATACACTAATCGCACAATTAAAAAAAACAAAACAATTGTAGGCATTAAGTCTTAAAATGTGACACATGAATTCTGCTTTCCTCTGTTTACTTCCCCATTCATTTTTTTCTATTCAGGAATCAGTTTGGCAGCTGTGCTGATCAGACATACTCTACCAAACACTACACAAACCTGATGCACTGTGTTAGCAGATGTTCGTTTACTCCCTTTGTAAACACTTGGGGCCTTTAGCATGCGTGCACTGTGGCATCATCCTGTGCTGCTAATGGGTGGCTCAAAGTGAAGGTGCACTTGCAGCATGGGCTGTATTGAATGTCACAGACAAAGACGACAGGGATGCTCGCAGCTGTAGAGCTCTTTTGAAAAATCAGTTTTGTGCCCTGGTGGAGAAAGAGGAAGAAGACAAAGGGTCAGAGAAGGAGCGAGGGATCAGGAATGTGCGAGACGGCTAAACCCTAGACGGGCTGAACGTGTTAGCTTGTTTACCCTGCGCTGCATTCTCAAAAGACAATGCCCTCCTATCACACTGACTGCCGAGGTCTGTCCTTGGACAGATAACACAACCTCAACTGTTTCTCACAGCCGCCCAGATTGTTGCCTCAGGCCGCACACGCTCAGAGGCTGTTTCAAATTATCAGCGTTCAGCTTCAGGAGAGCCGGATCTTCTGATTGATCGGCCTTAAACCTCTCTGTTTGTGTTTCTTCCTGCTTCGCAGAACTACGAGGCCTTCTTTGACGCCAGGGAGGAAAACGCCGTGTACGCATTTCTGGGTCTGACCGCTCCTCCGGGCTCTAAGGTAAGCTCACGGACACAGTAACACATGCTGGGTGACTGTCCCTCCTGAGAAGTGCATTCCTACACCCTCAGCCACATTTCCTGTAAAACAATCCTAAATATACACTCGTCTTCGCACTTTAATTTCCATAAAGAAAACACACATTACATAATACATCTGTTCATGATATCCACCACAGCAGGCCTCCTATCGGTTTTGCAGGCTCTCTCGCTCGCTGGCGCCTCCTCTCGGCCACAAAGGGGACTGCAGGGAGGTGTGCCAGTTACCATGGAGACAGAGGGGGTTTTCCTCTGAGCTGTGGCAAGGGATATATTAACCAGTATCCTCCATTTTAATATAACACACTCTGTCCCTTCCCTCTCTGTTTTTTTTCTCTCCAGGAGGCCGAGGCTCAAGCGAAGAAAGGAGCACAGCAGTAGCAGCTTCCCATCGTTCCCGTCCTGACACCTCAGGCCTAACCTACATCTGGACCCAGCCTTGCCTAGACCCGGGGGGGGGGGGGGAATAGAAGCAACACCTTGCTCAGCTTATAAATATAATGAAGGTTTCGATGTACTTTTTCTCATGACGTTTCTGTTTCATAAATCTGCGTTCAGCCGTGCCTTGCTAGCTGTAGTTGAAAGGAGGTGCTAAAGCAGACTATTAAGGGTATCTAAAACAGCTCAGCTTCCTCCCGTTAATCTCAGCCTGATAGTCCTATTGGCCCAATGACATGTCAATCAGAGCATTACCGTGAATGTGTGACTACCCGATTGGGACGACATCATCAGACCCAGTGAAATATACAAAGACAGATTCACTGTTGGCCACAAACAACATCATCCAACCTTTGACTGTAAACATGAATATTATTGTTTTTTAGAGGTTTAATCAGTAGAAGTCTTAAATTTTTCAGCCAAATTGTGTGATCCAGTAACGGTTTTCTCTTACAGTCCCACCCGCTGAGTTTATAGTTACTTTCTGTCGTCTTAAAACTGTTTTATTAGCAAACCCTTTTTCTACAAGATGATATTTGCTTAACAGAAATGACAATACATGCAATTTTGGTGCTTTTTTTGTTTTGTTTTGGGGGAAGTTCTTGTTCCTATTAGAATAAATTTTTTTAACATGGTGTTGGTAAATCCCTGACTTACGTAAACTGGTACAATCGCTCCTCGGAATAAAACGGCAATGACACACAGACAAAAAGAATGACTCTTAAAACAGTCAGCCGATTTTGAAACGAGCTCTGCCTCCTCGCCCCGTGCTGTTCATTTTTTATGTACAATAAATAATTGTAAGTTGACTTGACTTGACGTGTCTGTTTTTGTTTTACTTTAGCGTGTGTCAGTCATCTCAGAAAGTATTCAGAACACGTAACTGTTTCGTAAATGTAGTTTTAAACAAATGCACTGTTTTAATCCATCTACATCCAGGAGACTGATATGTGTCGCTTCTCTAAAATTCTATTCAAAATCTCAATCTGAAGTAACTAAATAATAACAAGTATTCAGACACTTTACTGTGGCCCTCCAAACTGTGTCAGACTGGCAAACTCACGCTGGTCAAACACTTTACACCACATGTCAGGACCAAAGAGTCCCAGGAGTTGTCAGTGGACCTTCAAAATAAAACTCTCCCAATCAGGAAAAGCGCATGTAACCTATTCTAAAGCTCTGCGCGTTACCACCAGCCTCAACAGCTGTGAAATGTAAGAATAGACATTGATTAAATTTGACTGTAATAGCACAAATAGGTCCTATCTCAGATAGGTGTTCACTTTAACAGAACCTACCCAGAAGACTTGAAGCCACTAAAAGTATTAATGAAATTCAGAATGTGAAACCTCTGGAGCTGATTATCATTTGAATAACACATAAAGACAAAAACTGCATTTCAAAAGTGCTTTAAGTTCTGTAAGGCACCGTGTATTCTCTCACCAACTTAGTGGTAAGGACAGGAGTCCTAAGGTGAGATGCGTAAACCTTCCTTTCGAGGTTTCTTAAGGTTTGTGGATGGTTATATGATCAATAGAACCAAAAGAAAAGATTTCCCATATAAACATCTCATATGATGTCAGTTACATAACTGTTTCAAGGAAAACGAAACGAAATTGTATCAGACTGCTGTTTTTCAAACTAAAACAGCCTACCTCGTTTATCACAGCAGAGTTATTTTGATTGTTACTTTTTGAATTGGGTCTGATTCTGAGGTTATTAGCCACTAAACGCCACGTTATATAAACTTTTCCACAGACTTTAAATATAATTATTCTCTGACTTTGAATGAATGACTGTTACTTGAACTGAACTTTTCCTTTGCTTAAGTAACGGAGCAGGATACCACCTGCTCCTCAACCTGACGATGTTAACTTATCCTGTTATGTAAAAATGAGCTGTTCTCATTTTTTTAACTCAGATTTTCGGTTATAGATTAAATAAAGGAAGTGCCGGGGCGGGAAGGTGGAGGGGGCAGTTCTTATATGCAGAAGTGAAACCAGACTGGAGATCTTTATAACCGCACTTACAGTCACGCAGTGCCATTAGTGCATGCAAGTGACCGAAGAAGCAAAAGAGGCAGAGGAAAAAGAAGGCCAGTTACTAGGCGGGCATGTTGGCTGAAGGTTTTCTCAGACTGCTGGTGTACAGGGAGGAGAGAAAGTTTGCCTCCAATTCCAAGCAAAGGAGATTGCAGACAAGTGGTCATTGTGCTGATCCATCCAACTGTGCTCGCTCTGACTCGAGCTCTGCAGTCCCAGGGGTGCATTCAGCAGAAGCAGGTAAAAAAAAGAAGCCTTTTTTGCGATTACAAACAACAAAACATGTTGGAACAACTGTCCCATATTAGTGTGACAGACAGTTATTCTGCAGTGGGGTTTATGCAGTAACTTTGTATCCTGCTGCAGTCTAGTTCCCTCTAACTAACAAGCTTCCTCTTTTTGTTAAATGCAAACTTACCAACACACACACATCAACAGTCACTGGTTTAAAATGGTTGGTGGTGCAGTTGATAGAACTAACGCCTCACAACAAAAAGCTTTTTCTCTTAATTCAGTTAAGTTTTGGTTCATTTCCAGGCAGAGTTTGCTCATTCTGGTTATTTATTTATAGTTTGAACATGTTTAGTTTTAGGTTAGTTTGTGTTAGTTTTAGTCTTCGTGAATTCTTATTGTATGGAGGGCAGATGTCAGAGGTTAGATTTAGGAAAAGCAGTACAGAAACTACACGAAAAACACAGAACCTTCTGAAAGCAGTGAACTCACAGTCTTGTAAAAACCCAAAATGTTTCTGTCAAAGAATCGTCAGGCAAGTTTTGATCAAATTTTAGCAAACTAACAAACTATGAATATATTCTCTATACTTTTTGTTTTATTTTATTTTAGTTATTTTTCTTCACAAAATCACTTCATTTCGAGTTTTTTTTTGTTCAAAGGTGTGATTTTTATTCTCTTTTTATTTAACTATTATAACCTTTTTTTGAACGTAATAGAATAAAGTGTGGTACAGGTGACAGTGGATTTATGATATTTTAAAGGTAAAAACTTGTTGAATCTAAAACTAATAATACCCATATTGTAGTTTGGTTAAATAATTTAACAGCTGTATTAAATAATTAAATATAGCTAATAAGAAGCAATCCATTTGTAAATAATCATTTGTCCTTTATCTGGTTTCATATTGGGGAAAAAATTGTAAGCAAGCATGTAACCAGTTTCTCTTCTGTAATCAGGGATCATAGAGGAAGATCTAAACTCCAGCCAACCCCAGATTCTCAAAGTGGTGCCTCAGAGACGTGTAGCCCTCTCAATCCCTACTGACCTGTACCCCCTTTACATAGAAGACTGTAGCTTGCTGGAACAGTATCCAGACCTGCAGGTGGCTGACTCAGGCCGCATCACACACAATCTACTGAGAACTGCTGTCAGCCAGCATGATTTCTGCATCCAGTCTCCCATCTCTCAAGTTTGTCCAAGCACAGCCCAGCAAGAGCCACAGAATTCAGTACCATCCATACCAGACCAGGGTTATCTAGCAATGGGGGACAGTGTGAACATCAGCCTGGATCTGCCTGGATCGGGGCTAGAGCCCATGTCTAACTCGGTGCTGAACGGGCTGCTGGAGAAACAGCTGGAGGAGGTGTACATGCAGCATCTAACTGAGAACTTAGCTCGGTGCAACTCCCACCTGGGGAACAGCCTCCTGCACGGCCTGGTGCCCCCGCCGCAGCCTAGCAGCCAGTCAGAGGGGCCAGACTCATTACTGGGATGCATGGAAGAAAGCACAGAAGACAGCAGCAGTAAAATTAGTTATCTGAACACCCATAACTTAGTGCCCTGCTCCTCCAACTTCAGCTCCCCAGTGTTGAGGATTTCAGAGGCGGAAAATCCTCATCCGCAATGATCCTGCAAAAGCTTTAAATATTGTGACCTAGACGACTTTGCTTCAGTGCTTCACACCCAAGTTTACACACACACAATTGTATCCACTATATCAGTGCTATTTTTATACAAAGCCTTGCTCTCTTGCTTAAGATGCCTGAAACTTAGTTGCTTTCATATGCCATCTTCTGTTAGATTTGAGTATTACACCACCGGGGAGCTACTTGTTATACATTCAAATGTATTTTACTGACTTATAGTTGGGAATGTGTTAAGTGTTTGATTTATAATAAAGCAAGATATAACAAAGTATCAGCTTGTGGTTGTTTACAACTGCGTTTTATTAATCTGTTGCTTTTTACCAACACCTGTAAAGCCATCTTGTACCCATCTACTTACTTAGACAGCAGAAGGCTGGATATTGACATTTATGTGCGCTATGAAAAAATATGGTGTGCAAAGGTTTTTGCTACCAAATAACTGATTCAAGTGTGATTACAAAAAGCCTTCGGACTGCCTGATATCTAATAGAGGTCAGGAGAAAAAGGTGATAATGCTGGCATGTTAGCAACAGAGATTAAACACAACCCCACCGACAAGGCCCCCCTTTAACACAAGCACAAACTTTACATGTTATCGACCAGTTCTATGCAAACGTGTCTGATTAGGTTTCCATGATGATTTCCACGGGTGTATACACATCACCTAGTTTGATCTCCGCTGGCAGATAAAGGAATAGGAGAAAGCAGGTTCTTCCTGTAGTCCTGAGAAAGATGTTACCTTGTTAAGTTTAGAGAATAGGCTTTAGTACAGCTGTTTCCACCATGATTATTATTAGTAGTGGTTAGGTTTTTGTTTAAAGGGACCCGAAGATCACTCTAGCTTTGGCATCAACTGTCAGAGCAGCAGTCTCAAGAAATATGATTGATCTGGCTGCTAAGAGAAAACACAAATCGTCCTCACAAGTAGGCATCCTGCAGTGAGGTTAATGGTAATTCATTAACATGCACCAACATAATCTTTGGAAGCCTAAGGCATGCTATTCATCTGTGAAAAGAGATGGAAAACAGAGATTTAACTGAGGTTATCCTGTAATTAATAGATTAGAATTGGCAGTGTGATCAGGCTTTGTTATATGTAGCCTCTGTGTGGAGATTATGGCAGGTAAATCCAAGGTAATTTAGAGGAGCTAATCTAAAAATTGAATACAAAGACAAAGAACAGGGGTAAATTAGATTTAACTTGTGGGAGATGTATTAGTCCCAAACCAAGTGAACAGAGGAAATTAAGTTATTATGTTTCATCTGATATAAGCTTGAAGTCTATTGAGATGGATTCAAATACCTCATGTTTGTTGTTAAATGTGTTCATCTGAACCCAGTCTAACTTAACACTTGTTTCAACCAAGTCAAACTATCAGTCCGTGGGTTTTTTTGGTCAGTTTGCTCTGAGCTACAGTCTTTGTATTTTACTATCTGTCCATTACCAGCAAATTTATAATCATTTTCATCAATTCATTTTTAAGAGTTTTACTTCATCATGAATTCATTTTTATTTAAACCACTTCTCAATGACTTTCAGATTATGCTTAGCATTACATTTAGCTAAGCGTAGCTAAAGGTAATGCTATGTCAATGATGGTTAAATGTTTTGGATATTCTTGTAGCTAACTTGTTATTATCATCATTATTTTTTAGCTAACTATGAAACAATTCTACCACTACTTTTTTCTGCTATGCTATTTAACGTCAGTTTAGTGTTTCACAATATGTTAATCCAGCCCGTTAGCTAACAGTTTCAGCTGTTTTTAGCTATACGTTTAGCTAGCTATTTCAAGTATTTATTATTCACTCTGGCCCAGTATTCATGCTATTCTAATCATTTTTGCCCTCTCTTTGTCTATTTGAAGTCCTTATTCATAACTCACGCCTGTTCAGGATCACACAATTTATTTACTAAAATATTTTTTAATTTTTCTGATTAGCAAAGCTAATATTGCCACATACCAACTACTACAGAGGTATCCCTGAGCAGTGTAGGCTACCTCATGTTTTGAATCACTTCCCCACTTCACATTGATAACATTATACCTTATTAGGGGCCCTATCCAGTGTAATTACACAAGTGTTTTCAGCTGGTTGATTAGACCTCAGTAAAGGCAGAAGCAAGCAGGAGTTATATAAGGTCCTGTGGTAGAAAGTGGAAGCTATTCAACTTTAACAGGTTCCGGCATCATCAAAAGGATGTGGTGTACTGGTATCCATGATGCATGCTGTTTACAGGGATTACAGGACATTAATTCATGCTTTAGCAAAATCAAGTGATATGAAAACCCATGACTGAAAATAGATTTTTTTTAAAACATAAAACTAAATTATCTGCAACTTAATAACTGAATTAAAATGGCATACCTGATTTAGGCTCGCACACAGGCAACATTAGAAATTTAGATTCAAGTCAGTTCAGAGCAGTTGTCTGACCTGAAACAGGACGGACGGCAGGCAGGAGGCTCTCAGTCAAGTCTGATACACAAGACAGTTTCCACCGTTTATAGGTGTGTACACCTACATTACACAACATTCATGGCTTTACATGTCCTATAATTAAATTGAGTTCTAAGCAAATAAAATTAATGAAGTGATTAAATTAATTAAGAATTAGTAGCTTTATTCTTATGAATTTGCAATACAAAACTACATAGTGAAAACACTCAGATGAGAGGGCATCTCTACTTATAGCACAGGTGTATGTGTAAGGTGTGATGAACAGTGACTCTGTGTCATTAAATGTTCTTGTGAACAAGTAACTTGGTATTTAAGTTACTACTGTTAAAGTAAAAGATGAATGAAAAGGGATTTAGGAAAAAAAAAGTAAACCTTGTTAGAAAGATCCGAATTTATAATGTTTGTTTGTGCTGATATTCCCAATCATGTATTATAGAATTTACACTGAACAAAAATATAAACGCAACACTTTTGTTTTTGCTCCCATTCCCCATGGGATGGACGTAGAGACCTAAAATTCATTCCAGATACACAATATAACCATCCCTCCCAAACAGTGGTCACAAATCAGTCCAAATGTGTGGTAGTGGGCACATCTGCTATATTGAGATAATCCATCCCACCTCACAGGTGTGCCACATCAGGATGCTGATCTGACATCATGAGTAGTGCACAGGTGTACCTCAGACTGCCCACAACAAAAGGCCACCCTGGAATGTGCAGTTTTTTGCGCTATTGGGGGTCTGGGGACCCAGAACCGGTCAGTATCTGGTGTGACCACCATTTGCCTCATGCAGTGGAACACATCGTCGCATGGAGTCTATCAGATTGTCAATTGTGGCCTGTGGAATGTTGGTCCACTCCACTTCAATGGCTGTGCGAGGTTGTTGGATATTCGTGGGAACTGGTACACGCTGTCGTATACGCCGGTCAAGCACATCCCGAACATGCTCAATGGGTGACATGTCCGGTGAGTATGCTGGCCATGCAAGAACTGGGACATTCTCAGCTGCCATCTGCCCTGAACAATGTGAACCATGATTCATCCGTGAAGCGCACACTTCTCCAACGTGCCAGACGCCATCGAATGTGAGCATTTGCCCACACAAGTCTGTTACGGCGACGAGCTGGAGTCAGGTCAAGACCCCGATGAGGACGACGGGCATGCAGTTGAGCGTCCCTGAGACGGTTTCTGACAGTTTGTGCAGAAATTGTTTGGTTGTGCATAGAGATGGACCGATCCGATATTACGTGTCGGTATCGGTCCGATACTGACCTAAATGACTGGATCGGATATCGGAGAAAAATAAAAAATGTAATCCGATCCATTAAATATCACGAAAGCACCTCACAAAACTTGCAACACGCCGTAACTCGCCTCAGAACGTCGGAGCAGTATGCATCACGTGATAGAGCAGCTGTGGCATGCGGGACCTGTTGGTGGTCTGGATAGCATTTGGAGCTTCGCTAGCAACCTGGCATTTCATCTCCGACAAAGTTATCCCCGAGAGAAGTAAAGCAAGTGTGTAAGTCCATCTCTGAATGTTTGTAAAGCATTCCCACGTTAAGCTTAACGAGCGACTGCCTCTCGCTCTCCCAATCGTGAAACTGCTAATGATCAGCTGATCGGCTTTTCTGTTGTGAGTCTCTCTTGTTTGTTTTTGGCCCACTTTGCGCCAGAAAGAGGAAACCAGCGGCTGAACAACAGCAGCACGTTTAAGCTTGATAAGCTGTTGTTAGAATTTATTTAATATTTCTTTCTACACCAGGATCTTTTTCTACGTAGCTGACGCTGGTAACTGTGCAGGGGCGGATCTAGCAAAGTTTAGCCAGGGGGGCCGATAGGGCATTAACTGGGAAAAGGGGGCACAAAGACATACTTTTCTTTCTTATTCTCATTTAAAATGTCTAGCTTTTAATAAATAATTATCTGACACCCAAAGTTTTAATTTGATGTAAAATGAATAGAAGTCAATTACTGTATATAGTGACTATTAAGTCTAATATATATACCCTAGTAAGCTATAGTACTTTTTCCTTTGGGAAGGTACCATCTGTGCAGTCTGCAATTTTGTTGAAGAAAGATGTTGAATCTATTTAATATTTCTTAAAAAATAATTGATTTCTGTGCATTTTTTTCACACTTCATCAAATTAAGGTTGATTACGTCGATTAAGCATCATGAGGTGGAGCGTGAGGGGTGGTTCCCTATTTTTTATTTATTTATTTTTGTTGTTGCTGGGAGTTGGAACCCTATTAGTTAGGTTGCTTAATATTTACGCTAAGTACTCTTTAAAATACCAGAATAGGGAGGATGGTGTAGGTTTAAGTTTATTAGATTGATCAGTATTGCTGAACTATGAAATATTTTTTTTGTATACAGGTATAACAGAATAGCTTTAGTGTAGTTGTTGTTTTAAACTTGAGTATGAACTTGCAGACTTGCAAAATGCAGCAAGATATTTAAAAAACAGTTTTGTTGATTAAAAAACACTATATCGGATTCATATCGGTATCGGCAGATATCCAAATTTATGATATCGGTATCGGTATCGGACATAAAAAAGTGGTATCGTGCCATCTCTAGTTGTGCAAACCAATTGTTCCAGCAGCTGTCTGGGTGGCTGGTCTCAGACGATCTTGGAGGTGAACCTGCTGGATGTGGAGGTCCTGGGCTGGTGTGGTTACACGAGGTCTGCGGTTGTGAGGCCGGTTGGATGTGCTGCCATATTCTCTGAAACGCCTGTGGAGACGGCTTATGGTTGAGAAATGAACATTCAATGCACGGGCGACAGATCTGGTTGACATTCCTGCTGTCAGCATGCCAATTGCACGCTCCCTCATTGCTTGTGGCATCTGTGGCATTTTGCTGTGAGACAAAACTGCACATTCCAGGGTGGCCTTTTGTTGTGGGCAGTCTGAGGTACACCTGTGCACTACTCATGATGTCAGATCAGCATCCTGATGTGGCACACCTGTGAGGTGGGATGGATTATCTCAATATAGCAGATGTGCCCACTACCACACATTTGGACTGATTTGTGACCACTGTTTGGGAGGGATGGTTATATTGTGTATCTGGAATGAATTTTAGGTCTCTACGTCCATCCCATGGGGAATGGGAGCAAAAACAAAAGTGTTGCGTTTATATTTTTGTTCAGTGTACATTCATTTTTATACATTAATGGCAAGTTAGTTGATTATATATTACTTACATCCAACCACTCCAGGATCAAAGAATATTTCTGAGGGTGGCGTGAGTTGGAGTTGTACTGAAAGTCTAAGGTGAACAAGGGGAACAGGAATAACTGCACAGTCCACGGATGTGAGATTGGGCGGAGCAACGCCTGTCTGTCAGCAATCCATGCGATGGAGGGTGTGTTTACTGATATTACCTCCTCTGTCTGTATCAGTGGCTGAATCGTGTAAAATGATTAAACGCTGTGCAGCATGTAGATGATGGACTGTGTGTAAACTGCAGAGGGTCAAGATGTTTCATCTCTGGTCTGACGTGGACTGACATGTCTTCCCATCACCTTCCTCACACGCGATTTGAAGTCCGCCAGGTTGATAGTCAGTAAGTTTGGACTTTGTCAACTTCTCCAGTAGAGGAATCAAACAGGATGTTTTTTCCATTTCAATGGTATCTTCTCCTGCTTCAGACTCGGGTTGTAAATATGACTTAGAGTCACAAACGGACTTGCTGCTTCTTAGTTTCTCCAGCTGTTTTCTAACATGGCCAGAAGTTGCAGTCAGGCATTGTGTGTTAATCAGAGGTGGAGAGGTCTGATCCTCAGTGAGTTCACTTGTAGGGAAGAAGGGACGAAGGGCAAAATCACTGAGGTAGTGAGGGTGTGTAAAAAAACCAAAACAACTCTTAGCTTTTAAATGTTCTCTTGGACTGGAGAAGAACAACTAACAACTTTCCAGAAGCACAAACAGATTTTAAAGCAACAGAAAAAAAAAAAATCACATGCCATCTGCCTAACATTTTGGAAAAGGGAACAAGTCACACAAGCAACATATTTTTAACTTTTTGTTTGTTTTCTGTGTAAATGACCCGTACAACTAAACTCACTAAACCAATTATTTTTGTGCACTTATACAGTGGAAGGCTTATTCTGACACAGATCCTTGTGTTTGCAGTGGAACTGACGGACTGCACGCATATTGGCATAAAATATGTAAAGACGATAAACCGAATTTAATAAGAAGCCAGTGGGAGGAAGAGATACTGTCTTGGCTGATAATTAAAGCCTTTTTCTCACCACTAGGCAACATATTTGTAACTGTAATTCAAACTATTTCAATAATCACAACATGCCGCATCAACAATAAGTTGCTTGTTTGAAATGAAAGATTGCAAATCAAATAAGCCACAGCAGAACACAAATTCCACCAAATGAAGCACTGCTACCACAGCATGAGAACAAACACTGAAAATGAGTCCATTATCGGAGAAGCCCTTTCTCTGCTAGGTAAACAAAATATATTAACAATTATTGCAATCTATCTAA
Organism: Copadichromis virginalis; assembly: GCF_057382275.1. Lineage (NCBI taxonomy): Eukaryota > Metazoa > Chordata > Actinopteri > Cichliformes > Cichlidae > Copadichromis > Copadichromis virginalis. The sequence continues at coordinate 23,039,526 of NC_140619.1, forward strand.
GCTTTGTGCACAAAAAACCATCAGTGCTAATACCCTGGCTGAATCTTGTGCATGTGTACTTGCATTACTTATGCCGTGGGGACACAAATGTGTGTACACAGGCACATATTGTGGACTTAAAGCAATTCCCTGTAATGGAAATAATCATATTTTGGGTTTTGTTTTGGCTTCCAGTTAGGGTTCATTTTCAGGAAATGGATGTAATGTTCTTTGAGTTGCTGATGAGACCGTCTGTGTGTGTGACACACCCCTTGAGCTCTGTGCTGCTGGTATCATTGCTAGCTCAGGGATTCCTGTGCACATTAGTGGCTGCATGAGTCCCAGTCAGGTTGTTTTGTGTGTCTCGCCCCCACCCCCCATCTCCATAGTCCCACTCCTATTCTCTGCCTCTCTCTGCTGTTGTCCCAGCATGGCTGCAGGATGACTGCTCTGTGGACTCTCTCTCTGCTGCTCTCTGCCAGTCTGTTGGGCTGTCTGGCTGTGACCTCTCCCGATGGGAGCCCTCTGCCCCACAATCTGCCTCCCTCGCTGGGCACCAACAGTAGCGATGGCAGCCTGTCTGTGGATCTACCCATGGCTCTGAGGGTGTTCAGCATGGACTATCACCACGTACAGGCTCCCTTTGAGATCGTGCTGTGGATCATGCTGGCCTCACTGGCCAAGCTGGGTAAGCCTCAGTTGTGCTCACACTCATCCACGAGAAGCCAGATTCTTTCATATATAATATAATGTATATAATATCTATTATTTTTCTACATTTCTAGTTATTTCCAGGATTTTTTAAAACTCACACCAAACCTCAAGTTAACAATCTGTTCTATCAATGAAAGAGTTTATCTGAGTACAATGGTAGTAGTCCTCCCTCGGTATAGCTACAGAGCGATTTAGTCAGAACTCCACAAAGTTCGGATCTTGCTGATTTCCTTTTACTCCCTCTCCGTTTCTCATTCCCTCAGGTTTTCACTGGTCAGGTCGAGTCCCTGCAGTTGTCCCCGAAAGCTGCGTCCTCATCATGGTGGGCCTCCTGGTTGGAGGTGTGATCTATGGGGTGCGCCACTCTGCTCCACCGACTCTCAGCGCCGATGCTTTCTTCCTCTTTCTGCTGCCACCCATCGTGTTAGATGCGGGATACTTCCTGCCAGGCAGGCTGTTCTTTGAAAACCTTGGTACAATCCTCTGGTTGGTAGCTTTAAAATGTTTGATTTTTGTGTGTGTGCGTGTGTGTGGAGGCATTCGTATGCAGATTGCGTTGAACAGAATGAAAGTACGCCATTTCCACATAAAATATGAGTAGAAAGAGTTTGATTTAAAAGTCAGAATTAGACTCTTTATTTTGGTTTTACCCTTTAAAGCCTTCTTCTACCTCTACGTCTGAATCATCAGTGTAAATTACACAATATAAAATAAAAATTCAAAAGAATAAATTGCAAAAAAAAAAGAAGTCATGATGCACCAAATATGATACAAATTGAAATTCACAAACAGAAATCTATATTTTATTTATTTATTGTTTACATTTCTTCAAATGATTTAATGAATGCTCTACTTTCAAAAACAATTGAATTTTGTGGCAATTATTTCATGGTTCAGGCTCAGGGTTGAAATTTGAAACATCCAAATGATAATTATTTGATCTCCTGCTTAATTCATCATTTTGATCGTGTACCAAGAATTGGACAGTCTCTAATTTTTATGACGGTTTTATTTTAATGGAGAGAACCAAGATATAAACATCCCTGCATGTCACTGAGTGAAATGAGTATTTGGTTTCCTACAGCCCAGCCAGATTTCTGCCTCCCACAGAGTCACAGGATTGTTTGACTGGAATGGGTTAAAGCCGCGGTCCCCAACCCCCGGGGCATGGACCGGTATCGGTCCATGAGCCGTTTGGTACCGGGCTGCAAGAGTTGAAGCTTGGGTGTGAAATTTATGGTTTTCAGGGTTTTTATTGTTATTTTTTTAAAATCGTTTTTATTGTTAACTTGGTTTCCCTGGTTCTTTTCCCGTGGTTATGGATAGATCTTTTTTTTTGGGTACCGGTACTGGTTTTATTTGGTTGTATTTATCTGCAACAAAAATAGAGACTCTTCAATTCTTTGTAAGTGAGTGAACTTACAAATTCAGCAGGAGACCTAATAATCATTTTACCCCTCTGTGTCATGTATGGCTGTGTGGCAGACAGATGAAACAAAGGGAGTGAACTAAAGGAGGCAGTTTCATGTGCTGTAACACGGTGCTTGAAATAAAATACAAAAACAATAACAAATAGAAACTAATAAAAGATAAACTAGAAACTAACGAGAGGATGGGCAACAATTGTAAACACAGCTGGAACCTATACAGACTAATAGGACAGGGGAAGTAAAACTGAACATACTGTACAAGGATGAGAGACTGTCAAAATAAAACAGGAAGTACAATAAAAACAGAGAAGAAGACTAACACACACTGGAGACATGACCGACAGGGGAACACAAAACTAAGAGACAAGACATGAAGACAACGTGAAGACAAGGCTGAATGAACACAGAAGAAGACGAGACACTGAGGGAGGAAGAACTCTAAGATTACTAAGAACTGACCATGAACTTAGGAATCACATTGAATATTCAAAATAAACATGACGCACTGCATATGTTACCACATTTGTCATATTTTGAGCTTATTTTTGTGGACCTGAGTGGCTAAACTCAGATATTCATCGAGCATTTGTTAAAGGTACCTGGAGCAGGTGTCTTAAAGCTGGTTTCTTGTGCATGTGCAGGTATGCAGTGCTGGGGACCTTGTGGAACGTCCTGGGCATCGGCCTGTCTCTGTACGGTGTTTGCCTGCTGGCTCAGAGCTCACTAGGAGATGTCTCTCTGCTCCACTGCCTGCTGTTTGGCTCCCTGATCGCTGCTGTAGACCCAGTGGCGGTGCTTTCTGTTTTCCAAGAGATGCAAGTTAACGAACAGCTGCATATCCTGGTGTTCGGAGAGTCACTGCTCAATGACGCCGTCACTGTGGTGAGGAGAGAAGCGGTGCGTGTTTCAGGTACCTAAATGAAACACTTGATACTCATAGACGTTTCTTCCTCTCAGGTGCTCTACAAGCTTTTTGAGTCCTTCCTCCGTCTGCCATCAGTGTCAGGGCTGGATGTTTTGCTGGGGGGCTGCAGGGTGGTGGTGGTCGGAATCGGGGGCTTGTGTGTAGGTCTCTTCTTCGGCCTGCTGGCAGCCCTCACCTCACGTTTTACCTCCAGGGCCCAAGTCATCGCCCCGCTCTTTGTCTTCCTCTATTCCTATTTGTCTTACCTTACCTCAGAGATGCTTCACCTCTCTGGGATCATGGCGTGAGTGCTGCTCAGAATCATCTGAATCCCAAAGACCACAAATTGTACACATTAGTATAAACATTAGTTAACTTTGCTTCCCCTTTCCCTGCCCTGCAGCATAGTGACCTGTGCTGCTACAATGAAACAGTACGTGGAAGCAAATGTGTCGGAGCGCAGCAACACCAGCATCCAGTACTTTCTGAAGATGTGGAGTAGCGTGAGCGAGACCTTAATCTTCACCTTCCTGGGAGTGTCCACCATACAGGACATCCACATGTGGAGCTGGCCGTTTGTGTGCTCTACACTGCTGCTCTGTCTCATCTGGAGGGCCACGGGTATAAGTCTTCCCCGCACTTTAAAACAAGTTATATCACAAGATCAGCAAAGTGGATATCTAAACTCTTTCTCACTTCTTAAAAGGCGTGCTTTTGCTGACCGCGTTTGTGAACAAGCTCCGGAGGAACGCCGTGACCTTCCGAGACCAGTTCATCATCGCCTACGGTGGCCTGAGAGGGGCAATCTGTTTTTCCCTGGTCTTCCTGATTGATGACTTCCCAAAGAAACGACTCTTCATCACCACTACCATCGTGGTCATTCTCTTTACTGTCTTTGTACAGGTGGGGCAAACATGTTCGTGAATTGTAAGGAAAAAAGTTTGTCATAGTTTGAAGGTGGATTTTATTTTCTGAGTCTGGTTTGCAGGGGATGACCATCAAGCCTCTGGTGGAGCTACTGTATGTGAAGAGGAAGAAGAGAGCTCTGCCTACTCTCAGCGAGGAGATCCACAGCAGGGTGAGAGATCACAGGAATCACAGCTAAGTGTGGATTTGTGATAGGGCTGTAGATAACTCTGGACACTACTGATTTTTAGATATCAGTAAATTAGCAAAGACTGTCAAGGATTATGATCTCAGAAGAGCAAGGCTTACTAACCAAAAGGAAACAAGGTGAGTTCGGTTTTTTCCTATGCAAAGCATACAATGTTTGAAGGATGCACTGAAGTGGATGGTGCACAGAGAGCAGCCTGTTTCATGAATTTCTTTCAATACTTCCAAAGGATATCATTTTTTGGAAGTTATCTGCAAATAATCCTGTTTGTTGTTAGCTCATAGATCACCTGGTGGCAGGTATAGAGGATGTGGTTGGCTACTGGGGGCAGCACTACTGGAAAGACAAGTTAGTTTTCCGTGTTTAACTGTTACTTTGCCTTCTGCTTGTGTTTTATCATAAAGCGTTTGTTGTGCATATAAAAAGATAAAATATGAAATGACCAGCAGGTGGCAGCAAACACTATGCACATTTTCTACAAGTCACAGTATTGCCATCTGTGTGCTTGTGTGTGTGTGTGTGAGGTTTGAGCAGTTCAACAAGAAGTACCTTCGCCGTTTCCTCATCCGTAACGACCGCCAGGCTAGCTCTAGCATCCTCAGAGTTTACCAGGAGCTGGAGAGACGGGAGCAGAGGGGAGTCGAGGAGGAGGCCCCGCCGATGTAAGAAAATGGTTTTTGGACTGTGTCAGTGTTTGTCCTTAAAGTTCCCAGAATAACGGAAGAAAGGTTCATGACCATAATCAGGGTTTTCTAAAAACCTAGAGTGGATCCTCGCTCCCAAGGGCGACCTCTGCTACCGGAGGAGATGGAAAGCATCAGGCGCATCCTCTCAAGAAACCTCCAAAACTTCAACAACAAGGTAAAGTTTCTATGCCACTGTTAGCTATTTCCTAGTTCCAGCTACTATAACTTAGAAATTGCACAATGTGTATAATTCAGCTCCACACTTCTGGGCTCATGCATGTGTCCTCACTCCAGCAGACACCAGCCTACAGCAGACACACCCTGCACCAGGACACATCGGTGGACAGAACAAGGAAGCCCCTTTACAGACACCAAAGTCTGGGAGAAAGATACTCATACAACACAATCACACACTTTCAGGTGCATGCAAACTACCTGCATTTCCTCATGTTCGAGTTTTATTGAACAGAATTAAAAAGACTGAATGGTTAGGAGAGTAAGTTCACAGGGTTGCAGGGGTGTCGAACTCCAGGCCTCAAGGGCCGGTGTCCTGCAGGTTTTAGATCTCACCCTGGATCAACACACCTGAATTAAATGATTAGCTCCTTACCAGGTTTCTGGAAAACTTCAAGACTTATTGAGGAGGTACTTTAGCCATTTGAATGAGCTGTGTTGGATCAAGGACACATCGCCCTCGAGGCCTGGAGTTCGACACCTGTGGCTTGGTGGATTCATGTTGAAATACTGCATCCAAGTTTAGGAATCTGTTTAAACTCTACGTGAATGATGGAGTGTCGGTATCAGAGTAGAGAACATCCTCCATGGTGCTGTACTGTGTATTTCTACTTTTGCAGGGGGAGGATGGTGGGCTAAGTGAGCCACAGAGAGTGAGAACTGGACTTAGCAGATCTCACACAGGTAAAGACGCAGCCAGATGCACAGCCATGTGAAACAGAAAGTCTTGACAGGACTCTATGCAGTCCTATAAAAAAACAGCCAAGTCCTCTGCATGATTCAGCAGCTTGTAGGACCAACTTACGTAACAATAACTTGAATCATTAATTCTCTGTATGACCTTATCAGTCTCTCACATCATTGTCAATACATTTTTCCTGCTCTTCTTTACATCATTGCTTCAGTTCATTGCGGTTTTGCAGGTTCTCTGAATGTCCCACCACAGTTTTTAATGAAGCTGATGTCTGGACTTTGGCTCAGCCATGGTAACACCTCGATGTTTGGGATCATTACCATGCCAAATAACCTACTCTCAGCCAAACTTTAGCTCTCAGATAGCATTATATTTGACTCTAGATGACTTTGGTGCACTGAGTTAAACTCAATAACTGCAAGATGGTGAGACAGCTCAAATTCGGTCTTGTTGGTCTGTCCAAATGACATTGTTTCAGAAGTTGTTTGTTCAGATGCAGCTTTTCAAAACTAAACCATGCTGCCATGGTCGTTTTTTCTCCTGGCACTTTAAAACAAGCCATAACTTATCTCGCCAACCATTCTGTCATGAAGTTTAACATTTAACATGCTAACTGAGGCCTGTGGAGTCGGACATGCAGCTCTTTGGTTTTTTGCAGTTTCTCCAGGCTGCTACTTTCCAGGCTACATGACCAAAATTATGAATTAAGGCTGCTACTTTCCCCTCATATGGAACCAATAAGGGTGCACTTTGTTTTTTTTATGTGATCGCATAGAGTCCGACAACCACTTTCTTTTTCAAATGTCTGTTTATCAAACTTATGTTGAACAAATGGAAAGCTTTACTTTTAAAGGCTTTTTGCTTTTCTTGCTAGTTATTACGTAAGATTAAAACTCAGTCATCCTGTCTACTTCTGCAAAATTGTGTTTTAATTCATGCAGTTTTTTAACTGTGTTTGCTGTCTCTCAAACTTTCTGCTCTAACTTAAAGAAAAGAAAGGAAAAAAAACAAAAAACAGCTTATTAGTATTTCTCTCCCTCCTGATCTTTGACCAGAAGCTTTTTTGACTTTGTGACTCTTGAGCTCACTTCACCCTCTTCCCTCTTGGCAGTGTGCTCCATAAGCCCACGATCCACTCTCCTGGACTCCTCAGACTCAGCTGGCCCGGCTCAGACTAGATCAATGGATCCAAAAGCTGCTAGAGAAGACCTAGTCTCTCCAAAACATCAAGAAACCGTGGAGAGAGCCGCCAGGAAACACCTCAGCTTTGTTTTGGAGAATGAGAAGCAGCAATGAATGCAGACTGTGAGACACGGGGAGGGAGGGAGAAAAACATATGAAAGCAAAGAACTCAGCGTGTTCCATCATTTGAAGTGATAAGTACCTCGTATTCCTTTAAGCACAGAGTTGTGAGGTGCAAAGCAGAACTAGTAGAAGTCTTCAGCAATTTCATGGATGCATCCCAAGTAAATTCCTCATAAAATGAATTTAATGGTTTTATTTATTTATTTGCCGGCTACAATAAAGCTTTTCTCAGCTCTATGTTTCACCTCTTGAACAACTCTTGCATCTCCAGCCTAATTCATTTTCAAAGCACCATTCCCAGAGTAACACCAACATTACAAATACCTCGCAGTCATAAATGCTGATACCTGCTGCCCACACCGTCCTCACGCCAATCTTTCCTCTCCTTGTTTCCTTTACAAATGCACAGCAAAATACATACACTGGTAATCTGACGAGGACAGGCTTACTGCGTCCTAAAATAACTCCTGTCCCCCCACCTCCCTCTGTTTGACCTGCTCGGTTACTGTAGCATTTTTTTCCTCACAGCTCCCAGCATGCCAGGGAGTGGCTGAGAGAGGCTGGTCATGTTCTTTAGGATTGGGACTGGGCAGACAGCCTTCAGAGTGGACACAAGTAAGGAGTCACTGACCTGAAGACTAAAAGCTAAGAGGAATCATACTTTAAAGCGGGGTAAAGGCCGGAGTTATGAGGGTGGGAGCTGCAGCCCTGTCTGGGGGGATTTTTGGGGTAATAGGGACTCTGTGTTTCTTCCTGGCATTTGGTACTGACTACTGGCTGGTCGCAAGCGACAACTGCGGACCATATAGATGGCAAACACAAACGACACCGATGGGGGACAAAGATGCCAACAGGACTGAGGTAGGACAGATAGAAGTGCGATTCCTAACATACTGTAAGCAATCACTGATCACTTCCATCAAAACACATCAATTCAATAACAGCAACCGAAAATATTATTTTTAACTGGTCACACGTGAAAACCACAAAAAGAATAAACGGGGAAACCCGATCAGGTGCTGTGGACTCGCTGCTGTGCCACTATAAGATATTTAAAGATGTCCTGAAGCAATTTACAACCTTGTTTCCAAAGAAGCTGGGAGGCTGTGCAAAACACATTTATAATCACAGAACATATGAGTTTTAATTAAAACTAGAACAAGGAAAACAGCAAATGTTGAAGCAGAGGGATTTTGTTTTTAAAAGAAAAAAATATAAGTTTAGATTTTGATGCTACCGGCATGTTTCATAAAAGCTGGGTCAGATGCTTTGCTGCAATATCGAATTCTTGAAACGTGGCAGTAGCGTTATTCTTTCTTGTAAGGATTCCAGCTGCCCAGCAGTTTGAACCTCTCTTGCTCCAAATGTTTTGACTGGGCAACAGCTCCACCCATACTGGAATACATGCAGAACGTTGTTTGCTGATATCTTGTTGAAATAAGCAAGACCTTCCCTGAAACAAGACACTGCAATGCAGCATATTTTGCTCCAGAACCTGAATCCACTGGTCAGCATTACCGGTTACCTGAGTAATGCTCACTAATGGCTCAGGGGGTTGGGAAGCGCATCTGTAACTGAAAGGTTGCCGGTTCGATCTCCGGGCTCTCTGTCCTGCTCGTTATGTCCTTGGGCAAGACACTTTACCGTACTGGTGTTGGCCAGAGGGGCCGATGGCGCGATATGGCAGCCTGGCTTCTGTCAGTCTGCCCCAGGGCAGCTGTGGCTACAACTGTAGCTGCCTCCACCAGTGTGTGAATGAATAGTGGAATTGTAAAGCGCTTTGGGTGCCTTGAAAAGTGCTATATAAATACAATCCATTATTAATCTACTTCCATACCAACACAGGTACTGACTTTTAACCGTGTCAGGGCAGAGGACTCTTAACCTCTTTGGCCTGCAAGAGAAAGCAGTCAGACTACAGTTCTCCACTTTGCCTCTTAGATAAGTTCAACTGGAGTGTTTTTAAAAAATATGTTTTTGTCTCTTTAATGGCATAGCAAAGGTCTTGCATTTGTGAATCCAGTAAAAGTTGCTGACTGACAATCATTATCAGAAGTCTTCCTGATTTGGAAACCACTGCATTTTTTTTTTTTTTGACCGATTACACTCTGACCAAACGTGTGGGAGGCCAGGGATGTCTAAACTCATTTTACATAGTGGTTAGTACAGCCCAGTTTGATCTTAAATAGACTGGACCAGTAAAACTCCCCTTTCTGTCAGTGTAAAGACTTTGATCCAAACATTAAATCCATGAGAAGAACAAGAAGTGCAGTTTAAACAGCACGCCTCAGTCTTTCCACATGATAAATTCGCAAAAGTACAGAAAAAGTTCAGCTTGCTCATTCCCTGCACTGTCCTCACTGGTACTTTACGAGTTGTTGGAGGTCTTCATCAGAAAAGCTGTAAAACGTATGAAAATACAGTTAAAGGTTCAAAATCAGTGGGCCTGATTGGAGCTGTTGCCGGGTTGATTCTGGCCCCCGGACCTTATGTTTGGCCTTCCTGTTGTAGGTGACTGCACTTCTGTAAAGTGTGCAGGAGAGGAGTTAGAAGAGACATGTGGACTTGTAGTTTGTATTTAGTGGCCTTTATGATCTTTTTTTTTTTTGGCCTGTCCCGTTTGGCTCTTTTGCCATCAGAATTGTTGTCTAAAGGCAAAGAAAGATGCCCAACGGATTTACTTTACCAAACTGACCATCCCAGCCTTGCCGTAATGGTCCATTTGATTCACCTTTTATTGTTTATTTTATTTTCACTTACTGAATACGGGACAGACTTGACTGGGGGAAAGAAGGGGAGAAAGAAAGAGGGAAAGAGAAACAGCTGAGAAGAGGGACGGGGGAGAAGGGCAAAAGACAAAAACCAACAGAACGGGCAGAGAAAAAAAATGCATATATCAATCACCTGGATCACCTGCTGAGAAAGAAAAAAGAAAGCAAGCAGAAGAGAACAAGAGTAATAGAATAAACAACATCACAATGATATATGGGAATATGACAGTAAATACTAAATGTTAAACATTATTGTGCAGCACATAAGATCAACAGAACACAGTGTGCTTTGAGGTAGGAGCCAAAAAGGGTGTAGTTTGTGGGTGTGATCACCCATGTGTACACCTGTGAGCATGGACGCGCTTGTTTTTTGTTTTTTTAAAAGGTTCCTTCATGTAATAATCTGCTAGAGGGTGTGGGGGGGCCACAGCCCCGTCCTCCAGGGCGTGAAGCAGGTGTGGAGGAGATCAAAACTCCAGACATCCAGAGGCCCCCAGAACACAAGAGACCAAGGAAGACCAACAGAGGGGCAGCTGCGCCACTGTCCCGGAAAGAGCTGAGGAGAGTCCCAGATGAGGGCTCACTCAGCAGCCGCGGAGCAGAAGCCAGGGGGAGTTGCAGTGACGCGCCCGTGAGCTCCGCCGGCAGCCAGCTGCGCCTGAGTGACCGAGCCCCAGGCCGAGAGGCCGGGGGCACCCCACCTCCGAAGTGGCCCGAGCGAGCCCCAGGCTCCAGGCCCCGATAAGCGGCCGCCAAGGAGTGAGCCGGTGTGTACCTGGACGCCCATCCCCGGACACAAAGAACCACCAACGCACCGATGTCTGAGGGGGTCCGCCACTGGCAGGGGAAGTGGTGGTAGGGGGAGATAGGCCTCCAAACCTTGGAGGGCCTGAGATGTCCCCAGAGAGGTGGCGCCTGACACCCAACCTGACATATAGACACAGACATACAGGCACACACAGATACAAACATCCATTCCCACCCTCATGCTCTCATATGCACTTACTCCACACTCAACCAACGTGGAGACAGACATAAAGAGACGTTGTACACACGATCACACTCCCCAAGCGTACTCTACAAACCGGGTCTAGGTGCCCTCGCCCCTGGAGGGGGGAACTGCACCCAGACCCAGGTGGTGTTTCCCTTTTCCCTGCGGTGGGGGGAGGCAGACCGCCCCGACTCCGCAGCAGCAGGAAGGCTCCACACTCCAGACCGCAGTCGGACGGCCAACTCCTCCTCCTAGCCCCCCTGCTCCAGCAGGTCGCAGAGAACGGGGGTGAGAGAAGACTCCAAACCTCCCTCCACCCGCTCATTGTAATGTTGATGCATGTGTGTTCTAAGGTGCATTTAAAACCCAGGAGGGCTTGGAGCTACCTGCCAGAGAGCAGCAGGTAAGCGCATGGTCCCTCCTGCTAGCCCTCAATGTCTACGTGTATTTAAAATTGAGAGGTGGGCAACGATGCCAGGGGTGGGGTGTACACCCTGATGGTACTTTGGACTCCGTGTATCGTGCCCACCCCCAAGATCCTATATGTATGTGTAATGAGAGTGTGAGTAATGTGAATATCTAAGTTGTGGGATAAAATTGAGGCAGAGGCAGCCAGAAGGGGACAGAGGGGGGGTAGCCTCCTCTGCACCCTGGTGACATACCCCTACTCCAAGGCCCTGCATGTGTGGGTGGTTGTGGTGGAGCGGGAAGAGGGAGGCAGCTGGAGATGGGGAGGGAAGGAAGGGAGGGGCAAGTGACCCCTCCCTGGGGCCAGCTTCCCCGCTGACCCCAGTAGGCACCCCCATACTCCGCGACCCGCCAGGGAAAGGGGGCCCAGGCCCATCCAGACCGGGCCCAGTGCAGCAGCGCCGCCCGGCCCCACAGAGCCCGGGACAGTCCACCCAACCCCACCACAGAGAAAACTGCACCCACCCCACCATCCACTCATCTTCCAGACTACATAAGACAATAAACACCCAGGCTGAGATCTTCCTCCACCTCTCCTGTATCTCCCCCTCCTGCAGAGGGAGCTCCTGAGGAGAGGAAAGCTCCTGCAAGATGTGACAATCTCCCCCACCAGTTGAAGAGCCCCCCAGGTGGCTCGACGCACCGGCGGCACCCTGCTCCAGGGCTGGGCCCCCATGCACCCACCCGCCCACAACCCCGGCAACACACCAACCAGGACCCAAGCCCCCGAGGCCCAGTCCGGGTCCCAGCCCAGAGACGGAGCGTTTATGATCTTACCACAATACCTCCAAATGCACCTTTCATCAAACCCTCCCTGCTCATTACACACCTACATTCTGACTTCACATCCAGAGTTTGTGACACAGCATCCCATCATACACACTACAGTAGCATCTTTGTGAAGACGAGCATGGCTCTGGTTAAAATATGAACATGCTGATATTAAGCAAATAAGCAGCCGAGGTATTATTTCATGAATAGGAGACAAAAACAGGGATTATATAGAGTATGTCAGAGTAATCCACCCAGATGTTGAGATCTTTCAGTCTGGACCACAGCTGTGGACCACCCAGTCATCACACACTGACATCCTTGATAACCTTTTGCTGCTATCAGCATGCTGCTGAAAATTTGAGTGTATTTCATAAATTTTATATTTTTGGTCCATCACTTCGACTGCCAGCTGTAAAATAAAAGTGGTTCGGGGTAAGGTTTGACAAAACTGTGGCACCTTGATATGACTGTTTTTACACGGCGAGTAGGACTCTCACTGACGAGCCGGCTGAGCTTCATGTGTAAAATCAGTGGAGTGGCCCTTTAATTTTCCAGTTTATTCTCCCATGAAGCACTTGTGTGAAAGTTCAAAGAGTGCAACGTAAGGGATATATTTATAAAAGCTAATCCCCCAGTGAATTCCTCCGTAACATCACAGAAACAAAGTCTTTCATTTTCAATAAAACAGGATGATTAAAGTTGTTGTGTTATTCGGCGCCATCAATCATATTTCTGACAAGCGAGCAGAGAATATAAGTTCCCCCTCGAAAACCTCACAGACCAGCAGGCCATAATCAGAACCACGTTTGATGCCGTGGCTCCAGTGAAGTAGGGAATCACACAGAGCCGCGAGCGCAGACGTGTTGACAGCGCTGACAGAAAATGGGATTCATCCATCTTTAGGTATTCGAGCATCTATCTGTGTGATGTCAGTCTGTCTTCCATTTCTTTTTCTTAGACGCTGTTGGTGGAAGAAGCGAGTACCTCCCCTCCTTCCCTCACGCTGCACCACGAGGGCTTTTTCTGGCGCTGTGCGTTTCAGGTGGAGCCCACGACGCACGCAGTGCTGGCCACTCTCTTCAGTACGTAGGCGAAACTTTCCTCTAGTTAAGCTGAGCAAAGGTTTTCTTGGGAGTTGTCCAATGTGGTTGCGTGTCCCTTGCTCAACACTGCGGTCTCCTTGACATGCTACAAGTGCAGAAAAGAAAAATGCCCATATATGACAGTAAATGTAAAGGATTGCTAAAATATGTTGTTTATGGGGTGTTTTGGGGCTTTTTGTTTTCCCCCGACTGCATTTTGCATTTGTGTCTTTTTTATTTTCTGCTGCACTTAATGTTTCATCACTGAATTGAAAAAGAAATCCAGAACAACCATTGAGCATATTGTTATTCAAGTGGCCCGATAGCTGAGTGTGCTTCTGCCACTCATTCAGACACTGCTTTTAGAAAATCTAGTCAATGATGGGAAATAAAAGGCAACAATAAAGTCAGTACTGAATTATGTGTAAGCCTTAATATGTCTGCTGTTTATTGTGGTTATAGACCTTTGCCCATTATTTTGAGTGATTATTTTTGTAAACCTTTCTCATTTTTTTAACTATAGCAAACCAGCCAGAGTCTAAGGTTTGCATCCATGGTTACCTCTTCCCGCTACCGGTTGCAGTTGGACAAGTCCCTCATCCAAATTATGACCCCACAGCAGGTAATTCACAGTCTCAAATATATGCTGCATGGACACACGTCTTTCTGTTTCCTGTTGTTCAGTAGTGAGGTCAAATCTATGCAAGACATTTTATGAACAACAAAATATGTACAAATAATCGTGGATAGATTATTTGACGCCAGCTGGGTGAGAGGCAGAGGTTTGGAGAAGACTGATATGAGGATGCCGGATACACCAAGTGCCTATCTGGGAAACGGAGAGAAAGAGGGGGAGGGTGGGACCTAAAATTGAGAACAGACAGGTGTTTGGAGCAGGTACAGGTTTTTAGAAGAGGAGTGCTTAAGGTGTAGTCTCACTCCTAAACTTCAGGTAAAATTATCTTTGATACAAATCTTTGATACATGATTGAGAAATATTTTTTACTCTTGAATAAAAATATGGGTATTTCCCAAATGCTGTTTAACAGAGCGATAACTTGTTTTTAGCACAGCTTGTCCGAACATCCTTGTTTTATTTTGGATGCTTACATTATTTTTGCTTTGCACATAGAAACAAAATTATTTCACAAAAACTACCAGGTTCCAAATAATTACCTCCTCGATGCTAACAGTCAGTCGTTTACTCTTTTTGCTGGATAACAGCCTGCAGTCGTTTGTTGTAGTTTTCAACATGTCTCACATGCTCTCCAGATTTGATGGTCTTCCAGCAGGGACCCTGGTTTTCAGTTCATCCCACAGTGATTTCCAAGTCAGGGCTTTGCATTTTTTTGAACTGGCCAGTCAGTAACATTTACTTTGGTGTTCTGGAGGTAGTTGTTCCCCAGGAGCGACATATTTTGGGTTGTTGTTGTGTTTAAAGATAAAGAGACGACCCAGACTCAGGTTTGTTTTTGAATGCTTTTAAAATCTTCACATAAACTTCATGATTCCTTCCACCTTGATGAGATTCCCAGTTCCAGACCCACTGAAGCATCCACCCATCATGATCCTCCCACCACCGTGTTTCACTGTGGGGACGCTGTCCTTTGAGATGTAGAACTCTCACTACTTTCTCCAAACATCAGCAAAGTGTCTGTGGACAAAGAGCTCTAGTTTTATCTCCTCTTCTCGCTCTTCTAGTGTGCATTATCTGTCTCTAGGGTGTCCTTAGCACACCGCAGTCTGGCTTGAAGGCGTGTCTTCTGCAGAAGTGAAGTTTTTCCTGGTCTCCAGTCTCGCATCATTCCTGTGCAGGGCTCTAGTGATTGTCTCATTTGAGACTACAATTCCCAACTTGGCTAAATCATTCATGGGTGTCTTCGCAGTTATTCTGGGCTCTCTAGAAACATCTCTCACTAGTTTTCTTTCCAGAATCTTTGAAATCTTTCACTTCCTACCACTGCCAGGCGTGTTCTGTACTCTGTGGGTTTCTTGGAATTTATTGAGGATACTCCTCACTCCTGTTCTTGACACTTGTATAACAAATTCCTTCGATCCGTTAAAAGAAGCAACGCTTAATAATTTTGGCCTCATCTGTAGGTCCCCACATATATATCAGTAGTAAATCCCATCTTTGCTACAGCAGTAAAGATTTAGCAGAGAAATACTTAATCTGGTATTTATTATTCAGTCAAAAAGTGCTCATATTACAGCCTAAACGTATCAGGACCATATCGAAGTTATTAAAGGACCAGCCTGAAGGAACAGTCTATTTTGGGAAATACTTTTTTGTGCTTTCTTGCTAAGCGTTTTATGGGAAGATGGGAAACACTCTTCTATTTGTGTGTTAAATAGGACAGCATTTAACCACATCTACAGATGGCTGGTTGTTTCCAATCTTCTTGCAAAAGATCAGAACCAGCGTTGCCTTCCTGTGACTGAAACCAAACAAAATGAACATGTAATGACTGATGTGGAAGAGCAGTTTTCTTGCTTTCTTTTTCTCAGAGCCAGAGTAACTGGATGCTGACTTTAGCTTCTTACATGTAAATGATCCGTTCTTATATGACATCCTTTTAACCTTGGCAGCTCTACAAAGCACTTTGCAATGTGTTTCCTATTCTTCCATTCACACACATACACAAAATTCCTGGGTAGGAATGCAAGACTCGCCAGCCGACAGGAGCAACCTGGGCTTCAGCATCTTGTTTGCGGACCGGTCAGCAAATGAATCCAAGGGGCTGGGATTAAACTGAAAACCTGAGCAAAAACACCCTTTCTTTGCAGAACACTTATGGGATTCCACTGCTGTGCTTGTGTTTCTTGCAGTGTTTCGGGGCTTCTGGACCGTGCTGATAATCCTCGGACTCGTCTTAGCTCTGGCTGGAGGCTTCCTCTTGGTCTGTGGTGTTCCTTTCATCAGCTACAAACTCTACAAGTTGGGCGGGGCCTTCCTCTTAGCTGCTGGTAAAATATAGACTGCTGCCTGTGCATCTATGTGTGTGTAAGTCCTAACTGTAGCGTGAAATAAGAGACGAATGCACAGACGCACATTCATTCTGCAGCCTTTGCTGCTGTCAGCTGTTCATACCTGTCACATGATAAACACACACCCGGCACGCGGAGCAGCAGATGTCACTCTGCAGTGTTGTCACTATAACGACAGCAGTAAACACTGCCGCCGTGGTAACAGTAGAGATGAAGAGGAGCTGCGTTCCTCTGCAGCCACTCACAGCACTGACGGCCTCTGTGTCTGTCTCTCTAATACTGTCTCTCTCCGCAGCCTGCCTGTTCCTGTTCACGCTTCTGCTCTACGTCCTGTGGATGGAGGTGGTGGATGTGAAGAGCTACATCCTTCAGGAGAGAGGGGAAACATGTCCGAACGCTGAGGTTTCAGTCCTCTACGGCCTGTCATTCATGGTGGCGGCTGCCGGAGTGCCCCTGGAGCTCATCTCTGGTTTGGTCTTCTTGCTGGTAGGCCGTGCAATTCATGCCAGCAAGTGACCTGCCCGCCTGGATCACAGGGTGGAGAGGAGGGGAGCGGGTGGTGGTGGAGAGGCCTGACTTTTTTATGTCCTGCACTTGACTGGATTAGCGTGTTTTTGGGATGTAAATACAGGAAAGACTGCCGCTGCTTTGGGTCTCCTGGAAGTTTTCTGTCTGTCTCCCACTTTGCTTAATTTCTCCTCAAATGTCACTATTTACTTAAACATGTTATCGCTGCCATGTTTTACTATCGCCACAAATGATAAGCAGACGGTGAGAAGTGCACGGGTGAACCAGCTGTGTCCTGATTCTGGCGCGTGATCAAAGTGTGTTTAGCTGCAGCAGAGTGAGGTGGGAGGCAGGAATGGCTGGGTGGACTGGAGGCTTGGGGAGAGGGTGGGGGTGGAGCGGGAAAGAGGAAGATATTGGGGGGGAGAGACAGAAAGAGAGAGGGAGAATTGATGCATGGAGGGGGGCACAAGGGTGCTTTGAGAAATGAACAGCTGTTTGTGGGTTTGGTTGGTGTACAGCAGGCCAGCCACCTGCCTCCTTCACCCCAATCACATTTTACTCCTCATTCAATCCCCCCATGCTTTATTGTTTCTTTCTGGTTTTTTGTTCTTTTTTCCACCTTTTACAGAAACTTTAGATTTAGATTTCAAACCCAGAGTGCAGCTAAATCCAAAAATAATTCCCAAAATGAGCCGTGCCCTATAGGAATCTTTTCTTGTGTTATTCAAAAGGAGAAACGCTGACGTGTGATTGTATCACAAGTGCTACAATATTAGCTCGTCTTTCCTTTTCACTGCTCTGAATGGAAACAAGCGGCCGGACTCTCGATCACATATCAGCTTTCATCTGAGGAGCAAGAACGGCAGTGATAGTGGTGGGGTGTATGTCTGCTTCAAAGGACTCGACACACGTGTGTTCATGCACACGCAAACACACACACATACACGCTGTGATCAAACTGTCCACTGATTTCTGAAATACATGTGCACATAATATCTAAATATCGTTACTAGAGCTGCTTTATGCAAGACCGACTGTAACATCTTTGCAATGAAATTCTGTGTGTGGAATTATTTCTGCGCAGAAAATACAACAACATATATCAATAAAACTGACTCGACTTTGTGACATAACAAATGAACACTGGGTCCTTTGAGCAGGAAGTCTGAACAGCTGAGCACAGCTGGTTTCTGACAGGATTTCAACCACAGGGGGAAAAAAAGCACCACTTCTGATCTGAGGAAGCGTGATGACAGTCTGACAGATGAAAAACAAACAGAAGAAGTCAAAGCCTGTGGCATGCAGTCAGTGATTTGCTAGTGGCGCTACATGCGAGGCTGATGATGTGGTTGTCGCTACCATTGCTGGCCACTCAGACAGACTTGGACCAGCGGATGTCTCCAGTGACAGTTGAGCTTTAATGGCATGTTTTACATTAGCTTTGTTTTCTGTTAAGTGTACTATCACTGAAAATAATTTAATAGCAAGTAATAAGTGTCCTGTTTTCATTCCATTTAAGGAGCACTTAGCATTCCCTCTGAAAAGAAGGTCTTTGATTAGGCGATGGCTGTCAGGCTCGAGGACGTGAGGGTCCTGAAAGAGATGAGGCAACACTGGAAGTCTTTCAGGCAAAGGGACCGAATGGCACTGGGGAGGAAGTTAGGAACAGAGAGTGGGTAGTGCGGCTTGTCCTAGCATAATCCCTTTAAGTATTTGGGCCCTGTCCTTAGAACTCTTTGAACAGGTCAAAATATTCTTCTGGTTCACTGAAATTTGAGAAGAAAAAAAGAAGAAGAAGAGGAAATAAACATTGCAGCCATTGTATTGTCTTTTGACTGCCCATTAGAAGACCCTTGCAGTTTACTCAGGCCTGAAAATGTTTTTAAAAAGTCTTTCGAATCTGCAAACCTCCCATTTTAGCTGCTCGTCGGGTACTAAAAACGTTTTTATGAACCGCTTTTATGTGACAATTACGTGAATAATAAAAATAAGAAGAAATTCCTGACTGAACTTCTTTACTTTGTTGTGTGTAACCTAAAGGCCATGACTCAGGCCTGTGGTCTATATTGAGAACCAAACTCTTTCAGACTCTCGGGGCTTATGATGAACCACTGAGGGGCTTGAACAGTACGACAGCAGTTTGTGTAACTAAAAGAGAAGTACATCTCCTGATTCTTTAAACACATACTCACTGTAATAGTAACTTTGATTTGCATTTTCTGTTAACAACACGAGGAGCCATGAGCATAAATATCCTCTCCTGCCAAGACCTCTGCTGAGACCCCACCTGCTGTCTTCCCCTCTCCATACCTGTTTTATAAAAGAGCTAATCATCATTCCTTGTGGTAGCTCTAACTCTTTCTGTTCAAGCTCGGTGAGTTAAATTAAGAGAAAGGGTACCTACTTAAAAAACTGACTAATAAGGTTTAAATATACATGATTATGAGAGTTGTCTGGTCCTCATCTTGAAACTGAACCCATCACAAATAATGCTAGCGCATACGCTGTTAGCCCTGAAGCTAGGCTAGCCTCAATTATTTCAGTTTACGTCCTGTAAGTCATGAGCAGAAGAAAACTAAAACTTCTAATGATTGTGTAGGAAGACTTTACTACTGTATCAACTCGCTGACTTATTCTGCTCATAATATCTGTTGAATATGTCAAAGTATAAGTGCAGCTTAGCATGAGTTGACTGTGTTACAAAGTAGGCACTGCAGTTCGTAGACATTTTTTCTGTAAAAATAAGCACATAATGACATATTCTCATAAATATTAAACAACTGACCTTCGATTAAGCTGATTCTTTGACTACTTAATTAATATGTGTAATTAATGGATGTTTATTAATACATCCTTCATAAATATCAGTGTTAGCTAGCTAATGCTAGCAATCTTCCAATGTCATTTTAAAAAAATGACATTGAAATACAAAGATCGATGTATATCAGTAGGGTTACTGCTTATCCAATTTGAATTCAGGATATCAGCCATGTTATTGCTATTGCCATGCTAATCAGCTTTCTTTTAAAGTTAATGCTTTGGTTAAATGTACTTTGGTACAGTTTTTTCTTTTTCACAAAAACATAATATATGTAATATGATTCAGAGTGCTACCTACTGACCTTTAGGGATAGAAACAAAGTATTGATCCTATTGTTGTAGCTTTAATCAAATGGCAGGAAATTTCACTGAAACTTGGCTTGCTGCTGCTGGGACCACAAAAGCTGTATGAATTCAGAATCGGGGTTACTAAAACCCCATGACTCTTGACTGTTAGAGTCATTTTACTCTTTGTCTATTTAGGATTTAAAAAAGCTGATGTCAGTGTCTTAAAACGTCTCTCTTGTAAAACTAAATTTGATTCGTGCAGATCAAATGACCATACACAGATGTTTGCATTTTTATCTGTCTTGCATTCTCATCAGGGAGTCCTATTATTGGTTCCAAATTCCTGCTGCAGCATGACAACAAACCCAAATATAAGATCAGAGTCATAAACAGCTATCTGCAGCATGAGGAAGAGTAAGAGCTCCTGCAACAGATGGCACGGCCCTCGCAGAGCCTGATCTCAGTGTGCGATTAAAAGACATGAAAAACAATCAACTAAAGACTTTTACATGAAGCTGACTGAAAAACTGAACTCTGTATGGAAAAAAGTACTTTGTACATCTTTATTTATTTTTATTGAACAAACCAATGCTTTGCAGCCCAGATGAATAGTTGGCCTATCTTCACTTGACAGACGTGCATGATGAGCCAGCAGAGGGCTCTCCAGCTCTCCTCTATGAAAGACGAGCTTCCCATGCGTGGATGGACACAAGGAAGACATATAAGGGAAAGTAAAAGGAAAGAAGAGAAAAAGGAAAGGAAGCAATTACTGAGTGGAGTATCGAGCTATAACCCTGGCTTGTTCAGTGACTGTGGCTCATCCTAATCAGAGTTAATTAACTCTTATGTCTCCTCCCCTGTCAACCACTACAATGGAAACACAGTATCACTTCATTTAAAACAGAAATAATCTTGCACTTCAAGTGTCGGCAATTATGGTGTTATTATATAGTTATAGTTAATGTATATCACAAGAATAAAGACATGACATGGTAATAAGATCTTAAACACTCTGAAAATGAACCCTGAAACATCAGAGGAGCATATCGATCAGCAGAAATGATTCCATGTATGTCTATGCGTTGATGTACTTCCCAGTTTGTGCTGAGGGCCACGTGCATACGATGTGTCAGGTGGCGAACAGCAGGAAGTGATCTCGCACCGTAGGGAGAGTTAACCCCACGTGGACCCCCTCGGCCCTCTGTCCTCCAGAGCACCTGGACTGAATACTGGTGGGCTTTAATCCAGTCAAAGAGCGGGATACACTCTGGCAAGAGCTTTTTCCTTCTTTTCTCTAACCCCCTAACTCTACTAGTGAGCCGATTACCTGCTCTGTGTGTGTGTGAGCCCCAGTCCGATAGGCCCTGAGCGTGGCTCTTTGTGTGTGTGTGTGTCTGTGCTCACACGCAGGGCCAGACGGACACAGCTTCTTCCAGATAAAGGCTTTTTCTCCTGTCAAAAATGACTGCCCTGATAAGAGCTGATATGAGAGAAAAGCAAAGCCTTATGGCATCACTCTTGGCTTTTTTTTTTCTTTTTTTTTGTTTCTTTTGTAAACCCCAAATCCCCAGGAACAGACCCACTAACCCCTCACCCAGCACACACACACACACACACACACACACACACACACACACACACACACACACACACACACACACAGAGCTAATCTGTATTGGGGGTTTTAGTCGAGGTAGAGAGGGAGCAGGTGGAGGGATAAAGAAGAGTTGCTGCATGTTTCTTTTTCTGTTTTTGTATTTTTTTTAAAAAGTAGTGTCGCCATATTAAAGACATCCCTCCCCTCAAACACCCAATCCTTAAACACACACACATACACACACACACACACACAATACAGGCACACTTACTTTTCACACAGACAGATTATGTCTCAGACAGTCAGAGCTCCTGCCTTCAATTAACCTCACAAAGACAGGATCATTTACACACACATGATGATGATAGCAGGAGGGAGACAGTGAAGCCTGTGTGTGTGTGAGTGTGTGTGTGTGTAATGTATACAACAGACTGTACTTCACAGCAAGGCCTGATACAAGAATTGACTCTTAGTGAAGGACTTAATGTCGTGGTTTCAGTCTTCAGAGAGATTCTTCTGTGTCGCCTGAGATGTTCTCTCAAACGTTTGCAACATATGCTGCAGGAAAGAGAAAAAAAGAGCAAATAGGTGAAATGCACTGCTGAGTGTGGTCAAAACTGGATGTAAGGCAAAGGAAAACAGATTGTCTACGTTTAGTGGAGAAGTTGAATAGAGCGACACGAGGTTTGTGTTTGTTTGTCTGGCACTCATTGCTGGTTCAGAATAATCACAAAATACGTTACTGTCATTACATTACTGTCCTGTATATGTGAGCGCTGTGCTCATAGGTGCTTCTCATTCAATAACTGAAGTGGAAGATTGCAGATGCTTTGTGGAAAAAGCTTGTCAGATAATCTAGTACCAACCTTCTAGGTGGATAACTGTTATAACTTCCCACTTAGCTCAGGGATTGGCCACACATGTGGAAGTGAGAAAACAGCCATGATTGGGCTCCTTCTCTTTGTTCCCACCAAAAGACCAGACAGGTTGTCCAATCAGGCTTTAGCGAGATAAAGTGAAGTTTTAAAAATACCATCGAGCTGCCATGTCTCGACCTGCACGTGGTATTATCACTTAAGTCATTACCTGCATATGAAGTGGCGCTAGGCAACCGGGAAACCTGAAAAACTGATCTCTCTAACACGTGTTCAATATTCTAAAAAAGTTATATTTTGACCCAAACCATGACCGGGAAGTTTCCGCCCCTGAAGCCTCAGTCATGTCAAAGCAAAGTGTATTTTTACGGCACGTTTTAAACAACATCAGTTGACCAAAGTGTTGCACAAGTTACACATAATATGTGCTACACATAAAAGTCACTAAATCAGTAATATACACATATTAAAAAAAAAAACACAAGTAAATAAGCTTTTGTTTTGCATAATAAAACATTGTAACATACCTATAATAGATCTATATTCTGTAATATATCTATATTATTGCTAAAGCACTTTCCGGATGGAAGCAAACTGCACTTCATTGCCTTGTATTTGTGACATATGCAATGACAATAAAGTTGAATTCTATTCTATTCTAAAGGTCAGGACACTCTGCAGTCACACAGCAACTTCCCTAGGACTGAAAAATCAGTTGGAGAGTGATTACATTGCTATCACTGTCACCCTCAATCTCTGGACAGCCACGTCTGATCACAAGGCAGCTGCACAGGTCGTCTGGTGGGAGGCGACCTATCTCCAATAAATACCTTCGAGCATGTAGAGAGTGACAGATTCATGATTTGTGATTTTATCCCAGACAGATTGCCAAATGACCACATTCAGTTGCAAGCTGATAGCAGACTGACTCTGTCTTATTTTATCACCATCTCGACGCACCAGTTACTTTGAAGACGGCAGCTGACTGCAGGCAGCTGCAGACCTCGTCCCCGTTTTCAAGCAACCATTTGAGGCAAAGAGATCACAAGTTGATTGCACATAGTCATGGTCATGTTCACCCACCTTTCCCCTGTGTCTGTAGCATAAAAAAACTTAAAAATAGTCCCAGACAAGAGATGCACTCTCATGGTTTATACTCAGGTGTGTTTGATTTCTCTTCCCTGAATAAGCTGGTCTTGGATGTTTCATATGAGAGATACAATCATTTTTTTGTGTGTATGTGTCTAAAATAAATCCCTGGTTGGAAAATAAAGAGAAGAGGCTTACGAGCCTCATGCTAATGCTGAAAATGTTGCCCTAAAAGTTCCTCAGAAGAGCACTGGACACTTGTCCATCATCTCCCTCTCTTCCCTCATTACCCACAGTGGTGCTATATGCACAAAGAGCCCCATGGGAAACACTCTCAACCACTGAGTATCTTACAGAGACAGCGAGCTCACGTGGAAACACACCAGTATGACTGACAAAATACATTTCTGTTACCTTCTTCATTCACCTGCTGCAGGTTGCGTGGGGGGTGGGGGCATGCAAAGCTGTTCTGTCCTAGTCTGTATGTTTTTTTTGGCACCACTGTAGCTATCTGGTAGGGCGCACACATACACCAGCCACTGTGTACACACGCTGTTCGCTCTTGGAGCTGTCAAGCAAACAAGTACAAATCCAGCACAGAGACAGTACAATCTATGTGAACAGTAAATAAATAAATAGCAGGATGTAAAATGGAAACAGAGAGCTTAGCATAGAGACAAGCATGAAGTGCTCTGTGGACAGACACAACAGAGGAGATCCTGCTTTGGGCTCGTGTCTCAGCCATCATTTTTCTTCTCTACTGTATGTCTTTATTTTCCTGTAACACCCCCTACACACATACACACACACTCACACACAAACATCACTCTCCCAAGCTCCTTCATTTCTGCTGAAGGAGAGGGAGAGGAGACGCAGAAGAAAGGAGGAGGGGGTTGCGATTAGTTTCAGGGTTCTAGCTCGCTTGATTGGCAGCTGGCAGCATATGGAGCCGTGAAGAAGGTTTGCCCACGCTCACTTCAGAGGAAACAAATATTTGCCTGAAGGAGGGAGCGAGAGAGAGTAAGTGAGAGTAAAAAAAATATTAATTAGTTTTCAGACGCGCTGAGAGATAAAAGTCGGCAAGACGCACCCATCAAAAGGCTGCAGAGTTAGCTGCAAAATGGAAATTTTCCCCAAGTTGACAGATCCAGTAAGGCTGCAAGCAGAGCTGAGGGTAAGTACATATGTGGAAGCGCTGAGGTGCGTGAAGACAGGAGCCCAACGTAGATTCTGCATTAACATCTGTGCATACGTTAACATATTCTGAGCAGAATTACACAGACATTTAAGAATGCATCTTTCACACTTCTCTAGCGGCTTCAATTATTTCTTAATTATCATCTCCACATCAAAAAGGAGATGCGTGGAGATCGGCACATATGCACCGCATTAAATGCACTTGAAGTAAGTATTGGTAGGCATGAATCCCAGCAATTCAAGAGAATTACAGTTTAATTAAATTCAATTTTATTTATATATTAAATATAAAAACATCACAAGAATGGTTTCTTTATATTATTATCAGGCAAAGACCCCAACAATCAGACCCCCTATGAGCAAGCACTTGGCAATAGTGGGAAGGAAAAACTACCTTTTAACAGGAAGAAGAGACAGTTAATGCATCATGGAAAGCCTCCAGCCAGCCTTGGCCTATTACAGTGTAATTAAGGGATGGTGCACAATTACCTGATCCAGCCCAAATAATAAGGGCTTTATGGGGAGATTGTTTTTCAGTATACATTTACAGTATACTGAGCTCTGTGGATCTCAACAAAGCACAGCAGTTCTGGAGTAATGTCCCTTTTTTTTACTGATGAGACCAAAGTGATGATGTCAGGGCATAATGCACAGTGCCACATTTAGTGAAAACCAAACACGCCATGTCAGCGTATCATAGCAACTGTCGAGCACGGTGGTGGAAGAGTCATGATTTGGGCGTACCACAGCCGCAGGATGTGGGCGGCTTGCAGTCACTGATTCCACAATGAACTCTTCTGTCAAAAAGCCAAAACTTGGCTGAAATTGGGTTATGCAAGAAGACAATGACCCCAAAATAGCAACAAATGTTGCAAGTCCAGAACTTGACCTGACTGAAATGCTGTGAGAGCTGTTCATAAATGAATGCCTGCAAACCTCAATGCACTGATGCCATGTTTCCTCCACAGCAATGTAAGAAACGGATAAATTCATACAGTCCTAATGCTGTGCTTAGAGCTTTTAAATGGCTGGATGAAGTCCTAAAAACCATACTTGTTGTTTTTTGAGAGAGTCCTGTTGTCTTGTGTGCTGCTTGATTTTTTTGAACCTGTATTATTATTATTATTGGATCGATGTGAGTTATGGCCATAGTGAACTAACCCTACCTTTACCCCATGAGTACACTAGATGCATAGAAATTAACATCTTTTGCCTACTTTAATACCAAAAAGTACCAAACAAACAAACTGTAGAGCACACCGGCTGTACTAATCTAGGCCAATCATCTCTTCAGTCAATCAACTCCCTCTCTACGAGAAAGCAAATATTTAAACATTTTTCCAGTGAGCTGATTTATTCTTTTAATGTTATATCTACAAAATCCAGCCTTGCACTGTTTTCATTAATCATATGACTAAGACGGATTCTCTGGGGCAACAATTAGAGTTACCGTTAGAGCGCTACTACTAAATAAACAAAACAAAATAAACACACCTTTTTAAAAATCTTTTTTATTTTGGCCTCGAGACACTAATTGTTAGTAAAAAATAACCTCATCTGCAATCTCACAAACCACTAATCAGGGCCTCCGAAAAAAGAAACCGCCGCATGAAAGAGACGTTGCTTTGCTTTGATACGTGGCGTTCAGACACTGACCATGGGATTATGCACCACTGATAAGGTAATTAACAGACTATGATAGTGTAATTAAGCAACATCTGAGAAGAAAGGCTGTTGGAGTGGTGTGTTGGTGTGGGTGCACATCAAAGCCCGTGGCACTGCATTAAAGGCGGGCTCGCTGTGCAGAACATTTGGTTTAGCGTGGTTTCCTCTGCGAAGGTATCGATGTGTGCCCAAAGAAAGCTTGTCGTGCCATTGAGAATTAGCTGACAGCACCAAATAACTTCATTGTGATGGAAATAAAAATGCCTTTTCTGGAGCAATTGGGTAGTGCAAAATGGACAGAGATCATATCAGAGGCAGTAACCGATAGCTTCATTGTCTGAGTCAAAATGGTGTCTCTCTCCATCAGATTTCAGAGAATAAATGCAACTCGCATGAATTCACTTAGCTATTTACCTTGCTTTGCTTTACTGAGAATGCACCTTTGTGGGATTCGCCGTCAGGCCTCGCAGAGTGCACTCCCTCCTTTTCTCTCTCCCCCTCTTTTCCTCTGTGTGCACTGAACCAGCACAAATTCAGTTTTATTGTATTTATTTGTTTATTTACTCTTATCTCTTTTCCATTTCAGAGGCTTCCTATCAGAGACCTCCAAACCTCAGAAGCCGAGTGGCAGGGGAGCTGCCAGGTTTACATTTGAGTCCGTATGAGCGTGTGTGTGTGTTTCGGGATAAAATTAAAATACAAATGGAAAGGAAACATTGGAATCATCACTTTTCTTATCGCCAGCTACGCGGTTTACGGCTCCCACTGTTAACAAACTCCTCCAGGGTGATGAAACAGAAAGCGCTGAAATGTACTCACTTCATGACTCACAGAATATCTTTTAAGTAACATTATAAACCATTGGCAAGGGGTACTGCAAGGGGAGTGAAACTCATTTTAGGCATTACATCACTGCGAACAGCAGAGCCTGCACTTTACTGTTGGATGCAGTAAGAGCTGCTTAGCGTATTTTATCTCGAGAAATATCCCGGGACGGTTTTTGATATGACAGATCACCCACAGGTGTAGGCCTTACGTCCAAAATGAGCAACTCCGCTGAAGCTTAAAGTCTACTTTTTAACTGCAACTTATCTTGTCATTTCAAATCTAGTGTCTTGCGCTTTGCTGACACTGAGGAATATGTGTTGGTGTCCAAACATTTTCTGACCTAACCGTACTGTTTCCCACATTTCCTGTTTCCTCAGGCAAGAGTAAGAGTGCAAGCAGCTCGCCACAATGCCAGAAGTTTGGTAGATGATACATGACTCTATATGAAATGGACAAAGCCATCTTGGTGTTACCCATTAGTCCTGTTTTGACATCTTCAGCCTTTGTTTTACTCAACCAGACATTAGCCAGGAATAACCTCTGGTTAAGAAAGAACACGTCCAAAACGTCTCCAGCTTTATCACCTATTTCAATCTGAGTTGAATTATGATTTCAAATGAACATTGTGATTATATATTTTTTTTAAAAAGAAGCGAGCAACTGGTACCATATATTCATTAGGAAACAGTTTAGCATTAAATAAGTTAAAAAATAGCATATTACTGCCTCTGCAACCAAAGGAGCCTCCCCTTGGTGCTCATTGCAAAAAATACAGGTTTAAGACACTTCAGGGCTTCACTGTTCACATCTGGAGGCTACATAAACTCACTGGCCACTTTATTAGATACACTTGTTTCTTAATCGGCCAATCACATGGCAACTATTGAAACTGTATCAAGATGACCTGTTAAAGTTCAATCTGAGCATCAGAATGAAGAAGAATGGTGATTTAAGTTACTCTGAATATGACATGGTTTCATGTCTCCAGGGTTTACAGAGAATAGGTGGAAAAGTGAAAATATCCAGTGAGCAGGAGGTGAGAAAGCCTTGTTGATGCCAAAGGTCAGAGAAAATGACCAGTCTTTACAACTAAGGTATCCAGAAGAGCATCTCTGAATGCGCCACACCATTGTCTTGATTTCTGCTGTACCAGTGTCATGAAAGCATGGATCTGTCCTACATCGCATCAATTGTTCAGGTTGGTGATGGTCACGTAATTGTAATTCGGGTGATGTTTTCTTTTGCCCCCCTTGATGTCACAGAATAGTATTGCTGCTGACCATGTCCATGGTTAAACTGAGTGTATATATCCAAATCAAAGTAATCAAAGTATGGCTAATCCGGTCTTTAAGTCTGACGTCATTAGCCGTATCCGGGTCCAAAATCTGTTTCTGTCACGGTTCGCTTGAGGACTCACATGCAGGACTCAGAGGCACAGTCAGTATTTATTACAGTTCCACCAGGTGTATATACAAACAGTGCAGGGGATAGTGCTATATACAAAGCGGTGACAGGGAAAAGGCTCCGGGGAAATCCAGGTAGGGAAAAGACACTTGCTCCTCTTCTGACTCTCTCTCCAAACACTCACACAAAAAGGGAATCCGCTCGGGGAATGCAGGGTCGGGTCCAGGGGATCTATGTACAGAAGGAAACACACGTTAGAGGTTTTGCACAGGGAAGCAAAAGAGAACTTGCTCAGAGCCGGGCTGCACTGACGCGAGTCACACACAACGATCCAGCGATGAGTAGAAGCCACTCCCTGGCTTAAATGCTGGCTGCACTGATGAGGCCCAGGTGTTTCCTCTTCAGAGGGGCGTGGGCCGAGGGCGCGAACCCACCATGAGTTCCGCCCTGGCGGGAGAGCGAGAGAGAGAGCAAGAGAGAGAGAGAGAGAGAGCAAGAGAGAGAACACTACTAGTCAGCGGCCTGCTGATCTGGCCGTGACAGTTTCAGGTCCCAAAGTCAAAGGAACACTGCAGCATCACTGAGAGTTAAATACTGTCTAAATTCTTTCATCTTCAATAAAATGATCAGTGTTGCTACTTTACCAAGTGTAAGAATTAAGTTTAACATCCAGGCATCCATGAAAACAAAATCTATGTCATTTAACGGAGTCAGAAGTTAGCAGGAAGTTAGCTTGCTAGCTTTTATCTAAAGATGGTATAGCATGTTCTGACTGAGAGATTTCTGAAAAAATTAAAACGTACAGCTCTGCTATCACTTCCGACATAAATGAAGACAGGGTTACGAAGTTGGACTAGCTGGTATATAATGATATGCTACGTGGTGGCTAGCTACACAGCTATGGTTAGCACAATATAAACACATTAGCACAGTGAAGCAGGAGGATGAATGCAATTTTTTTTTTTCCACTCGATAAAAGTTAACGTGGGAGTTCCTGATGGTTAGGGACAAATGCAATCGCATGGCAGGATGCTGTAAACGGACCAAACTTCAGTCAGGAGAACAACTGAGATAATCCATCCACAATACGAGGTTAGTCATTAATATACTGCTGTGTGTGCTGGGCTGTAGTGACATCGTAAGGATTTAAAAACTGAGCTTTAAAATAAACAGTGGCAATAAAACTGAGAGAGGCCGACAGTGATCCCTGCCTTTTTTCACGGGCTTGTTCAGTTTAAATAGAACAAGATAAAAAGCATTAAAACATGTTAAAAACACAACAGCCTTAATAAACGCAGAGTAGTTTGGAAAGAAGCAGGTTTCATACGTCATCACTTAAAGACCAGAACAGCACCACAGAATTACAACTGGTATTAATAAAATAAAAATATTAAGTTAATGTTTTTAACATACATTGAAACAAAAACAAAACCACAAACAATCTGCAGCATTGATGGTATTTTCTGGGAAATCTAACATTAATGAGTGTAGCCTACAGACTGTATGAGCACATTATGAGTTATTGCTTAGCCTGAACAAAACGACACAAATCTTTGTGACTCTTATGTGACCCACACTGCTCCTGATCATCCCAATCAAATGCAAAATATGCCCAGTGTACAGGACTCTTAGAGTCACTGCTTTTGTTGTTCAGTGCCCAGTATCTGTACCTACTGCATCTACACTCCCATCAAAATCAAATCTTTATACAAAATGTAACTCTGGACTCTCTGGACGCTCTGGATTTTTCATCCAATTTCTAGCAAAAGTGTCCCTTATACTTATGGTAATAATTCTGATTACAAACCACTAAGATTAAAATGTTTTTGATTAATTAGAACAAATAAATGAAAGCTGAAAAAAATCTGTCCTGATGAAAAATATTATTAAAAGGATTCCAAGTTTGCAAATGGATGGATGGATGGATTCTAAGTTTGATTGTTGTTTAGTATTCCACCTACCTTTGCAGAGAAGACTGAAAGGACCATTTGTGAGGATAACAATTAAAGCGATGCCAGCTTAATCATACTTTTTCATGCATTCGTTAAACCAGAGAAACAATGGAAAAGTACTTATGAGTTTTATCAAGTTTGCAGATAATCAACTTTATGCAATGTATTTATTTTCCGTGGCTATTTTGCTTTAATTTGACAGCACAAGAAATTGATGAGCGCTGAAATTAAATTGGTGATGCCATTTTGCATGCTCGTCTTACACTGGAATGGAAGATTTGTTAAAAATTGATCACTCTAAGATATTGAGACAGAGAGTTCAGAAATCTTCTTTTTTTAGAGCATTGTTCCAATTCCTGATAGCTGAATTATCAACTTTGTCCTGGTAAATGTCCAAAGCAGTGGGAAAATGTTTTTTTTAAATGCACTCAGATTAGCATTAGGGCCACGGCCCACAGCCAGCTGCATTTGGTGTGTTCTCCTACTGCAGATGAGTGCAAATACCACCACACTGACCCGACTCCAGGTGTGTTTGTTTTGCTGGGCCGATGCCAGATGAAGAAACACAGTGGGAGCACGTGGGATGACAAAGATTCCCAAAGCAAGAAATTAATTCTGTGATTATAACTGAGAAACAAAACAAGCAAAAGAAACATTTTATGATACTGCTAATAGAAGCTAATTGTGTTTTTCTTTTTCCTGTCTTAACTAACTGATTTCTTTCTGCAGACAGATTTGATTTCATTTGGAGTCTGCTCAAACACTGGTGGTTTAAGACTGTGAAGCAAAGAAGCATAAAGTCTCATCAATCACTGCCTCATTACCACCACAGTGTCCTCACAGCTCACCCCAAGTATGTGAGTGTATGTGCAAGTGTGTGCAGCGTCTGTCGGCTCAATGGGAGAAAGAGCGAACCATCTCGCTCCGAATCTGAACGGCCTCTTTGATCTCCCAAAACCAAACAGGGAGAGAAACTCTTGCCCCTCACAGAGAGGATTAAATATCCCTGAGTCGGGACATCGCAACTCTCTCTCACCACCCTCCTTCCCCTCCTTCCACCGCTCCTTCCTCTGCTCCCTTCCTCCTCACGTCTACCCTGGTTATCACTGAGTCTCCAGAGGGGCTGGAGGGAAAGGAGTGCGAATGAAGAAGAGAAGAGGAGGGGGGGGAAAATTAGAGGAGAGACTGTGCTGCTTTAAGAGCCAAGAGGACATCTGGGTCCACGAGGACTTTGACTGCTTCACCCACACAGGTCAAAGTCTGGATAGGTCACAGCTCTGCCCTGAGGTTCTTTGTGTTTGTGTGTGTATTTGGAGGGGTATTGTCTGGGTCAGAAGGGAACAGCCAGGATCTCACATCAACCAGGATTTATTTAAGAGTTAGTCGGCTGTCAGAAAGAAAAGGATTTGTTTAAGAGAGGAATGGGAGGGGTGGAGGGGAACAGCCAAATAAAAGAGTGTAGGAGGTCTTCGCTGGTGTACTAACCCTGATACATTTTAAGGTGACCCTTTGAATTCCAGTCCACACACATCGCTTTCCTCTGTGCCCAAACTGTCAAGACGGTTTGTTGTAGGTGAAAAGGTATACATGTGATTTCTCTCAGATCATTCTTGTCCTCTCAGTCTTCTGACCGTAGAAGGCCGATAGATCTGAGCGTGAATGCGTCGGGGTTAATGTCGGTGATGTCTGACAAGAACAGGGAGTTAAGGGTGATGATAGATCTCTTTGTTAGCCTGGCAATGAAAATAGGCCCTTTGAGAATGTAAATATGAGCACTGAATCTTTCAGACAGCAACCAGTGGTATTGATTCCTGCCCATTTAAACCACATGGGCCGTCTGCTGTTTTAGTGGAGACAGGTACGCTGTATGACCCCTAAAACTCGAGCAAGTGCGCTGTTTTAAACATAAGCACACCACCTGAACTGAGACATGTGGTGTTGCAAAATGATGCTGGATGTGTGAATCGCTTTGCAAATTTGACTTTGTTTTGGCCAAAGATTTGCAGCCACAGATTGGCAGCTTATAATTAAAACAACAGCATCACTGTTCATATGTGTTTACATGAGTAAATGACCACATTGTGGTTTTTACTGTGCTGATTGTGCTGACTTCAGAGCTTAAACACCATCTATTGCCTGTTAATGTTTAGTTAAATATGTTCAGTAGAGGTAATAGCTCACAAGTGAACAATTCATTTGTAGCTTTTTCTGTGCAACTGTAAAGTTTTACGCAGGTTGCTGTTTGCAATGCTGTGCAGAGCGGGCATGCTTTGCTCCCCCTCCCCTCCCTTGTGTTTTGTTTTATAGTTTCTCAACAGTACTTGTTTTAATTTGTTTACTGGTTTGCGAGCGCTTTTTATTTAAGAAAAAAAATAACTGTAAACTGTAAACCACCACAGCAGACTCGATGGCGTTTTCATGCTTCGCAGCATCATTTATTCTCACAATAATCATGCGGTTGCTGTAACAGTACATTCAACGGCTGCAGCTCTCCCGCTGCCATCACCACCACCACCAACAACACAAGCAGAGCACAGGTTTTAAGCCGGCGAGGCGTGATTGCATATGCGGCATCGCAGGCCACACCCCGCCAAAATAATAAAGCATTTTCTATTTAATTATAAACTTTGTCCTAATTATGTCCTGAGTTTTAACTATTTAATAATAAAAAAGGAAACATCACAAAAAACACTTCACGTCATGAAAATTGAGATTTAGCAATTCAAGGACGCATCCACCTTATTTATTGAAAGTATCGGTATCGGCGATACTGGCCCGTATTTACTTGGTATCAGATCGATACCAAAATATGAAGTATTGCACACCACTACCAGTGACAGAAACTCACAGAATCGATTAAGCCTGCACGGTTCCATGTCTACTATAAAACATTGTAAGTTTAACCGATTAAATAAATTAAGGGATCTCAATTTCAGAAGGACAAGTTATGCTAACTCTAATGAAGTCGAGTTAAATACGTTTAGAACGACACCAAAGTCGAACAGCTCTAGTTTTAGGTTTAATGGAACAGACTGAATGAAATGGCAACATTGTTATAGACTTACTGACAACTCAAAGTTGTTAGTAATGCGTCTAATAAAACCTAGCAATTTTTATGGTAAATTCAGAAAATGGTTGGCAGATATTTACGTTTTTGCCTTTTTCCTGTGCCCCATACACCGCACAGGTACAGGAACTCTGCTTTTATTGCCATTTAAGCAACAATCCGGAGCAAGAGTGCAGAAAGGTAGTCATTAACTGCTACCGGAGTCTCAGTCATGGTGGCCTGTTAATAGCTAAACCTTTAAACTGTTCTTCGTCACCTAAATAGCCGAAATCACATCACACATCCAAGTCGACACAACTGAAATAAAAATCGCAACACGACTAAATGAAGGGTTTTAAGATAGACCGTAAAAGTCCCGTTAACATGTACTTGCCATTGCAGAAGTGTTTATAAAAACTGAGTATAAATAAATAGTCAAAACTGCTGAAACTCCCCAGCAAGCAGGACGAAAGGACAGGTAAGGGAACTGGTTCTCAACTGGAGCTGGAGCTTAATTCCCATCCTTGCTATCATACGTTTTTATGTTTTAATGCATGGAATACAACAAATACCCCAAATTTGCATATAAAATATAACATCTCTCTTTCTTCTTTATGCTTTTGCTTAATGCTTTAGTGTGTAAGTGTACACTTTTAATCTCTGAGTTTGTCCCCCCCTCACTACTATCTTCAGCAAAGGTCAACGCTTTCTGCGAGGGGTTAATACAATCACCATTACTGCTTCCTGCTGCTGTGCCGGGGCAGAGGAGGCAGGGCATGGAGGAGAGGTGGGGGTAGGCAGGAGGATGAGAGAGACAGCCAGTGCAGACAGAGGAAGGGGCAACTCTGACATGACAATGACAAATTGCCTTGTATTTATTCAAACTGTGTAATGTGATCTTTTGGCTGTGTTGTAATGTGTGTTTTCAGAGAGTTTGACCCTGCTGATGACTTAACACTAACAAGCTCGTAACAAGGGGAGGGCAAGGTGAGCTGAAGACAATGAAGTTAGTGGACTAACAGGAACGATATTCACCGACGTTCACATAGAAACACGTCTAACAAGCAAATCTGATCTCACAGTATATGTATACAAGTTACTAAGACCTGAGAACTTACTGTTTGATTACATGATCCTTGCTAGATGTCATTTTATTTCAATGCATGAGCCCACAGAATATGAAAAAAATGAACATGTTTAGTATTGGAAAACATATTTTTTCCCAGTAACAATTATTGAAAGGAAACAATCTGAAAGGAATATATTTAAAATTTTAAAATATATTATCAGGTGCAGAAATTATGTCTTTTGGTAACTTAGCGTTCATATGTATCCATAGCTTGTATATTAAGGGTGGATAATATCTGATTTTGGCTGTTGTCACTGTGACAACAGCCACAATCAGACTCATAAAGACATTCGTATGGACGCCCGTTTCCACCCCTAACCAAAAAAAGACGTTTCCATAACTCTAAATTTCGAGTTGTTTTCACAAAATTTTGACTTATTAACTCGAAATTTACAGTTAGCTCTGCCAATCAGAAATCTACATGAATTACGTCATTTCCTTGTTACCCGGAAGCTGAAGCCCTCAGCTACAAATGCTACAGCTAAGCTACCAGTATTACAGCTAGTCATGAATGCACAAATTGCTGAGTATTTTCAGCGTGGCTTCACAAATGATGAAATTCTTGTGTTATTAGCGGAATCACATGGCGTTACTATCAGCAAATGTACTCTCAAAAGCACCAATTTGTTGCTATACATTGGTAGCTCACAATCCGGTTTTGAGTCCGCATTCCTCTGCGCCATATCCTTCCAGGTAACAAGAAAATGACGTAATTCACTTAGATTACTGATTGTTAGCGCTACCTTTCTCAAAATTTCGAGTTAAGAAGTTACAGATACTTTTTTTAGTGGCGGAAACGGGCTTCCATATATTCGGACAAGTGAACCAATGATTTAACAGTCATGATAACAACAAAAGTATACCTTCTTTCAGTTCTCAGGGAGTTCTCATGTCAGAAAACAACATGAATTATCTCAAATTAGAAAAGATATGAGCAATGATCTCAGAGAAGTTGTTGCCCAGTCTGGGAAAGGTCATATGGAAATGTCCAAGTTTAAGTCCATCATTCCAATGAGAAAGATTCACAAGTGGAAAAATCATTCAAGCAGTCTTTACAGGAGTGGCTGTCCCAGCAAAGACCATGTAGAGAAGCTAAAAAAATAGGACCTACATTGCACTGGACACCTTGCCAACAGTGACACACTCGTCAGTAAACCAAAGTATTTTAGAGGAAAATGTGCAGCCAACTGTCCGACAGCTAAAGCTTCACCCACATTAGGTCATTTAACAGGACAATGATCCCAACACAGCAGCAAATCCTCGACAGAATGGCTGGAACAAAGAAAAGAACACAATGATCCAAAGTCCAGACCTTAGCATGAATGAAATGCTGGGGTAAGACCTCAAGAAAATCACGTTTAAACGAATCCCCATAAACCTCAATGTTCTAAAGACGTGGGGGCCAAAATTCCTTCATAAGGATGTGAGAGACTGATAAAGTCATACAGAAAACAATTACTTCAGGTTATTGCTGCTGAAGGTGGTTCTAGTAGCTATTTAATCGTGGGGTGCTCTTAGTCTTTCACACACTGCTTCTGCATATTTGCTTCGTTTTTGTTAAATAAATAATGACACGGTGTAATATCTCATGTATCATTGTTCAGCTGAGGTTGTATTCACTCAGTTTTAACACCTGGTGAGGACTATATAACTTTTACTATCTTAATAAGTAAACTCTTTGAATATAAAGGTTTATATTTTATTATAGTACCAGCAAGAGAGCTTCCAGGAGTGGTGGGTTTGGAAATGTTTTTGAAGAAACTGTAAATGCAGAGAAAAGCTGAATAGCTCACTCGTTAAGGTCTGTTTCAATACAACTGAATTTTAAATAAGTGAGTGCGTAACTGAGAGACCGACCTTAAGGGGCCAACTTCACGTGTCGTCAGTCATATGGGAGCCACACACTAAAGCATACTTCTGAATGGGTACCGTACATTACAACATTAACATCCTGGTGTATTACATAAAGATAAACTAGCAATTGAGACCCTGAACTTTATTTTGGTAATGAGAAAAGCAGGTTTCATGTTTCAGACCTGGAGTTTGTGATCATTCTTTATATGGAGTCATTGAATCACATGCAAAGCAGAGTTGAGCTCTTTTTAGCTGCTGAAGAGCTCAAAGATTTGTTGACTTTTTCTGTTTTCTTGTGTTAAAAACTAAAGACACGCAAGCAGGTGTTGAGGCTTTACAGATGTTGGAAGGTAACTTTAAAGCCAATTAGAGAAATTGAGAAAAATGTCAAATATGCTAATAAAATTATTAAAATGCAATGATATTAGGTGCAGAGGAAACTCATAGCTACTCTTTTTCCTTCCATAATAGGCCACACAGCCAAACTTAGTGACATAACAGTCAGACAGACTGTGCGTCAGTGCACAGGTAATACAACCTCCGCTGGTTCTCTTCGCACTGCCCTCTGGATTATTGACACAGACACCTGCAGGGATCCGGGAAGTCAACACAGGCCGATGAACACGGCCAACACACACATACGCCGATACGCAGAGCCAGCACGCTACAGGATGAGTCATGTAGAGCTGAGGTCAGTGCAGAGATCTTTAGACATTAGGGAGTAAAGAAGGGAAGCACCTGCCTGAGCAGACTTTAGGGAGAGAAGGCAAGACTGGGGTGAAAATGGCATTGACGTGAGCGTACTGGAGAAAACCGTGAGAGTGTTTTTGAGGCTGTGACACCTCATGTATCAAAAGGCCTTTTTAATTAGGCGCCTTTTCTGCTGTTGATTCCCCAATTAATGTTGCAAACATTCAACAATAAATGCAGTACTTGTTTGTCACATTATTGCCACATCATAGCTCAAGTGTGTAAAGCAGCTTAATTAGTCATTAATACCAAAGCTGCTAAACATAAACATTAACTTAGGGGAAGCAGCGCTCTCTTTGCTGTGGCTCCACAAAACAGGAAGCAGGAAGCTCGGATTAAACAACACTACGCTGATATTTCTGATAAAACTAGATGAAACAAAGATAGCAAGTAATGAGTTTTGCTTTTGGATATCTGCAAATCTGCAGTCTTCTTAGTGTTGCTTTCTTTCCTCTTGTCTTAAGCCATTTTCACAAATGAATTCCTGGCAATGTCGCCTAGCTAGCTGTAATTTTTCCAGGAAATTCCTTTGATTTGTATCACTTTGATATCACAAACACTTTCTGATATAGAAGCTTGTTGATGGTAACCGAAAGCATCCGGCTGAGGTGCAACTTGCTGAGGGTCTTTTGACTTAAGAATGGAGATGTATGTTTAAATAAATAAAATAAATTGAAACTTATGCACCCAGTTCTGTTTTTTAAGTCCTTAGAGACATTTGCTGTACAAGCACTACAAGCACAGTTTAAAGAAATCATCAAATGCCTAAAATTACATTCATGCCCATGATGAGTGGTTAACTGTAAATAGTTCTTAGAAAAGGTGTTTCCAGAGTGAAAAATTGCCAACTGAGTAGTTAACATTGCTTTAGCTAGCTTTAATGTTGGACGTGTGTGTGTGTGTGTGTGTGTGTGTGTGTGTGTGTGTGTGTGTGTGTGTGTGTGTGTGTGTGTGTGTGTGTGTAGGGACTGATTTGATTTTGGACCAGCATCAAGTGGACACTGGAGAATCTGCAGCTTCTGCACATCTGGGTTGGTTCAGTCCCAGATTGTCTTTGAGCAAATCTGTGTTGTTTTGTTATAAAGTATCTAGAGGTTTGTTCTCAGTACTATTTATTCATTTCTTGATTCAGAATTAAAGCCAACATCACAGCAGATGGT
The DNA here is from genome assembly GCF_057382275.1 of Copadichromis virginalis. NCBI lineage: Eukaryota > Metazoa > Chordata > Actinopteri > Cichliformes > Cichlidae > Copadichromis > Copadichromis virginalis. Next base: position 23,077,824 of record NC_140619.1, read on the forward strand.
CGAATATGACAACACACAACAGGTTTTGACACCTTCCCTTAGTCCATGTTTGTGTAGTACACTACATATAATATGTAAAAACTTTTGTAGTGCGTACACTTTAATGAATTAGAGTTTTCTCAGATATGGATCCAATTACGTGCACAACATTTGACCATGACTGCATTTTGTAGCTTGAGGACCGCACATATCAGACCATAAATATCTGCAGGTGTTAGCAAGCTATTTAGCATTGGTACCATTATTGAAAACTCGTTAGTGGTCCCTTCTTTCTATTATGGAGCCAATGTCAACACACTTTACTACTTAAAATAAGAAGTTTAAGTAAAGAAGGGACGCGACGCCTGTTCAGTGCTTAGTGTTAAACAGATTCTTACTGATTCTCTGGAGGAGTCTCAGGAATTTCTGGACATCACGTAGCGTGTTTTGTCCCTCTTAGTTTATCAAAATGTTCCTTTCTTTTTTCCCCCCCTCATGCCTAATTTTTTTCCCGACACGCTCTTCTCAGTGAAGCTTTATCAGAGCTCCAGGGACTAACTGACATTCACACGGATGCTAATGACACCGCAGGATTCGAGGCGCTTCACTCTCTGCTTGCTCTCCTCTTTCCTCTCTCTCCCGGTTTCTCTGCTTCTCGTTTGCACTACTTTTTCTCTTATTCTCTCTTCCTGGGCAATTAGACAGAGGGAGAAGTCCCAGTTGGCTCGTGGTGGTAATCAAACATCTTTTTCTTGTCCATTTAACACTGGGATTAATTTCCTACAAGGTTAATTAAAAAGGCCCATCAGACAGAACTGATTATTGCAAAGGTTACAGTAGCAGTGCTGTGTCTATGCCTGTACATGCATAAGTGTGTGTATGTGCACTTACATGCACATGCAAGTTTACATAATCTCTGAAATGGATATTTAATTTTTTTTTATTGTTTTATTTTTTATGGCTAATCTTAACAAAGTGGTGTTTGTGAGGTCTAACAAATACGCTGAAGGACCTAAAACCTTTTTTAGTTGAAGAAGCTGCTTTCTGAGTACATCCAAAGAATTCTGGGGAAATAAAGACGTATCTATTTTTTGAGCTGAAGAAATGTGCGGTTGCTACCTTTGGCATTTGGGATGTTGGACTGTAAAATTATGGTTTTGGTTCAGCACCACAAACAAATGCACTAGGAAGTCTCATCATGGTTGTCTCTGTCCTACACACATAATTACATATTCCATAAATCACTTTTAAAAAATACTGCTGGATGCCTCCAAATTCCAAAATTGAGCATTTTTATTTTGTCTTACCACTTTGGTAACACTTTGACAGTTTTTCTTCCACATGTTTTTCATGTAGAGTAACAGCTGCCTTTTTTCAAATTCATGCTTAAAAAGACAAAAGAGACCATTAATGGTCACTAAGATACAACTTATGTATTTTGGGTCTTGTGCAATTACAATACTCAAAAGTCTCGAGTCACTTCTCATCTCTATATATTTTGCTTCCAAGGAGACAGATTTAATGTTAATTTTTAAAGGGATCTCAAGCAATCTACCACAAGGTGATCAAGTGTGAGATATAATGCAGAGTCTCAGTATGTTGTGTAGTAAGTGAAAACTGAGCAAGTGAAGGACAAAAAACATTTATGTTGCTGAGAAATCGGAAAACAAATCGAGCAAAGACCTGACACAGGACCTGAGAGATCCACCTGGCCCTTCAGTGGGTACTACAACTTTACTCTACTTTTCACTGAAGCCTCCTCAGTTGAAGGGAGGGAGAAAAGGCTGAATTTTGCAAAATTACACAAGAACTGGACTGAAAATCAATGACAAGACGTCTGATGGAGTAATAAATCCAAATTTTTCATTTTTCATTCAAACCATCATCAAAATATATGAAGGAGGTCATGAGAGAAGTACAAGGATTGTCTACAGACATGTGGGGCTGCATTTCAGCCAGTCGTGATGGGAATCTTGTCAAAAGACCTAACGTTTAATATATGGAGCTATCCTGCTGTGATCTATGACCTTCAGCAGCTAAAGACATTTTTATTTCAAAAAGCTTTTAATTAGGGGGCGATCGTGGCTCAAGAGTTGGGAGTTCGCCTTGTAATCGGAAGGTTGCTGGTTTGAGCCCAACTTGGACAGTCTCGCTCGTTGTGTCCTTGGGCAAGACACTTCACCCGTTACCTACTGGTGGTGGTCAGAGGGCCCGGTGGCGCCAGTGTCCGGCAGCCTCGCCTCTGTCAGTGTGCCCCAGGGCAGTTGTGGCTACAATGTAGCTGCCATCACCAGTGTGTGAATGGGTGGTTGTTTATAGCGCTTTGGGGTCCTTAGGGACTAATAAAGCGCTATACAAATACAGGCCATTTACCAAGCTTTTAATTAGATGCAGTTTTTATGATGTATTTATGACTGTGGTTTCTTACCTTCTTGTAAAGCACTTTGTGTCACATGTCTGTGGAGGGTGCTATATAAATAAACTTTACTTACTTACTTAAAAGTGTCCAGCTAATAACCATTCAAACACCTAAAGTTTGATGCAAACAAGTTTCAAATTAATTAGAGTATCTGCATATAATTCTTGTACCTGTTTCTGTCCACATACATGAGTAACTTGGAGAGCTCTGCACACCCAACCCCATATCGCGGCAAAGTGTGCAGCAGCCACACCGGTCCAGTGCATCCATTTCTTGCTTTGCTTCTCTATAACTTAATATGTGCACGCATGTAGAAGTTGCAGTAAGTTGCAGTAACAGCAGACGGAGATAATACTAATAATTACGTGAAAATGTTTAAACAGGCATTATTAACACATTTACATGTATATTAATGTACAGCTTAGCCGCCTAGCTTAGAGACCCTGGAATGTACTTCTTATGTTTTTTGCTTGTTGTTGCGTGTCTATTGCACATTTTGCTGTGATCCTGGGTTGGCACACTTGAATCAGTGACAGGTGCTAAGGAGGAAAGAATTTTTAAAATGTGTCTACCATTATTTTTTTTTAATAGGTTTCATAAAAGTGACGTTTATCAGGTACAATGAAACAATGTTCACACAGTCACTTATATACAATAGTATCTACTCCATCACTCCCATCCACCAAAGCAGAATGCAATCAACCAATCAGGAAATACTAACTATTAGGGACATCACAGGTTTGCTGTCGGTCAGATATCTGGAACCAAAAAAATAATTTTTAACATTTATTTCATCAATAACAATTAAATCCAAGGAAGGACCAAAAATATCCATTAAACATTCTAAAAACATTAAAATTTAATTTCTATCAATGCTAAATATTTTCCTGCATTCAATAATGTGCAATACTATCAGAATGGAAACAACATCACAATTTATGCAAATAGTCTAACAAAGTCTAACAAAATGAACTCTACAAATTAGGATCTTATAGGAAACTACAATATTACATTAAGTTGAAGTTTGATGTGGATGAGTCTACAATTAGAAATTGGTTGTATAAATCCAACCTGCAAAGTAGACGCGCCAAACAAAGCTTTGCCAGTGACCATATGAGCAAAGAACTGGACTTTTAATGTGCTCTGGACACATGAATTAAATGTGTGAATTAAAGCAGACATGTTTGGAAAAGACAATAGATGGCTTTTGAAAAGAACCCTTATAACAACTCTGAAGCATGTGGATGCAATAGTTTGAGTATCGCTGCTTTCAGCTCAAATTCACTGATTCGATTTTAAAGCCATATAAATCATATAATATCATATAAACCGATATTATGTCAGACCAATGACTTATAACAATATGATTAACATAATAATGCTGTACGCACTGACATTGCACTCGGGAATGGTTTAAAGTCCAGATTGGTGTTCTACCAAAAAGCTAAACTCAGTACATGGATGACTGAGTTTTTTTAATGAGGTTTTGAATTCTTAGTTAATGTTAATGAAGGTTTAGATGGCAGGTGAGGTTCTGGATTCCTGTTTCATTGTATTATTCCTGTTCTGGCTCCAGGTTAAGTAACATCACTTAGTCCCTGCTCTTTGCCTAGGTTGTGTTGTCTGTTTTGTTTTCTGTGTGCAATCCCTCCGTGAGCTCTGCCTTGTGCCTTTTGGGCTTATTTACCTGTTAGCTTGGTTTTCAGCTAATGAAGCTTGCTTTTAGTCAGATATTTAATGACTCCCACATCCTGCATACTATACACCACTAAGATACAACCATGCTCAAAAAAACTGAGTGGAAGAGCAGCAAAAACGGACTGCACAGTGGCACAGGGGTTAGCACTGTTTTCTCAGGGAGAAGGCTCACGCTTTGAACTTGTCGAGGGACTTTCTGCTCGGCGTTTGCGTGTATGGGTTTCCTCTGCATGGGAAGGTTTCCTCCAATAAGCCAAAGCAATAACTGTGTTTCTGGCTTAATCTTGTTACAATTTATCGTTGGTGTATTTTCTTTTGTATAAATTCTGCAGTGATAGACCCTCTATGCTTATTGTTGGATTATTGGTTAGGAAAATCAATGCCATGGCAAAAATTTCCAGCAAACTGGTATCAGTTACATCAATTTTACTTTATAGTTTGTACAGCACACAATAAGTAAAAACGGCACAACAGAAAAATAAACAAAATATTGTTAAGCTTTAAACGTTTTTTTTAAAATAAAAACATATATTGATTATTTGTTGAATGCGTTTTGTGTGTTTACAGCAATGTGGATATGTCCATCTGTCTCTTGTCTATGGCACACATATAAATCATCTTATCTATAGAGAACAAGCTGTGACTGGCCACCTCTACACAATCACTGAGAACAAAGGTCAGCAGGACAGGTCTAGACAGACAAAACATTCCTATTCAACCAGTTACTATAACAGCAGCGAGTATAACCAGGGTCAGAGTCCACACACACACACACACACACACACACACACACACACACACACACACACACACACACACACACACACACACACACACACACACACACAGTCTCAATTAGCAGAGCAGCAGCCATTCCTCTGAATGCCAGCCTGTTTCTGTTTACACTGCACAGTGAGAAAGAGCCCTCAGGTGCCACACACACACACATGTGCAGGTTCATTAGCATGCTAATTGGAGGTGAGGACAGTGTGGTGTGGAGGTGGTACAGAGCAGCCCTAGTGTATTAATCACAGGCTCAGTGAGACCAGCTGACTCCCCAACCTGGTCTCTTGTGGGGTGCACAGAGACCCCCTTTCCAATGTCAGGATGCTGTGGGGGGTTGTGATGCTATTAGATCATCTGACGTGTAGCTCAGACAGACTATAAATCCTGCTTCAGTCTCCTCACGCAGCTCCCTTGCCCCTTCCCCTGCCTCCTTCCACCCACTCGGCCCACCTCCTCCTTTCAACTAAAGTCAGCCTCTTTGACTCCCTGGCCAGCTGGTAAAAGGAGCTTCAACACACAAGAAGCACTGTGTTCACACAGGTTCACTAAGGATACACAATGGGGTTTCTTTTTGGAAATCTTTACATTGGGTCCAAAGATGCTACAACATTATTAATATTTTTTGATATATTTGATTTTTGTCTTAGTCCACTAGTTGTTATTTTAGGATATTTTGTTGCTGCCATTTAAATATTTTGATTGTTTTTAAATCCTTGAAATTCTTCATAAGAAAACATTTATCACAATGCTACATGTTGTGTTGCTGTTAAAAAAGTAAAAATGTTAATTTTGTAATGGGGTTACAAAAATCATTTTATTGAAATATGTAAAGAAATGTCTGTTTTATAAGTCTAGAGTTTACAAAGAAAAAGTAAAGAGGTTATTGCTTAAGGCGACTTGCAGGCAGTGCGGCTAGTTAGAAAAACAACTTACGTATCTGTTAGAGCAGACCTTCCCAAAATGTGGGGCCCGCCCCCATTGCAGGGCGGGTGCGGCATGAAAAGCGAAAAAACAAAACAAGGCTTGGACACTGCTAGCACGGGGCCCCTATACAAACGCAAAGCAGAAGATGAAGCATCGCTGAATATGTTTCCAAACCAACTTCATTCTAAGCCAAAGATTTGAAAATATCTTGAAGCAAATCTTCCCTTTGGCTTCACCAGCACAAGTGCCGAGGTAGGTCTCCCCTGCAGAAGTGGTTTTCCCTGCGTCGACAGCAGCGCTGGGCTCTTCAAATCACGGACAAACAGGATCCCACATTCTTGATTTTTAGTTCACAAACACTTGTTGTAATAAATAACTACTCCTGACATTTTGGAGATGTTTGCTCTTTATAAAGTAAAGTTACAGTGGGATACAAATAATATCAGGCTGATCCTGCCAGGATTTGTTCCCCCTGTCTAAATCACGGACAAACAGGATCCCACAGCTGTTTATGTTTTTAAACCCATTTTGCACAGAAAAGCATTTTTTGAAAAATGTATTGACAGCAATGTTGAACATTATTACACAGGAAAAAAACCAACTACATGTAAAATAATCACACCGTGACGCCTCTGCCTTTGTAAATAGAGGGACAGTAACTGCGTTTCTGTTTACAAGTAAGCCTGTAAAACCTGAAGATACTCAGATTAACAGTATCTTGTCTCTATCTGCCATTCTGCAATTCATCTCATGTAAACAATAACGTGGCACACAGCTGACGTGAAAAAAGGCAGATACCTTTGACGTTGCGTGACGAACTCTGTATTCCTCGTCCACACGTAAACCCAAAAAAGGAGCTTTAAAAAATCTCAGTTTTCGGTGATTCCAAACGCCGTTTACGTGTGGACGCAGCGTAAAAGAGTTAGTAGTTTATTTTCTTACTACCTGCAGATTACTTGTATTTGCTTAATTGTTTACTAAATGTTTGAGGTGTGAAATAAACCACAATGGAGCGAAATATGGGTGTGTGTGGTTGGAGGATGTGTTTTTGCAGGGCAAAGGTGGTTCCACTGTAATCATTAAAAAATATATATATATATATATTTGTTTTTTTCCTTTGCTAAAACTAGCATCCTGCGCTAGTCTCAGTCTCACAGAGACTAGTGGGCAACCATTCGAAGGGCAAAAATCAAATAGTTGGTGAGTGGTTCCTGCAATTAACTCTCCAAGCTGTAGTGAAACTTGAAAAAGCACAACACTCTGTTTCTGTTTTTCATTCCACATTTCAGTTTCACTACTGCTTGACGGGAAATTTGCGAGTGTTTGCAGACAAGTCTTCCATGCAAAGTGCAGACAACCAAAGCATTTACAAAGAGGTCTTTGGTGCAGCAGAACGGTGATTAGTGACTGCCAGTAATCTCCTGCAACTAGCTCCAATATTCACACGTTTCCCCAGAGACTGATGGTTGCTAGGAGATTTTCTTCATGACCTGTGTGACCGGTCTAGTGACCGTGTGAACTTATCTGATCAACTTCACTCTCTACAAACTGCCCAGTGGACCTTTAGATTCCATCCACTTGTGATTTTGTGTCTAGTGGGAACCTTTTTTTGTCATATAAATCATCATTGAGGTAGACAGCTTTTTCCTTTAGGGAAGTCAACTTTCTTACTTGCAAAACTCCAGCTGGATCCTGACTGGGATCATTTTGAATTTAAACTGATACTTTTCAGATAGATCAGTCCCACAGTCATGAAAAGTCTTGACGTTTGGCACTTGTGCCTCGTATTGTGCTTTTTGTCTTTTTCTGTGTTGCTTCTTAAATAATATCTTCATTTTTTGACTGTTTCTTTCTTAGCCTTGTGCATTCAGTAGTTCTAGGGCATTTTTAAGACCCACAGAAACTGACAATGCAAATGATGACAGGCAGTAAATGCTGTGTGTGGTTCATATTTAATGCATGTCCAAATACAAATAAGCAATAAATAAATAAAAAAAGAGGGACATCAAGCTCTTTTATACATTCTGTGTTCCTGCTGTGTTAAGCTGAGAGTAGATGGCACAGCTAGTTGGCCAATCCCTGATCACCCTGTGAGCAACAGGCTTCTGCGTCTTTAACTTCATTTAGTGCCACCTCCCCTAAAAAGATCCAAAATGGAGCTCCGTGTTCACCAGTTAGTTGCTAACGTTATCTGTCTGCCCTTTGACTCTGTGTGGGTAGTGTACTTTAGGTTTATAAGAGTGCTTTGGTGGAAAAGAGCCCCCTCTCCCAACCACTGATGGGACTGAATCACAGCAGTATCTGTGTGCCATGATTCCACGAAAGGGAGCTGAAACCAAGACACTAAAACACTCGACACATCTCACAACATATACATTTTTCTATTGTCAAAACAAAATAGGGATCATCTTTTAATACACTGCACTCACAGACTGAGTTGAATAAACTTTATTTTCACATAAGCATTACAGCTACGAGCCTCACAATAGCTGTGAATATCAGGACGCTGTTAACCGTGCCAGGTCTTTAACAGATTAGGAGACGATTTATGAATATGTTCAAAAATGGAATATGTTAGGCAGACGGTGAAACAGAGAGAGAGAGAGAGAAAGAGGCAATGTAGCAGCCAGAAGTAACCTGCTGTTACTGTAACAAGGGACCCTGATAACACGGTAATAACAGGCTAATCGTATTTGGGTTCAGAAACCACAACATGCTAATTCAATTAGCTTAATAAGCCCCTGTAGATAAAGGGCTTGTTTCAGCTGTTGTGATTGGCTCAAGTTTCCTGGGAGGTGGTCCTCTGGGGCAGTAGTCTCAGCATCTGCCGCCACCAGTAGAGGGAGAACTTCCAGTATGCCAATATAATATACAGCCTATATATATTATATATAGGCTGTATATCCTGCTTATACAAACACATAAAATCACACCCACACACACACACACACATATATATATATATACTTTCAATTATATTTTAATGTGTATGATGTGCAGTTTTTTCCATGGAAACGTAGGCCTGGATCATATTTCATAGTTCAAGCTGCGATAAAAAGTTTTTTCCCCCTAAGTAGAGTGATCCACACATGTGATCCAAACAGCTTCAACCAAAAGATTGTGTGAAGAAACAAATTCTCAGCTCCCGCTTCTGTAAACTGCAACATCCTCTTAAAGTTTCAACAATGAGGAAGAAGTTGCCCATCCCTCGGAACTTTCTTTATTGTTTGTCTTCACAAACACGCAACACAATGCCGAACAAAACCGTTCTTAGTCTATTGTCCTGGTGCTGTGTCTCAGTTCACTGTGAGCGTCTGTCTCAGCGCCGGGCTCTTTGTGTGGAGATGCACAGAAAGCACGGCAGCATTGTCTCACTGGCTGAGGAGGAGAATGGAACTGTTACAGTGGAGAGAATTGGCAGCTGAGCCCGGCCAGGAGATTCTCCACACAGCATTAGGGAGAGGGATCACGACACTCCACTGCCGCGCTGGCCTCGCTCTCTCCCTCTCTCTCTCTCTCTCACTCACACACACACACACACACACACACATATGTATATGTTTATACACACACGCGGAGCACCCCAAAAACTAGATGCACGGCCTCAAACTCCCTCCCATTCCCTGTGAAATCTGCATTCTCTCTTAACCCTTTGTTTCTCAGCAGACGAGCTAATCTGTGTATGGGTGTTTGTGAGAGTTCCTTTGTTTGTGCTATGCACATACACACACACACACTACACACGCACCCACACACACACACACACACGCACACATTAATCTGCAGGGCCACGAGTCAGCTGACACCAGCAGAATATAACACCAATCCCCTCAGACTCTCTCGTACATGCCTTCTTTTCCTTTTTTTGCTTTCTCGTTCCTTTTCTTTCTCCCCTGGTTTTCCCACATGTACATGCTTGCATGTCAGTGTACGCAACATGCGGCTGTGTGCGTTTTTTGCCAGGCTATGGAAAGACCGGGCGGGGGGTGCATCTGATCAGCAGTACGTAGAGCAGATAAGAGAGGAGACAGTGTCAAATGAACAGAGGCAGCGTAGGCAAAGAGCGGCTGGTGTCTGGAAGCAGAGGAGTGCTGTAAACAACACAGCTTGTGTTTAAAAGAGGATTTGTTCAGGAGCGGAGGGCACAGCTGGATCTGTACTGTACACATCAGCAAAAGAAGAGAAAACACACACAAACACACACTCGCACTCCCACTCGCTCTGTCACTGGGTCTGTTTCTCTCCTCACATCGGCCCCGATCCCCTTCATCAAACGTCACAGCAATTTGAGAGATTAGACAGCGCGGATTAGACACCACAAGGCTGCCTCCTTTTTGAAGCATCGGATGCCTTTGTGCTCCATTCTTCCCGAGCCTTTCATTTCATAAGACGATATTATATCAAGTGGTGGTAAGACGCTCACACTCACAATAACAGCGTCTCAGTTGATTCATCGACTATAGGATATGAGTGAGTAATTATGTAAGAAGTAAACACATCTCACTGGCTGCTTTTTATTCCCTTCTCCCCACCTTGCACTGGCATACTTGTTTATTGGTTGGCCTTACTACACTTCCCTGCCTCTATTTCTTCTCTGATTAATGAGAGACACGCACACAAAGTCATACACACACTCGAAGGCACGTGCTCTCAGCACCAGCTCCCTTCTCACCAACTTAGTGGCGCTATTAGTAATGATTGAACCCTATCCAGTGGATGTAATATATTAGCAGGGAGATTATTCTGACGTTAAAACATGTTCCCTGTGCTGACAGCATCATCAATCACTCTCACACTGCCTGCAGAAGACTCACACACTGGACATAATTGCTTCAGCATGGGGCTGTGAGGGGAGGGGAGGAGAGGGGAAGGAAGGGTGTGTCGGGGGGGGGGGGGGGCGTATGAGATTTAGTCGGAGTGTTTGTATTTGCATGAGCTACAGAGACAAGTGCAAAAGCTAAGAATAATGGACGGCGCACTGCCTGAACGGACATGTTATGATCGAGATTAGTCTAAAATGAACTTTAATTTGAGTCATCGCTCCTGAAAATTGCCTCCAACAATTATTTCCCGCAACAAAATTGAATGTCTTTGTCACCGTTTTTTCCTCGAGTCCCATTCAGGTGGACACAACTTCTCCTGTTTGATGTCTTAATACATTTCTGTACTTAAAGTGGCAAACCGCACAGCAGGCTGGCATATAATTATAATCAGTAAACTGCATTTAAACTCACTCGGGAGCAAAGCAGCATGCCGTGAAGGCGACACTGTTGTAAAATACAGTTAGAAGATGATGTGACTAATTTGTTTCAGCAATAGTCGCTTTAGGTCAACTTTTTCTCCACCAGTTCCTGAGGAGAAAAATCCATCTGTTTAGCTGCTAATTCATCTAAAGCTATGGTTCTGTGTGGGTTTGTCACATTTAATTGTTCTTGTTAACAAGTTTTCAAGTCTTCACCTTAAAAGGCAGATGTAACCTTCATGCTTTAGAACAGCTTTATGAGGCCATAATGTCGTTTTTTACTACTGGATCTTCATTCTTGATGCACACTGATGACGTGTGTGCAAAGTTATAATAGTGCAGCTAATTTCAAGTATTTTGGGGGGAATTTTAATCTGTGTTAGATGTTAAATCTGTATTTTTTTGGAGCCTATCTGAAATTCTAAGAAACGAGAGGTAGGGCACAGAAACAGGCAAACATTCATGTTCATTTTGAAATGAACAGTGAACCTGGCATGCGTGTCTCAGGACTGGGGGTGGAAGCAGGAGCACCTGGAGAACACCCAACTCTGCACACTGAAGACATAAAGTTCACATAGAAAGGCCCCAGCTGCTCAGACCCAGCAACTACTCCTTCTTGCTGTGAGAAGATGGATTTAACCAACGCACCACTGTGCTGCTCGAGGTTTATTTTTTACTTTGTTAGCGTTGTGTGCGTGCGGTTATTATGTCTGTAATAGCTCAGAAAGTTTTACATGCATTCTGATAAAACTTTGTAGGAGTGCAGAGTGGGGTCAATCCATTAAAATTTAGCTGACATCCACCAAGGTCTTCAAGGCCAACTTAATGATTTATTGGTGAAAAAGAACTCTGACCTCTCCTTCAAGGTCAACAGATTGATGTTAGGCACTAAGTGCTAATAATGTTATACAGAGGTATTTGAAACTATACTTCTTACTGCCTTTGTTTGTACTGAGAACATATACAGCGAATGATATGCGGGGATTCAAATATCACCTCACCTTGGACGTCTTCTTCAAGGTCAAATAAGGTCAAATTTTCATAAAATGTCTTTAATAATGTTTGTTCAGTCAAACATCTGTCATGCTACACTTATTTGATTTTTAATCCACTCTTAAAGTATTTTAAAAAGAACAAAGAAAAAAATTATGAATATATGCTTAAAAGTAACTACTGCCCAGAGGGTGAGCACCATGGTGGAGGTTTGTACTTTTGGAGTGCTTCTTGTTTGAAAACAAAACTACAATCGCAATTATGATCACAGATAATAATAAGAACAGAGAGTAAAATATTTCACAGTGTATATAAAAGGAATCAAGTGTGCAGTTATTCAGAATTCTGAATGAAACTGAATCTTCACATAATTGTGTTGGTTTTCTTTTTTTGTGAGAGCATTTGATCTGATGGGTATTTAAAAAACAAATATTAGGAAAGGCTGGATAAACTCCACTGAATATATGATTCCTTAAATATATCCTTAATGTTATACAATGCAGTACAATTATTTAATTATGTTATTGTAAAGTAATTGCATGTACAGAAACTGTGCAGGAGCTAGATTCATTTTTAAAGTGACAGCACACTGTGATGTACTCAGGTTTACGATGTCTTGTGATATCTCTTTATATTTCCAGCTCCTTCTGTGGGTGACTTTGGTCAGAAGGATAGAAAATCTTTGGCTTTCTCTGATCTCATCTCTGTTTCCCACCCTGCTGTTTAGCTTTGCTCTCACCTGCGCATGACATTACTTTTTCATCACTAACCCTGCAGTATTTGCATGCTGCTCACAGGAAGGTGTAGATGTAGAACTACACCGCGTCTTGTGGAGCCCACCTTTATATTTCACTTATCTGATATAAACCTTGCCATTCTCCGTCTGCCTTTTCTTCTCCTTCTCTTTCCTTTCTTTCCTCTTTCTCTTCTTCGTCCTATTCACTCTCTCGCCCTGTCTCTCCATCCCTTTTCCTTTCTCTCTTTCTGTAATGTGATCCAGTGATTAGTATTCTGCTCAGGCGTTAGGATGGAAAGCAGAGTGGTTGCCGAGAGGTGCGCTGAATCACATCACTCATATTCCTTTACGTGTGTGTGTGTGTGTGTGTGTGTGTGTGTGTGTGTGTGTGTGCGTGTGTAAAAGAGAGAGAACCAAATCAATCTTATGTCATTGACCGGCCACTAAGTGTTGTGCGTGCAAGCGACACTGCATTCCTTAAACACACATTTACCACCTAACTGAGCTGCTGCACTGCCATTTGTCAGTTTTGCCCTGCATGGTGTGTATGTGTGTGTGTGTTTGTGTGTGCATATGTTGTTCTCACACATGATAGGGTCTGCTGCACCTGAGCGCTGCTGGCTGGTAAATGCAGATAACCCTTTTTACTTGTTAAATATAAAGCGGGTATTCCACAGATGAAATGTATTCCTTCCTTTTGCTCACAAAAATCTACGAAGTTATATTTATGCATCGCTTATGAGCCATATATCTACAGGTGCAGGCTGCTAAGCAGTAAAAGGTCATCTGGACAGGAATTTAGTTTGAATTTATTGCAAAGAAATATAAATAAGGCTTGATAGTATTTTTTTATTATGAGGGTTAATATGCTGTAATATACAAAGATTAGAAGTGAAAGGTTTTATTGCCTAGGAAACAACAGTTGGAAATACAAATGGGCCGAGTTGAGTCGGCATAAACCTCCAGACAGGGCAGCGAGGTCATAAATTAACCCTTTGCTGCAAATTCTGTGAATGTTCAAGGAGTCATATTTTATTTTTATTTTTGTTTATGTAAACAATGTACAAAATGTTTTGCCACCTAAATGTGCTTTATCTCTTTCTCTCTCTCTCTCTCTCTCTCTTTATATATATATATATATATATATATATATATATATAGAGAGAGAGAGAGAGAGAGAGATATGGATTATATCTATATATCAATATATGGATTGTTATAGTAAATATAACAATGATAACAATGTAATCATAATAATTAATTATCATTTCTCTTATATGAGAATCAGCCACGTAGGCAGCTAATGCATGAGAGCTGCTCTTGTAATGTACAAGCTAAAGCTACTCGTGGATTTTTATTTATTTATTTTTTGTTTTTAAGACAGAGAGTCGTGTCTTCTTACCTTCTACTTATTATTATTACCTTTTACTGTTGTTGTGTGGTGTTTTGGAGCCTTGTCAGACTTGTGTTTATTAAAATGTGCTTTATAAATCAATTGGATTGAGCAGGTGTAAAGTCTAATAATGATCAGTGGTGGGGTCCATACGCAAAAAAAGATGTATTACACATTAGTTGTTACTGTTCTTAAAGGTAAAGCAGTACGCTACTTGCTCACCAAAGAAAGTTACACTATTACTATTACTTTCACACTACCCCATTAAAATGCCCCTACAGTTCCACACACCAACAGAAATCCTGATAAGGACATTCTTTTAGTTTTTATGAATAAACCCAAAACTAACAACAGAAAGCAAAGTTGAAAACCAGCCCAAAGCTACTTCAAAGTGATGTAATATAAGAACCATGTACAAATAGAAACAGAGGCTACAAGTCTGACTGCTTGTAGTCAGACTTGTTAAACTTTAACTTTAACAAGTCCCTTTGTTACTTGTTAAAGTTCAGATTCTGGCCGTGAGGCTGTGGTCAGGATTCACTCAGTTTTAACGTCATTCTGGGTTTTTGGCTAGCTTAGTGTTAGCATGGTTTTAGTGCAGATACTTGCAGAGCCAAATTGTGTTAGCAATAAATGCAGTTGTTTCTTTCCTGGATGCCATTTGTGTTTCACCATTATGCTTGTTGTTGCAAAAAAATAAAATAAACATAATGTCCATATCACCACCCCTCAAAAATCGCGCCATCATTTTCTTTCTCTGGTACACAAACTGAAATTATTGTAGCTTGAGTGTCCAGGAAGAAAAAAACATGTCTGTTTGCTTTTTTTTTCTTTTGTTTGTTCACCGTTTGTAGAACCTTGTAATACAAGTAACAACATAACTGTAACTGCAACAGTAATTCAGTAAACTAAATACTGATTCACCACAAATATAGCTTAAGCCCTGCTAGAGGTAGCTAGCTTAGCAGAGAAAAAGTCTTACTGTTCTACCATATAAGCATTGGCTCTTGTGTATGGTTTAGTAAATTTATATCAGAAATCAAATACAAAATCACAAAAATAGTCATTTCAGTGTTTGTTTGTTTGCAAACCTCTTCAGCTGTTACACAAATTAATGGTGTATTTCTGTCTCCACTGAGATACAGACACTCATTATGTTTAGCAACTAGCGCACGCAGGCTAACGCCTAAGGTTAGGGAATATTCTATGTGGTACTATAACAAAGCTAGCCAACTCAGGTTACATGGTTAGAATATAAAAGAAAACGTTTTCATTTGTTAGCTAATGCTCTAACTCCTGATCAGTTCTCAGCAGTGCAACAGAAAGTCCAATCTCACCCAAATATGAAATGGCTATGATGTCTTCACACTAACTTTGACTGTCCAACAAGATTCTCCTCATCTCAGGGAGATCCGTCCTACTCAATTCAACGTCCACCACATTTGTTAACATGTTGGAGATCTTACATGTGTTTATTTATTTATACATAATGACCATGCCTTCGTAATCCCAACCAAGTGGCTCTGGTGCTTAAACCAAACCAAAGCATGAAAAAGGTAAAAAAAAAAGTGCTTTCCTAAAATCTGAAAAGAGAAGGCAAACTCAAGTCTCCTTACTGAGAGCCATCTTTCAGTAAAGCCAGTACAAATCTTCCCTCCGCTTTTGAATAGAGGCTCTCTGGTTTCTGGAATAGCTGGAGCCTCATCACCACATAATGCATTCGTAAGAGTTTGTGGTCATTTCAGAGATCAAGCCGGCGAGGACAGGTTTTTCCCTTCCAGTTCTAGAAACTCTGGTTAAAAGACTACTAGCCTGTACAGCTTCACTTACAGCTGAAGCCATGACTGTCACTACAGCATAGCAAAGTTATTCATATCAACAGAATTTTGATTGGCTGGAGGAGTATAGCCCCAGCCAGTAGGAGTCAGGGTCATGGATGCAAATTTAATGAAGGCTAATAACTCCAAAAAAGAAGAAGAAGAGAGAGAGGACAGAGGGGAATCTAGACTGTGAAGAAAAAATGTATCCAAGCCTTGGTGAGTAAAACTTGGCAGACATTTTTTTGTAATTGAGTCAGTATTTCTCCTTCGTATTTCACGAATGCAATCCAAAGCAAAATTGTCAGCATGCGTGCACAAACCATGTTTTTCCTAATTTTATTAGATCATTTTCAAAACACAGTCCCGCTCATCTAGAACCATTATGATCCTTTTCAAGCACATTTAGCATTTCTAATGCTTTGTTTCAGTAACAACACATATTTTCCCTAAATCTGAAATGTCTCTTATGTGATTATATTTGCTGACATTCAATGGACCGTAGCAGAATTTGGATAACATTTCCCGACAGTCTCTTCCATAATGATAGCACGCAGCCAAACTCTACTTTGTGTGAACAAAAGGAGAAATTTCATCACCGTATGAATTTGCAAAAATGCCACCACACTGTGAAGATATTAGCATAACAGGTATTAGAAATGCTAATATGTGTGCAAATCACGAAAACGTATAGAGAGATGCTGTGCACAGGTACACAGAGGGATAAACCTGAAAGTGTGTGGCATGTGTGTGCGTTTGAATGATGGGGGGTGCGAGGGCAGGGAGGTGAAAGAGGAAGACGCCGTGTGTGTGTGCATGCATTAAAACAGAGGATTTTCTTGTCAGAGTAGCAGGGTTGGGGATTAGTTTAGGATCTGACTGAGACATAGGAAAAGGAGGGCTGATGACTTTAGCCACATAAAGAGATGACTGGGCAAATATGAGCATGTGCATCAATATCAGCAGTGAACATATTATAGCTACACCCAGCAGGGAGAGAGAAAAAAACATCCAGCAGACAACTGTGAAGATTTTATTTGTTTATGCACGACTGCAGGGAAGGAAATTAACATTGGTGTATTGAAACTGTTCCTATGGAAGATCTTTATGCTTCCCCAATCTGCAGATTCATATGCCAGAATAGATGCAAGTGACACACACACCCTGGTGAAAGACAGGCACTAAAATAACCTCTGTTCCAGCTGGTGGACTGCTGAGGCCCCTGCTGGGCTGTTTTAATGGGGAAAATTAGCCAAGCAGAAAGGTGGATCCTGTTTGTTATGCTCCACTGTCCCCCCCTTCCACACAGTCGGCCAAGGAGGCATCCTCTGTTGTCCTCTCTCTCTGTGTATCTGCGAGCTCTCTTGACACTGTGTATCTCCACCAGCTGCTGCTGCCTCCGTGCATCCCTCTCCTCCTGCCTCCACACTCTGCCAGGCACAGATACATGCAGGACATTTACGCGAGCACCGAAAGACACACAACACAACAGTGGAAGCCCAGTCTGCATCTGGGATCTAAAAATCACAAAACCTGCCAAGGGATTAATCCTTTAATATTTTATAATTTTATATACATTAACCCGCTCCTGCACGCGTGCTCACCAGCAACGATCCCTCTCACAGGAAAACGCAGAGGGGAGAACGCTGTGAGGAGGGGGAAAAAGACGAAAACGTGCAAACAAATGAGACGTTTGCATGATACGGGAGTCAGACTGAACAGGGCGAGACTGAGCGAAAAGAGAGCGAAGTGAGAGAGTAAAGGATGAGTGGAGGATATGCAGAGGGCTGAAAAGCTTCTTTGTTCTGGATGCCCTTGAGACAGCTGACATTGCCACAATAAGACCTTCATTCAGAGGGAAGGAGCCGTCAGCAAGCGTCAGCAAGGAAAGAGCAAGAGTCGGATTTAGTACTTTTGGCATACTGATATGTTTATAGTATGCAGAGGTGATGCCATGTTGGGTTTGTTTTTGTAAAAGGCAAATTCTCACGTTTCATCAGCATTCACATTAACTAGCAGTCTCTTCCTACTACGTGAGTTTAAAACCACCATTTCTACCTTTCCCCAACTCATCCACATCAACCAGAGAGATCCAACTGGGCCGGAAGCACAAAAGAAAGATTAGCAAACTTCCAGAGCCTTTATGATACATAGGATACAGAATTTTTATGTCTTTCCAGACTACTGCTGAGAAGTGATGGCATAAAAGCTTGTAATACCCAACTAAACCTAGAAACGGCCAAAGTGACTTGTGGTGGGTATAGGGTAGGCCAAGATGGCAGCCGCCACTGCTGTTAGGGACACACTTGCCCACATCCAATCTGTTTACCTAGATCTGTCACGAAAGCCTTCCCAAACTCACACTTTGCCAAGTTTGAGGTGAAAGAGCTGCAAAAGTTGCTAGAGTGGCAATAGATATATCCAGGTACAAATTGCAGGATGGAAGGTCACTCAAGACAGTGTTCATAAGCTGGTAAAAAATGGCTGTTGGGTTACATATCCCAAATGCCATCACAGTGTATTGTAAATGTTGACAAAGAGTTTGCTGTGGCTTTTTATGACAGTGGGATCATCATGGGCGGAAACACAGTTGTGATGTGACTTGTGATTGATGGTCAAATCTGTGCTGCCATTCAATCATTTGTTGGTCAAAGCTATGACCTGCATGACCATGAAATAATCTGCAGCAGAGTTTGGCTGTAAGTCACAGCTAGATGCTAAATCATCACAAGTTTCTGGTTGTGCAAAACATTTTGATTCTGATCGAAGGGCCTTTACACTTACAGAGAAGGAGGATAGGAACAGTGTGATCATTTAGAGGCTCACCTGCCATGCAAACACACCCGGAGTTGTTGCATGTGCTAGGAGCCAGCTTACAGCGTCTAGCATTTTCTATCTGAGCGCGACTTAAGAGTGCAAAAGTGTTTTGGGGGGTTTCCAATCAGAAGAAAGCTGGTTTAAAGATACAGCATGTAAAACTGTTGGACATGATTAAATTGCAGATTGCAGTCAACTAAATTCTGATTTCTTACTTCGCCCACATCAAGTGTATAATCTTAACAAGTCCGGCTATCATTTATTTGTAGTGAGGGTAGGCTGTCAGTCCGATGTTTACCTCAGATGGTGTCCATGTCTGTTTATTCTTTGTGAAAGGAACACGTTGATAAGTCTGTGAAGTTCACTTGTGTCCGGTGACAGTGATACTGAGATGAGTCATTGAGGATATCCTGAACTTTCCTCTCAGTAAGCGCTCCTGTTTTTGTTAGCTGCTAATATCCTCTGCTAGCTGTTGTTAGCCTCTGCTAGCTACCGTTACTGCTCCTATGTTTTTTTAATGGATTGATTCTAAGTTCATGAACATCAACATAATTTGTTGGAATACGCAGTGACATACTAAACTATGTATATTTATGATTACAACATTCTTTTTTTCAATTAAATAACCTCAAAAAATGGCTGACTGGAGCTTTAGAGAGTAAAGCGTGCTAATAGCTAAAGACAGAGGCTGAACTGTGTCACTGCTTTTGAACTGGGAATTATGCAAAGTAACTCTATTCAATGGATCGAATAAAATATTATTATTATTATTATTTCCCAGAAGGGACAGAGTATGTAATCAGTTCTGTTTGTTTGCCTGTGTATTTGTTAGCAGTTTAGCATTCACAGTTTTCAAGATATCATTTGGTCTGATGGTAGATACCAAAATCAGCTCAAGATGATTTAATTTTCTTAGAAATCCCATAATTTCTTACAGATGGCCTGCAAACTTCACAACAATAAACTAGGCCTTGTGGAACATGTGTACCTAGGCTGGAAAAACATTTGACCTTGACCTTCACTGTTAGCGTCCAAAGTCAAAGTTAACATTGAAAGAAAATTTCACGGAAACCAAATATGAAAGGGCACGGAGAGTGCTGCACAACACACTTTTTTTCAGTGCCATAACTGATGCCATAACTTCACAAACTCACACACTGCATGAATATATCTTAAAACCTCAAGTTTTTATAGCTTTTAGAAGCCAAAGATTTCAGCTAATTCCTCTCCAACCATATGTGTAACGAAGATGACAAATACACCATTTTAGTATGCAATGCTTCATTGTCATAGGTTAAAGGGCAGGGTAGCATGAATTAGGAAAAAGTTTAGTCTCCTTTGGGTTAACCCTAACCCTCCAACATTGTGTGACTTTGTTGCAAAATTCACAAATCTCCCCAAAAATGGTGCCAAAAAACAAACGAAAAAACAAAACAGCTGCAATCAAACTGGATTTTTCTTCAAGTTTTGAGTATTTTCTCAACACTTAACCCCACTTGCAGAAATACAGAGGGAGGTTAGCAAGTTTAAATTTATGTTTTCATTATCAACAGCATCACTGAGCCGCTTCTGGTTTTTACTGCGGTTCTGTCCAGCTCCTTACTTGCTGCCCGACTTGGTCACATCCTGTATCCCATGCACACTAACAAACCTCACACACAAACACACTTTCGAAATCTGAGAGTGTGTTAGGCCTCTCTTCCTCCTCACCCAAAGTTCCTGGCCCCAGGGGGTGGAGGGTCTCTACACCGGTCTTACACATCCAACTCAAACACACACACACACACACTGGCAGCAGACCACATCAGAGGGGGTCCATTCCTCCCCGAGTCCACAGGTCTCTGGATAAACATATTATTCTGGATTAAATGTTTCCCATATTTGTTATTCTTCCCTTCGAGACTCCAGGTGGAATTGGTATGAAACCAAAAATCATATGTACATTCCTTTGAAGGAAAGCGCTGGTGCCGAGGGGGAATGCTCGGAACCGGGATCGAGAATTCCCTTTCGGAGTAAGAACTTGTAACAACATTTGTGCAGATTTTTCGATTGCCCCACATTCTTCGTTACACATCTAACAAAGGCTCCGCTGTGTTGTCCACAAGTGGTCTTTTCCCCTTTCAAACTCATGCTGCACTGCTACACAGCCATCTCTACAAATCCAGGAAGTGTGTGTGTGTGTGTGTGTGTGTGTGTGTGTGTGTGTGTGTGTGTGTGTGTGTGTGTGTGTGTGTGTGTGTGCTCCATGGAGGTCCACTGCTGGCTCTGAATCAGATCAAATTGGTTCAAGAGGCGCTGACCCTCGCAGGGATCCTGCAGTATGTGGGTATAATTTACTCTCGTGCAGTTTGAGCAGCGATAGAAGGTGACAGCCGAGCAGCAGCTTCAGCCACTGCGAGGCCTAAATGTAAGACTTTAGATGCAGGAGCTGATCACCGAGTCCTGTTCAATTATTATGTTCAGATTACTGCCAGAGCCTCTTGCCCTATCAGAGCCCAGGTTATAGCCTTGGGCGAGCCAGTAGGAGAGGTGATGATGTGGAGTGGGAGATCACAGTCTGCCCACTTTATGGCCCCTGTGGCAATGGTAATAGTATCTGAGCTGTAATGATGGACTGCTGGATGGACACACATGTTGCGCCAACTTCTTCAATTTTCAGTAGCTGCGAGAAAGCCTTTCAATTAATAAAAGAAAGACGTGTTCCGTGTTTGGATATTAGCAGTCAGCAGCCCATCCTGCGCAATCTGATGCTCTTGAACGATCTCCAGCGTCGGCCTCCTGCATGCTAATTCAACCGTGGGCCAAAGCAGGGACACACAATAGCAGAGAAATCTATAAACCCAAAAAGACAGCGTGTTTGTTTCTCCCCAACGTGTTTATTTTCGCAAACTGCGTCGCCCCCAACTCGGGACGTGTGTTGTCGACAGAGTGTTCTTGCTTCGATGTGTTTGATGTCTCTCTTGCTCTCTCTCTGTCTCACTCTCATAGGCCCTGAAGACACCGTTGCTCATGCATAATCACCGTATGCGTCTTTCTGATGTGCCTCTGTGTGCCGCTGGTGGAGGTTAATGCGCAGAGCTGCACATGCAGAAAACACAGTCCCGAATTAGAGACAAGCAAAAAAATCCCCAAAAAGCACAACTTTGCATTTCCGACGAACGGCGAAGAACGAGGTGAACAGAGGCAGAGGGGAGTTTTGCGTCGTTTATTGAGGTGATGTAAGTACCAGGACAGCTCTCCGGGCTTGTGTGTCATTTAGCATTCTGCTGTGATAAACAACTGGATTGATTATGATGGTTTAAACACAGCATACACTGTGCTTTGCTTAATAAAACCATCTACCGCTGTAATTCATCATCCTTACCGTTACACTGAGCTGGGAAATCAGGGGGAGGTGACGGGATCTGAGGGAGGAAAGCAACGCTCACGTAGAGGGGGCAAAGAGGTCATGAGGTGTGTGTGTGTGTGTGTGTGTGTGTGTGTGTGTGTGTGTGTGTGTGTGTGTGTGTGTGTGTGTGTGTGTGTGTGTGTGTGTGATGGCAGCATCACCAGTCCTCCAGGGCTCAGCAGGCTAATTAATAATGAATCCCAGAGAGTCTGTGTTTGAAATGCAGATGTGCAACTGCCGGCTCCGCCTGCTCCTTCAGAGGGACCTGTGTGTGTGTGTGTGTGTGTGTGTGTGTGTGTGTGTGTGTGTGTGTGTGTGTGTGTGTGTGTGTGTGTGTGTGTGTGTGTGTGTGTGTGTGTGTGTGTGGCTTTGTAGGCCACAAGGGAAGGAATGTTGTGCTGGCTGGTTGTTTAGCTGTGGCAGAGAACTTGCTCATATTCTACATAAAATTCAGCAGGGCCATTCATTAAACGCAGACTGCGTTTGACTTTTGAGGGTGATTTGAAGGAAAACTCGGCAAGAGGAAAGGTAGATCTTTAGTGGATAAGTTCTCGCCCTTCTTTTCTGCTCCGGAGTCCTTTTCTCCTGCTCGTTGGTGCCATCAAAGGCCTCAGAAACACCCCCAACTCCTCCTCCCCAAGCTCTCGGCTCTCAATGCAGAAGAGGAGCAGAAGAAGGGCATGTGGACGAGGAGCTGGAGAGGGTCTGAAGAGCATACATCACATTTCTGTAGACTCTTACTCTTCTTCATGGGTCTCTTTTAAAGATATTCTGTGTTTATGTTCACGTGTGTCTGTGTGAACAGTTTGAAGTTTAACATATGCTAATGTTATGTAGATCTTTTTCTCTTTTTTTTTTACCAGCTGTGGTGCCTTCACTGACCCAGGAACAATATTCTAGCCTCTTCTGCAAACAGCACCTGTAACACACACACACACAGACACACACACAGAGCAGTGAATAATCTCTTTGACAAACATTACCTTTGTTTGACAGAAGGCAAGAGGGACAAACAGTTTCTATTTTTTTTCGGGCGTTTCAAATCCTTGCAGATAGAGAAAAAATAATAATAATAACAATAATAATAATATTCCAACAGTTGCTTTTGCAGAGAGTGTTTGTTCTCTGCGTGTAAAGACTGAAGACGTTTCGGGGAGCTGAAAGACTCCCTGACCCCGGGCCTGTGTGTGTTGTTTTGACTGAATTCATTTTCTAATTAACTACAAACCCAAAAACAATTTTACGCTGGGATTCGCATCATAGTTGGAATACTAATATCCACACCTTAGACATTTATTCAAAGTCTTTGCTGGACTCTGTGTCCTTCTGAATCCTCCAGGAAAATTAAATGACTTCATTTTAGAGGGACTTTGCAATTTAAACATTATTTTGATTGCATATTTCTGTATTTTACTTTACTTATTACTTTAAAAATGATATAGTCATGATGCTTGATTAATTGTGTATTGATTCTTTTTCATTTTGTATTTTTAGGACATCTGTTTATGTGGGGAAAACAATATAAATAATAATAATAACAACAAGAAAAACAGACAAAATAACTATTAACCTGATCCCCATAGCCTGAGACTGCTAAATAGATTCATTGAACCTATCTGCATGAAATTTTCCACTGCTTTTTAAATTTAATCTAAGATCTCCCTCCCCAAATCTGTTCACTGCACTTTTCCTTCACAGATTAAATAAATGTTAGAGGTCACAGGAAGCAGGAAAGGTCTTGTTAATCTCTGTTTGAGGGGGGAAATTTTCAAAATAAAAGTAACATTTTATAAAAATTTGTTCTTAATGAATGACACATTTTGTGTTGCTGCAGTGCTAAAGCTCTGATCACCAGTGCCCATGTTAGACGTTATCTACCCCCGTTATCTACCCCCCCCCCCCCCCCCCCCCCATAAATAACATAATGGACGTTTCCGGTGGAAAATCTGAAAATGGGATAACCTTCACATAGATTTGTTTCCACAAAAGTCTTCATTCTAAACCTGTTGAAGACCTTCTCTATGCCATGATGCGCAGATGTCTGACTCTCTCTCTCACACACACACAGTGAGACAAACTGCCTCTTGAACAGTGCAGACCAAACAAACGCACCGGGCCTCATGCATTATGAATGTACATTTACACCGGCGTGCTCTCATGGGGATGAGTTTTAGCTCCACGTCGGCTACACTCACTCACTGGCGTGTCCGATGTGTGTGTGTGTGTGTGTGTGTGTGTGTGTGTGTGTGTGTGTGTGTGTGTGTGTGTGTGTGTGTGTGTGTGTGTGTGTGTGTGTTTAAAACCTCTGCTGGACACAAACACAGAGGTAACAATGGAGTCTGTGACTGACAGCTCCGTGTCAAAACCAGCGCTTTAAAAAAATGATAAATAATTTTTAAAAGACATTTTAGTTTCGGGTGTGTTTCTGTAAAAGACGCACCCCCCCCTCACAAACACACACTCCCCTCCGGTGTCACTATCCTTTATTAGCGACGTCACGGGTTAATGGGGATATCGATTTTACTGTCTGGGAGCTTGTAAAGTGTGCGCGGCGGGTGTCAGGGATGAGAGCACAAGCACAAGTTTAGACTCAGAGGTGACATGGATGGATCGAGATTCCTTTAAAAGAAGCCAAACCAAAGAAACTACAACAACAACAACAATAATAATAATAATAATAATAATAATAATAATAATAATAATAATAATGATGATGATGATGATAAAAAAATGTGCTTA
Organism: Copadichromis virginalis; assembly: GCF_057382275.1. Classification (NCBI taxonomy): domain Eukaryota; kingdom Metazoa; phylum Chordata; class Actinopteri; order Cichliformes; family Cichlidae; genus Copadichromis; species Copadichromis virginalis. Next base: position 23,102,755 of record NC_140619.1, read on the forward strand.
TGAAAAATAAACTACAAGAACCTCATAAATACAAATTAATAAAAGTGTTTTCATCCCCCTTCTTATTTTGATAGGAAACAAGCCGGGAAATAACGTTTATGTCATGCACGCTTCTAACACCGAGGAGCAGAGATTTAAGCTTCGTGGGGAAAGTTTGCAAAGGTCACGACACCAAGTGGCAGGTCCCGCCCCGAGGCCCAGAGCTGTCTCCACAGCAGACTGAGTCTGATTTATAGAAAAGCTACAGCATTAATGTTGTGACCTGAACGGCCAAGATCGAGGCAAAAAAAATAAAAAAATAAAACAATATAAAATACTTCACGACTGTCAGCTGCAGTTCTAACCTTGCATATGAAACGCAACTCCACTGTCATTTTTTTTAAATAATATTTTTTTGGGGAAAAGCTTCCAAACTATAACAATAAAACTGAAGCACTTGTCAATTATTATAAGAGGAAAAAATGTAACAATGCCTTTAAAGTTAGAAACATCATAGAGCCAAGACTCAGACTCTCCAAAGGAAACCTGTCATGTTGTCTCTCTCTGCTCTGTTCTGCGGCATATATATAATTAAAGTGACCTCACATGAGATATTAATCAGCAGTGCTGAACACAAATGTTGCGCTCGCGAGTGCATGTTTCAAACTTGCAATCAATACGCGGTTTATTAGAGACCTTAATAAACATGACGGTGGATATGACACTCTACTCGCATTCGGTTTTGAGTGAATCTGTTTCTTTTTTTTAGTGTAAATAGAAGCATTTATTTACAGTCCCACGCGTGCCACGCGAGGAAGGAGGGACACTGCTTTTCTTTTCCTTTTTCCTGAAAACTGAATCCATTTTTGTTTTCTTGTTTACCTTATAATTTTATTTTAGTCTGCCTAAATGAAGTCGTGAAACAAATCTATTTATTTCCTTCTCTGCTTATACAGTAAACAGCCCGAGTCAGAAGATAATCACTGGTTAAGACTCGCTTACAGCCGCCAGGCAAACACAAACAAGCCGCTGAACAAACGCTCCACGAAGCAACACTAACACACAAAGACACACACATAAAATAAAAATAAAATGAAGAAATGATAAGTCAGTTAGTTGGAGTTATTTAGCACTAGTGCGCACTGGTTTAAGATAGAGTCTGCAGTGTTAGTGCGTGGTGTAAGTGTAGCAGGGCTGGCTCGGGTTATCTGTGAATGGGCTCTTTATTGGAGGCGCGGAGCGGGGATTTGCCTTTTATTCGCCTCGCTATGGAAACGCGCTCGACGGCAGAAAAATGTTGACGCGAATAAAAGGAATCGGCACAAGGAGCAGTTTCTAGAGAAGCATCTGTTACACTTAGAAACTTAGACTATCGAGAGCAATACAGCCCCCTCTCAAAGTCCCTCTCCTGTCTGCTTTATGCACCACAAAAAAACCCGCAGACTTCATCTTTGTAAAGACCCGAAAATGAAAAAGAAAGAGAAAAAAAATGTTTTTTATATTCAAATTTAGTTCGAGTAAATCTGAATTTAAAATCTTACATTTTGTTCAATTTTTCGTCTTACATATAATTAATTAATTGTTTTTTTCCCAGGAAGATCCTTTTTATTTCTTTTGAAATGGAGACCCCCATCCTCCAAAATCACTTCACGGTGCGTGTCATTTAATATGACACGTATGAAACTGCGAGAGCCGCTACTAACGCTGCGCAATAACTTTATATTTTGCATTTAATTCTCTCCCCCCCACCTCCAGTCCCATAACAGCTCCAAACGAAGCAACCCAATTCAGCAAACTAGGCCACTGGAACAACACTGCCATTCACATCAAATATTCAGCCACTTTCACCCAACTTCCACAGACGCAGACACATAGGGAATTTACACGTAAGGCCGCAGCAGAATGAGAATAAAGACACGACAAAACGTATCTGATTAATTATCCTTCCATCCACAGGCGAATCTACTGCACCATGTAAGAGTTAAGAGCGCAAACATCCTGCCATCCTCACAGCTAACTGCCCGTCTGTCACCCCCACCCCACCACGGTTATCGAGGCCCCGTCCACCCTCCAGCACATCCCTGTCCGAAGTTCTATAGCCCGCGCTCAGCTCACCTTGCTCCGGCCTCCTCCTCTGTCTTCCACCAGCAGCGTGTAGCTCGGCTATACTCGGCGCTCTTTAATGACTTTCTGGTGGCTGCAGCCTTCTTTTATTTCTTCTAAATGTATGAAAATGTATGCAAATTTAAATCAAGCTTAACCTGGGAGCTCGAGCAATATATTTAATGGAATTTCAGACCAATAAGGAGATTGCAACGCAGTCTTCTAATGGCAAATATAATTACGCCGCTAAGTTAGCTCGCTGATTTGCAGATCTTTTTTTCCCCAACTCTGAGAAGACCTGATGAGATTCTTAAATACTGGGAGTGATAAGTGTCTACTGGCTGTGCTCGCGTTTATCTCTTTGAACGTGGGTAACATGGAGACGTTTTCCTTCTGGGAAAATGTGTCAGGTGAGCAGATGTGGATTTTGGGCTCTTGTAGAAATATTATTTCATATCTCTATGTGTTTTATGAATATTCCAGTTTTGGAGAGAAAGACGGCAAGAGTAAAGTCAAACATGTGTGTTATATTTTCACAAGCTCGGGATTATGGATAGCCCGTGCGTAAAGCAATTTTGCCTGAAACACTCTCTCCAGACGTGTCATTCTACAAACACCTGAGGAAATATTCTCCAAGTTAATAATTAGCAGTGAGAACTGCTCTTAGTTTAATTGTATCCTTTTAAATTAAGTGCTGGCACGTCTAAGAAATGCCATTGCGCTTTAATCTCCTTCTTTGCGCGCGCTCAAGGGTGACAGGAGCAGCAATAAACTCGTGCGTAAATCAGTTGGAAACTTTAATTAATAAACAGGAACTGCGCTCCACGCTCACATCATTCCACAGCCAGACCCACTGGACCAGCACTCCGACACACTTCCGGTTCGACAGCCTGTAAACCTTTTCCTACCCGCAGCTCTGCTGCCGGAGGCGGAGGTTTCGGGTGTGCGCCGTCATTGGCGGAGACGTGTCGTCACCGCGTCTCGGTCGGACTGTGAGTGGTGGTGGAGGCTGTCAGTCACTCCCAAGCTGCTGCTGAGCCTCCGGAGAGAGGGAGATGTCAGAGGCTGAGCTGCTCCCTCTCTTCAGTAGCATTAGTGGGGTTGAGCAGCCAGCATGGCCACAGCTGCCTCTAGCCCCTACACCCTGCTCAGTTCCAGTCCCATGATCCACCCGGAGAGCCAGGCCATGCAGCCTGCTAGCCCCTACAGAGGACATCAGAAACTGCTCCAGAGTGACTACCTGCAAAGTGTCCAGAACGGGCACTCCCTCGGGCACCAGTGGGCAAGCAACCTGTCGGAGGGGAGCCCCTGGTCGGCCTCCATGGAGCAGCAGGACGTGAAACCGGGCCGAGAAGACCTCCAGCTCGGCATCATCCATCACCGCTCTCCGCACGTAGCGCATCACTCTCCTCATCACAACAACCATGGCAACCACCCGGGAGCCTGGGGTACTCCGGTGTCCCACAACTCCTCGATCACCAGCGGGCAGCAGATCAACATCTACTCCCAGACGGGCTTCACTGTCAACGGCATGCTGGACCACGGGGGACTCACACCTCCACCCAACCCGCAGGGCCAAGGCATGCACCCGGGCCTCAGGGACACACTTAGCCCCGAGCACAGCGACCTCGGCGGACACCACTGCCACGACCACTCCGACGAGGAAACGCCGACTTCGGACGAGCTGGAGCACTTTGCCAAGCAGTTCAAACAGAGGAGAATCAAACTGGGCTTTACGCAGGCGGACGTGGGTTTGGCTCTGGGCACGCTGTACGGTAACGTCTTTTCCCAAACTACTATCTGCAGGTTCGAGGCTTTGCAGCTGAGCTTTAAAAACATGTGCAAACTAAAGCCGCTGCTGAACAAGTGGCTGGAGGAGGCGGACTCGTCCACGGGCAGCTCCAGCAGTATAGACAAGATAGCAGCTCAGGGGAGAAAGAGGAAGAAGAGGACGTCCATCGAAGTGAGCGTGAAGGGAGTTCTCGAGACGCACTTTCTCAAGTGTCCCAAGCCTTCCGCGCAGGAGATCACGTCGCTGGCGGACTCGCTTCAGTTGGAGAAGGAGGTGGTGCGCGTGTGGTTCTGCAACCGGAGGCAGAAGGAGAAGCGCATGACACCGCCCGGAGAGCAGCCGCCCCACGAGGGACCCTATTCTCACAGCGGGAGCGCGGGAGACGCCTCCTCGTGCCATGATCTCTGACCGAAGCACCTGGAGGAATCCCCCCCACGCCCCCCACCCCCTCCGACACACACCTCCACCTCCACCCGGTGCAGACTCTCGAGCGCTCGGACGCGCGGTGGCACCTTGTAGCCCTCCGCACCTGTCCCGGTACAGACTCGCCCGGATGCCTCCAGCACTGAAACAATAACAGAGATACCTGTTCAGCCTTCGTCATTGTTTTTCCTGCCACGAGGGCATTATCCTATAGCGGCATATCAAACATCACATTCCAGATCACCTTTCTTTTTCTATTTTCTTTTTTGGGAGAGCCCGCCACTTTTTTTTCTCTCCATCACGGATATACATACAAAAAATGTGCCTAATAACCTGCCAGCGCCTTTGGTTTGTGCGTGTGTGTGTGTATGCGTGTGCGTGTGTGTGTCACCGTTTTTAACATCAGCTCGGTAATAACGATAAGATGGGACTGATGGTTTTGTTTTTATTGTTGTTTTCGTGGCTTTCCTCACACACGCCGTGCTCCCGTTGTACCCACGATCGGCGGCGTGGAACCAGTAATAATAACAACAACACCAATAATAACAATAATAATAATAATAATAATAATAATAATGTTACTGTTCTTAATTGATTTGTACCAGCACCAGAGGCCATTTTTTACACTCCACCTCACGCTTCCCCCTCGGGCTTTTCCAACGCCTTAGTTCTCCTCATATTTACAGTCATTTACTTTGTAACGTAGAAGATCTGTATTTTTTTTTTCTTTTTGTGCATTTGCAACCTTAGGCCCTCATTCCAGCTGTGCAGCCACTCTACATGACTCTTGGAGGACTGTTTTGCTTTCTTTTACTTTTGGCCTGTAGCTTACGAGGGTTGTACGAAGCCACGCGCAGTTGCAGCTCTATTTATTCATTTACTTCTTTTTTTATTTCGATCATCTTCGACCATTTAAACTGTGCGGACTCTGAAAAAGGACACGAAAGAGCCGAGAGTCTAGAAAGCAACGCTATACACCTGCCTATAATTTTAATGTACGTTCACTATCGAAATTTTATAATCTTAAATACTCCTGTTATTTGGTTTATTTCTTAAGTATTTTTTCGAATATTGTACAGTTTTATATATTACCCTTTTGAAGTCATTAATTTAAATAAATGATCTTAGTTATTCACGCACTTGATTAGCAGTGTTTTAAAAGAAAGAAAAAAGCAAACAAACACGCGAAAAATTTAAAAATCAAAAAACAAAGAAAAAAATTATTTTCAATAAGACTGAATGAACTGTTTCGGCGGTTTTATTCCAAATTTCAATGACAGCTCAAGTAATTATTTATTTTCAGTATAAAGCTTGTATTATGTTTTTGAAATAAACTATGTATGTTGTAATAAACCATTTCTTGCTACAACTGCTCACTGTCCGAAGCAGAAGTCAGCTTCTGATTTTCTTTTTTTTTTTTTTTTTAGAAAAGTAAAGACTATTCAGAAGTTGTTTTTTTTAAATCACAGCTTCCTCTTATTGTTATGGAAACAAAGCAATAATTTAAATGAATCACAGCACTTTAAAAAAATATTGCTTTTAAAAGCTTGTATATAATGTGGAGCATTCTGTGTGGGAAATGGTTCGAGCTGAGCTTGTGATTAATTCTGCAAAGTCACCAGATCAGTCCCTTAATGCTGCTTTCAAACTCTTATATTTAGGTGAATTATATTGTTAGGCCGCGTAACCTTCACTTGGCCTCAATGTCATGTCAAGAGGCATCTTTTGCCAAATAAATAACAAATAAATAAATAAATCTCTACAACTAACAGCTGTAAAATATCCAGTGGTTCACAGAGACCCTGCACTGCAAACTGAGACGCTTTCTCCTGCAGTTCCACTGAAATGTTATTGTCCGGGCCCTCTGCCCTTCTCAATCAGACATGCGTGATTTATCGCCTGGGCCGCTGGGCCTGACAGCAAAACACAATGACACACATATACTCAGACACACACACACACACAATCAGAAGCAGATGAATCTCATTTCAAAGGCTATGGCTGTGTATAATTGGCCATGCCAGGGCAAAATAAAGCTGTACTCCCCCTTTAGAAAAAAGAAAGAAAAACATCATAATGCCCCAAAATAATTTAGGGATGGTTTTGGAAATAAGTAGATGCATTCAGTACTGCTTAAATGTTTCAAAAATAGATCTGGAGAGGGAAAGTGAAAGAGGGAGAGGGAGGAGAGGAGAGGCGGAAGGGTGCTAGGCCTTGCCTTGAAATGGGGAGCCTGACTGGAATACTAATGTGTCTGAATTTATGCATCTCCTCAGTCTGCAGCCCTGAGAGGGGGGTGGGGGAGACAGAGAGAGAGAGAGGAGAGAGGAGAGGGAGGAGAAGGGGAAAGAAAAGGGTGTGAGGGTGGAGGTGAAGAGGAGGAGGGGGGGGGGGGGTAATGTAGAAGAAGAGAAAAGTAAAACCATGGCTGATTGATTCTATCCATCTATTTTAGTCTGAAATAATCCCCAGCTTCTGGGAGGAAGAAAATGACCCTGGAAGGAAGGAAGAACCCAGAAGCCGAGCAAATAAAGCAAAGCAAGCCAAGGTCCACGGCGGCGCTGCGGTATCCTTGAGCCTCTTCCACCTCTCCTTCCCCATGCAAACCCATCCAAATATGTTTTTAAAGAGTAACCAGCACCTCGGCGTGAATAACTTACCAGTTTTAAAAATGACTGACTTGGGGAGATTGTGTAAAGGATATTGAGTAAAGAAGAAGAAGGGAAAAAAGATAACAGGTGCAAGATGAAAGCATACTTCAGAGGTATTGAATGATGAACTTCAGGTAATTATTTTTCAAAAAAAAAAGGAGAAAAAAACGCTTCAGGTTGGCTCGGCTCGGCGCTCTGGCAAATAATTGAGCTTCTGAATCAGATCCTGAGTGACTGAGTGACAATAGAGAGGCAGGAGTGGTGAAGTTGTGCAGTAGCAGTTTTGGAGGATGAGCAGAGTTGTTTACGTGCAGATTATAATGGGAGCAGCTGACTCACACCTTTTCTTTTTTTTCATAATTACATCTCTTCTCTAACCTTTTGTTCTCTTTTAATCTATTCTCTCTTTCAAAGAATCTGTCTGAAAGTTAAACCATTAAATAAACTGTTTTCCTGTATTTTTTATACTGTTACTTTGCCCATAATCATAATAATATTAATACAATCTGTCAAGCTCAGTGAAACGACTGAAACACGTTGTGATTAAAGTAACTTCAGGTGGTGCAAAGATTCTGGGGAAGGCAGGAAAGAGCAGAAGGGGCTGATATACTGTTTGCAGTAAAACGTTGGAGGTTAAAGCAAGGACACTCAACATCACATTTCTCTTTAATTAGACAGGGCTGCAGTCTATCTGCCATAGCAAGAGCACAGAGAAGAGCCAAACAGCAGCACCACATGAGAGGATGGGAGTAATGAATGTCGGCTGCTCGTCTGCCACGTGGTTCTTTCACTTTTGGACACCAGTCCTGTCTCTTCCTTTAACTTAAAGTGTATAAAATGATCCGCTCTCCTAATGTTTGCTGTGTCTGCTGCGTTACCTATCGTACTGCGTCCTTTCTGCTTAGAACTGGATACCTGCTGTATTCAACCACATGTGACCAGTTCAGCCCCTCATTTTTATTTCTCTTTTTTTCACTTTTGCCTAATCCGAACTGCCTAAGACCTGGCAGGATTTGTATGACAAACATATATTCCTACCAAAACTTTAAAATAAAGTTCAGTAAACATGACCACTATTACGCGGACTAAAGAAATTTAAAAAATGACAACGTTTGATACAGGAATAAAAAGAAGTAAAGCAAATAGTTATTATTATAGTGGATGTTTATGGAAAACGATCCAAAGATTTCCAAGGAGACAAGCAAACTCTTCAATAAAACACACCTTACAATCTGTTAGGACCAAGTGGTTCAGTCTGAGAGGCCTCAGGTGAAGCTAGAGGAAGAAAAGAGGGAAAGATTTGATTCATTCTTCATAAATAAGCTCTGGACTCAGAGCATAAAGAAAAAAAGTTAACTTCCTCTCATGGGAATTGATTTAGTTGTTTTGGAGTCTTGTCTTTATGTTCACACTTGTTGCAGGCCGATTATAATGTACACCACAGCATTTTTCAGCCTCTGTAGGATTATAACCTCCTGGTCCTGCAGGAGCACAATGTCTCAGTGAGAGAGAGCAAACTTCACAGCTGCTTTATCGCCGCTGGTGCTGATGCACTGGAGGACAGTCAGCTCTGTATACCTTCCAACTGGACGGTGGAGAGACAGAAGAAAAGCAAGCAGGGTGAGGATGAGGAGGGAGAAAGGGGGCGCATCTGCAAACAGGTGTAAGCTGAAATCAGTTTCACCTCCTCAGCTCTGGTATTGTGACACCAGGGTCGGCTAACTGTTAGGTTGGGTGGGTTTGACTCTTCCAGAAAGGATTGCTCCATCTCTCCTGGCAAAAGCATAAATTTAGTTTTTGTATGTGTGAGTTTTCCAGGTTTCTCACATGAGTGGAGTCACTGATGAAGCCCTTTAAAATCCCAGAATCACTAGTGTGCCCCCCCCACACCGGGTCAGTAATTAATAATAAAAATCGTGTCAGTGGAACAGCTGCCTCTGACATCCGGTTGCTCCTCTCTGTCTAGGCTGTGTCATTCATGCCTTTGCAGTCAATTAAAGCTATATTACCGCTGTGCAGTGTGATCCATCAATTAAGCAACATGTGAACACAAAGCGATACAGTACAGCTTGACATTTTCCAGGCTGCACTTTTTTGTTGATGTGACGTTAGGGTGGTCACACGTGGCCCACGATTAAGCTGTACAAAGTGCCAGGTTTATAGGGGAACCCACGAACGTGGAAACACACACACAGAAGAAAGGCCTGTTTGTGGCGCAGTGAGTAAATCACTGTGTCTGATATCTTCATTTGAGACAGGGGGCTGATCACCGCTCGTCCTGCTTGTTCCACATTAACTCATTATCACACGCGCTCACTCCATTAATTCTCCCGCTTTTATTAGCTGCAGGAGCGCGCGCGCGCGAACACGCGCACAGTGGGCCGATGACAGCCACTGCCTCTACCTCATCTGACAGCTAATGGCTTCATTAGGAGCAGCGTGTTAATTGGCTGACTTTAGGGAGACGCTCGTTAATGAGGATAAATAGATTCACACCTGAGCGGGGCGCTACCCAGCCACAGCAGCACTGTGGGAGCCGTGGAAGAGACGCGAGTGTGGGCTGCAGATACGACTGCATCGGTTTGAGTGAGCGGAGAAGAGACCTGTCCCGCTCTCCTCCTTCCTCCCAGCCTAAGCGCGGTGGTGTTTTCATTGCCAGGCAGACTTATTAGCCGAGTGGTTGATTAGCACCAGGAGGCCAAAACAAAGAGCAGTATGTCAAAGCAATTAGCCCCACTGTTTACCTCTTAGCTCCCACGATGACTGCAAAATGCATCTAATCCAGGACAGAGAGAGAAGGAGGGAGTCAGCTCAGACAGTTTCAGGAAAAGGACAACAGCTGGTCCCTGGGCCAAAGTGTGTGTGTGTGTGTGTGTGTGTGTGTGTGTGTGTGTGTGTGTGCGCGCGCATTGTGATGGGAGCAGTCCTCGTGCCTCAATCCATCTGCTTTCCTGCCTAGACCCTCCATCCTCTGCTGTCTGCTCGTGACAGCTCCGACACGCAGACACTCACACGCAGACGCGCGCTTCTCCTTTAACACGCCACTGCTTAGAGGAGCTCATATCCTCAGGGGAGCGGGGTGGGGAGGTGGTGCTGGTGGGGTGGGCAGACAAAATGGAAGCAGGCGAGACTGATGATTTACATCAGGGTAGGAGGACACGGATCCAACCTGGGACGCTGCGTGTTCAACGCTTGTGGAAGTTGGCATGTACTGGAAGGTAATACCACCTAGTGGTGGCTAGAACCCGCTGCAGGTCATTGATGTTTGTTGGGGGAGGCAGGGGAACAAAGGGAAGGAGAAGCGGCTCGAGATGCGCAGGTATTTTGGAAAGAACCGGTTCACTCAAGTTCGCAAACGAAAAACTTTTTTTTTTCTGACACAACTGTTAAAGCTATTTTAGTTGGAACATCATTTAGTTTTCAACAGGACAATGACCCCAAACACACCTCCAGGCTGTGTAAGGGCTATTTGACCAAGAGGGAGAGTGATGGAGTGCCTCCACGGTCACCTGACCTAAACCCAGTCGAGATGGTTTGGGATGAAATGGACCGACAGAAGAGCCAACAAGTGCTCAGCATCTCTGGGAACACCTTCAAGAGTGTTGGAAACCATTGCAGGCGATGAAGAGTGTGCAAAGCAGTAGTGGCTATTTTAAAGAATCTAAAACGTGTTTGGAGTTATTTCAGACGTTTTTGTTTACTACATAATTCCACATGTGCTCATTCATAGTTTTGATGCCTTCAGTGAGAATCTACAACGTAAGTAGTCATGAAAATAAAGAATGAGAAGGTGTGTCCAAACTTTTTGACTGGTAGTGTAGCAGAGGGTGTTGTTAATCAGTTTCAATTACTTTGGTGTCAATAAAATGAACAACAGGTGTAGTAGAGGGGCAACAATGAGACAACCTCCAAAACAGGGATGCTTTCACAGGTGGAGGTGATTGACATTTTTCCTTCCTCAACTCTTTTTGTTTGTTTTTCACTAGAATTACACTCAGGGTGAGTATCACAATGGATCAACTGCTTATTAACATCTATATCTACACAGCCAGTCACATGGCAGCGACTCAATACATGTGAGGTCAAGGCCACGTGCTGAAGTTCAAATTGAACATCAGTGGAGAAGGTGATTGAGTGACTTTGATTGTGGCATGATTGCTGGTGCAGACTCAGGCTGGCCTGAGTGTTTCAGAAACTGCTCATCTGCTGAGATTTTCCCACATAACCAGGTGATAGAAGATAAAACAGACTGCGTTGAGCTGATAGGAAGGCAACAGCAATTCAAACAACCAGTTGATACAACCAAGATGTGCAGAAGAGCATCTCTGAACGTCTAATCTAGAAGCAGCTAGGCTAAAGTAGCAGAAGACCATGATGGGTGCCATTTCTGTCAGCTAAGAATAGAAAACAGCCAACAATTTACTAGGGTTCACCGAAACTAATAATAATAATAATAATAATAATAATAAATTTTATTTATGAGTGCCTTTCAAGTCACCCAAGGACACTTTACAATAGGATAAAACACCTAGTAAAACAATGGCAGAATAAGAACAATAAAATAAAAGCACAAGATAAAATGAACAAACAGTGGATTCACAGTGAATATGCAGATTTGAACAGATGAGTTTTGAGTTGGGATTTAAACTGGGGGAGAGAACCAATATTTCTTATTTCAGGGGGCAGAGAGTTCCACAGCCTGGGAGCAGAGCAGCTGAAAGCTCTGCTTCCCATGGCGGTGAGGCGGAAGGAAGGTACAGTAAGCTGGATAGAAGAAGAAGAACGGAGTGAACGGGCAGAACAAGTGGTGGTTAACAGGTCAGAAAGGTAAGAAGGAGCGAGGTTATGAATAGCCTTGAAGGTGAGCAGAAGAAGTTTGAAAATTATCCGGAATTTCACAGGGAGCCAGTGAAGTTCCTGAAGAACAGGGGTGATGTGCTGGTAGGAGGGGGTTCTGGTGATAATGTGAGCAGCAGAGTTCTGAACCAGTTGAAGCTTATGGAGGGATTTTTGGGGGAGACCATGCAGAAGAGAATTGCAGTAGTCAATACGGGAGGTAACAAGCCTATGTACAAGAATGGACGTAGACTGGGTGGAAAGAGAAGGAAGCAATCTGTTAATGTTACGTAGATGGAAGTAGGCAGAACGGGTGAGATTATTGATGTGAGATTTATAGCAAAGTGAACTGTCTAGGATGACACCAAGGCTCTTAACCTGAGGAGAAGGGAAAACTGTGGAGTTATCGATGGTGAGTGAGAAAAACTAGATAATAGAAGATTGAAAACAACATCATCTGGTCTGATGAGTCGATTTCCACTGCAACATTTGTATGGTAGGTGAGAATTTAAACCCTAAACTATTGCCGCTGATCGTCATTTAATCAGAATCAGAATACTTTATTGATCCCTGGGGGAATTTTTTTTTTTTAAATGACCAGAGTGTACTCATCATCTGATGACTGTTTTTCCTGCAGACTGCTACACCATGTCATATAGTTTAGATCATCTCAAACATGAGATCAGTGTACTCAAATGTCCTGCACAGTCACCAGTTCAATATAGTAGAGCACCTTTGGGATGTGGCGGAACAGGAGATTCACATCATGGATGTGCAGCTAACTGTGTGATTGCATCATATCAACATTGAACAAAATCTCATGAGTGTTTCCAGAACTTTGTTGAATCTGTGCTACAAAGAATTATTAGATGGTACAAAAGTGGGTTCAACAGTACCCGTTGTTTCTGCTCTTCACATATTCTAACCAAGTAAATCAGAAGGATCACTAAAACTGAAGTTACCTCTTCACATGAACGCTGGCTCTGTCACACTCATGTGTTAAATCTGCCTCAGCGCTATGTAACAAAGCAGCACAGACCACAGTGGATGCATGTCAATAATGATCTTTAATGTCAATATATACAGAACTTGAAAGAAAAATAGAATCTTAAAAATCAAATGAAATAAATACAGTATCATACAATTTCCACAATGTCTTTTGAAGAGATTTCCATGGAAATGTTTTTTTGTTATTCATTTATTTATTCTTTTAAATTCAGCCTCTCTGGTTCGACAGGGTGCGTCCCATCCCCCCCAGAGAAATCCCGACAGCTCCCCCCCACATGCTCTTCATCTTCATTATGTTCTATATAGTTATATCATTTTTGCAAACGATTTCTTGTTACCACATAGGTTCACCTTCAGTAGCGAGACAGTATCTTTTGTCCGTCTGCAGCATGTTTACGTCTTTTGATACACAAGTAAAACAAATCCGACTGAGTTTCAAGGGAAAAGCAATACAGGATCTGTCCACACATGCGTTTATGTTACCAAAAGTGCTGGGAAGTGATTTTGGTTCTGAAGAACCTTCAAACCCGCTTCAAGCAGTATCTGATTTTTTTTAATACATTTATTTTTTTATTTTTGTCTCAGAAAGGAAACGGTTATGCAAAGTACCTCAGTCAATACCAACTTGCCAGCACTCTCACACATAAATCATTACTTCACGTTGAAAAAAAAAAAGAAAAAAAAAAAAAAAGTAAAAGCAAATGAGGGGAGAGGAGGATGGCGGAGCGAAGATGAAGAGCAGTGTGTGGGGGGGGGAGCACAGTTTAACCAAAGCAGCTTTTTAATCAGCCAATCACAGTGAAGGAAAACATCAGCTGGTGCGTTTCTTCCTCACATAAAAAGGAAGAAAGAATGAAAGGCGAGGAGGGTAAGTGCATATGAGAAGCTGTGGAAATAAATACAAGTCTGTCTCCCCAGCAGTAACAGATACGAGGTTCCTCTGTTCGTCTTCGGCTGACTTCTGCAACGCAACCTCGTCCTGTGTGTGTGTGTGTGTGTGATTGCAGATGTTCCGGTGTTTCAAATAAATAGATTTTTTTTTTAAAAAGAAAACCTGGGAGACAGTAGTTCTGACTGGCCAAGACTTGGGGCTGTGGGTGTGCGCGTACTTTTTGCTTTTTCTTGTTTGCGTATGAGTCTGACAGAGTGAGATCAAAACTGGTGGGTGAGAAACATGGGTCTACATGTCCGTTGAGGTGAGTTTCTTCATGCTGCGTCTCTGGGCTAAACTGGATGCCGCCACAGGCTCCAACACTGGCTGACTCGTCTTCTGGCTCAGAGCTGAATAGGTGGCAGCCATCGCTCCCTGATGAAACAAAAGACACGTGGCTTTAATGTTTCAGCTGGCCTCACCACCACTGCTACTGTATAAATATATAATTAAATTGTTTCTTACTGGCTGGGAAAAAGATAATATAGTTTCAATAATGTAACAGAAGCTGACGAAATATTGTTAAAGTTACAGTGTTTTAGTAACCAATGAATGTTTTGCATATACAGTGGCTTGCAAAAGTATTCGGCCCCCTTGACCTTTTCCACATTTTGTCACATTACAGCCACAAACATGAATCAATTTTATTGGAATTCCACGTGAAAGACCAACACAAAGTTGTGTACACGTGAGAAGTGGAATGAAAATCATACATGATTCCAAACATTTTTCACAAATAAATAATTGCAAAGTGGGGTGTGCGTAATTATTCAGCCCCCTGAGTCAGTACTTTGTAGAACCACCTTTTGCTGCAATTCCAGCTGCCAGTCTTTTAGGGTATGTCTCTACCAGCTTTGCACATCTCGAGACTGAAATCCTTGCCCATTCTTCTTTGCAAAACAGCTCCAGCTCAGTCAGATTAGATGGACAGTGTTTGTGAACAGCAGTTTTCAGATCTTGCCACAGATTCTCGATTGGATTTAGATCTGGACTTTGACTGGGCCATTCTAACACATGGATATGTTTTGTTTTAAATCCTTCCATTGTTGCCCTGGCTTTATGTTTAGGGTCGTTGTCCTGCTGGAAGGTAAACCTCCGCCCCAGTCTCAAGTCTTTTGCAGACTCCAAGAGGTTTTCTTCCAAGATTGCCCTGTATTTGGCTCCATCCATCTTCCCATCAACTCTGACCAGCTTCCCTGTCCCTGCTGAAGAGAAGCACCCCCAGAGACTGATGCTGCCACCACCATATTTGACAGTGGGGATGGTGTGTTCAGAGTGATGTGTAGTGTTAGTTTTCCGCCACACATAGTGTTTTGCATTTTGGCCAAAAATGGACATATTCCCCCACCTGAGCTGTAGATCTCTGCAGCTCATCCACAGTCACCATGGGCCTCTTGGCTGCATTTCTGATCAGCGCGCTCATTGTTCGGCCTGTGAGTTTAGGTGGACGGCCTTGTCTTGGTAGGTTTACAGTTGTGCCATACTCCTTCCATTTCTGAATGATCGCTTGAACAGTGCTCTGTGGGATGTTCAAGGCTTGGGAAATCTTTTTGTAGCCTAAGCCTGCTTTAAATTTCTCAATAACTTTATCCCTGACCTGTCTGGTGTCTAAATCCAATCGATAATCTGTGGCAAGATCTGAAAACTGCTGTTCACAAACGCTGTCCATCTAATCTGAGCTAGAGCTGTTTTGCAAAGAAGAATGGGCAAGCATTTCAGTCTGTAGATGTGCAAAGCTGGTAGAGACATACCCTAAAAGACTGGCAGCTGGAATTGCAGCAAAAGGTGGTTCTACAAAGTATTGACTCAGGGGGCTGAATAATTACGCACACCCCACTTTGCAGTTATTTATTTGTGAAAAATGTTTGGAATCATGTATGATTTTCATTCCACTTCTCACGTGTACACCACTTTGTGTTGGTCTTTCACGTGGGATTCCAATAAAATTGATTCATGTTTGTGGCTGTAATGTGACAAAATGTGGAAAACTTCAAGGGGGCCGAATACTTTTGCAAGCCACTGTAAATTGTCATATTTTCCCATCTGTGTCGATCACATTTTCCCAGATTTGGTAAATGAGATGGTCACATGTTTTGTCCAACCAACCGCAGTTCCTCAAATGGCTGTTTAAGACTCCCAAAAAGTTTGAAAATCTAACTTTACAGTAAAAATTAAAATATCTAAACTATTTTTTGTTTAATGGCTCACCGGTCCGTGAGTCGTTTGGTACTGGACCGTGAGAGTTGAGGCTCGGGTGTAAAATTTGTGGTTTTCAAGGTTTTTATCGTTAACTCAGTTTCCCTGGGTCTTTCCCAGTGTTGTAGTTGTGAGTCTTATTTTGAAAGAAATATTTACGCATTACCATAGCGACCAGAGCACTAAGGGGCAGAGAGGAGGATGTTACTCTCAACGTTGTTGACGCATTTCAGGAGGACGCTGCTAATAAAGTTACAATTACACAGTGAATTCACATTTATTATTATATTTACAAAATACCACAGTTTTTGTCTCGGCCGTATCATTTTATTTTGTTGTATTTATCAGAGACACCTTAAAGGCCGGTCCGTGAAAATACTGTCTGACATTAAACCGATCCGAGGCGCAAAAGAGGACGGAGACCGCTGTTATAATGGATATGATACATTTGAGTGACAGGTAGGGGCCAATATACTGACAACCAAGGCTGAAAGGTGATTTGAAAATGTCTTTGGGTAACTTCCTCCTCTTTTAGTAATCCTCTGTGATCCACATCGAATTGTTTTCCCTTCCCCCCCCCCAGTAAGAAAAATAAAAACATGACAAGCAGCTACTCTGCCACACAGTCTAAGAGTCCTTGATTAGGCATCTAATGTTTCTGCGGTTTACAGTTTAATGAGCTTTTCTGTGTGGATACAGTTAATTATTGAAAGTAGACATTAGGCAGAATTCTGACATGACCAGCAGAGGTTACGGTGCAGTCCAGGCTAGGGCTGGGTCATATCATACCGTTCACGGTAATACCGGTATAATGTTGGGCAACGATAAGAAAATGAAATATCGCGATAGAATTTGGGTAAAACGCGCATGCGCAGTGCCTTTGTTTTCATACACACATGTAGGAAAAAGCGTGCCTGCGACGGAGAATGAGAAGAGCGAAAGCGGATCGTTGAATAAAACGAATGAACCAGAACTGGTTTGTAAAAATGCTGCAACTTCAGTGATGTGGAACTGGTTTGGCTTTCATCCGTCAGATACACAACAAAGCACTATTTTTGGTAGAGCATGCTAGCGGGCCGTCGTTATTACCGTGTTTTTTGGAAAATACGGCACACTTAAAATCAATCCTTTGATTTTTCTGAAAATCGACAGTACCCCTTATAATCCCGTGTGCCTTATGTATGAATTCTGGTTGTTTACTGACCTTGAAACGATTTTATGTACACGGCGCTCGAAAATCTGTCGAATGTTTTAGTACGACTTTGCTAAGCTACGAACCCGCACCGCTTGATGGATTGTCGGAGCATTATGGCTATCATAGGGAGGAGCCTCGCAGAGTGATACGTACTGTGCTTCAACATAATGTTACCGTATTGTATGTGTATAACCTCTTTCTAAGTTTTGTGGATATTATACGTGGTTATGCTGAGGATATGTCGGCCAATTCCCACTGGAAATGCCTTTTGGTTAAACTGTCAGCAAGAAATTTGCATTTGCACTGTTAAATTTTTAGATAACTTTAATGCACATAAAAAACAGCTGCTTGTTTAAGCGAAAATACATTGATGTTTTTTTTCACTAATAAAGTTGTGGAGTTGTAAAGTATTTTGTCTAGTGTCAATTATATCGTCAGTTATATCGTTATCGCAAATTTTCAAATGTATATGGTGATAAATATTTTTGGTCATATCGCCCTGCTCTAGTCCAGGCTACCTAATGTTAACTGAGCAGTCTGGAGACACAAGGATTAACAAAGAATTCTTGGATTTTTAGGACTGAAACCTGCTGTTAATCTGGTCCTTCCTTTAATGGTGACATTATCACTGGATCAGGAAGTGTAAAAAGTCAGAAGCAAAATCCTGTGCATGACTCTGGCCTTTTATACAGCTGCTGCTCTCTGAGATTAAGAGAGGTCAGCTCAGCTGGGTCGAGTGCTTAGCACAAATGATACCCAGACAACCTGACCTGGCCCCCGTGTGTCCAGCCACATTAGGGTGTCCGTATTCCAGCAGAGTGAGGGCAGAAATGATTGACCTCTCCACTCATTTGCCTTAGACCCATTTCTGGCTCCAGTCTTAAATACAGGCATTACTGTGCTTTTCAATTTGTGACGCCTAAACTTTGAAACAACCTTCGGCAGTATACAGGATCTGCTCAGTCTGTGGTTTGTTTTAAAGCATCTGCTGAAGAATTACGTCCCCAAACTGGCCCTTTCATTTGGCAGCAGTGGACAAAAAATAAATAAAAAAGTCCTCAAAATCCTGACGTTTTGGAGGAAATCTGTTTCACTGAAGCCACCGACATCACGATCTGAACACTTTTAGCTCCAACTTTGCGCCCACACGCGCCTCCGTACACAAGTACCAGCAGTGGCTCCACAAATAGCCTCCACTAAACCGTTTACTCTTCCTCAGCCTCCTCATCTGCTCACAAATCTGCTCGTTTCCACCGCACATCGCTCCATAAATAAAAATAAAAAAAAACAACAACTTCCTTCTAAATACAACGTTATCACTGTCCATCTGTGCACACAGGGCACAAATCTTCTGACGTAAATGAGAAAACTCTTACAGGTCTTAAGTCCAGCACACATGTTGAGGCGTTACTAATCATTTAACTGTAGTAGATAATAATAATTGTTCCTGTAAATTGAGGTCTTTGTTAGCGGGATACGGTTGGATCTACTCACCTTGACGAGGTGCGGTGCATCATGGCGTGTGAGCTGGAAGTGCGGTAGCGTATCTCTGCACGTGATCCAGGAATGCTTTAGAACCTGCTCTGCTGTGTATCGCTGGTGAGGGTCCACATGGAGCATATGGGACAGCAAGTCCTGGAATACACAAATACAGATTTCTAAAGATTAAAGGGCACATTTTAAAAAGCCACTATGAATTCATACGGGTATAAAGGTTTAATTCTGGCCAATTTTAAGTCAACGGCATAATTTGTATCAAACTTTTAAGTACATGGGAAAAGCGGGTCGTCTTCATTAAACTTTACAACGCTAGGTTTACAAAAGGAAACATCACAGCTGCTTAAAAGGAAGCCTGAACAAAAGGATTTAGAACAATGTGTCAGTGTGTACCTTCGAGCTGTCTGACACAGTATCCCAGTTGCCACCCGTCAAAGAGAACTTCCCAGATCCTATCCGGAGAAGAATCTCTTCCGGTGTGTCGTTTGGCCCATTAGCGAACGGTGTGTACCTGACAGCGATGAAAACAAAGCGCAGATTATGAAATGCATAATCGCATCACATGCAGTTTGCTATTAATCATCCAAACGACTCCTGAGAGTTCTGTGTGCAGTCTTACCCTGCTAACATGGTATACAGCAAGACTCCAAGGCTCCATATATCACAGGCTGCATCATAACCTTGTCGCATTAGTACCTACGGAAACAAAGAACAACACAAGCCATCAGACTCAGAAACAAAGCAGATCATGGATTCTCTTTTTTTGCCTTGCTTCCTGCTCACCTCTGGTGCCACAAAGTTGGCGGTGTAACAGGGGGTTAGAAGGAGGCCGTTGCCTCCCCGGAGCTGTTTAGCGAATCCAAAATCACAGATCCTGATGGAGTCGGGATTCCCCGAGTCGTCCATGTACAGGATGTTGCTGGGCTTCAGGTCTCGGTGTACTACCTGAGGAGAAGGAGAAGATATTCAGAAAACGTGTCCAAATTAACTCTGCTGTGCACGCGCGTGTAAGCGTTTCCTCACCCCTTGGCAGTGGAGGTAGTCAACAGTCTTTGTAATGGTGTAAAGAACAGCACTTGCTTCTCTCTCGGAGAAAAACTTCTGCCTGAGGATTCGATCCAGCAGCTCCCCTCCCTTCATCAGCTCCGTCACCAGGTATACATACCTGCCCTCGTCATACACCTGACACAGAGACAACACAACCCGTCAGAATATACCCGCCAAAAGCCGACTGTGTCGGAAAGCTCACACATAAATGTCACTGACGTCTTTCAGAGTGATGATGTTGGGGTGCTGTCCATATCGCATCAGGATTTCGATCTCTTCAGAGGGGTCCCTCTTACTTTTGTCTATAATCTGAGTGAAACACAAACACAGTATTAGTGATCAAACAACTCTAACTTCTATCAGAGACTTGAGACACTAAAAGCAAACTGAAGCTGTGCTGCCATCTGCTGGTGCTTTATGAATAACCAAATTCCATTTGAGTCGCTCTGTTTTAAATGTATCGATAGTTAAAGACGCTGATGTCCACAAACTCTTATTCTACACACATCAACTGTACTTTCATTGGCTCTACCAAGAGGTGCAAAGCATGTGTAATAAAACGAACCAGTCGTGCCACTTAGCGATCTATTAACCTGCAGCTGCAGGACACTGCAAACTAAAGAAGCTGCAGTTTACATCCATGCCTGTCCAAGCATGAGAACGCACACAGGAAAGGCTTTGGAGGAATAAAGCAGGCTCCACAGATTTGTGTCACCAATTCAAGCGTCTGACATTCACATATGTTTTTAAAGAACTTCTACTTTTAGACATTTTTATGAACTTTTGCTATAATCAGTGTCAGTTCTTGAGGACTGGCAGTGAAGATGCAGTGATTTTGAAAGAACCCAAATTCTAAACAGCTCACGCCTGACTCCGAGTGCACATTTGTGCTGTAATGTAAATGTAATTTACATAAACATAATGAAATTTCCCAACATGATCGAGATGCAGTTATGAGAAAACAAGCCATCTAAAAAAAACAAAACACTTCTGTCCTCTGGTATAGATTCTTTAACATGTTCAGAGGTCACAAGGAAACAGCCGGTTACCTTCACAGCATAGTCCATGGCAGAGACTCGGTGTACACAGCGTTTACAAATAGAGTAGGAGCCGACCCCGATGTCCTCCTGCAGCTCGTACATGTCGGAGAACTTGGCTGAGCCTCCGTGCAGCTGGAAAGGGCAGGAATCATTAACATTTATACAGTGTCCTGTGACATTACAAAAAAAAAAAAGTTCCAGCACAGCATCACCTCGTGTCCTTCACGAGCGACGCTGAAGGATGCAAGTGACACTTCAGCTTGTCTATGCAAGTCAACAACGTGTATCAAATGTTAGAGCATCCTGGTAATTTGAGTCCCACAACAAAGAACATAATGTCAGTGAAGTTGACCTTTGGAGAAGAAAAAAAATAAAAAGACTGAGTACTTCATCATTTTATCTAATAGTTTGACCTTTAACCACCAAATGTTTAGCAGGTCAACCTAAAGTTCAGGTGGACATCTGCACCAAACTGTCCAGAGTGAAACTATTGCTGCACATTTACACAGGTGCTCCGCAGCAAACCTGCCATCAACTTTGTAATCTGCCTGTTTGTTTGTGTCGGTCAGCAGCAGAACAGTCATTACAAGATCATTTAATTTGGATCCTAGACCTCTGCCACCAATCCAAACTATTCCACTGTAATTACAATCAGCAGGCAACAGAAAGAAACCGTGTCAGCAGCACTCAGGTATTAGTTACAATGTTTCAGTGACCGATCTGTCTTACTGTGTTCTGCACAGAGCTGCAACTGCATCATGAAATTTATGCATGGCTCCAAAACAGGAGGAGAAACTGCTGAATTTCTAGAGATTACAATAGTTTCTCATGAACGCTGCTTCATGAAAAGAGAAAAAAAAAGTCTGTGTGAGCTTCGTGCATGCAAGACAATACTTCAAGTACCATTAAGTACCTCGTGTAAAGAGTGAGCGAATACAAGGTTACGATAATGCATCTTCACCTGAACTATGGGGAGGATGCTGAGCAGCGGGGAGCCCTTGTTCTCATCCATGGGGGTCGGCGCAACAAAACTGAAGCCTTTGAAGAGCTGGTGTGCATTAGCACTGGGCGGGATACCTGGGGAGTCTAAATAAACCAAGATAATTCAGAATATAAACAGACTACCGGTAACATAAACACCCACTAACATTTTGCAGTTGCTGTTTCCATGGCTGCAGGACTAGCTGTTGCTTGTAAGCTTAAAAACATGTGAGCAGAACGTGCGTGCGTGCTTGTGTGTGTGTGTGTAGGTGTACCTTTCGGCGTTTTAGCGGTGAACTCTGGGTCAAAGCAGAACGTGTCATCTGGTTTACCTGCTGCGGGCTTGAACGGGGGCTGGAGCTCTCTCCTGTACAGTTTCTGCAGGTACAAAAATGCAGGAGACACGTAAACGTGTGAGGAATCAAACTATCACAGGCCGTCTGGAGCGTGTGAACATATGTGCAGGAGAGGCCAAGACCCCCTCCCAGATTAACCCCCTGAAATCCCACCACCGCTTGGTCCGGCCAATAGCATCCTGCCGGCTCTTAAACGCTCATGCAGGGCTATTAGTGCACACACAGTGAGAATTGGACCTCTGCCCAGACTCATGCACACACACATACGCGCACACACACACAAACACAGATCCCGTGGCCAAGACTGATGGCCAGTAGTCACCACGCCAAGCATTTGTTAGGTGTGAATCCTCAGCAGAAGCTGGGGAGTTGTGTGTGTGTGTTTATGCGTGTGGGTGTGTGGGAGAGAGGAGGAAAAAAGAAAAAGAGTGTGAGAAGTGCGTGTTGGTGTGTGCACTCACATTCCAGTCGATGGTGGAAAAGAATGCATGGCGTTTGATCTCTTCCACGCCGTCGGGCCCGGCCCCTAAAGACACAGATGGCTCTGGTTCAGTTAACCCAGCGTTATTGCTTTTCATCGACTCATCCGCACATTATTAACCTCTTGGCCGATTTCGAGGTAGAAGCGGATGCCAAAATGTTAACCAACCTTAGTGAACAGCGTGACTTGACGATCACGTTTCCTTACCTAGCCTGTTAGCAGGGTTACGTTTAAACAGCATTCTCAGCAAACTCTGGGCTTCCAAACTTAGGAACTGGGGCATTCCCAACTTAGCTCTGCAGGGAGAGAGACAACAGAGTGACAGATGAACATGGGGGGGGGGGGGGGGGTGTCACTGTTATCATCTACATATCAAAACTTGTCTGACATGCCTTAATGATGTCATTCATAATGACTCACTTGAGAATCATGTTCATAGTCTCATTGCGGTCTTTCCCTTGGAATGGTAACGTCCCTGTGAGCATTTCAAACTGCAAACACACCATAGGTCAGGTTTTTTCCTTTTACTTTAATGTATAAAATTCCTATGAATACATATGTCCCATGTCTTTTCTTCCTATTTAAATCAGGTTTGTGTGAGGTTGCGTACCATAAGTACTCCCAGAGACCACCAGTCTGCACTCTGCGTGTGTCCTCTCCTGTTGACCACCTCAGGGGCCATATACTCCACCGTACCACAGAAGGAATATGCCTTCTTATCAGCATCTACCGACTCTTTACTCAAACCAAAGTCTGTGTAACATAGTAAAGTTTTAGGCAAGAAGTTACAGATTTACTGCAAATGTTTGCATTTGGATTTTACTTATTTATACAAAACACAGACCATGCATATTAACGTTGCTGCATTTAAATAAAAACGTAACCAATGCAATACACGTACGACTTCTAACCAAGCTAACTTGCAGATCTTTTCCTGGTTAGGCTTTTAAGATGCAGTATAGCAACACAAATATAAATCAAACAGTTAGAAAACAGCAACAGCAACCACAACAAACAGGAAATAAATAGAAACAGTTAACTCATTTCAGTGATCACAGATTTGCTTTTGTTTAAGGCATAATTTTACCTTTGCATTAAAAACTGATCTTAAAATTTTTAATGTTTTGTTGATGCATCTAATCAATATCATTATTACGAAACTCATAATAAGCAGAAGTGAAACACGGCTACACTGATCCATCATCATCAAATGAGAGAAAGCAGGAGGACATTTCCGACTGTTAGTTTGATTTCTGACAGCAACATCGGGCGTCTCTGGCAGTGAAACTCCGTCGTGTGTGAGGAGCACACGAGTAAGATATTTGACAAACAACAAAACTAGTAGGACTCAATACTCAACAGTAGTGGCACATCTATCACTTTAAGCATGGTCATATTTAACAGGTTAACTACATTAGACTCTTTCCTGATTCTTCATAGTCAAAAAAAGTAAGGTAGCTCATACCTGTTAACTTTATGTGTCCAGCTTCATCAAGTAAGATGCTGAAAGACAAGAAGAGATTTCACAGAGGTGAGCATCAAAGCATCTCATGTTTTGTGATTTCTGCATAAAGCACGACTAAAGCGAGTGAGTTCTGAGAGGTTTGTATAAAACGTTCAATCCGTACGCTGCAGACATTTTATGAAAAACGGAGCAAAAGCCGGAAAAACTAAACCAAAATTTCTTTTCATACAGCAGGTAAGTTAGAAAACAAAAATAACCCTTCAACTGATTTTCTTGAAAAATGAATGTTTCATCAAATCCGCCTTGAGATATGGAGAAATTTTCCTAGATTTATGGTATGTATTTATGTTAAATTTTCATTTACAGAAATGAAATCATATTAGAGATGGAGCAATTTTGTATTTGTAAGGAACTGTGATCCAATACTGATAATTATGGTTTTTCTTTTTTTAAAGTGCATGACAGCAAAGGCAGGTGCTGTCTGGAGGTATCTCACCCTCTCTCACCAATAAGTTGTTTGTTTCGCAGTCGTTCAGCAGTTTCTGACTTTTTTTTGCGACTCGTTTTGGCTGAGTGAGCCGACAATAAGAGAGCCTCAGACAGCTTCTTTCTCCATTCCAACTGCTATGTTAGCCTCCCAACAAGCGTCAAACGCTGCCTTGCATTTACAGTGACCTGGCATGTTGTCAGCTTTACTCTGCTCCACTCCGTGTGTGTGAGGGCCGCACACTGTGGGGAAACTAACGCAGACTCAAACTGAGCAGAGATCTTTATCTTTTTTTTTAAGTCAGATTTAAAAAAGAAAAAAACAACTAACTATTTGAATTTATGCATACATATATATTGATTAGTCACATTTTATTTTACGTGGCTGTGTAATCAATAGGTCTATTGTTTTTACAGCTATTGTTTTAATTCAGACTATATGTTAATTGTATTAGCTGCTAACAACACACACACACACACACACACACACACACACACACACACACACACACACACACACACACACACACACACACACACACACACACACACACACACACACACACACACACACACACACACACACACACACACACACACTATAGTTTGCAGCAATATAGGTGAAAGATCAAAGTGGTTTTGTACTTGAAAATGTTTGTAATGAAACCAAAAGCAATCGGCTTTTGCAGTTCCCTTCTGTACTCCGTTCTGTGCCATTGCGCAGGGCTTTGCTACGACAGGCTGAAAGGGGAAGATGAGGTCTGTGATTCTTACTTCTCTGGCTTGAGATCTCTGTAAACTATGCCCAGGTTGTGCAGATGGTCGAGGGCCAGGGCCAGCTCTGCAAGGTAGAATTTCACATCTTCCTCTGTAAACATAACCTGATAAGAACTGGACAAATTTACTCTTTGAACTCTGAAGAGAAATTCAGCAGCAGCAAAGGAAACAAAAAAAAACCAAACAAACAAAAAAACAAAACCAAACTTGAATATTAAGCTTCAGTTACCAAAACAGAGAAAAAGAGTATTATCGTTATTGTCACAACAACATCAACATTTCAAATACGTTTCAGGATTCGGCAAGCTGTTGATCTGACGCCGCTGGCAGCTATCGCTTTGGTTCTGAGACATGCTTTCAACAATAGGTCTATCCAGAGAACAATCACACATTGTCTGAGTGCCCTGAAAGCATCTGAGAAAAGCTGAGCCGGGAATCTGACTGACAAGCAGCTGATGATGAAAAAGGGGGAATAAAGATTCCGAGGAAAAGCACTTGCCTTTTCATGAGGAATTCAAGTCGGAATTTGAATAAAAAACAAACAGAAGATATCAGAGACAAATGACTTGGCACATTTATGCGCTTTTAAAATAAATAAAATACTCTTGCATACTAAAATTGCACCTGCTCCATTAGTTGCCGTCATATTTACATTTCCTTAGGGTTTATAAATTAACATTTTGGCATCTGTAGCTCTGAGTTTCACAAACATGGGCACTAACAGGATTTTTATTTTTAAGAACATCTCAGATTTTTTTTTTTTTTTTTTTTTTTTTTAACCGAAGTACAAAATAAACAGAATAAAGACAAAAATAAGCTTGAAGGCACAACAACATGTAAGACAACAGAATGCCAGCTTACCTCTTTGGATAAGCGAGTGAATACATCCCCTCCCCTGAGAAAGTCCAGTATTAAATACAGTTTCCCTTCTGTCTGAAAGGCTGCGGAGACAGGAAACTGACAATTTATCCACAAGCCAACAGTATTGTGATTTAACAGAGATGTCGAGATGAAATGTCAAATCCTGTTAAATAACTAAAGCATTCAAAAATATTTTGTTAAATGAGGTTAAAGGCATTTCTGACTGAAACACGATGCGGATAAACAGCTTACGCCATGTTAAACCCACCCTGAATTCATTCTGTATGATCATACAGTTACACGCACATGAGATGTTACAGCAACATCTGATTTCAATCAGTTCTGCAAACTGTTTTTTTCTGGAGCAGAAAGCAAAAAAACCCTGAAATGAACACATGGTTCTGATCCCATGTAGAGGCTCAAAACTTTACATCCGCGTATTAATTCAGCGCTGCTGCAAGTTCCAAATGCTGGTGAATGACTAGACTCACCAGCAAGTCCAAGGAGCTCAGAGCACGTCTGAGAAAGACGATTTTGCACAAGTCAGGGACATCTCTTGAAGCCATTTCTAAAGACTTTTATAGTCTAAGATTATCAGTTTAAATGAAGTGCAGCCACTTTGTCAGAGTCTGAAAAGGACTCAAAAGCTTTGATGCGTGCACTACAGCCCTGAACTCCTCCAGACATCACCCAACAGACGTGCACGGGGGAACACAAATGCAGTCAGACTGAACATTAGCCGGTCTTTAACCTGATAGCTCCCTACTATAAAGTCTGCGATGTCGAATTATGCAGATGTGTGAGCAGCGCAGCTATCTGTCAGGTGCGTTCACCTACTGAGTGGGCGTCATGTTTACCGCTTTCAGCGTGCTCTATCAAGGCAGCACCCTCGTATAAACAACACTGAGTAGTTCCAGTTGTGTTAAAAGCACCTGAAGTAGAACCTTTCATTCTTTGTGCTAAGGAGAAAGGGCAACTGTAGAAAGTGTCCTGACCATTTTTTCTGAAATTGTCCGACGTTTACACGTTAAAAACGACAACAACATTCGGCTCGGCTGACACAAAGTTGGAGAAATTATCCAGAAATCACCAAAGCACAGGTCTGCATTGAAGTAGAAGCGGCTAGAAGGCAGAAGTGGGAATGAGCAGACACCCCATGAATACAATATTACTGCCATTTCTAACATTTTGCAATGTGCAGAGTATTGCAACATATATTGTAATTTATCACCTTTTCCAACTGCAAATTATGTCCTCAAAGATTAACTTTAACAGTGCCTGTTTAATCCAATAAGACAAAGTCATCTCACGTCAAGTTTTTCTTGCTGTAAAATGAGCCAAACACACCAGCACTGTCACTAAAACCTGCCATAAATGTTGCCATAAGATGGGATTTAGCCTGCCATCAATTGAATGGGGTCAAGTTGGCTATTGCAAGCAATCTTTTTAACTGTGATCAATCATTGAAAGTCTGTTGCTTGCTACATAGAAAGAAATTCACATTTGGACGAAATGCATATTTAACTATTACCACTGCACTCAGCAAACTTCCTGTTCTTCAGGAATACCACCGTTCTGCAGGGTTGCCGCTGATTGACCAGCCTGCGCAATCACGTTGCGATCAAAAGTGGTCGTGAATGTGCGACAGCCTCAAGCTCGAAGCAACCATTTAGTCACTAGAGCAGGGCGATATGGCCAAAAATATTTATCACGATATATATTTGAAAATTTGCGATAACGATATAACTGACGATATAATTGATGCGAGACAAAATACAACTCCACAACATTACTAGCGCAAAAAGACAACCTTCCATTTATTTTCACGTAAACAAGAAGCTGGTTTTTATGTACATTAAAGCTTTATAAAAATGTAACAGTGCAAATGCAAATTCCTTGCTGAAAGTTTAACCCAAAGGCATTTCCAGTAGAAATGGGCTGACATATCCTGAGCATAACCATGTATAATATCCACTGAAGTTAAAAAGAGGTGCTTTGCAACATTAAACTGCAGTGTGCAGTACGCATTTTTCGGACCATAAGGTGCACAGGATTATAAGGCACATTAAGCGAAACAAAGCAGTCAGATAAATCAAACTTTATTAAACTCATTCTTCTTGCTTCCTCCACTTCTGTACCATTGATTCATTAATGTTGAATTCTCTGGCAGCTGCTCTATTCCCATGTTGTTGCAGTATATTAATGACTAACCTCGTATTGTGGATGGATTATCTCAGTTGTTCTCCTGACTGAAGTTTGGTCCGTTTACAGCATCCTGCCATGCGATTGCATTTGTCCCTAACCATGAGGAACCTTCACGTTAACTTTTATAAGTGGAAAAGTGTTAGTGTTCGTCCTCCAGCTTCACTGTTTATGTTATGCTAACATAGCTGTGTCGCTAGCGATCACGTAGCACATCATTATGTATCAGCTAGCCCAACTTCAGTAACCCTAAAAACGTCACTGCTGTTTAGTTTCCTGTCTTCATTTATGTTGGAAGTGATAGCAGAGCTGTACGTTTGATTTTTTTTTTTTCAGAAATCTCTCAGTCAGAACATGCTATATCATGCTTAGGTAACTAGCGAAACTAGCGAGCTAACTTCCGCTAGCTTCCTGCTAACTTCTAACTCCGTTAAATGTAATAACTTTTGTTTTCATGGATGCCTGGAAGTTAAACTTTATAGTTACACTTGGTAAAGCAGCAATGCTGATCGTTTTATTAAAGATGAAAGAATTTAGACAGTTTTTAACTCTAAGTGATGCTGCAGGGTTGTTTGACCTGAAGTCAAATATACGGAGTTTGGGACCCAGATTACTCCCAGATTTAAGAGCATCTTAGTCCGACAAATACGACAATAACAACGGCCGCTTGCATGTTCTGCAAAAAAATGTGCTTTGTTGTGTATCTGATGGACAAACACCAAACCAGTTCCACATCACGGAAGTTGCACCATTTTTACAAACCAACAATCGGCCATGTGCGTATGAAAACAAAGGCACTGCGCATGCGCGTTTTACTCCCATTCTATCGCGATATTTCATTTTCCTATCGTTGCCTAACATTATACCGGTATTACCGTGAACGGTATAATATGGCCCAGCCCTATTAGTCACAATAAGTTGCAGTTGGTCAGAGAATATGAAAGAAAATCATCAGACTGACACTGATTTTTTGCAAAGAGGTTCTTTTCCCATTTTTACTGCTGTGGTGGATGGTGGTGCATGAGATGAGCCAGAACATTTTATACACTTCATAAAATGCACATATTTGGTGTTTCTCTATTGATACATTATCACCACATAAAACACTCTGATACTATGACACACTGATCATTTCCCCCACCCCTACTGGAACACCAGTGTCAGTCTACCACCAATCATGTTTCACATCACCACACACTGACAGGCTGCAGAACTTCAGCACAACCTCAAGCTATTAGCTAGACTCTTGAAACTTAAAAACAACTATATTTCCAACAGGACAGTGACGCCCTTAAAGAGAGGAAAGCTGGTTGGGGAACAGATAAATTGCCTAATATTAAGCTTCTCTAAAGCCTCAACACTACTGAAATCTGTTGACTCGGCTTTAAAGCCAGTTCCATGCCAGGACAACAAACTTTATTGAACTCTACCAATTCGGCCAAAAACAAATGAATGATTACCAGAATTACGCCAAAAGCTTGTTTATGTAAAATTCTGGACCCCATTGTGTTTTAAAAAAAAATGATTTAAAATGTGTGCAGTACATTTCACTTATTTTTAAATTTTTATTTTTACTTGATGTAAAAGTTTCCGTCCCAGAAAAAGAAATAAATGAAATCCTGATGTTTCCATGACGTTTTAGTCCATGAGTGCATCTAAATGTTCAAAACTGTGTAATAGCCATGCTATGTGCATTAAAAATAAATAAATAAATAAACAAATAAACAAACAGTGTTTGTCTTACCGTAGTGCAATTTCACTATGAAGGGATGATTGACTTCCACTAAAATGTCTCTTTCCATCTTAGTGCGAACTCTGTCCCTGACTGGAGACAAAGGAGACAGATGGAGCCATTCAGAAAGAAATCCAGCACTTTGGACAGACAATACTGGTGCTGTTTTATGCAGAGATGGCCAAAAACAACAGTGGCATTACCTTTCAAAGATGCCTTTTTTAGAACTTTCATTGCATATAACTGACCAGCATCTGGACCCAGGATCTTCCTGACAAGAAACACCTGACAGAAGGCGAATGAGAGGATTTTAGACAGATATAAGCGCCGGCACAAACAAACCACTCGACTCATCTCCAGAGTTCCCTCACCTTGCCGAAAGAGCCCTGGCCGAGGACTTTTAGCAGTTCGAACTGAGACGGATCGGCTTTCTCGCAGCCCTCTTTTACATGGTGGGTGATAGGAATCTCCTTATATGTCCCATCATCCTACACAAACATTAGCAGAATGAGACAGAAACACGAGGCGGTGGGGTTAGGTCACCGCTTCACGCACACAGACATGAAGACTTAAAAGCGCAGCCTTACTTACACAGTGTGAGAAAGACTCTCCCTCCTCCATGGGCTCATCCATGATCTGATGCCCATTGACCTGCAGCCAAAGCAACAAATCTGATCAGAGTTGTTGTCAACAGCAGTAAGCACTTTCACAAAGCTTATTCATCCTTGTTTTTAGCTGAGCAGGACTATGACTGCAGCAGCAGCTGCACGCCCACATGTATGATGGAAGATTCAACAGATGAATTCGATGAGTCACACATGCAATAATACGGCACTGTCCCTTTTCCAACTGTAGTTCTCTGCGTGTTGTCAAACAGTATGGAGTCCATACTTTAATCCCGTCCAGCTGTCCAGCCCTTATCCTGTCCCTATAAAGCCCCCCCATTATTAGCATTCTAGCTTAATCCCCAGTGAGAGCAAAAAACAAGCTCCAAGAGTCAGATATTTGCTGGAGCTACAGTCAGCATTCAAGACATAATAGGGCCTGTTTCTTTTAGAGCTTCTAGCTGATGATGCTGGTAAATGCATACTTTAAATGACCGCAGACCACGTTTAAGAAGCGCGCCCCCCCCCCCCACACACACCCTCTTTGTTTACTGTAACAGCCACGCACGCTGAAATGACATTGTCAGAGGAGGAATGTCAGATATCTCGGCATCTGCAAATCAAACGACTGACCACAAAAACATTATCCAGGTCTGAATATTTCAGTTACAGGCTGAAGCGCAGCCTGCATTATGTATTCAGTCCACTGTGTTTGTGTGTGTTGAATTCCATCAAGCCTCTGAAGAGGGGTATGAGTCATAGCACTACGCAAACCCACTCAGTGGGTGGAGCCACCAACATACACTCGTGTACATCCACACAACGGAGGCCAGCAAAACCACTTTCCAATATCTTGCTACTGCTGCTGCAGCAGAGCAACACTGGCAAGAAAAACATATTTAAAAGAAAAAAAAAATCTGACAAGATAGACACCGCAAAGGCCGAAACAACACAGAATAAAGCTGAAAGCAAACGCCTCGGTGCATCTGTGAAGGGTAACATCCAAGCTTGGCCGAAGCCAGGGCAGAGCTTGTGTCATAATTCACACATAGATTTTTTTCACTCCCACCTTTGCTGTGGCTCATCACAGCTTGTAATGGGAGTGCAGCCTACACTCAGCGCAACCAGGCCAGCCTTTTGCAGCCATCTGATGTCTGACAATCCTACATAATATCATTTTGCATACACTTATACCGGCATACAAGGGTTTGGCCTGAGAAAAAAAGAAGTCTTTTATGTGAGAACTGATACAGTGTTGATTAAACAGCCAGCATCACCACTGCTCTGGTTTAGGTAGCTCAGCTGATATTTACTTCTGTAATCTCACAGTCTTCACAGCTGCAGCTTACAGTAAACAGCAAATTCAAGTGTTTGTCTGCAGTAAAACTTTTTAAAAGTGGCGATCATGGCTCAAGAGTTGGGTGTTCGTCTTGTAATCGGAAGGTTGCCGGTTCGAGCCCCAGTCTCGGTCGTTGTGTCCTTGGGCAAG
Organism: Copadichromis virginalis; assembly: GCF_057382275.1. NCBI lineage: Eukaryota > Metazoa > Chordata > Actinopteri > Cichliformes > Cichlidae > Copadichromis > Copadichromis virginalis. The sequence continues at coordinate 23,134,888 of NC_140619.1, forward strand.
ACATTTCACCTACCGCCTACTGGTGATGGCCAGAGGGGCCGATGGCGCGCCATGGCAGCCTCGCCTCTGTCAGTCTGCCCCAGGGCAGCTGTGGCTACAACTGTAGCTTGCCTCCACCAGTGTGTGAATGTGAGAGTGAATGAATAGTGGTATTGTAAAGCACTTTGAGGGGTCCCGAAAAAGCGCTATATAAAAATGCAATCCATTATTATTGTTATTAAAAGCATTGTAATATTTGGGCCATGAAGCTGATTAAGTTATTATAAAAGGTATTATATGAAAGATTAACAAAAAGCTTTAAAAGTTTCCAAGAGAAACCTCAATAAAAATGGAAGGGTCAGTTCAAACAACCCCGGGATGTTTCAGTAACTTTCTGTTGACTTTACGAAAGTCACAGAAGTCTGCCAGACGGACTTTTTCAGTGTGTAAATGTGAAAGGACCGCAAAGAATCCCAGAAATCAGGTTTAGGATGTCAAGTTGGCTTTGCTGCAACTGGAAAACCTTATTACCGAGCCCGTGCAAAAGCAAATTGAATCCTTCCCACAGCTATCACAAGACTGTTTCTGGATGTCATTGCAAAAAGGTATCACTGGTTTGTACTAACAGTGATAAATAGTACAGCTCCATATTGCGCAATTTTCAGTCACAGCGTCGTCACTTTATTGCCGCTGTCAGTCCATTGTTAAACGCGTTGTGCACTTTTTTGGTCAAATTATAACTTATAAAGCTGCGCACAGACGTTTTTGTTATTAAGTTATTAACAGCATCACTAATTCACAAGTACTGCTGACAAGCCAACCTTCAGCAGTAAACACGACTGACCGATTTAGCGCAGCTAATGACAAACTTTAAACAAAAAAAAACAAACAAAAAACTGCAGTGGCTGGATTCATGCGCTGCCTAACTACTACACACACAGACTAAAATACTTTAGCAACCTTTTATTACTTAAACAGTAGAGGTTGGATAACAACTTGGCTCCCAAGTTTTCAAGCCTGCAAGCTGTCAGCTATCAAGCTAGCTGCTGCTAATGCTACAAGCGCTAAGCTAGCTAGGAGGTAAACTCCTCCTGAGAAGTGTAAATAACAAGAAAAAGATGGGCGACGGGCACCTGTCATTGGGTAAAAACACCAGTGTCGGTGCGGAATGATGAGCCGTTGCGAAAGACGGGACGGGTAAGTGTTAAACTAATAAGAAAAAAAAATCAGGGCAGTGCAATAAAAACAAACATCTAACCAGCTGTTAGCATTAGCTAGTGCGTTAGCATGCATCACGGTGCGCTGCAGGTCGTGATGCGAATTTAAGCTCTGCCGAGACGAGCGGGGCGAGATAACTTAACGGGACACCACGAAACCAGAAGCAACGCGGCGAGATTAACATGCAAAACACGCATTTGTCAACTCACCTCACTACTAACGCTGTTTACCTCCATCTTGTACCAGGATTCCTCTCCAAGTCTAAGGCATCGTAGTCCACCTAGACCCCCGCTCCACGTTGCATGTCTTTCCCCCCCAACCACCCTCTGTGGAAGTCCGGCTTTTTTCTGCCTCGATGCTCCGATGCAGGCTGTGGAACCGCGGGCCGCTCCGAGGAAAGGTTTGGAGGGTCGGCGCAGGGAACAGTCGATGTTGATGACTGGATCACACGCTCGCCGAAAGCACCGCTACCCTACCATAGATGCGAATATGGCGGCTACCGTGGTACCTGATCGTCAGTGAATGGGACTTTATTGACGTATTTATGACGCAATTCAGTTAAGGATTTCCCCCGTCCAAACCAAAGCAGCAGGTCTCGAGATAGAGAGGAGGGAGAGTGGACGTGGTGGCGCGGGGACCTGATGCTGTGTGTGACATGCACACATCCGGTTGATGGACTATTTGCTAGCGACCGAAATAGTTAGTCACCGTGACTGTGGCAGGCAGGGAGTTATTTTTTTTTTTTTTGCTTTTTTCTTGCTGTTGACGCATGATGAAATTAAAGCGCAAACGATTTGTAAGTTAGCGATCTTAACAGTGCGAGCTGTACGTTTTAAAACCACTGTTTCATAAGCCTTTCCATCCCTGGTTTAAGTGCATATAAGAGGCTTAACGCTCTCCGCTTTCTCTGCAGCTTTCTCCCACCCACAAATGCTCCGTGTTTCTGTAGTGAACGACTACATGCGTGGATTTGTCTATTTGATTTGGCACACGCATTTCTTCAGTCTAAACAATACAGCTTAATTATTTAAATATATATTCGTGTACATATTTGGCCATTAATACTTCCTTGTACAAGTCAAGATACAGTAGGTCAAAACTTACGTGCCAATCTGTTAATAAATACCAGTATTCGCAATAAGACTAACTGTATTTTAACAATCAAACCTGAGGAAGCACTTGGCGACAGTGGTAAGGAAAATCTCCATTTTAACAGGAAGAAATATCTGGCAGAACCAGGCTCAACCCAACTCTGAGCAGCCTGCAACTATTACAGCAGTGTAACTAAGGAAGGGTTTGAGGTCACCTGATTCAACCATCACTATAAGCTTAATCAAAAAAATAAAGTTTTAAGGCTAATCTTGAAATTAGAGAGGATGTCTGTGTCCCGATTCCAAACTGGGAGTTACGTCCACAGAAAATGGGCCTGAAAGCTGAAGCTCCCATTCTACTTTTAAATACCCTAGAAACCAGTAGTAAGCCAAAAGCCTGAGAGCAAAGTGCTCTACTGGGGTGAGATAAGATGAAAATAGATGGGGCCTGATTATTCAAGCCTGTATGCTTGGAGTCCCCGTCAGTACTTTCACTGCAGCATTCTGGATGCACTGAAGTTGATTAACTGAACTCATACTGATGGCGCTCCAGTAGCAGTGTGTGTGTATGCAGCTGCGATCATTGCAGTTACAAGTTTGTTAATGTTTTTAAGAAGTTGTATTTTTACAGCTTAAATTCCTACATAATTTCCTACTCATACTCAGTAATACATGAGAAAAACAAAACACGAGACAAAGTTAAGTTAGAGGTCATTTATTGTTCTCTCAAGGCGAATGATATGCAGTAAAAAAGCCCAACAGTCATAAGTGAAGCGTCAATCCACAGGCACTGGGCGTGGAGTGTGACTTTTCCAAGAGTGTTTTTGTAATTGTTAGACACTACAGTCTCTATAGTTTGAAATAAGCCTCTTTTTGGAGTGAGGAAACATCTCTATAAGTGTGTCTGTGTCACTCTGGTTCTGCTTCTGCTTCCTGCATTTGCTCCTCTGATGCAGAGGGCTCGGCAACATCAGTATCATCTTTGATCATGGTGACCAGCGGGACTTCGTTTGCCTGGGCCAGCTGAGGGTCTCTGAAGCTCGCGCAGGCTGCCTGGGGGTTACTGTGGTTGGAGGATTCATCTGCTGACTCAGCAGGAGACTGGGCTCCTCTGTCCACGGTCATGTCCCATTCCTGGTCTGAAGGCTGAGGTAGACTGGCCATGAGTTCCTAAACATGCACGGCACAACTCAGCTTAGACACTGATAATAAGCTTTTCTCATTTAACATATAAACAAGACTGTGAACATACCTGCTGCCTCTCCAGGTCATTGTTCCTCACAGCACTGAGCAGGCTTTTTGTGAAGCTTGCAAGATCCTGGTACTTTTGTTTTTGGTTCTCTAGCTCATTCTCCAAGAACTGGACTTCCTCATGCTGAAACAGAAGGATCCAAACAAGGCAAAGAATCCATTCAGAATTTAAAATAATGCTAATTCAGGTTACAGCACATTTACCATCGTGCATTTTATCTTTGCCGCTTTTACAGCACCGTGAGCAATGCTTTGTGAATGTGTCACAGTCTGTGTGGGTGTTTTCACCTTGAACTCCAGCAGGTTCTGCATTTGCTCAAGGTCCGAAGCCACTAATTCATCCTCATCGGCTTCCTCGTCCTCATCGATCACTTCGATCTTCTGTTAAAAAACACAGACATCAAATCACTTTAAACTCTGGAAACGAGCAAAGAAAAATGATTTCCAACAGTTTCGGTGATAATTATACCCTTATACACATTACATGAAGCCTCTCCTCAATTAAGTAAACAATACATCACCATCATCCTCGTCAATAAATAATCCAGAGAATGAGAATGAAAAGGCTTTTACAATTATTTAAAACTAATTCATTTAAAACCTAATAACCCAACAGTCATCTTAATCAGTGCTCTAGAACTATTATTTAGAAAAATGAGCTGAGGCAGAGAAAAATAAATACAATTATTGGCTACATGGTGACCCTTTAATCACAACAAGCTAAGATAAAAAAAATGTGCCTGCGATTGGTCAAGAAATGTATTCGTAAGCATTGTATTTGTCACTAGGTTGCTTTTGATTTTATACACTGCTACATTTCTCCTGGGTACTAATTAAAATCCTCTAAAGCTTAATGTATGAACATAATATTAGCTCTACTATAATGTTGAAAAGTCCCCTTTGAAAAAAGGCTGACTAAGCACATTGCACATTGTGATGTAAGTTTGCGAGTCACTGGGTGGCAACCTTGAAGACTCAGAAAAATGTAGCCACTGCTATGTGCAGTTCCTTTAATGGAGACCTGAGGCTGTTTCTAAAAGTGAGTTGACATCCACAGACTTGCATGTTAAGATCTCCAACATTTTTAAAGCTTGTACTGAAACACATTATAAGGAGTTAGCGGTTTAGTCTTTCTGGTAAACAGACTGCACTCCAAGCATCCCCTTTAATACTGCAGTGAATTATAGTTGCTGTCAACCAAACTAGCTTCAGTTTTAGCAGACAACTCTCAGCCTAATTGCTAAACTCATATCATTACATGTTAATATGAATTCTACAAATCACAAAAGCTAATGAGGCTCTAATATAAAGAAGAACTCATAAAGTACCACATTATTGGCCATTGGAGCAGCATTGGACAGATCGTTTCCATCCTCTCCATCCCTGTGTTGTGAATCGATGGTGCCATCTAGGTTTGAGATAGATACTGCGTAAATGCCGGGATGCACGGTTTGTACACAGGATGTGTTAATGTGCGGACGGCATCAGCGGCCTCACCCTCAGACAGGCACACAGAGCCGCCATCGTTCATGTCATCTCCGATTTCAGGGGTTCTGAGGCGCTCCTCGTTAGGGCTGAGGGACACTGGCGATTGGTTTCCTGGCGATGAGGTTGTGAATACAGCAGGCCCACCTTTGGGTGGAGGGATTTCAATACCCATCAGACGGTACTTCCTCCGTCTGTTACTGATCCATGTCTGTAAATCATGTGAGAACAAATGGGAGACCGGGATAAGTATCAGCAGGTGTCCGGTATATTTCCATACCCGGATTTTCTATGAGTGCGCTTATTAAACAAATGGACTGCCTCTTTGATCTGTAACAAGATTCTCTAACACTGATTCATCCAATCACCAAAGTCAGAAGGCAAGGTCAGATGGTGAACTGCACCAGTTGCAGCAAGGAAATTATTTTGCAGTGATCTGAAGATAGTCCTAATTTACTGTAACTCTGAAGGCAAAAGTTTTATTCCTTGCAATAAATATCCTTGTAAGTGAGATGGCACAGGGTCATGTGTGTGTGTCAGGACTTAGAGACTATATTTAGTCTACCAGCATTCCTGCTGTGGCCCTGATATATAACAGCATGACTTTTACACAACATTGTGCAAGTAAGTTAGAAAGCCTGACCCAGAAAAGTTGTTCTTTTCTCCTTTCTAACAGCCCTCAAGAGCTCAGACAAGTTAAATAGTCCTGTTTCCACTAAATGTCATAAATAAGTGAACAACTGAAGACCCAAAGCTTTACCATTTGTTTTGTAGCGTATGCAATGCCATGTCTCTTTTTTGATTCTTCCAAACCTAGAATACATTAAGCTATTTCTTTCTTGTTGAGTTGGCTACCTTGACTATTTCAGTGTCTACATTGAGTTGGTTTGCTGCAGCGCTGATCTTCTCCCTGCACACTGAGCCCAGGCTGGTCATGCCTCGGTCCCAGTAGCGCTTTAGCTGGATAAGATCCCCATCACTGAACTGGGTCCGATCCTGCAGCTGAAAACACAAACACCTGTCTGACTACATGTCTCGCATCTATAATTGTATTACTTATTTCCAGCATGCTACATGCGTGCATAAATGTGGTGCTTTAGAGCACTTACTGTTCTCTTTCTGGAGTTGCTAATAACCCAGGGGGCAGCAGATACACCAACTGCAGTCTGCACACAAAGACACGCAGGTTAAATCTGTCAACTCACTTAAAGGGACGAATGTACCAGCAATAAAACCGCTCCTACTTGTGAGCTGGATTCCCCTGTAAGTGAGGTCTGTGCTGTGAGGGAGTAGCTGCCCTGAAGCAATGCGGGTCTGGAGCTCGTCATCGGAGGTGTGTGGTTTCCTCGCACGACAGACACTTCGGCCCCGATTGGGCTGGCTGACGTCTGCTCCCTGTGGATGTGTGTTTGAGCGGCCATATTTGCCAACTCTTCTTCCCTTTGCCACTCATCTTCTTCATCTCCAGTTTCCATGGCAATGGAGAAGTTATGACTGGTGTCCAGAGGTGCTGACCTGTGGGTTTCCTGGCTTTTAAGAGCTGATTTTGGTCCGGGTCTGAGGCGGTCCCTGTCGCCCTTTTCTGACAAGGTGAAAACCTGCTGAATACGAGGTGTGTGATCAGAGGAGGGGCCGGCGTTGTGAACTGGCAAGGAGACCCGAGTTTTCTGCGGAGCAGGCGGCTGAGGTTGTGGGTTGGAGTGAGGTCTGGGCTGAAGCTGAGTCTGGGATTGTGAGGAAGAGGACCAAGGGCGAATTTGCGCTGTACCGTATTGTCTAGTCCAGCTGTGAGGTACTACCCCTGCTCCTGCGCTTACCCCCCCCTCCCCAAGGGATAAAGCGCCTTTTCTGACTGCAGTGTAGACTAAAGGCCCTGAGGCAGAAGTGAGGGATGGGAGATTCTGAGAAAGTGACACTAACTTGGAGTGGACGGGTGAGGAGGAGGAGGAACTGTTCCTGATCTGCAGCACCTGGTTCATCAGAGATGAGGATGTGTGCGCAGAGAGGTCAGAGTCTGACTGAGGCGGTGGGGCCGCGGCTCTCGGTCGGGACTGAGGGCCAGGGTTCAGAGAGTAGATCCCTGTTAGTATTACATCATTGTTGTTGTTGCTTCCACTGCTTAGGGGTGAGGAAGATGAGGGCGGGGAAGGTGTCGACGACACAGAAGGGAAGGACGAGGATGGAGGGAGAAGGTGCACGCGGTTCTGGATGCTCCGCGCTGCAGTCATGTCAGCAGGAAGCAGCGCTCCTACTGCTAGGCTGTGATTGGACAAAGCACCTCCGGCCAATGTGTGATTGGAGAGCATTCCCCCAGCTAGTCCATGACTAGATAAGGAATGAGACACCCCTCCATTCTGGGGAACCTTGGAGGCGAGCTTACGCCTTTTGTTGCCAACCCATGTCTGCAGGGAGAGAGCAATCAGCTCAGTAACATCACTTAAAAAAGCATTCTGCAAAACATTAGGGGAACTAATTCTGCTAAGTGAGGGCAATAACTCATGACTCTACACTAGATGAAGAGCTCGCATAGTATAGATCTGACTCACTGCCTTGATTACCTGCTGCAGCATTACATGAACATTCCTTAATAAAAACGAAACAGAGCATAAATCATAGCAAAGGGTTCCCTACTGCTCGTTCACACGCACAAGCACATTTTATGGGCCTACCCGGACAACACTGAAGTCCAATTTGGCCTCCTGAGCACACTGCAGTATTAGCTGGAAGCAAGACTTGCTCTGATTGGTCATCCCATTCTCATAGTAACGTTCCAGGATCCTCTGCTGCTCAGCCGTAAATACTGACCGCAGGTTCATCTTAGGGGAAAAGGAAAGATAATTACTACTACTAAGTCCCAGCTCGCGGAAATTTTAATTATTTAATTATGGAATTTTCTTTCTTTGGCTAAAACCAACAGAAACTCTTGATGTACTCACCGTCTGCAGGCCACGCCTTTGTGGCCACGCATCCATTCTACTGCTGGAGGGGAACGGGGCAGCCATGCAGATCAAAGCGAAACCTCCGTATTTCTACATTTGCACTATTTTGTTTGTGCCCATTTTGTCTCAGTGTACCCGACGTGCCGCTGGGTAGTGTGGCTGAGGAGAAAGCAAAGCAGACAACACCTTCTTGCAAAGTGTAAACAAAGAGTATAAATAGTAAAAGAAAAGGAAAAAAAAACATTACTCCATTTAGCAGTGTGGATTGACAAAAAAAAACCCCAGAAATGAAATCACTTTTATCACACACATATATACGTAACAAAAAAGTCTTGAGCCACCACTCGTTTCTTTATATTTTGCTCGGAAAATAGGAAATAAGTGCAGTGATTAACTGAAACACATATGGTTCACCTTATATAACTATATAAATACAGTATATAAGGCAAAGACAGAGGTACAGCTTTAAAGCCAATACTTGGTGCAACCACCTTCATTATTCAGCACAGCCTGGACTCCCTGAGCCAAACTTTCTTGTCATTTCTTCAGGTAGTCTTAAGGAATAGTTTTCCAGGCTTCCTGAAGGGCATTCAAACCTATTCTTTGCTTGTTGGCTGCTTTTTGTTCTGTTCTGTCAAGACCATCCCACAGTGCTCTAATAATGTTGAGGTCTGGGCTCTGGGGAGGACAATCCATGACTGATAGTGTTTTTCTATCCAGGTATGCTTTTATCGCATTGGCAGTTTGTTTTGGGATCATTGCCATACTGAAAAATGAAGCTGTTGACAGTCAGACAGCTTCCATGCATGACAACACCACCAACTGAAATGCAGCACCAAACCATGACAGAGCCTCCATTGTATTTTACAGATGGCTATAAATCCTCGCTGTCATACCTCTCTCTCATAACTGAACCAGAAATTTCAAATTTGGATTTGGCACTCCATCAGACCTGTTGCCACTGATTTTCAGTCCAGTTCTTGCTCTCCCTCTTTCTCCTTGTTTTCCTTCCTTACCTACGACTGAGACCATTTCTAATGAGGCTTCTCTGAACAACAGATGATTCAGCTGAAGGTCAGATGCATTTCACAGGTCCTGTGTTAGGCTTTTTCATCATTTTTTTCAACCTCTACTTGTCCAATTTCCTCACATTTGTTTTTGTTTTTTGGATACACTGCACACCACACCAAGATATGCCAAGTTGTCAACTAACCTCTCGTTAGCAATCACCTGTCAAACTCTGTTATGTTTGGGATTTTTTTGTGAATTAAATTAAAGAAATGACAACAAATTATGTGATTCTGCAACAGACTGCTAGTAACAAATAACATTTTAACAATTTAAAAACAGTTCTTTGCTAAATTGTTATGTGTAGATATGAAACCGGTTCATCCATTGAGTTAAGAGCCTTTTTTATGCTTGAATGAGTCATAGTCAAGTGGTTTAAACAACCAAACAAACAAACAAAAACAGCATCTCTCTGAAAATGCTCAGGTGCACCAACTGGATTGGAAAAGAGTGAAAAAAATAAACAATTTCAAAAGAAAAACATTGAAAATCTTGCAGAACTATTTCTCGGATAACTGCAAAATTAAAAGACAGTCTGGCTCCTTGAAAGCAGAATGCAAAGGAAAGAGGGCACAGGGCATAAAAGTTATAATAGTCCAGTACTATAATAGCATAACAGTACTCAGTCATTTGAGCAGCTGCGTAATTTTAGTGCAGTTAAAATACTCAAAATACTAATCAAAACAAGTACTTGTTTTATCAAATGAAAACCACTAAGAGTACTTTAATAAATCCAAAATTCATAATTACATACTTATAAATGATAACGTTATGCCTGACTTTTGGCAAAAACAAAACAAATGGTCCTGTTGAAACTCCTGGTAATTGTTAGAGCCATTCAGCCTTCAATTTAATTGTACACACCGTCATGAGTAATGAAGTGGCACACAGGTAACCTTGTCCATTTGTTTCAAACTGATTTATTAACATGGCTGAGTTAAATGTGAGACTTTTAAATGTGTGCAAGTTTCGTAGCAGTGCTGTCCTGCGTTAGGACGGGGTCGTGAGGAAGAAAACAGCGGTAGCCAAATTAGCGTTAAAAAAAACCCCACGCGGACTTTCACAGAGCTGGGAAAACAAAGGCGAACAAGTTTTAAAGCAGAGCTGGGAAATGTTTTGTTTGAAACAAAAGTCACATACGGGAATGTTGTGCGACCAATAAGCAGGCGGCAGGTTTATTTTGAAAGGCTGACTGCGCATGGCTACAGTCAATATGGAAACATTAAGGAGAGAATTAGCAAACAAATTGTGGGCACGTCAGGAAACGGCGGATTCCGGCGCGGATTTACCGCACGGGAGGCTCGTGCCATAACTTTACGGTCGAAAACCCGCACAGTAAACTGACCGGGTAAGAACCGCTTTGTCACAATGGCAACACAGACAGCCTACGTTAGCTTGCAGGCCCGAGCGGCCATGTCTGAGCCAGCCAACGTTAGCTAGCATTAGCATAGCTCTCCCAATGGATAGCTGCAGCTAAACTTTTCCTTCAAATCTGTGATTTCCCGACCGCGGCAGGATCATTCTCACTGACCCTGGCTTCGAGCGGATGCCAGGCTACAAAGCGTTCTGGGGTACCCTGAAGCAAAAAGGAAAAATCACGTCCCTACATACCATTTTTGATGTTAAAATCAGACGAACGCTCAAATTCAGCAGATTTCTTCACCAGTCCCCTTTGCTAGACAATGAAATCAGAACGTCCGATCATCAATTCTAATCATGATTGTGACGTATTTGCAGACAGGAGCCAATGGGAGCTCGAGATCATCGCTGTCACGTTCGGAACAGGCTGAAAACTGAGCACCGTAGTCCCGCCCACCATTGACTTTGTTCACAGGACTGCTGGAAGGAGGAGGTCACAGACATGGAAGCAGTGGAAAGTTTGGGTGGGGAATGCCTCGTTTTCTCTTCACCTGGATATCTCTTACTTAAACTGCCCTCTACAGCACTGCACAAGGAGGAACTGTTTCACTACAGGCTGCAAAAAAATAACACAACAACCCCCCCACGCACACTTTGTTTGATTGCAGATGTGTTTAGAGTTCTGGCTAAGGTCTTCATGAGTTATTATACGTTTCGCTGAATATTAGAATTTGCTTTTGGAGATGTAAAATCTACACTTATAAAACTTTAAGATGGTGTAAATATGCACATATGTTTTCATTATATGAATTTGTTATGATAATGAAGATACAAAACATATATATGTGAACTGAATTACTGTTTATAGTAATAAAGTTTAAGCACCTCATCTAACATAAGTTTGGATGCACTCTCAGCAAGGTCCACAACGTAGCTGATTTTCAGTACCTGTTACAGCCAAGGAGTTTATAGGTAACACTAACAATCAACACGGAGACTCGGTGCTATAAAAAAATAGGTGCTGATTTCTATTCAATTACCATTTTTGGACATAAACGAATCACAGCAGCAGTCACCTCAAGGTGCTTTTATTGTAAGATACCTCTATAATAGAGATTTTTCTGTATGAGAAACTGATATTTGATGTTTGTTTTACTTTGAATCTATGACAATGAAACAAAGACTTGCCTGTCAATTGCAAATATTATAAAACAATAATTGAATCTCGTTTTAATTTAGATGACTTCTAGAGTCATTATTAATATAAACTGCCACTAAGAAGGGTCACGTAAGCACTTTGTACTGTTGCTAATTTTTTTTTAATTCTGCCGAATTAATTAATTAATTCTCTCAATAAAGATGTCTCTCATTCCTAAACGATGACCTGAAACGGTATCTATCGTGAGTGGAAGTTGGTGGTGTGGATGTGTGTGGAAGCGGGCGCTGCTGTAATCCATGACGTCACCTGGTTCCCAGGTACGCAGCAGGGGGCGCTGTTCCTCCCAGCTAGGGTCCACACAGCGAGCAGCAACGCCTGACAAAGTTGATGCTGATTTCCTCACAGACTGAACTTTAAAAAAAGGAGGAGGAGAAGAAGAAAAATCTTACACCTGCTTGCCATGTGATGCGGCACGAGCTGCTGACGCGCAGACGTGGTATTGCAAAGCAGCGCTGACGAATTCTTTCTTTGCTGGGAAGAAAAAAAAACATAATTAATGATCATTTCTGAAAATTTCCACAAGTGCCCTACTTATACCGTCTCTTGTATTCAGTAGAACCTACTGCATTTCATATATTATTTATCAGGGTGTTGCTGCTACATAGTCTGCTGTTTATTTACTGTTTGCATTACCCCAACCCCCAGACACCCCTCCCACATTGTGTATATGTACATGTGTATGTAAGGCAAGGAGGGAGGGAGACCGAGAGAGATCCTCCCTATATGGTGTGCGTTGCACCATTCCCTGGTCTGTATTATGAGTGGTGGCCCTAGTGATGCTGCAGCGAGGCGGGCTGGAGGGGGAAAAAAGAGGAGAGGAGAAGGAAGGGAGGGGAGGGGTCGCTCCATCCCCTGTGCGCCCACCGAATCCACTTCTCACAGAGCGCGGGGCTGCTGGCTGGCGGGAAGGCACGAGAAAGAGAGCGAGAGAGTGAGAGAGCGAGGGAACGAGAGGAGGGAGGGAGAGGGAGAAGCGAAGAGAGAAGAGGAGAAAAGCGTGTGTGTGCGTGTCCGTGTGTGCGCGTGTGGATTGCACCACCGCATCCAGTTCACCGTTTTCTGCAGGCGGCCATGCTCCGATGGAGAGAATAAACCCGACCACGTCTGGTTTCCCCTCAGATTTAGCCACTCCGCTCCGTGTTTCCAGATGTGACTGACAAGTCGTTTTATGTCGCCCGCATTGAGCTGTGCGCCGTTCATCTCGGATAGACTGTGACACCATGGCTTTGGTTATGGAACCTATAAGTAAATGGACACCAAAGCAGGTGCTGGACTGGATGAAAGGTAATGTTGGATACCCCACCACCATCACCCCCATCCCCCTTTTCTCTTTCTTTTTTTCTCCCTGTTGCACCATGCTCTAACGTTTTCATGCTGCTTGTGGTTAGACCGACGATAACGATAATGATGATGAGGATGGTGATGATGATGGTGGTGGTGATGAGTAGCAGAGGGCCACGCTCTGTGCATGTGTGTTCTCCTTGTCCAAACCTGTACCCTGCGCCAGACCACTCGGAGACTGATTAAAGTCACTAAAGTGGACCGAAATGCGTTCGAGCATGGATTCCCCCCCCCCCCCCCCCCATTAAGAAGCGGGGACTTCAGGCTTCTGTCATCTGGCTTGCTTGAGAGCGCATCTCCTGCAAGCCCAGCCATATATGGCAGCGGCGGCGGCATCTCTCTCATCAATGAATGCTGAAGATATGTCATCTCCGCTCACTGGCACATGCCCTTATCAAACCCATGTCACCTCTCGCCGTGCATGTGTGCGCGTGCCAACCGTGCGTGTGTGATTAATGTAGTTAGCTGCATGCACCCCCCCCCGCCCCCGCCCCCTCCAGTGGCTCACGCCAGCCCGTTTCAGCACCGTGGACAGCGCAATGCCGCCTGCCATATAAGGCAAACGCAGCGATCACACTCGCTTTTTTTTTTTTTTTTTTGCTTTTTTCCCCCTGCTGCTCGCTTTGCTGGCACGAGTTAAGTCCCTTCAAAGCGACAGTATGAATGAGTAATCCCTAATCGTGCGTGTGTGTGTGTGTGTGTGTGTGTGTGTGTGTGTGTGTGTGTGTGTGTGTGTGTGTGTGTGTTTGGTGGCGGTGGTAGGTGGTGTTCTCACACACATGGTCATCTACAGAAGCTGTGAGAGAAACTGTGGTAGGCCTATTGACAGACAATAGAAATGGAAAGGGAGGGTGTCCGCAACCCCTTACTTAAGAGGATGACTTAATCGCTCCTTGTTTGATGACTCAGACTGTTACAGGAGTGTAACAGATACTTTGCGAGTGTGTGTTTGAATTATATATGCAGTGGCCAGGTTCGGTATTTAATGTAGAGATGTGCTCGATCCCCACGTCCCTGTGTGGCTTTTTGGGACCACTACTTTCCTCGTGTGACGGCCAAGCGGTGATCTCTTGGGTTGGAGAGTCAAGGTATAGCCAACACACCATCTGAGTACGCGGAAAGGGATTATTTTGGGATGCGTTACATTAAAGTGATTACGACGTTGTTCCAGGTTTTTATGCTCCCCTCTACCTCTACCTCTCTCTTTCTCCTCGGCCTCAGCCAGTGGAGCTCCAGCTTCATGCTCTGATCCGTGGAGTGCTCATTCGGCACTGCATATTAAGAGAGGCTGAGCGGATTTCTTTTAATGTTTTTGTTTGTTTGTTTGTTTTATGTGAGATTACATGGGGGCAGGCCAAATCGTGAATAGATATCGCAACTTGGAGAACAGAAACAGAACACAAAATAAAAAGAAACATTTGCTCACAAGATGTCGAGAAGCAAGTGATCAGAGCTTTTACCCCCTTTTACAGAGCCAGTGCCAACAAAAAAGTGATGTCCACCTTATTTGCAGTTTCTCCAGTGTAAACAAACCCTCTCTCCACATGTAGCCCAGGTTCCATTTGATCAGCAAGAAAAAAACCCTGAAAAACAGAACATAACTGTTGAGCTGGTGGGTCTAATTTCCACTGTCATGTTGTGATCGTCATTAAGCCATCGCATCCCACTGCAGTTTAAAAGCTCTCAGTGTGGAAAAGAAAAAAACGAGGAAAGAAACTCAGTGCCACGATTCAAATCCACCTGCTCGATAATGAGTACAAATGATCGTGCTTCACGATTTTTCACGTTTTGTTACATGCAAATCCTAGACGTCTTAAAGCACTGTTTATAAAAAAAACAAAAACTTTATGTTCAGTGAAGGACAAGCAAAGAAATATGTCCACATTTGCATCCAACCCTTTGAAGGAGAACTGTTTCATCTTGGTCACATAAAACAAGCCACATCCCGGCCTCTTTCACATGAAGCTCGGAGGCTCGTTTTCATAGATGTTTGCCAGCATCTCACAGTGTCATCCCTGTTCTTGTGAAGCTCCTTCCCCCTTGTTTTTTTCCCCTGCAGGGATTTATAACAGACCAGTGGAAGGCATCTTATTTTCGCGTGAACAAAGTAAAATGTGAAAAGCTAGTGCTAATCTGTCCGTTTATGTAGGTTCCAATTTGGCCTCTTTGCTGGGGAGCACCCCGTCTCTCTCACGCCGATCTAAGTACTCTTGTACCATTTTAGCAGAGCAGTGACTCTGAGACCTTCTCTTAAGAAGAAGTACTTCAGCAACCCCCCCCCCCCCCCCCCTTTGCTTTTGCAAACACTTAGCAAACACGTGGGTGCCGACAACAAACATTAAGATAAACTGATATTTTCCCCGCATGAAGAAGCCAAAATTATCTCCCTTTTTCATGGTGTAAATGCTGTGCCTGTAAAATGTGTTTACTGTCATTTGATGAAAGACAGAAATAACAAACACATTCAAACATGTTATGAACCAGTGCAAGAATCGTGCAAAAGTCTGAAAACTATTGAAAGAAAAGTCAGTAAAAAAAAAGAAAAAAAAAGAATAATATCCATGACTTCGAATATTTTGTCAGCTGTGTGAGTGTGCAAAAAGCATCCAGAAGCTGTAGCTCTTGGAACAAAATGAGCCATTTAAGTGATCCGTGAGCGTGGGTGATGATTTGGGCATCAATCAGCGGATACCCGTCTACATTTTTGGGAATCCATCCCTTACCAGCACAACAACAACCACACAAGCTCTGCTCTTCTGTGTGGGACGGCGTCTTCTTCTTTTCCTTTTCCTCCACAGCCCTTTCCTTTTATATGAACGGAAACACGATATTCTGCAGCCCCAGCCAGAAAACCTGACACAGCTATAGCAGACCATACTGTATCTCCCGCTGCTGTAGAAGGACTACTCCAGCGGCAGAACACTGGCGAGCCTCACAGAAAGATGACTCATCAGCATTTGTTTTGATTTTAAACACCCACACCGGAGGACTTTCCTCTATGTATGTGCGCGTGTGAGCGCATGATGCATCTCCAAGGGTGTGTGCAGACGCAGTGGATGCGTTAAGCGTGGCGCGCTCCAATCTGGGCTTGTTTCTGAGTCCTCTTTCAGCCACACGGTATCGGCAGCTTGCTGATGCATACATTGACAGGAAAATGAATGAATAAGGCAGCTCACTTTTCCTGCAGTAATCCCTCTTACCTCTCCGCGTGCGCTAATGTATTGGAACGATCTCGATGTAAATGGTGGGGTGTCACATTTGATTCAGCGCGAGGCTGCTTTGGGTGACTATAGACTGTAGTCTGTGTTCAGATGGAGGGAAGATTCCAGCTCACTAATGTGTAGTAGTGTGATCTTATTAAAGAGCTCCTCTCAATGTTATGTGGTAGATTAAGTCTCCTGGAGTGTTAAGGACCATGTTTAGCATCATTCCATACTGTGCCTTCTGATTGCGTCTCCCGCTGGTATGGTAAGGAAGTCTGTGTTGCAGAACACTTCCCCCCGGCTCTGACTGTGTGCTTGTCGTAGTTTCAGCTGCATTAAAGATTGAAGAGTGTGCCTTATTATGGGGCGGGGGGGGGACACACGCGAAAACTCCTCGTGTCCTCTATTATTCACAAAAGAAATGCTGAGGTGAAAGCGTCACGTATGGGCACCGATGCTGCGAAGCATAGGATAGGATAGATAGATATGCGCGCACGCTGACACGGGCATGGATACAAAAACTCTGGAGCAGCAGCTTTAAAGTGGGGCATCCGTAGTCATGGAAACCAGATCTGATCATGTTGGGAGTCACGGCACATGTCATAAGATGGGGAAGCAGCAACACGCACACGCAGATGCCCAGCGCACATCCAGACTCGTGTAGACCCATGCCGCATATTCACATGTTTCCCCTCCGCCTGCTTCATTGCCTCGAGTTAGGGACAGATAGAGAGAAGAGACCGCGGGGACATGAATTCAGAGATCGGGAGGCCCAAAGCGAAATGAAAGAAAGGCTGAGGAGCCTAAGATGGGGGAGGAAATGAGGGTGCGTGAAAAGGGAATGCTGGGCATGATGGCGAAAGGGAGAAGCGGTTTCAGAGCGGGGTGTAGAATAGGGGATGCAGTGGGCATCATATCAAAGCACCCGGTCTATCCGGCTGCTCGGACAGAGGGGCCTGTGTGTGTGTGTGTGTGTGTGTGTGTGTGTGTGTGTGTGTGTGTGTGTGTGTGTGTGTGTGTGTGTGTGTGTTCACATGTCCGTTACTGGATTGTTTTTGCACCTGTTGTTCCGGGGCTGCCGTTTTACGGCCAAACATGTTAGGATCAAATGAAGTTTTTCAACCCAGGGCCAAAGACTTCAGATGAGGTCTTATAATATACAAACGGGATCACTTGAAATATCTAATTAAGCCAGCAAATGTGCACTATAAAATCCTTTATGGTGCACACTAACAGCTTGCTGTGAAACTACATTCAGTTTTCTTCATTCTTTGCGCAAAAACCATTTGATTGCTGTTAATGCCTGTGAGGTAAAAAAAAAAAACTTAACCGCAGTTACAGTTTTTACAGTATAAAGTTGTAGGTTTCTTTGGCAATCACAGACTCATTGGAATATAAATGCTTGAATCCAATAATTTAGAAAGCCAGCCAGGATGCTGTTGTAATGTAACAGGCTAGAGCAGATATGTCAAACTCATTTCACATCATGTGCCATACACCAATGAAAGTACATAAACTTGTACAGTTACAGAAAATGCTCTGGTAGTTTATTGCTCAGACTGTCCCGTAATGGTAAATTTTGAATATAAAGTTTTCATTAACTGAGAGAAAATATCCTTGTACTTTGGTGTAGTATGACTGGGAATAGAGGTGGAGGTCTTTATCTGTAGGAAAAGCTGTAAAACCTGTTAAAATACAGTTAAAAGTTCGATCTCTAATTCACATCTTCTAAAGCTGTCTGGTGGACTGGATTGGAGTCTATGATCATAAAGTTAGAAAGTATCCGGGCACTAAAATAAATGTCAAACAGCGACTCTTATTTTAGCTCTGTTTTGTTCTCCACCAGCTTCTTGGTAGCAGCTAAATGGCTCGTTCCCCTGCTCTCGCTGCTAACTGTGTGGCCGTGTAGAGTTAGATTTTTAACATACACCTTTTTAATCAGCTCAAAATTATTACCTGCTATGATTGCCTCCCCCAAGCACCCCGATGTCCTTTGCAGACAGTAAATTAATCCAGATTTTATGTAAAGTTGCAGCTCAAATGTAAATGGGTTAGAACAGAGACAGTTGGGGCTCGTGAGGTAAAACTAAAGCTCATGTTAACATATTATCAGTCTTTCTATTCCAGCCTTACTGTAGTCACTTCACATTCTCTCAGGTAGGTCAGATCCTCAGAGTAAAGCGCTGCCCGTGAACTCCTCGCAGTTTTCTGGTTGACCCTGTTCTGTGAGATTGCCTCTTGGCACCTCCCTGCAAGCTGGATCTCAGAGAAGATGCCGTGGTGCACTTGAAGTGTACAGGGGAGCTAAAATGCCACAGTCATAAGAATATTCTGGCATGATGTGATGAATATTTCACAGTAGGAATATTTTTAGTGAGAGCTGTGTCTTTTCCTTGCGCTCGCCGATGCACTTACTCCGGCTCGGATCTCACAGTTGGAGGGTAAGGCAACAGGACAGGAGTCTTTGGTGCTTGTCACCACTCTTAGCCCAGGCCACAAACTGACCCAAACATTGTCTCAAAGAAGGACGAAGGTTTGACTGATTTCAGCTGACATTAACAGCCAGGCAGTGGAGCCTGTTTTCCGCAAGTTGTTGGTTTTTTTCCAATTTGAGGCAAACTCAACTCTAAGAACAAGAACTCTTCAACAAGCTTTCAGCCATAGTGGAAGGCATGTACAGGCTACTGTGTTAGTATTTGTGTGCTTAATGTGTGTGCGCGATCCTTAGCTTAGTATCAGTGCAAGGTCTTGAGGGGAAGCAACTGCTGATCGCTCACTTCTGCTCGGAGGCCTATCTCTCCCTTTGGTTGCCTGGCAACCCTTGTGTTTCTGAACGGGAGGGGTTTATTTTGCCCAGGAAAGAGGAAAAGATTGGAGGGAACCGCATGAAATGTGGATGAAGCTGTCAACATGAGATGCTTGCTCAAGGCTTAGCACTCTGGGATTCAGGGATGGTCAGGATCAAGGGATCCCTTAGTGCAGGGGTGGGCAATTCCAGGCCCCGAGGGCTGGTGTCCTGCAGGTTTTAGATCTCACCTTTGGTCAACACACCTGAATCACATGATTAGTGTGTTACCAGGCCTCTGGAGAACTTCAGGACATGTTGAGGAGCTAATTTAGCCATTTAAATCAGCTGTGTTGGTTCAAAAACACATCTAAAACCTGCAGGGACACCGGCCCTCGAGGCCTGGAGTTGCCCACCGCTGCCTTAGTGTTTCCTATAGGGATCTATTTAACGCACAAACAACACAGGGCCTTTGACTTGAGGTTATAAAAACATAACTGCGCTTGCTACATTCATATTTTAAAAACAATAGACAAATGTGTCAATCAGTTAATCTCACAGTAATTTTAAGAATAAAAATTAAAACTATTCAGAACCTACAGTCATATTACTAAAATCTATATCTCTCCCTGTCGGACTGCATATTCTCTTCCAGCTGAATGTTTTGAGTACTGCACGTCTAAAAGAGAGAAAAGAGAAAATGGCCTTGCAGGCAACACAGCATAAAAAAAAAACAAGTACAGAGAAAAATATTTACACAAGCTGCCAAGCAGACACCTTTTGAAGCAGTGTCTGCTGATAATGGTAATATACTCAAACATAACAGAAAATTAGCATTTTGAGTGACCGCTGGAACCTGTCTTAATTAGCCCTGAGATCTTGGGTTTGGTCTTCTCTTTGCTATTGATGTCTGTGCCGTGTCATCACGCCAAGAATTAAAAAGTCTTTGGAGAAAAAGCTGTGGATGCTTATGAGTCTGGGAAAGGATTTTAAAAAAATCTCAGAAGTATTTGAAATAATTACACTTTAAAGAAAGTCGTTTGAAGCAACTGCGAATTTGGGAGCGGCCAAGGATCGACCCTTTTAATGCAAATTTCACCACAGGATGTGCAGCTTGCTCTCCTGACTCCTGTGTCAATGTGAAGGTTAGCAGTTGGGTCAGGAACCAAACCCATATTTTGCATATTGTTGTGAACAAACAGGCAAAGAGCAGGCATCTGTATGTGCTTTGTAAAGGCAAATCAAAGATGGTTGGCCTCTTTAACAGTAGATGTGTTTGGCAGGATTTTTTAGGATAACAGTTTTAAAAACATGGACAAATCCACCAAAGAATGGCTCAAAAACAAAAAATGGACGCTATTAAATGATAAAGAGGACAATAGAATCCTGCTGAAATGTTGTCGGGGGATTTAATCCAGGCAACATATCCAAGAAAACCCTGCTGGAACTGACAGCAATCAGCAATTTGTGCTGAAAAGTGGATAAAGATTTTAGCAAGACCATGACAGAGAGCAGTGGATTAAATAAAAGACGCCATAGAGGTGCTGATTTTCTGCTCTGAAGAATGCCACACCTCAGGGTTTTAATGGTTACAAAGAGTCCAGTACTAGTAATATACATGAATAGCATACATGCAAAACTACTGTAATACTACCAATATTTCCTGTCCTGTCTCCTCTTGTAGTTCAGTAATAATTCATTTTAAAAAAAAACCTTCTAAGTCTGATCATCCAGAAGTGAGAAGCGCTGCTCAGACTCTAGTTCACAACCTTTCACGGGAGAATTTATGCTGTTGTGAATACTCGGGATGTCATTTTATGTCAGGCTGCAGGCAGTAGCCTTGATTTGAAAAGAAAAAAATACTATCGATCAAAACTGTCTGAGAAGTCACACTGTTGACAGTTGACACATTTCTGTTACCAGATGTCATCTGAGGTGCAGAAATCAGAGACGTTACGAGCGATGCTGAGACTCAGCAACTACAGTTCCTGAACTGTGTCGGGCAAATAAACAACAGTTACTGGAAAGACACTGAGTGGCCTGAGCCCACTGGAGAATAATTACAAATAAGCTATGATAAAACATCTTATTCCTTAGAATATTTCCCAGAGGGTACGAGAACAAGCTTATGACTATGAAAGACATTTCACATTCAAAATTGCTTTTTGTGTATTTCGGTTGGGCTTGTTTGTCCTGCACAGGAGAGTGAGGTCAGTTTTCATATTTTCTGAACACTGCAAACTGTCTGAGGATGCAGTGACTGCATCTCACGCACTCGCTGTGGCGCAGTTGTGTCATCTGAGTATACAACATTTTAATATCATTAACGATGTGGTGAGGTTATGGTGCTGAGAAAGCTCGTCTCTTATAGCGCTTGTTCGTGGCAGCGTTTGTGCGCCATGTGCTATTTCCAGCTGGCACATGAACTCGGCAGATGAACCCGGATCAGCTGTTTGTCCTCTAGGGGGGGAAAGCATTCTGGCTCATCTGATTGGCTAGCAGCTGTGTGTCACTCTGTGGATGTATGCGTGCGTTTTAATGCATATGCGAGTGCGAGCGTGTGTAAGTGCATATATTTGAAAAAAAAAAAATCTCCTTACAATGTGTGTGCATAATCTCTTTGCATCTAAATGTGTGTGTGTTGCAGAGGTGGGAAATACTATAGCTATGGTATAGTAGGTGGTTTTCCCCAGGAGGCGCTCTTAGTCAGCCTGGACCTCTGATTCTTCATTCATCACATCTCCATATAATTTACAGTACTGTGATTATAATCCTTATGCACTTCAAGCACAATGAGTTGGCTTTAAAAAAAATTTATTTATCGATTAGTCCAGAATAAAAAAACAAATCTAATCAAAAATTGATTTACGCAATTATTCCATTAGGTTGAGAGTTTTTTGGGATACTTGGCAGGGAGCGTGTCCAAGCGTCTTGTGTGGATTTAGGCTGTCTCGGTGTCTTCTCCTTCTTCGTGTAATCCCGGACAGAGATAATCTTAAGTGCCTAAAACTCTTTCTTCCACCCTCAAACGATCTTAAACGTGCAATGAAGATATTACACTGTCACCAGAAATCTCATTCGCGTCGTGATGGAATAAGCTATAAAGGGGCCCGATTGCATCACGTGGTCCCTATTAAAATGTGTTTGCCTTGCGCCGGAAGGAGAAATGGGGAAGGACAAGGGCACGGAGGGAGTGGCAGAAAAAGAGAGGTATTAGTTGGAGAGGAAGGCTCACCTTTCTTGTGGACATAAAGACTTCCATCTGTGAGATAGCCAGCACAGTTTTTTCTTCCCTCGCCTCTCACAGTGAGGGTCAGGAGTAAAATATTCAGGCACCCTATTTATTAGCTGCAGGCTGTCTTTCTGCTTTATCTCCATGTTCTCTACTTCTAAAGCTGGCGGCCGGCTAAAGGAGACTGCAGAGCGAGTCCACTTGTGCGTGTCTCTGCCAGCTCTGGTGATGATTTATGAGACTGTACTAGACTGTCTTACCACAGCAATGAACAGGGTGTATTCAAAGAAAAACTAAAGCTAATTTGAATATAATACTAGAATATAGCACTGCACTTGGCCTTACTCAAGCATTTGTCAACAAGAGCAGTCTTGTAAAACAAATGGAGTTTCTTGTAATTTTTTAAAGTGGCCTTTAGTAATAGTTCTCCAGCTGTTCTGAAGCTCTTTTCAAGGTTTTTCTTTAGGCATTGGCTGCTTTTTCACTCATTTAAACTCCAGTTCTTATATT
Source organism: Copadichromis virginalis (assembly GCF_057382275.1). Lineage (NCBI taxonomy): Eukaryota > Metazoa > Chordata > Actinopteri > Cichliformes > Cichlidae > Copadichromis > Copadichromis virginalis. The sequence goes on from NC_140619.1 coordinate 23,157,568, forward strand.
TGACCATTTTCAGAGGGATGTTTTTTCAGTTTGTTTGTTAAGCCACATAACAGTGACCAATGAATCATTCGAGGATAAAAAGAAACTGTCACGGCTGCCGGCGTGAGCCGTGTGGTGTAGGAGGAAAAGAACCCAAAATGCAGGCAGTTGACTGGTGATGAGAATGAAGTTTTATTTGCAGAAGTGGAGCGACTGAACAGGTAGTGAGACAAGACGAATAACTGAAAAAACCTAGACTGGGAAAACTAAATAACAAACCTAAGCATGAAACGGGGAGCGGACAATGCAGAGAGCCGTAGTTACACCGAGAAACACAGACGATCCAACGATGAACAGAAGCCAACACACACTATAAATACACACTAGGTAATGAGGAGATGACATGCAGGGGTGGACACAGCTGATACTAATGGACATGATGAGAGGCAGACCTACAAAGTAAAACCGGAAACACCCAGACTGTTTTGCAACAAAAACACAGGGACCTGAACGGAGCACAGAGGGGAGACACAGGTAGGGATAATAAACACGACAACCAACCCAAAGAATTAATACAGAATCAGAATAAACACCAAACACAAGATGAACCCAAAAAGAAACACAAAACGCTGGGTCAACGACCCAGGATCATGACAGAAACAACTCAAAGGGCAAACCAGCACTGCATCTAAACACAGCAGACAACTTAGCAAAGTGTTAAACTGTAATGCAAAGACATACAATTTCTTTAGCTGAATCTTTAAAAACTGCCAAACGCAGGAAATAGTATTTTTGCACCAACACTGTGATTCCCAAAGAACTAAAACTTGTCATGTTTGGCATACTTTTGTGCAGTGTGAAAAAAAATTTCAGGAAAGTGGAGAAGTCGAAAAAGCTGCAGGCCAAAAAGAAATGTGCATCAGTTGAACAGTATCTGAAATTCGTGCACATTCTTAAGAAACAAGAAAAAAATCCAGTGAAGACCTGACGGAGGACCAAAAGATGCATCTGGCCCTTCAGTTGTTCCATTTACTGTTGTACTGATCAGAAATGGTCTCTGTGGAGGAGGAGGGAGAAACAGGCTGAGGCATGCCAGATTACACAAGAACACCACTGAAAATAAGTGGCAACAGGTCTGATATATCGATGAATCCAAATGTAACATTTTTGGTTCAAATCATCATGTATGTATGGTCAAGGTAGAGGCATGACAGTGAGTGTTTGCAGCCATCTATAAAAAACAGGATGGAGGCTCTGTCATGGTTTGGGATGCATTTCAGTCAGTGGTGTTGGAGATCTTGTCAGAATTGATGAAATTATGAGCGCAGAAATTAATGAATGAATGAATCTCACTGGCAACAGCTTCACTTTTCAGCACGGCAATGACCCCAAACACACTAACGATGCAGTAAAAGCATTACTGGAAAGAAAAACACACCAATCCATGACACTATCAATCATGGACTCACCAGCCCAGAGCTCTGACCTCAACATTATTGAAGCAGTGTGGGATCATCTTTATAGAGAACAGAACAGAACACAGCCAACAGCCAAAGAAAAGCTTTGAACGTTCTTCAAGAAGCCTGGAGAATTATTCCTGAAGACGACTTAAAGAAATGACAAGAAAGTTTGCCTGGGAGAGTTCAGGCTGTGATGAATTGTAAAGGTTGTCAAATCAAATATTGACTCATACAAACTGGGTTTTTTTGTTTGTTTTTTTACCTTACATATCCTGTATTTTAATTATTTTAATTTCCTATATTCCTAGCAAAATGGAGAGAAATAGTTCAAAACAGTTTACACACCATCTAATATGTCTAACCTGGCCATGTCTTATATCTTAAAGGTGTATCAAATGTTTTGCATTTAATGTTATAATTTCTTAAGATTTTTTCTAAAAAGCCATAAATATTTTTTTTATTTAGAATAGAATAATCCTTTAAATGTCCCACTAGAGGAAATTTGGTTGTAACAGCAGCAAAAGAAAAGCACATATACAAACAGAACAGGACACCGAAAACAAACACACACAATTTTTACAGAAAAAAAATATTTACATGATGGACAATAGTTACAAAAACAGAGTACTGTACAGTTATTAAGATTAAAGTACAGATAAAAGTGGCAAAACCAGGTTGTAGTGTGCAGACAGAGCAGGCTACTGGAAGACGTTTAAATAGAATATTTAGAAAAAAGTACAGATTATGGATTGTACCTGTGCATTAAAAAGTAAACGGGTAACTTCCAATAAGTTCGTATATATAAAATGAGAAAAATAACAAGTTATAACAGTAGTAGTTGTTCGGTTGAATTTGAAAGCATGAATTGTTTAAAACAGGAATACACAACTGGTAGAAGCACCAGTACCTCAATTTTGTATTGTGTGCAACATAATAATTATAATATAGTACTTGAATAACGGTATTGATGTGTACTAATATTGCCTATATGAAAACAAATCCTCATATGCACCTAATTCATGTGCAGACTAAGTTATCACACAAGCCTTCCACGTTGCAACACTGTATCATTACCTGTGAAACACATGCTTACATGTGGGCCATTAGGGCTTTTCCACGGGGAACTTATTCTATTAAACAGTTTCCACTTGTGTTGCTACCGGTGTCACTGATGTGTTGCTTTTGAAATGGCTCTGCTGTGCTATATGTAACAACACTTTGTCTGCATGTCACTCAGAGCAACAGCAGGCTTTTTCCCCCCGTTCTGGTATCTCCCATGGCACACGAAGACCAAGAGATATCTCGCTCGAGTGTGTGTACTCTATATACGCATGTGTGGTGACTTTGTTGAGGTGCTACCGCACTGTCTGCTCTTAAGCTTTGCATCCCTCGGGCATCAGTGTTTTCCTCACAGCTCTGCTAGGCTTTAACAACGGGCATCCACAGCGGTGTCAAGACCCTGAAGAGCAACACTAGCTGTAATTGCATTGTGTTTGAAGTCCATGCTCATAGGGGGAGTGAGTGTACCTTATGTGTTTAACTGTGGTTCTGTGCATGTGTGTGCGCATGGATTTGCTTACTCTTGTGCAACTTTTTTGCTCTGTGTTTGCTCGTTTTGGAGCGGGCTCGTTCATTAGATCTGTGGGGAGATGCGCCTTTTTTGCTGACTATATTTGAATCAAAGCCAGAGGCTCTTACCGATCAATTGTATCCACCACGCCTATGTGCAGCTGATTGGCTCTGTGCAAAGCAGGCAGCCACAGCGTAACAGCAGCAAGTCATACGTCGATTTATTGTTCGCATCTTCCTCGTTTTCTTTCGAATGGCTCTTTAATTATGCAAAATATGTGTGAAATAGATTCTTTTCGCTCTAAAATCTCTTTTATTGCCTCTTGAATGTTAAAAGCAGTGGTGAGAAAAGACTTTTTTTTCCCTCATCAAGCTTATCATCCCGTACAGAAAAGGTGTACCAACAGATGTGTTTTCTAGTTGTCAGTAAGTTGCTCATAGATCAGTCAGAGCTCCTGGCTTGAGGCTGCTGTTTATCTTTACTTTCTATTTGGCAGGCACAATTTGCATGTTTTTATGCCTGACTACAGTGTTGCATCAAAGTAAGCCAGGATTCGGTCTCGGGAAAGGAGCTCATTCTTGTGTCAGTCAGTCATGTCTGGGACAATATTTCCTAATCGTGTTTTCCGTCTTTGTCTCAGAGCAGAAAGCCTTCTAAATCACTGATTGAAGCCAATATAAATATTTTTCTATATACAGCTGCGCAAAGTGATAGACGACAGATACATCAACACATCCTAATCTGTGTCTGTCTCCACTCTCCTTAGGTCTGGATGACTGTCTCCAGCAGTACATCAAGAGTTTCGAGCGGGAGCAGATGGGAGGAGAGCAGCTGCTTCACATCACCCATCAGGAGCTGGAGGAGCTGGGTGTCACCAGGATAGGACACCAGGAGCTCATCCTGGAAGCCGTGGACCTCCTCTGCGCCCTGGTCAGCCTATGATTTTAAATGCACAGTACTGGATGGAGTGATGGTCAACAAGCTCCTAGATATGCTTGTTATCTTCTTTTATAGCTATTAGTTAGTTATAGTTATTGCTGAGATAAAATAAGCTTAAAAATACACTCATTAGTCATTTTTTCAGGCACACGCGTTCAACTGCTCTTTAAGGAAAACATCTACATATAAAGATGAAAGCATGGCTCCGTCCTGCCTTGTATCAAAGGTTCAGGCTGGCGGTGGTGTAATGGTGTGGGGAATATCCAAGGAGCTGGGAAAGAAAGCCACTGGACTTCTCTAAGTTTCTTGCTTAAACTGTAAAAAGTCCAGGCGCTTTCTTTCCAAGCTCCTTAGACTACCATTACTGGGATGACGGAGAACCTACACAGACCGTGTGGGGAATATTTCCTTAGCACCAACTGAGCCATCCCATGTGCATCCCTTTGTGACCACAGCGTCCACAGTGTGACCACAGTGATGGCTGCTTTGTCATGTCACAAAGCTCAGATCATCTCAAGCTGGTTTCTTGAACATGTCAGTGAGTTCACGGCACTCAATTGGCCTCTAAAGTCAGCAGATCTCAATCTGGTAGAGCATCTTTGGGATGTGGTGGAATGGGAGTTTGACTTTATGGATGTGAAGCCAACTAATGTGAACCAACTGTGTGATGCTGTCGTGTTAATATTGACCAAAATCTCTGAGGAATGTCTCCAGCACCTTGTTGAATTTGTGCCTCAAAGTTAAGGCAGTTCTGCAGGCAGAAGTGGTTTCAGTCTGGTGTACCTAATAAGGTGACTGGTGAGTGTATGTATGTGTATATATGATAGGTGAACATTTCACCAAAGAACAATCATTGTCTAGTGCATAAAACATATGGAAAATCTGTTAAAATCAACTCATTTAAAGGTATCGGGTTCATTGATTAGCCACCATGTCAACAACCCTCCTGTAACGACATGTAGATGGATTTGACAAAGTCAGGGAGCACTATGAACTACTGCACCTGTTTGGATACCACAATGTATTATAGTTTCTTCTGGTTTTGTTTAGATATATAAAATAATACATTATCTAGATATATGAGATATCAAGTAAACTGCTGTTTTTTGTTAGGATAAAGTTATTGTATCCTGTTAAAGGTTTTAAACCATAGCTGGTTCTAGTGTTGAAGCTGATTTTTAAAAAGTACATTATGTGCAAGTAGGTTTTACAAGAAGATATTTGCTCCTTTTTCCCAGTTACTTTAAGATGTGACTATGAGTTTTCTTCTTTTATAACTCACAGAAATACTAACAGGTTCAAAGGTATATATGTTGTTTTTTGTTTATTTTCCTCCACCAGTTATTGATATTGGCTTAAGAAATGACTGAAAAAAAAAGAAAATCATTCAGGCCTCGCTTTGTGTGTACTTCCTCGGTCATTGCTGACTGTATGTGCAGTGGCCCTGCCCGGGATTAGAGAATTAGGGAGAATTAGGTGCTACTCTCCCAGAGAGAGAAAGCGAGGGTGAGAGGGAATGGGAGAGAGAGAGAGAATGTAGAAAGAGTATGCAGGATGCACCTTATCTCCCATGCACACATGGGTGGATTAGTTGGGGCTGTTTGAATGTGTGTGTGTGTGTGTGTGTGTGTGTGTGTGTGTGCATACATGGTCGTGTGTGTGTGTGTGCTAATCAGCACCTCTTCTCATTCAAATGTTCCAGTATGGGAATGAGAGTCCAGCAGTAGCGATCACCATATGTCCGGAAATTTCTCACGGACATAAATTCTGAGTATCAGACAAAATGAGCCACTGAAGCTACCGCTGTGAGTACTTTTACTTTTTATTTGTTTGGCGTCATTCCGATCAGTTGCACTGATAATTAGTGAGACTGATGAATGGGTCAGCGTCTGATGGGAAAGCACACACAGTCAGGCATGTTTAAATATAGCCCACATTTACCCGTTTTTATAGTGTACTTAAAAACAGCACAGAAATATTATCCAAACTGACAATTGTAATGCTAAGACTACAAACAGGCTGCATTGTGCACACACAGTTTTTTTTATGTTCAGAGGGATTAGTACCAACATTTTTTGGTATGTTTAGAAAATCTGGGTAATCTGTTGGCAGGTGTACAGCTTGTCTGATCATGCCACTGCTCATTCCTTGCCCAGTCTCTCTTGCAGGGACGTCGTTATGATTCCAATTATTTTGGCTAATAAAAAAGAATAAATAAACCCAATAAATCCAAATCTTTTAAAAAAAACATATTTAGTGAGGAAAAACTTGAGCGCCACAGCTCTGTGGTTCATGTAGATCCTGAATATTTGGACGATAAAAGGAAATGAAATGTCTGGTCATAAAGAAGAGATGAAGTTGGCTCCCATGGTTCAGCTGGGATCCCTCTCTGGTCTGTCTGTTGATCTTGATCAATGCAGGTTTCAAGAACTGACTGAGCTTTCAGTCTTGCTGTAATTGTAGAAACGTTCCTTCTTTTATGCCTGTGCAATCAAATTTTGCCCCCAGCGTGTATACTAAGTAGAATATGTGGGTAGTGAATTTTCAGCAAGCTGTGCTTGGAAATAACTTAAAAAAACAAAATTACTGCTCCTTCCTAACATGAAAGACAAAGATATTGGTGCCATTAAAGTTACAGGACAAAAATACAAACAAGTTTGTTGTACTGCAGTACAACCCTCACTATTTAATAGTGAGGGTTGTACTGCAGTATACATTATGTGTTCTGCTTTAACTGATTAATTAAATCGACTTTAACAGTCAGGCTACTTAGGCTACCTAAGTAGCTAAGGTGGCCATTTATGTGAACAGGGTTGTGGGAGCCAGGTTAATATAGCTCATATACTTCAGTATTTATATTTGTTGTTAAACTTGTTTTGTGTAATTAATAATTTAATAAGTAAATTCACGGTTATAATTGAACTAAAATTATTTTCTTGCATTCGTGTTGGCTTGGTTAAGTAAAACTGTGAATACATGTGCCTTAAAGGCTTGGTTTGTAGTTAAAATCCCGGGAGGGAGCCACACGGTTTTTCTACCGTAGTATGTTTGTTGTTGAGGATAACTTAGACCTGATTACTCCTGTAAGAAGATTTACAAGCTGTGGAATAAATTTTTGTTTGTATCTTTTCTCATCGGTGTCCCGTGGAAGTTTTTTCCTCTTCAAATAAACGTACACGAGAAAAGCACTGGAAAACTGGTCTCAGGACTATACAGGGGTGCTACTTAGATGCTACCTAAGTACCACCCTGCACCTGCTTTATCCTGCACTACCTAACGTTTGCCCTTTGTATCCTGTAAAAAAACATCCATCAGATCTAAACCATCAGCCTTATATAGGTGTGATATTAGCTCAGGATTTATCCCAAGGACAGCGATGCACTCTGGCTATCTGCGTGACAACTCACCTGTCTAAAAAGTTAAAAAGTGCATAGTATACATAGCCTTTAGGTTCTGACCTAACTCTCTCTAATTTTGTGGGTGGGGAATAATTAATAATTAAAGCTATTTAATTACATGAGTAAGTGTGTGTAACTACCTCTCTTCATTTGGAGACACCTGTGGGAGGATCCTGGTGCTGTCTGGTGCTACAGGTACTTCATAAACTCAGAGGAAAGACTTCCACAAACAGCTTTAAGCAACAAATCAAACCTTAGCTCCTGTAAATTTTTTTGTCTGAACGGCTAAATTCATTAGGCCGTCTGGTGAGTCATGTCACTCCGACTTGTTGGAGACTCTTTTTTTTTCAGTTTGTTATAAATGTGAAATTGTAGAGCAAATGACAGAAGCAAGAGTGACTATTTACTGAATGTGTCTGTGGTTTGAAAGATTTGTGTGAACTAAAGGCTGAGAAACTGTCCACTGGAAAACAAACATGTCAGTGAGAGCTTTTATCACAATCATCTATCACTTTTGCTCTTCATTAAGGAATTTCTTTCTCACTGTAACATGAGATAAGTTTTGGACTGAGCACGTATCTATGTATTGAAACAGCGGCAGCCATGAAAGATTCTCACTTTGACACTTTGGGTGAGTTTATGAGATTGATTGTGATTAGCTTTTCGTAACTTAACAATTAAAGTTGTTTTGTCATAATCTTCACTGATAATACATATTTTTTCTTTTTGTTTCTAACTCTCCAAATCTGCTTTTTGTCATTTCCTTTATTCTACTTTCATCTCTCCCTGCACCTCTTTCATTTGTGGGTCCTTCTCAGTGCTATCTTGTGACTGCAAAACAAAGTTAGTTGCAACATTTATTTCTTACCATGCTTACCAGCTCATGCTTGGTGTATTACTTGGTCTTTTAACTGTTTACCAAGTAGTTTGGAATAGACTTACAAAAGGGGCCATTACAAACAAATCAAGCTATATGTAGCTCTGTTTTTAAACATTTATTTAACTCACTGAACTGTAAATAGATGTCCCTGACAATCAAGGTTAAAAAAAATCACCGTTATATTAAATGCAGTGCTCAACAGTCACAAAAATTACAGCAGGACTTATTTTGAAGAGATGCAAAAAGCCTGCAGTAAAAATATAAAATTCATTGGTTGCACAGAATCCATCTGACTAATTTGAGCATTGAGGCCAAATCTTTTTGCAGAAAGCAACATGGGCACGATGGATATATTCTTTCTATGATTGATAGACATTCTACATTTTGGTGCAAGCATAGCGCAAAAGCTTTGACCGAGGAATCTGCAGCTGAGCAATACTTTACTTTTCAACAGGGTTTTATAGTTAAGTCCCTCTTTTACCCAAACATGTCATAAATGATGTGTGATTGTGACTCAGTGTACGAACAATAGCAGAAATACCAGCATAGCAAAGAGGCCACTCCAAACATGGCTGCTATGGTAACCACATTGACATGAATGGCAGGGGGTGGGGTGGATGGGTGGTACTCTAATGGCATCGCTCTCTTACTGTATTGATCTGGCACACTCTCTCCATCACACACACTCACACACACACACGCAAGCATTGCTAAAATTACTTCTCTCTTTCTCCAAAGTCAAAGTCATTCATGCGCTTTTATTCCCCCGCTTCATCTCAAGCGCTCTGTAGCCTGCAAAGAGCAGCACACAGCTCTAGACTGAATCATATGACAGCCTAATTACAGCTGTGCAAACACATTCACTCTATGTACATGCATGCATCTGCATTCGCACAGGAGATTATCCAGAACACAGTGTATGCATGACCCAGTTTCAGCAAGATGCATAGCTGGGTACGGTCTCTGTTCGTCTCGCTCCCCCCTTCTTGTCTTCTGCCTCTTTACTTCTTTAGTTGCCTCATCTCTCTCTTTCTCTCTCTCTGCTGCCACTGTGAAACCCTCCATCCTTTGTAGTCACTGTGGTCGTGACTGTGTAGAATAGATCTAGAGGCAGAGGAGGAATAGATACGTCTAGCTCAGCCTGTGGATCTGACTACACAAGGAGGTGTGTGTGTGTGTGTGTGTGTGTGTGTGTGTGTGTGTGTGTGTGTGTGTGTGTGTGTGTGTGTGTGTGTGTGTGTGTGTGTGTGTGTGTGTGTGTGTGTGTGTGTGTGTGTGTGTGTGTGTGTGTGTGTGTGTGTGTGTGTGTGTCATTTATGTCAGCAGGAATCAGGCTCCGTCATACAGGACATGACTTGAGGTGCCTTGGGATGCTGAGCACAGTGTGGATTAGTGGATGTGTGTATGTGTGTTTGTTTATTTAAAAGGGTCCCAGTGCAGTAATGGGCTACTCAGCCAGCTCAGTGTTTTTCTATTAGTGCAGTTAGTGGCTGTATGAATGATTATTAGTAATTCCCAGATGACATTTTTAAATTTCATGTAATTTCACCCGGAATAAGTTTTTATTTAACTCATGTTTCTTAAATATGATCTTTGCACATGATCAGCTAAGACTTGTGTAAAGATCATAGCTTTAAATAATAAGTATAAAAAAGTATTTAAAAAATAAATACTCTTACAAAATATACAAATATTTTTCAAACACTTAGTCTTCGAGTAAATTAGGCTTATCTATCACTAGCTACAGACATGTAAAAAGACTTTTCACAGACATCTCTGCAACCCAGTGAAAAACTAAATACACTTTGAGAAACATCTCAGACTCTACAGGCCTCAGTTAGCGTGCTGAGTGTAAAAGCTGATGACAGTACAAAGCCTTTTCTTTCATATACATTTTCTACATGGGAGTGGGGGAATAAAGATGAGATGTGTTGCACAGTGCCACATTTGGCAAAACAGCTCATACCAACTGTCGAGCATGGCAGTGGAGGGTGATGATTTCAGCTTGGTCTGCAGTGACAGCATCTGGGCACCTGACTGAAATCTGACCATGAGCTCATCAAAGAATTCTAGAGTCAGGTGTGACTCTAGAAAGTGACAGCATTTGTCTGACAGTAAAATGTTAGCTAATCGTGGGTTATGCAACAGAAAATTGATATCAAGTGCAGCAGTAAATCTACAATAGAATTAAAATATAGATAAAAAAAATAAAAGCATTTCAAAATCCAGACCTCAACCTGAGTGAAATGCTCTGGCTGGACCTTAAGAGAACTAAATGAACGAAGTGAAACGAGGTTGTGATAAAGAGAGGGCCAATCGTCCACAATGATGTGAGAAACTGATAAAGTATTCATTCAGAGATATCAGATGATACAGTTATTCACTGACTGTATATCATGTCTGTTATACAGATAAAGTATATTGGACTAAAATACAGACTAGCAGAAGGTGATAGCTAGCCTCACTATTCTTGAACAGAACAAAAATATGCATGTCAGTGCCTCTAGCTAGTCAGGTTAGCTTAACTTAGGAAAAAGCTAGCATGATTTTATCCAGAGTTTTTAAAAAAATCAGCAACCCAAAACCCTATGTATATATTTCCTCTTTCCAGACCTTTTGAAATATATATTGAAGGAAATTGCCTTCCCGGGTTTCCTCCGTGGCGTGAGCGATAAGCAGAGTTCTGTCCTTTCCTTCTAAGATTCCTAATTATTTAAAGTAACACTCAGGTATGCCATTCAGCGTGTTAGTACGAGCTCGGGAGCAGCTTGGGAGAACAAGAAAACAGAGACTGCTTTAGGTTGCCTTCCCAATCGACTCAAAGGTTTATTTGATACACAGCAGTTTATATAGAGGAAAAAAAAGGTTCGTGTGTCAGCTTTCCCAGTTCAAACCGGTACAGACTAAATAAGGAAACGTCTTCCTGCCTTGTGAGCAAAGAAGTATCCTGTGTGTAGTTTATCAGTTCAGCTATAATTTATGATCATCCCAGCAAAATACACTCCTAGACATAAAATACAGAGTTCTTTCATTAGTGAATTCTGAAACGAACCACCTAGCCTTTAACGAGCCTTTTCCAGGAGATAAAGAAAAAGGGAGGATGGGAGTAAGGAAGTGGTCTCATCTCTGTGGTGTTTTCGACCTTGGGGTACCAGCTTGTGAGTCCTACACATTAATTCTTGGGTCACAGAGAAAGAGAAAAACAACTAGTAGATGGGCCATATTGAGTAACAGTTTTCCTGTATAAAACAATATCCTGTAAATGCTACTATGGTATCAAAATACCTAACATATATACATATTTAGGTTTTTGTATATATGTATATATGTATGTCTTCTAATCCCTACATTAGCTAACTTAAGTTAAGCTCCTTGCTCTTTGGCAAAGCTCCTGACTCCACAGAAGGTCGTGACGTTTTTATCCAACTTCAAATTCTCAGGATAAACATATTTTCTGATGTCAGTTTGTCTGTTTGTCCTGCAGAACTACGGACTAGAGACAGAGAACCTCCGGACTCTATCCCACAAACTCAACGCTTCAGCAAAGAACCTCCAAAATTTCATCCTCGGCAGACGGAGGGGCGGCCATTATGATGGGCGAGCTTCCCGAAGGCTACCAAATGATTTTCTCACTTCAGTGGTGGATCTAATTGGTGCAGCCAAGAACTTGCTAGCTTGGCTTGACAGGTGGGGGATAACATATGGAGATTAGATTGTTTTTTTTTTTTTTTAAATTACAGTGTTAATGAATAAATGAAATTGCAAATATTTAAAAAAAAAAACACCAAATGCCAATATTTCTCAAAAATTGTTCAGGCAAACATTTTTTCTCTAAAATTGTTGGATGTTTTGTTTTTACACAGCAGAAACATTTCTCAGGTTATGATCTCTATTATTCTTTATTTTCTTAGGTCTCCGTTTGCCAGTGTGACAGAGTATTCATTACTGAAGAACAACATTGTGCAGCTCTGCCTAGAATTAACCACCATTGTACAACAGGTGCTTTCACACACATTCCTGCAAACATCACACAATACACCATTTCCATATCCATTAAAATAAAGGTCATGATTTGAATTTAAGGGTCAACACTAGAGCAGGATTGGATTGGAGACATCAATATGTATAGAGCTTTTGTTGCCTACAGCTGGTTTCTATAGATTTGAGCACGTGTGCAACTTACATGCATTGCCACAGGCTGTTTGCAGCATGGCTGATGGGACGAGTGGCTCTCAATAAAAGCCTTAAGCAACATTCTCATCGACTCACTGTTAGACATCATCCCTTGCCTAACTTAGGCTCTGTTGAACAGTGAACCAGAGGTCTCTCATCCCTATAATTCCCTGTCCTCCTTCTGCTTCCCCTCTGGCTCGATTCCTCATGTTAATGCACCACATTGCACACACACACACACACGCACACACACACACACACACACACACACACACACACACACACACACACACATCCAGCATACTCACTCTGGTACTTTAGCCATCTCATTGTTTGGACAGAAACTATGTCTCCTCTCTTGGACCCCATTCATATCCTCCCAGTAAGAGCCTGCTTAGAGTGTGTGTGAGAGTGTGTTTGTACTTGTGCCCAGAATGAGTCCTGGAACCGAGCAGATAACACCCATCCCCTGTTACAAGGGCCAAAGAAGAGCGAGGAGAAAGAGACCACCGCAGGTCCACAATGGGCCAAATGAACATGTGGCTGCCAGGGTGCAGCGAGACAGACAAAGGTGGCAGCGCTGTCCGTACTAATGCATCAGACAGATTAATTAGCTGCTACCGTGCACATCTGGTGGATTCAGTGGGCTGGCTTCTCAGAAATGCATTACCTATCAGCTGTCGGTGAATAACACTCCGTCAAGCTTCAAATAAAGTCATTTTATAAATCCAGATATGAATTTGATGCTCCAGACCCCAGAGTAGATCTAAAACTCGTCACTCTACTGTCAAACATAATGCAGAGGGGTTGTAACAAAATAGCCAACTGCTCAGGTCCACATGCCTTCCATTTCTTCCTGTTGGGCATCTCATTTCCTCCTTTCCTCAATGTTATATTTGGACTAGAGAAAGACACTTGAGCTGGAGTGCGGATGTACACATCGATGTTTTCTTAATGTGTTCCTCTTTGTTCTTTTCTACAGGACTGCACTGTCTATGAGACAGAGAATAAAATTCTTCACGTGGTAAGTTTTTCTTATAATATCAGCGACCATTCAAAGTTGTCAGTCAGTTTTTGGGGTCAACAATGAACTTTCATGCTCAACTAGCTTTACTTCATTGTTGCACTGTCACACATGTGGTTACAGCACACATGAAACTGCAGCGCGTGGTAATCCGCATATTTCCAAGCAGCTGGCTCATTGCACAAACCTGCCATCTAGTATTTGCAAGAACAGAATTTCACATCTACCGGCAGACTTCTGCACCGGTTTTGAGAAATTAAAGCATTTAGAGAAAATCTGTGTGTGAAACAGAAAAAAAAAGTATTAGCTAAACTGGTGCATTTGAGTGCGCTTCAGTTAGACGTTTGTGTTTGTGTGTGGGCGTGTGTGGGCATGTATGTGCGTGCACTTCAGCGTACTGTTTGTTTTTGGTCGAGTGTGTGGCACAAATTTGTGCATGTTAAAGTGCAAATGAGCCCGAGGCCTTCTGAAAGCTTCAGTATGTGTGCGTGTTGTGTGTCCATGCGCGCAAATGTGTGCATCCATGACGGAGAACTGTCTGCATCCACGTGTGAAACGGACTGAGCAGCCAGTGTCTGATTTGGGTTGACAGTTGGTTTAGGACACTTCCTGCTGCCATTCAAGGTCAGGTGGAGGAAACCAAATGAAATGTTAGCAGGGGGAGCTCACAGAAAAAACTGTTGACGCATCTTTTGGCAAAGAAAACGCTCAAGGAATGCATATTTTTGCACATGCACATTGGATACTCTGTAATCCATAAGCTCTTTGGTTGAGCTGTCATTTACCTCTGCTGTTACAGCCCCAATAATGACACAGGACAATGACATCAGGCAAATTCAAATATTTAAAGGGCTCCATTGCACACGCAGTTACATGCTCACAGCCATCAGTGCCCGACTAAGGGCCGCACATGATTAAGTCTGTTATGTGCGGGAGGTTTATGTGTGAAAGAGGGAAACAGCATGAAGAGCGAGAGAGAGGAGGAGCTGTTTGTTTTTAGATCCAGCTTCCTCGCAGGCTCTTATTTACTGTGAGTTTTCCACAAAGATGAAGTGAAGGTGAGATAAACCATGCAGGCACACACAACAAACACAAATATCCAATCTTATCCCCTGTTTTTGAAACAGAATGGCACTTATATTTGGACTTGGACAAGCGCACTTGTCCCCAAAAAAGTTTTTCTATTGCACTGCTAGGTAAAAAAAAATAGGTTAGTTCTAGCCAGTGTGTTATGTTGACTCGATGGAATTTTATTGTAGCTGGAAACTGAATTAGAGGGAAGAAAACAGCATATTTCTAACATTTGAATCCTAGTGACCCCTGAAATTAAAAATTATTTACTTCAAAATAACAGCAGCCAGATGTGATTCAGTATAGATGGTAACTTGGTACATTAAAGTGCGTTTCTACTCTACTAGAGCACTCAAAGCACTTTATAAAAAACAGACTATTTACTATTTATCTCCGATTGTTTAGATTTGACCTCCAGGTATAGCAGGGGGATATAAGTAGCATCTTCTCCACCACATAACCAGCAACAAGCTGGTTTATGTCTGTTTGTTACAGCTTCTACTAAAAGCTACCTGTTTCTCAGATGCAGCAAGGATGTTCGCCTCTTCAGCCTCACCCTTCTTCAGCAAGGTGCACTTAACTCACAGGTGCTTCTTCAAATTTTGAAGTAGAGCATGTTAGCGGCTGACAGCAGCTAACAGACTTATCATCACCCCAAGCAAGACTCTTTTTTTTCTCTTTTTTGTCTTTTGACGCAACAATGGAGACAGTAACAGATTGACTGGAAACATCATGTTGCTCATTTCAATGCAAATGTAATCTGAGTACTGCTGCTTTGTAACATGTTACAGACAACATTGCACAAAGCTTCAAAAAAACAAGCAAAGCAATAAAAAAAATAAGTAAATTAAGTAAGCTTTTAGTAATTTGATCATATTTATAACTGAAGATTTAGACTGGGCTCTCTGATAGAAAACGAGTTAAACACACCCGTGAGTAACACTGGTTGATTAATTACATTTCCAGCGGGCTCTTTTTCATCCAGAGCTCCAAAACAGTGGAGCAAATGTAAACATACCATAACTGTAGGACACTGCGATACTATAGCCTATCGTAACAATCTCTATAAATATATGATTATTCTAAAAGGAAATGCTTTAAAGGGAGTGATTCTTCAAATTCTGCTCTCATTTCGGTCTGAAGTCTTACTTACAATGCAGTCATTTCACATAACTGGGTTTACAGTTTCACTCAAGTATTCTACTGTATGCATTTTGATTCAGACAGACATACAGTATCTAAGAGTCTCCAGTGTATAGCCAGCATGGGGATTACAGACTGTTTACTGTAGTGATAGTTGTACCTATCTCAGCTTCTGCTCAATAATGCA
Organism: Copadichromis virginalis; assembly: GCF_057382275.1. Lineage (NCBI taxonomy): Eukaryota > Metazoa > Chordata > Actinopteri > Cichliformes > Cichlidae > Copadichromis > Copadichromis virginalis. Next base: position 23,173,392 of record NC_140619.1, read on the forward strand.
AAACTCACTGCTACTCTGTTCTCTTTTAGACCACGGCCTGCAGCAATCAGATGGACAAGGATAGTGTGCGTGCGTGTGTGCGTGCGTGTGTGTGTGCGTGCGTGTGCGTGTGTGTGTGTGTGTGTGTGTGTGTGTGTGTGTGTGAGAGAGAGAGAGAGAGAGAGAGGGAGATAGAAAAGAAGAGCTATAAGATATGAATATGTGTGAGTCTGTGTCTGATGGAGCATGAAGTGTGTATGAGTGAGTGTTTTTTGTGCATGCATGCATAAGGATGAGAGGAATTACATAAGACTGTCCTAGTTGTGTGTTTTCCCTTTCTCTTGTTTTCTTCCCCTTTCCTCCCGGACTCCCGCTCCCACCTCCCTGCCTTTCTCCTTCTTTCTCTCTCTTCCTCTTCCCTTCTCTGCCTCTCCATCTTTCGCTCTGTCTTGGTTGATACTTGCTGCAGTGTGTGTGTGAGTATGTGAGAGACCATGCATGTGCAGAGGATGCATTATGCAACCGTGCTCGGTGTGTACATGTGCATGAGATAGAAGGCGCGAGTCGATGAGGATGAAAGCACATGAGAGAATGGGAATAAGAAATGTGGTGGTGGTGCAGTTGAAGGAGGGGGATTCCGCCAGAGCTTAATCCGTTTGGCAGTGTACTATGTCTGGCTTTCTGTTTGACTGCTTTTAAATCTCACGCCAGCCAGCCACATAAGTTAACCTCCCTATAATCTGTGCTCTGGTGCTGAGGAGGCGTGTCAGATCAAGGTCCAGGGTGTCAGAGCTAGAGGAGCTGAGAGTAGCCGCACTGGTGGCCTTTTTGTCTCTCTACTCGGCATTAATCCCGGGTTAGGACTATTAGTCTAATGATCAAAGAGGAGCACAAGTACAGCCCCAATATTGTCACTTGAGCTTTAGCTTGGCATGGCTCTATACACGGGATTATAAATGCACCTTTTCTCATTGTTTCTACCCCTAACCAACCTTTAAACCCACCCTCACTAAAACTCAAAATGCTGTTTGGTGCCTGAGCTGGGTATGCCATTACATAACGTGAACATGCTGGCTAGAACATAATATTACTGTATAAACATAATACTAAGCAGACAAGGCGATCTTTAAATAAGTGACTCAGAAAAAAAGATGCAGGTGTGTGTGAGAGACAGCATCACATAGCCAGCTCGCCGAAGATTCTCCACCTTTTTCTTTCACACTGAATGAATCATAGGCTGTGAGCTGTACACACACACCGTGTGTATCACATGTGTGTATACTGAAGATCTCCTCTGTTCGTTTCGTAACTGTAATCTGGTAATTGCTCATTAGGACGTAGATCAGAAGATTATTTCATACAGGGTTCATCACTGCCATGCTAGTCACAAGCATACTGTAGCTGTAGTCTGTCTTCCATGTATGCCTGTTACATTTCAGCGTGTGTGCATGTGTGCTAGCATGTGTGTATGCACTACAAAGAGATGCTATGAAGGAGAATAAGCAGGGTAACAGTGTCTGTAAACCACCTGCATTCAATCAACTAAGATTAGAAGGCAAAGATAAATGAACTTGCATGCGTGACCGAGCACACAAACAGCCTGAAATATAGTCAAGGTTTATTTAGAACAGGCAAGGTGAGGCAATGCTTTTTGTGAGTGCTGCTTGGATTGGGTAATGTTGTTTGTATTAGGAATAGGCTTTAAGTGCAGTGTGGGGAAAAAATACAGCAGTTTTACAATTTTTCTTTTTTTGCTTGTTTCATTGATATCCAGGCAAATGTTACTGATAAAAAAAACAAATGGAAACTGTGCTCTGTAATTTAGACGTTAGAAAATGTCAACTGAACACCTCAGGCTGGCTAGTACGGCTGATGTGTTGTTCTGTCTGTGACGGTGTCTTGTGGGCATGCCTGCGGGCGGACTGTGACAGGAAACAGTTTGTGCGCTGGATTGATGGAAGTGGCGACGTGGAACAATCTGATGAAATAATGTCTGTTTCACCTCCTCCAGCTAGGTCACAGCATCCCTTGCGGCCCAAAACCAATCTCAATAACTTTCTGTCTTCCTCTTTTTCTGTCTTTTTCTTTCTTCCTGTCATTTTCCCTGCTCTCTTTGCCTCCATCTTCAGTGTAAGACCTTAGCAGGGATATGCGATCACATCATCTCTCTGTCGTCAGACTCTCTGGTCTCTCAGTCTGCCCATCTGGAGGTGGTCCACCTTACCAGCATCATGCCAAACGAAGGCCTGGTGAGGACCTCTTTGAAGATGCACACAATCAAACAAACTAAGGCTGTTTTAAAACTGCATATATCAACAAGTACTTTATTTCGACAATCGATTAAATTATATTTGTACTGTGAAAGGCAACCTGTAGTTGCATAGCATCTTCTAACCTAAAAGTCTTCCAGGAAGCACTTATACAGCTCTTAATTTACATTTTCCAGGCTCCAGGTCTTGGTTTATTTTTTGCAAGTATCGTAAAACTGTAGTCTCATAGAAAGCCCAGTCAAGTAAGAGTGCAGAATTTGGACCGGCGGTTTGAGTGTTTTGGTGGTTCTTGGCTATCCGGAAACTTTGTGTTAGCCTTTCCTTTAAAATGATCCATCTGTACAGTTGAAGTCTCACAGCAAATATTTCCTAACTAGGTCTGAAGTTCTCACTTTTCAGGTCAAAGGATAAATATGCAGCACTGTGCAGAGGTCTTGAAAATGCCAAAGAAGTTCTAGACAAAAAACTTGTATCCTGCCATTGTGTGCAGTGCATCCTGGACAAAAGTCAAACTGGTAAGCCTAAAAAACTATCTACAGCAGACGAGAAGTCATGTCCTTAAGAAATAGGAAAACCTCCAGCAAAGACCTGACAGAAGACCTGAGAAATGTATCTGGTCCTTCAGCTGATCCACCAACTGCTCACTGAAGCCTCATCAGAAATGGTCTATGTGGTAGGGTGACTGTCAAGGAAGGATGTAAAACAGAGAGAAACTGATAGCAAATTACACAAGAACTGGACTGAAAATATGTGGCAACAGGTCTGATGGAGTGATGAATCCTAACTGGAAATTTCTGTTCAAGTAATTTTCAACATGTATGTACACGGTGGAGGCTCTGTCGTGGTTTAGGCTGCATTTCAAGCCATTGGTGGTGTCTTATCTATCAATCTTGTTCTTCTTCTTTGATCCCTAGCTGGCGTTAGGCCTGGATCGGCTCCTAAGCCAATACGCCAATGGTGGGTGCCAATGGATGTCGAATTTCCTTCACAACTCGTTTCCATGCATGACGATCGTTGGCGATTGTCCTGGCCTTGTCGAGATTTATTCTGCAATCTCTGACGTCATCTTCGACCTGTTTTAGCCATGTTTTCTTTGGTGCTATTTGTTGGATTCTCCACTGGGTGGGTCGTTTACACCAGAAGAGTTGGTGTGGTAGTTGGCTCGCGTCCATTCGACACACATGGCCAAACCATCGCGATCTGCGTTTTTGAATTTGCTCCTCGATTGGTGGTTGGTTGTCGCACATCCGTCGGATGTCCTCATTTCGAAGGCGGTCTCGAAGTGATACTCGCAATATTTGCCGAAGGTAACGCATCTGGAAAACTTTGAGTTTGTTGAGGTCCACTTTGAGCACCGTCCACGTTTCGGATCCATAGAGTAGAATCGGCAGGATCAGTGTCCGGAAAAGGTGGATTTTGCTCGGGATGGAAATATTGGTTCGCTTCCGGTGTCTTGTCTATAAGGTGTCTGATTGGCAACAGCTTCATTTTTCAACGTGGCAATGATCCCAAACACACTTCCAGTACAGTAACAGCATACCTGTGTAGAAAATCACACAATGGACCTCTATCAGTCATGGATTGGCCTCTACAGAGCCTGGACCTCAATGTTATTAGAGCATTGTGGGATCATCTTTACAGAGAACAAAGCAAAGGGCAGTCAACGTGCAAAGAAGAGCTTTGAATGTCCTTCAGCAAGCCTAGGGAACTATTCCTGAAGACTACTTGTAGAAATTAGAATAAAGCTTGGCTAAGAGAGTTCATGCTGTATTAAACAATCAAGTTTGTCAGTATTATGCAAACTCTGTTTTTCCCTTATATTACTGTGTAAACCGCTCATAAACCGGTGCACCTATTTCCCATTTATCTAGCAAAATATAAAAACACGAACGGCAGCTCAAGACTTTTGCACAGTACTGTACATATGATGTATTTCCCTGTGTACTCTTATACTAAATCCACCCTGCCTACCTGTGTTTGCTTGCGCTTCAGGGGATGTATATAAAATCAACATATGATGGACTCCATGTTATCACCGGAACCACAGAGAATGTGAGTTTTTGCTTCACTCATTTGAAAGGTTGATGCTCCACCAACCCCAATATAACACCGATTTTGTTGCCTCAGTATTCGCCTAAATTTGTTTCCATTGTCTGTTTTTGTCCTCCATTTTTTGCCTCTGCAGTCTCCAGCAGATCAGTGTAAGAAGATCCATCCAGGGGATGAGGTGATCCAAGTCAACCACCAGACAGTGGTGAGCTAAAGACCTGCCAAACACAACACTGAAGGCATAAAAAATTACAGAAAAGGTCCTTTCCATTTGTTTCCACCGTGACTGCAGTCTTTTGTTCCCATTATGTGCTATGTTAAGGAGGTGCCAAGGTACATAATGTCTGCCGGCACCACCACTGCTGCCACCATGGTGCTTCCTGTCCTGTGCCTGTGTTGCTATATAGGCTAATTAGGCTAGAGGCAGGAGCAGATTATAGGGCAATTGTTAGAAGACCTTTATTCAGACCAGTGTGATTATCTGCTCACTCTTTCTGGAATTTCTTCCTATTGTCAGAAAAAAAAAAAACCCTGAAGGAGGCATCCTGTTTGAAATGAGAGCCCATGTTCCACTTTCATATGTGAAAAGCTGTATTCTGCCTATAACTCATCACATCAGAGAAAAGCAGAGAAATGGGCAGCCATTTTAAATGGAACGATGGCTTGTGAGGGCATGTGATTGAACGTGCCTATCTATTGCCTGTGCTGTCAGCTCGGGCACAAACAATTTGTTCCAGTGTTTATATGAGTTTTCTGAAGGGGGGAGTGTTGTGTCTGTGTGCAGACGTCTTTTGTCTGCTTTTTTCCCCATATGAATTTCCTTGTGCATCTTGATAGGTGTTGCTCATGCGAAAGCATGCATGCAGGGGCTTGGGAGCGGTTCTGATTGACATGTGAGGGAGGTAGGTGTTATCTCTGTCTCTCTCTCCTCGGGGTGACGGTGCAGATCGCACCCTGCCAGGCTCTCAGCTCCAACCCTTCATTACTCCCTCAGCTAGACCCTCACCACTCTGATACCTCACTCTGGGGTAGGAGATAAGCAGTGGGGGAAACAGAGGTGTGTGTGCGTGTACGGTGGGGGGGGGCTGAAGCATTTGGGGGAGGCTGAGATGCTGAGGCAGAGCTGGGAGAGTTGGTGGGAGGGAGGAGGAAGTAAAGAGGGACTTGGGGAGAAGAGTAAGGGGATAAAAGAAAAAGAGAAGAGGGGGGGAGAGACAGCAGAGGGAAGTCTCCAGTCAACACAGCTCTTCGTTCAATCCCAAATTGAGCTGCTAAAGAGTAAAGACGGATACACACCACCAGTAAACTGTAACTGTCAACAGCAATTGATAAGTTCATCTTATCAGCCTTCAAAGTTAAAATTACATTAGTGTGAATATGGATCGTACAAATTCCGTTACATTATGGAATCATCATGTAGGCCTATTAAGCAACAACGCTGCCTTCGTGTCTGTGAATGAGGGTTTTTGGAGACTCACTTCAAAACAGGGAGTTGTTTTTTTTAGCTCAGCTCGTTTTCTGAGGAAAAATGTGGAATTTGCTCAAATAAAAAACTGATTGTTTGAAGAGGCAGCATAATTATGTGGAGGTAATAGCATCTGGGAAAATAATGAAGACCCCTGGGATTTGAAAAAAGCTCTCCAGCAGCAGTTTATGCTCTGTTATTTTGGTAGGTCTCTCCCTGCTTCCCTTTGCTATCTGTGTATTTGGATAAGAGAGGAGACCTAAACTGGGCTGGTTACCAGTAGCTGTGTGAGCCCTTGTAGTTTACAATGCACTATGTTGCTGTGGAGCTTAAAGTCATGGAAGAAACAAAAGTTTAGCTTGATAAAAGTCGAGTTCAGCTCACTCGCAGTTTAGCTGCATAAAAATCAAGGAAAGGAAATCGAACCACAGTCTTATCAACTCATGTAGCTTCAAAACTACAGACACGACAGGATTAGCTTAGCATAGCTAAATCAGGTGGGGGCAGCGTTTGCTTCAACAAACAAGATATTGCACTAATTGTTAAACTTCAGAAGCACTGATATAAAGGGGGTTTTTTTGTTTGTTTTTTTCTACATTTTGTCAGATTTGAGCTACCTGTTTCCACCATTTCCCAAGTGATTACACTAAGCTTGGCTAATTGTTGTGTGGTTATCACTTCATGCTAAACAGTTTGCTAGCAATCAGCTCAGCAGCCAAGCACGACAAGAATGTCCCAACATGTTGAAGTTTTCCTACTATAAAAGAGGCCAAAATGCTTAAATGGTAAATGTTCTGTGAGCGTACACAGCTCTTTAAAGCTTTGTCTAAAATGAGTCGACTTTTATTTCAAATCAGGAGCTGATTAATGTATCGTAAACAAGATTTAAAATCTGACCAGAGATTCAAAGCTAGCTTTCGATGCTTGAAGGTGTTTAGATGACAGGAACTATTTGTTTCCACACTTCTGTTTGATAAATGTCCTTACCCCTCGCACAAGGATTTGAGCTTGAGCTCAACAGTTCACATTGGTAAATTACAGCACAGATGAATGGCCCCAGTTTTAGTGTGTCCAGGAATAACCCCTTTTTGGTTTAAGTGGCAGGAGAGAACAGACAGCAGTAACTCACTTTGACCCAGGCTCTTCCTGCATTTGAACACTGACTGAACTCAGAGCTCTGAACTGGAGAGGGGGAAAGTGGACGCTACAGGCCGACACAGGCCATCATTATGTCAGGAATAAGGTCAGAGCAGCTCTGTCTCTGTGTGTGGCTGAGTGTGCATGCGAGTGTATGTGGCCTCTGCGGACATTTACAGTGGCTGAGACCAGTGTAGCCAATCAATGGCCTGACGACTACTTCGAGCTCTGGAGACAGGCCGGCCAGAATTGCTGCAGTCAGCACTCCTTTCTCTCTCTCTTTTCTGCATTCCTTAGGCCTAACTATACTGACTAAGCAACCCTCTATTTAAATATGACACTTCTTCTAGACCAGTGGGGCCACTGTGGTCAGTTTTTTGCTTTACTTAAGGCTACAAAGTTTAGCATTCAAACACTCTGTGTTGCAGCTTGTATGTTTGCAACTATTAAATCGGAACATTTTTTCCTTTTAGGTTAGACGTGCTTGTATTAGACTACATCGAATTTTAGCTTTGAGTTAAATAGCAAACTCTAAACTAATTTGGTAACTAGTTTCAGAAATTGCAAATTAGAGGTTTATTATAGATGGTATTACATGCACACCTGTGGGTTCTTTCCGGGTAATCTGACTTGCTTCCACAGTAAAAATGCATATTGGTTTAATTGGGGATTCTAAATTGGCCATAGGTGTGAATGTGACTGTAAAATTTTTCTGTCTCAATTTGTTAGCCCTGCCACAAACTGGCAACCCTGCCTTTTGCCTTATGACAGCTGGCATAGGCTACAGCAACCCTGTGACACTGAGTGCAGAAGAAAACGGACTGAAAGTCAACTTGGCTGGAAATCATGCTTGGAAAGTTTTCGGATAAGGCCAGGCACTAGTGAAAAATAAACTTAGCTGTCCATCACTGCGTGTCAACTAACCAATTTTGACCAATCACATTAACAAATCTTACAAGACAGACATACCAGAGAGTGAAAGCAGGTGATATTTTGAAAGCTAGCAGGTACTATTTAGGTAGGTATGAAGTTAGCATGTTAGATAATTCTATCTTTGTAGGGAATATTTGTGTATAACATGAATGGAACTGGCTGGCAGTGATGATATCTATCTATTGGACATTTAAAACAGAAGTTCCTCACAGGATGCTGGTTTGTCTAAGCTGTATACTAGAGCTGCTCCAGTGGCTTTTCTAATAATTTCTTTCATACTATTATTACTCTCTGTCTGGAAAAAAAAATGTATAATATGTCCTAGAAACATACACTCTTTTGGACAAGCAGTATCAAAAGCATGTGTGTGGTGGTTTGCAGCAGCAGTCAGTCCTATATCTGCTGCTGTGCATGGTGGTTTTCCACAACAGATTCAGATGAGCCTGATTCATTGTGTAGCAGTTTGCAGCAGTCGTTTCGGGAGCCTGGTATGTGTGTTTCTCAGGTGGGCTGGCAACTGAAGAACCTGGTGAATGCTCTAAGAGAGGACCCATGTGGAGTCATCCTCACGCTGAAGAAAAGGCCCCAGAACACCCTGAGCTCCACACCAGCTCTGCTCAGGAACGTCCGCTGGAAACCACTGGGCCTGCAGGTAAACACCAGCACAACTCACAGACGCATTAATGTCTCGCATGCTGACCGGACAAACGGTCAGACTCAGTTTGAAGAATTACTGTGACTAAAATGTGAACGGAGATGTCAGAAACTTGTATTACTTGTATTACTCCCCTTCTGTTTAGTCTCATGCATCCTTATCAGCACACTCGACAGCTACAGTGTAAATTCACATGTAGTAACCTGTGTAGTACTTCCATCTTTGACTCACTCTCACTCTTGCTTTTACTGCCCACACTCTGCATTCTGCTCCTGGCATTTTAAACTAATATTGTTTTAAAAGAAACTTATTCCCTGATTGACCTTGTATCAGTCCTTCCGTTGAGCATTTAAGAAATCTTTTTTACCATTTGCCACACTGCTGGCAGCGTTCAAAGCCATTCACAAATGCGTAGGCAGCTAATGCTCAACCTGAAGAGAATTTAGGCATACAGAAGGCTTGCTTTTTTTTTGTTAAACAGCAATAATGCTAAAAAATCATAGCAGTGGAGAGTAAACTACCTAATTAAATCTGCACTTTATTTCGATCTTGTGTAAAGGATGTAAATAGCGCAACGTGGCCTAAAGTTTTATGCTGGAGAGAAAGAGTTTAGGCAACAAAAGGTCATCCGAGGGGTCCCCATCCCACTCCCCTCCTGCTCACATTCAGATTTATTGAGACTTTAGTCCCGATTCATTCAACCTTTGCCCCAGAGATCGTCTCGTTGTCAAAGACGAGTAAATTTTTAATGTACTGTAGATCTTAAAGGTGGAACGCCTGTTTGAAGTCTCGCAGCTCGTAGTGGGTGTACACATTTCACTTAAGGGCAAATACTTTGTTAATCTGTCACTCGCCGCCCAGAAATATCACTGAGCAATTTAGGCACACAGAAAGAACGAGCTGTGCCGAGACGGACGGAGGGGTGAGGCGAGGGCTAGTCTGATGCTGCCTGAGTGCTCTCTGAAGCGCCAAATGTTTTGTCAAGATCCTGTGTTGCACGGCTGCTATTTTTATCTCAGCATCAGGCTAATTCATTTACATGCTACATGTATGCTTTGATCTCTGTTCAGCTGCTCTTTAGCTTTTTGAGGGTTTTTTTGTTTGTTTTTATTTTTTCGTATGCTCCTTTTTTATTCTGTGCTTTCTATGAGCATATAACTGCATTATTAGGTGGCATGCATGCAAGTGTATATTTATGCAGAACTTGCAGCTTCTGGGTAGCGATGTGCAATAGCGCTCAACTTCATCACCACAAGGTGAAAGATCATAACAAGGTAAAAGACTCTTCTCGTTTCCAGGTTGCTGCCTTGTTATCACGGCCCCCGAGTTGTCATCAGGAGCCTATTGTTATATTTATGCAATAGCAGGGGATTGTGGGAATTCTACTCTGATGGACTGCTTAGACATAAACGCGCCATGAGGGGCCCAGATCAGAGCGCAGAGATATCTGCTGGAGAAGAGAAGAAAGGAGTGTTTTAGTTTTGTTCTCTCTCAGAAAGACTGGATCTCTTAATTATTCATAAGCAACTACAGGCAGCTCCACTGGCTCTGAAACAAGAGCTGCTACTCAGCAAATACTGTAGATAATTCACTGAATCCAAAATATCTTGCTAAACAGCCTGTTTGTGTGTGAGCATGTGTGTGTGTGTGCGGTGGAGAGAGGTGGGTGTGCGCACATTGCTGAGCTTGGCCGCATGCACGCTGGTCCATCTGGGTGTCGGAGCAAGTGTGTTACTGTATGTGTTTGTGCATGCATGCGGAGAGATGATTCCCCGTCATCGGACCCGTTGCTCCTTTGAGAGGCGAGGGAACTGGGTCACTTCACTGTGTAAGTGCTGGTTTTTGGATGCATTACTGTACATGCACGCTTCCAAATCAAACACACATAGAGAAGACATGCGCACTCGCACCTCTGAGCTCAATTTTGGAGGATGAATTGTAAGGGCTGCGAAGTTTAGCTGAAATGTGGCAAATGTACAGCTGGATTATAACTGAATCCACAAAGGAAACAATTTATCTCGGCATGTTATCATGTGATTCCAAGCTCCCGAAATCCTTCCATGGCAACGTCTTTTATTCTACTAAATAATGACATATCTCTCTCCTTTGCTCTCTCTCTCGTTCTTTCTATGTGTGTGCCGGTTTGTGAGCAGCAGGAAGGAGTAAAAGCAATTTGATGATTCACTGTCATTACATGTGAAAGGGTTTTAAAAGAGAACACGAGGATTACCGTGATGATGCATACCGCATGCGTGCATTCTTGCATGAATGTCTTCTGGGCTGCTGCAACATGTATGTGTTACTGAGAGCATCCACGTCACAGGTCACACATGCGCCACACGTTGCCTGTGACCCTGCTTTCACAAACCTGTTACATGCTCAGACATATAAACCATTACTCTTGATAAAAACCTGCTATTTTGAGCAACATGTATTGGCAGTGAAGCTCTTAATTGATTGGCTAGCTGAGTGCGAGGGAAGTTATTGATTTCTATTATTTTTTTAATAATCACAAGTCGTTCTTTTGGTCTGTTATTGTGCTGTGTGGTGTTTTCAGCTCCTAGTTTCATACTCAGTGCAGTCATATGAGTGGTATCAATCTCTTCATCTAACTAGAGGCATTAAAGCAAATAATTACATTTCTCCAAATGTCACACTGTTAATTTGACACATCGGTATATGCCATTTCTATTTTTTCCACATGGGCTTGCTTTAAATATAGTCACTGGCCACTTCATTATGTACACTTTGCTAATACTGGGGGGGATATTGGGCCATACTGACATGATAGCTTAAAACATTTGCAGCAGATTCTTGCACATCCTGTCCGCCGCATCCCCCCAAAAAACGGATCCATTTGAGCTTTTTGACACGGTGGGTTATCCAGCCATCAGGAGATGGGTACACTGTTGTCACAAAGGGATAGACATGGTCAGCAAGAATCCTCAAATAGGGCTGTGACATTTAAACAATGCTCAGTTGATAGTTAGGGGCCAGGAGAATATCTCTCATATTATTAAACCATGAGCTGCCTGAACCATTGATGCAAGGCAGGATGGATCCATGTTTTCTCATTGTTTCACACCAAATTCTGTCCCTGCCACTCCGAGTGTTGCAGCAGAAATCAAGACTCATGAGACCCGGCTGCATTTTTCCAAACTTCAATTATCCAGGTTTGGGGAGCCTGTGCAATTTGTAGTCTCAATAGCTTGTTCTTAGCTGAAAGAGTGGCATCTGCTTCAATGCTCGACGTGTTGTGCGTTCAGAGATGCTCTGCTGTATAACTTGGTTGTATACAAGAGATTATTTGAGTAGCATAAACAGCCATGCCAGGTTCAATGTCACTTAAATCACTTTTCTTTCCCATTCTGATGCTTGATTTGAACTTCAGCGGGGCACCTTGACCATGCCTAATTCCTAAATGCATTGAGTTGCTGCCATGTGATTGGCTGATAGATAGATTTTTGCATTAACAACCAGCTGAACAGGTTTCTATAATGAAGTGGACATGAGTGTCCCTCTGGGTCACAGTATGGCTTATTTATCATTATTTATCAGTCACTGTAGCTTATAACTTCTGTGCTTATGATTGAATGTTTATTATTTCAGCACATTTTAGATTTGTCTGTAAATGTTATAGCTGAGTTTAAGTTTAGATTAGTACTGTATTTTTCGGACCATAAGGAGCACCGGATTATAAGGCGCGTTAAGCAAAACAAAACAGTCAGATAAGTCAAACTTTACTCAACTCATTTTTCTTGCTTCCTCCACTTCCCTATCATTGATTCATTAATGTTCAATTCTCTTGCAGCTGCTCTATTCCCATGTTGTTGCTCAGTTGTTCTCGTGACTGAAGTTTGGTCTGTTTACAGCATCTTGCCATGCGATTGCATTTGTCCCTAACCATCGGGAACCCTCATGTTAACGTTTATCGGGTGTGAAAGAATTGCTGCACATTTCACGTATGTCAACATACTGATTGTTATCAAGAACACAAATTACTTGTGTGATATTTACACATCATGTGGAAAATGTGAAGGTGTGATGACAGTTTAGTTCTAGTCAAAACATGTTTATTGTGCTGATCAAACAGAAATGTTAGTGCAGATCTAAACTGTCCTCTCTCTGGGAGCCTGGTTCTGCTGGAGGTTTCTTCCTGTTAAAAGGGAGTTTTTTCCTTTTGCCAAGTGTTTGCTCATAGAGGGTCATATGATTGTTAGGGTTTTCTCTCTGGGGCGATCGTGGCTCAAGAGTTTGCCTTGTAATCGGAAGGTTGCCGGTTCAAGCCCCGGCTTGGATAGTTTCGGTCGTTGTGTCCTTGGGCAAGACACTTCACCTGTTGCCTACTGGTCGTGATCAGAGGGCCCGGTGGCGCCAGTGTCCGGCAGCCTTGCCTCTGTCAGTGCGCCCCAGGGTGGCTGTGGCTACAACGTAGCTTGCCATCACCAGTGTGTGAATGACTGGATGTGTAAAGCGCTTTGGGGTCCTTAGGGACTAGTAAAGCACTATACAAATACAGGCCATTTTTTATTGTAGGATCTTTACCCCACAATATGAAGTATCTATATAAATAAAACTGAATTGAGTTGAATATGGCGTTACATAGCTTTATTCAATGGCATTATGTTGTTATTTTGATACACCAAAGGTGACTTTCCTGATATTTCAGCCGGGTCAAATACTGCCATTTCATTAAAGTGTGTAATATCAGAAATTACACACAAGGTGTCTTTTTGTGCCAGTGTGGGCGTCACCTGTTTTGGGCCAGTTCCACAGTCTCACTGTAAAGGACTGCTTGGTGTCGCATTTTACTATATTAGCACTTTTTAAAAAAACTTGTCTACAACCAAGGAACAGGCAGGAAACGACACTCTGACATATCAGGCAGTGCAGCAGTGTTTGACATCCGGATGAACGATAAACGGCATGGCTTCCTGTGAAACATGGACGCTTTTTATACTCTAACACACCAAATTGTCTGCAGTGGATAAGGCCTATTGTGACTTGAAAATTACAGGCTCACTGAACTTAACTCAGTAAAAGAATCCAAGGAATGGTAAAACATTCAATTTAATAACTCCCCTTTTTTGAAACATTCTTAAGCGTTTAAGGCCTTTACTTTGTCGTGTGTGTGTGTGTGTGTGTGTGTGTGTGTGTGTGTGTGTGTGTGTGTGTGTGTGTGTGTGTGTGTGTGTGTGTGTGTGTGTGTGTGTGTGTGTGTGTGTGTGTGTGTGTGTGGGCTAGGAAAATTGGTCTGGGAAAGGTTTTAGTGGTAGATTCTTAGGTAGTCTAGAGTGGACACAGCGGGGGTCAAATGCTTTAAGTGTTGTTTTAACAGACTAGAATTTCTCCTGCTGTGTTACTCCCATCTCTCCCTACTTCTACCCCCAATCCCTTTCCCATGCAGGGAGCAGTGGGCTGTAATCACTAAATTACTGTTTTCAGACTCAGTTCGAGTCACCAAACTGCACAGCTCCCCCACCTCTTTCCCTCTTTGTCTCTCGTGCTCTCTCTCACTCTCTAGCACTCTTTCCCTTTCTCTCTTTGTCCTATTTCATTTGCTCTCTCATGTCGTTCTCTTCCCAGCTCGCCTTCATTATTTATCGTGAAGCCGTCTTACTGTAAGCTGCCTTTATGAGTGGAGGGCTGTGCGGGAGAGAGAAGAGGAAGACAGAGGCAGCCTGGGGGATAGAGGCGAGGGAGAGAGAGGGGAGAGGAGAGGATGGAAAGTTTGGAATATGAAATGAATTTGATTAATACGCTGCTGATGAAATGATGAAACCACGGGCTTTCGTAATGGGAGCACTGCCCACTTTGCCGTTGCTCAGGCTTCATATCTGTTTATCTGTCTTCACTTGTGTCGTCTCCGTCTAAAATGGAGCGTACTCCTCTGACAGTAAAACACTTCATTTTTCTAAATCTGTAAGCCTCTTCCTCAGGGGTGGAGGGGTGGCGGCACGAGCTAAGCATTTGCCACCCCCGACTGTTTTGTCTGAGAATTAATATAATTTGTTTATAAACTTGGACTGAGTCGCAGTGACATCAGAGGTGAGGCATCCTCTCCTCACGGAGGACTCCGTGACAAATGGGTGTCCTTGAGTCAAGCATAGGTAGGAGGCTACACTACTTTCCCTCTGTCCCCGCTTTTTCTTGTGGCACGGGATGCAGGGAGGGGTTTACAGAGGGGTGAGAACCGAGGAAGAGCAAAGAGAGCATGGGAGAAGGAGGGGTTGTCATGGGAACAGACGTGGAGAGGCCTGTGTGAACGAAGAGGCTTGAGACAAAATGACAGGGTGGTGAAGTGACTGAACTTGGGGTAGGCAGGTATTTAAAAAGGGAAAAACAACATAGGCGACATGACAGCGGTGTGGAGATAACGCTCTTGTTTGTGATTCGCTCTTAAAACAAATGCCAGGTGCAGCGCGAGCAGGATATCACAAATAAAAGGCTCCATTCCCTTGTAGGACCGTAAACTGTGTGCTTGTTTGTTTTTCTGTGAAGCAGGGAAAGCTCTAATGCTCACTTACTGCAGGTTGTGCTCTGAGATCCCTCACCATCCTCCCATTAAAGACTCGTCCTTTCTCTCTGTTCTTCTGTTCTCTCTCTTCAGCCGGTCCCGACCAGCCCCACCAGCACCTCACCTACACCCGGTGGAACTTTGGGCATGTCCAAAATGGATGCCCCCAGCATGCAGGACGTCTATATCCTCTCTCCTGTTTCCGGACTCTATAGCACCAGGTCAGCCTCACGCACAGGCAGATGTCTGATGATGACCATTACATTGATTATGATGATACAACGATGATGAGTACACTCATGACAGCGGTGATGACAAGCTGTGCTGTCTCTCCCCAGGGAGGAGATGGGTCTGATGTCATGTGACGACATCAGCCGCTACAGCGTTAGCTCCCAGTCGGGCTCTAAAGGTTCAGAGGCGGTCAGTTACTACCTGGACCAGGACAGCGGTCAGTACTTCTCCTTGCTGGAAGGAGATGGACCGCCGGGACCTGACTATGACAGGGGTCGCAATACGGGGGTTCGTCGGCGAGATAAGACCCCTACCCACGGTAAGAGGTCAAGCGTGACCAGGCGGCATGGATGGAGCAGGAATGGCTCTGGGTCTGTGTTTGTAATGGAAAAAAAAATCATGCTTTCTCCCACAAGCTCTCTCACCTTTTCTTTTCACCATGCTCTCAGAGCTCCTCCTTATATGTTTGTTCATCACCCGCTTCATGGCTCTGCTCCTTTGTGTCATTTTCCGGCGGACACATGTGCCAAAAGCAAAACAAAATCACACGCCAAACAGTCAATCCAAATAAACTGTCTCCAGCTCCCTGTCTGCCCCACCACCTGTGTCCACCCTCGTTCCAGATCACTTCCAAAGCTTCCTGTAATGCACCCTTCCTCTGAGTTTATTCAGGCACAGCTATATGGCATGCAGGATGAGGGTCATTGAAGCTGAGTCAGAAGGCAACATTACTTTATCATCTCTTTAGCGAGGCAGTCTGAGAGCACAGTGGCAAAATGAAACTAATATTAGCGATTACATATGCAAGAATGTCCTCGTATGTTTCATGTGTCGTTTTGTGCCAGGCAAAACAGCATGACAAATCTTTACCAGGATGGTGGCTGAGAAAGAAATGATGGGTTAAAAAAATACCTGTCATGTCAGACATGAGTGCAACAGTATATACTTTAGCAATGTCAATAGCAGCTAACATGCTAGCATGGATATCTATACTATAGTGGAATATGCTAGCATTTTCTATACCTCCAAAGGCAAAGAGAGGGGATTGCTAAATGAAGTTGCAGGACCATGGCATTATGAACAGACAACATGCCTGATTTGAATTTAATCAGTTTCCCTTTCAAAGTCATCTTCTCGTGCACCTCTGGGCCACTTCCAGTGCAGCTGCTATTTTTAGATCGATGTTTGTTTTGTCTCTTCTGCACTGTGCACTTTGTGATCTCACCGTGGACCTCGATTTTTGTAGGAAGAAAACATAAAATTTTTGCTTCAAACTGAGCTGTCATCACTGGTGAAAGAAAGTGACCTGTGATACTGTTAGCTGTGTTCGGTTAGAGTTCAAGGTTTCAAGCACAACCAGGAGCATCCTCGTGGTTTTTTGCCTTGTTATGCACAGGTTGTGCAAAGTGACATGTAAAGCTATAAACCCAGCTTTCAACTGCCACATCCTGGAATACCTGCCGCTGAATATAGCTGAGTTTCTACGGTTTTTCAGTGGATGACAATAAATCTTATACCATTATGAAACATGTTTATTAACCCTTAAACGGGGAAACAGTTTATTCTGCTACTGATTCTCGTTTGGTGTCGTTTCTTGGATTGGATGATTAAAGTCTGAGATAGTGGCAATTTAACAGTTTATTCGTTTAACAAAGGGGGGCCTCAGTAGCTGTGGATAAACCGAACACACGCACAAACGCCTGAGACCTCCTCCTCATGATGGCCACCAGCTTGGCCCCACACTGCTGTGAGATGGCATCGTGAGTCACCCAGCAGGGTTGTGTTGTTTACAGAATATTTGTGGCCAACATTGTTTGGCATCGGCAGGAAGGATCTCGCACGTTTTCAGGTATCAGTACTGGACTGCAAATGATTGACAAAGCAGCCAAAGTCCTAAGAAAAACTTTGATAGACCTCAAGAAAGGCTGGAGAACTATTGCTCAAGGCCACTTTTAAAAATTGCACAAAAATCTGACTCCTTGGAAGCAAAATATAAAGAAATGAGTGACTCAAGACACCGTCAAGCTTTGTTGAAATACGAATGAAATTAAGTGACAACAAAATATAAATTCAGCCTAATTACGGGGCCTTACTCGACACTCGCCTTGCAAGCTGTGTAAGTCCCCCGAGAGTCTGCCCAACCCCCTACCTGCACACACCTTCGCTCCCACCTGTCTGCCCCACCAGCTGTGTCCCACTCTGTCTCTTAGTCGCTGCGTCCTGCAAAACACCCCACCTCCAGTTCCTCCCCCATAGCAGACTATCTGATTGATGATTGGTACTTCCAGGTGACCTCAGACCCGTTTCCATGCCTCCCGAATATAACTGGATGGCCGAGGCCAAGGAACCCAGCATGGGCAAGAGAGGGAGCCGAGGTACACACACACAAACACCTATACATGCTAAAGCACAGCCCTCACACACACTGTTCAGACTGGTGCTTTGCTTCATACTCAGCTCAACACATTTCAGCTCATCTTCTGGTTATCCATGGTGGTGTGGTTGTGTGAGGATACATATCTACCAGGTATGTATCTGACAGGGTGAAAAACGAACATAAATGCAAAGCGACTGCATTTATACAGCTGCCCTGGAAATGTGGATATTTCAATGTTCCCGATTTTACCCAGCTTCACCTTTTTTTGCGGCAATACTCAATTTGTATTCAGCTGGGGATCCACAACTCTGCCATCAGAGAGTCTATGAATAATATTAAAGCACAATACAAATGTTGGGGTTCTGCCCTTCTCCCTCTCCTTCTCGTTCTCTCTGTAACTTTTTCGTTTTCTAATATTTAAGTGTTCGGATAAGAAGCAAATTAGGTAAGATGCATTGTCTATGTGGAGCCAAAGCAGTATAAAACTTTCTGTGACCAACAAGATTTAGTTGTTGTGGTGCCTCCCAAATCAACATAATCACTGCAGACAGATTAGATGTATGTCCCCAGCTGTGGCGCCATATCAGATGCAACAGCTCTGAGGCACTTTTATCCTTTTCTGTTGGGTTTTTATCTGTAAGGGTCTATTCAGTCTTGTCTGTTTCCGCTCTGCTCAGGGCTTCTCCTTTGGCTCTTATATGCTATCTCCCCCCCTCTGTGGTTTTCCTCTTACTGTCATCCAATCTATCGATCCTGTCCATCATCTAATGTCCATGTCCCTTCAATCCCCCTCCTCTTCCATACAGATTCAGACAACTCCCTCCTGCGCTACCTTAGTGACGACAAGATCCTGGTGATCGAGGAAGAACCCGAGGGTCCGAGCAGAGAGAGCCGCCGGGATTCCACCAGACGCTCGAGGCGTAAGAGCCGTAATCCCAGCAGCCCTAGTTTTCCCATCAGCCCCTCCATGCTGTCCTCCACCCTGCTCCTAGACCAGCCACCTGAAGCTTTGCCTGTAAGTACATTAGTTTTGAACGTTTATTGTTGCCTTTAAATACAGGGCGAGTAAGTTTTATCCACCTTCATCAGGACACAAGCTATTTTAAAACAGACTGTGTCCAAGTGAAACAACTGTCCCATAGTCAAACCAATTTAGACTGACATTCTTGATAGAGCCTTATAGTCATATGGAGAACATATAAAGGAGCCAAAGAGAGGGGAAGTCCACTTTGCTGTCAGCACAAAATTCAAAAGCCAGCATCTGATGGCATTTGTAGACATTAATGAATGCATGACATTTGTGAAGGCACCATTAATCCTGGACGTATACAGAATTTTTGGAGCAACACGTGCTGTCATCAAGATAATGTCAGTTGAAGAAGAGGAAACCAAAACACATTTACACATCTTAAATCAGCATGCTCAAAACACAAAGAGCTTCAGGGTTAAAGTAACCTGCATTCAAGAAAACATAAACTTTTCAAAACTAAATTAAATGGTGCTGGAGCCTATCGAAGCTGGCAAGGAGCAAGAGGCACACAGAGATGGAAAACCATTCATCCTCACATCTACACCTAGGGCCACGTTACAATCACCACTTATCTGTGGACTGGGGGAGGAAACTCAGGCCCGAGCCGGCCAGTGGATTCGAACCCAAGGCCTTCCGTTGCTTCACTGCTAACCAGAGTTGCTCTATCATCGACAAAAGTAGCAATTATTGTTCAAAAAGTAACAAGCAATTATATTTCTGACTTGATTCTTGATTTTCTGTTTCCTGATAATTAATTTCCAGATGTATTTGATGTCTGACATTAACCATGGAAGAGAAAGGCCTGGTACTGATAGAAAGGTGCACACAGAGCATCACAGTTTGTTGTTGTCCAACAGACAACAACACGTGAGAGCATGTGAGCATCAGAACTGGACCACAGAGAAATGGAAAAAACATGATGAATCGTGTTTTCTTTTATATTTCGTGGATGGCCAAGTGCATGTGCGTCACTTAGCTGAGGATCACCTGGCACCAGGATGCACTGTGGGAAGAAGACGAGCCAGCGGAGGCAGGATGATGCTTGGAGTAATGTTCTGCTGGGAAACCTTGGGTCCTCCCATCCATGTGGATGTTACTTTGACCTGTACCACCTACCTGAGCATTGTTGCAGACCATAAACACCCTTTCATGGAAACTGTATTCCCTAAAGGCTCTTGCCTCTTTCAGCAAGATAGGGCGCCCTGCCACAAAGCAGGAATAGTTCAGGAATGGTTTCAGGAGCACAACGAGTTTGAGGAGTTGACTTGGCCTCCAAATTCCACCGATCTCAATCAAATCGAGCATCTGTGGGTCCACCCTTCATGATCCATGAAGCCCCTACAGGGTTTTTACAGTCTGTTGCTAACAACAACGGTGCCAGACACCACAGCACCATTTCAGGGGTCTAGTGGAGTCCATGACTCGACCAACACATTATTAGGCAGGTGGTCAGAATATTATGCCTGATCAGTGTATTATTCAAGTTTGAACATTTCCTAATAAATATGTTATTTACTTTGTTTTACTAACTTTTTTCAGACTACAGTGCTCAGCTGTTTAAGATTATTGAGCCATTTTTAAACACTAAACTACTGATAGACACCAATTTAAAGGTTTACACCAGGGCCGGTGTCCTGCAGGTTTTAGATCTCACCCTGGGTCAACATACCTGAATAAAATGATTAGTTCATTACCAGACCTCTGGAGAACTTCAAGACATGTTGAGGAGGTAATCTATCCATTTAAATCAGCTGTGTTGGATCAAGGGCACATCTAAAACCTGCAGGACACCGGCCCTTGAGGCCTGGAGTTCCCCCACCCCTGGTTTACACCATTGTTAGGATTTACTGGTCTTAGGACTAGGTTTTTCTAAGACAGGGTTAAGAAACGCACTGAAACAAAACACCGACGTGTTACCTTCATTTTTGTTAACTTTAATGCTTGTGTATTTCTAGCCAAACCTTTCTCCTTATTATCAAACATCAGATATGTCTGGAAATTAAGTATCAAGTGCTAAAATGATCAGAAAATAAGCAACAAGCAACAAGAGTTTGGAGAAACAGAAAAGAGTTTCAGAAGCGAAGCAGAAAAATAAATAAGATTAATAAACTATCAAAATCAAAGATGTAAATGAAAAATCTTCAGAGGAACCACTGAGTGTAGCGGAAGCTTTATTATTAGTGAATAACATGGCACAAAGCTGATCAAAAGCATTAAGTCATAACTACAATTGCTTGTTCTTATCATCAGAGGCATCTGGGCCTCTGAGAAGGGACCTGCCGGTGGCTGTAGGACAGGTCGCGGTGTTCGCACCTTCTGACATGCTGTCGGTTGTGTTTGTGTGCATTTGTCAGGTAGAGGACACAGAGGAGAGCGACAATGATAAGTGTTATTGCACGGCCGTCAGCATCGCCCATGACGGGAAAGACAGTGACACCGAAGCACTCCCCTCCATAGCTCATATGTTTCTCCCGTGCGCAACAAGCTCACGTGCACGCGGCTACGCGCAAAACAAACGAGCATACAAGGAGGGCATTTGTATGCAGGGTAGCCATCTCACGACTCATCCTAACTCATCCTAATATCCCCCATCTCCTCAGACACGCCTGGGTCTAAATAGGAGTTTATTCTGAATAAACACACACGCTCCCGTGCGCACACACAGGAGCACGTATCCCTGTGAGTAGGTGTATGACTCAGCATCAGCTAGACCAATTACAAGCTCAACTGACAGACTGTGCTTAAAACACTACGCACGCAAACACAAACACGCACACACACCACACGGCAAGCTAACAGCTTAGCTCACACCGGCCCTCTCTAACCCTCTCGGCTGCGTGTTTCTCACGGTGGTGAGTCATACCTGTTTGGTGGGACATGAAGTATACCATCCTGCACTAACAAGCATATGCTAACCTAAATGACCCGTGGGTTTTGTCTGTCTCATTTCCTCTGTCTGATTCGTTTCTATCATAGCAACAGTTTGGCAAATGTCACACAAACTGAACGGCAGACATTTAGAAGATTTTTTGTTTTGTTTTGTTTTTTAGTTTTTGCACATTTTTTACACTGCATGCCATTAGATTGCCCATACAGGTGAAGTATTCTTCATATCATGTACTGTAAGATGTGCAGTGTATAAGGCTAGCAAAAGAACGTGCAACAGTACTTGTGTTGCAAAATCTCCTGGAAGACTGCAAGGATTATGAGATGATGAAACCCCGACTGAGCCCCTGCTCTCCAGCAACAAATGCTCCTAATGATCTCGTCGCACTGTGGCTCAGGATCTGAGGATCCCTTGAGCACAGAAAGCTTCACAAGTAGTCCCATTTGTTTAAGAAGAATATTTTGTGATAATGGATTTTTAAAAAATAGATGTTTTTAAAGGACACCACAAGTGAATTCACTGAGCTGCAACTAGATTTTTATAGTTAGGTCCATACGTGTTTGACATTGTCATAATTTTTGTAATTTTGCCTCTCTACACCACCTCGGTGAATTTTAAATCCAACAGGCTAAATGTGGTTGAAGTGTATCCTTCAACTTTATTTCAAGGGTTTTTTTACAAAAGTACTGTATTAACTGTTCAAAAATTACAGACATTTTTCCACGCAGACCTGCATTTTCAGAGGCCTAAAAGTATTTTGGCAATTCACTGACAAGGGGTTTTGCTGCCAGATGATCTTCCTTCATTATTCCATAAACAATTAGCCAAATTATAGATTAGTATTGATCTTATGTGTTCAAGGGGTATTTGGTAGCTTTTCCCTGAACTCTTAATATGAGGTACAAAGAGATGTTAATGCACATGAAGGAGGGCCTTATTGGGCTGAAAAAAACTATTTAGGAAGATGGGAAAAAGCTTCTAGTACAATCTGGTTATTCTTTAATATAAGGAATGCATTGGAAAACTCAGCAAGAAAGACCACAGGAGACAACTAAAGACTGGAGGTTTCTTTACTTGGTTGGCTTCACAACCTCTAACCAAGTCAAGAAACCTCTTGAGGAGGAAGGTGTGTCATTGCCAAAGTCTACAATCAAGAGATGCATTCATGAATAGAAATACGGAGGGTTTAACACCAAGGTGAAAACCACTGATTACACATCTAAGAGAACATCTAAAAGAGTTTGACCACATCCTCCGTCTAACATGGTGGAGTCAATATTATGTCATGGCCATGTATGGACACCAGTGACCCAGACTAGTGTTTATTGATGATGTGACGTCTCATAGAAACAACGGGGTGAATTGTGAAGTGCGCAGGGCTGCACACTCTCTCCTCATATTCAGTCGAGTGCTGCAAAACTGATCAGGCAGCACTTCACGGTGCAAATAGCGAGCGTGCTGCAAAGCCAAGAGATTCACAAGGTCAAGAAATGTGACATCCTTCAATGACCAAGTCAATCAATGACAGCCAAAGAGAAAAGTGGCAACAACTGCAGTAAAGGCCTGGCAAAGTCTGTACTTTAATAATTGTTTGGTATTTTCATTAAAAATCCTCTGCAGTGGTGCATGAAGCAAAATTACAAAATTAGCATTACTGTCCAAATACTTATGACCCAAACCCATTGCTTAAGTAAAAAAAATCAAAATCCTACTTTAGTGGCCTGGGAGTATACATTTTTTAGGATCAAAACATATTTAAAGTGGTTACAACAAAGTGGTTTATAATGCAAAATGTCACTTTTCAGGAGCATATATCTGTTATATTACTGGGACACTCTCCCCCTTCAGGTCATTATGTTTGTGGTGTTATAATTGGGAGCAATTCTCGTAACACTGCAGTTAGCCACAAATAGTTTCCCTGCAGACTTGACTGCAACATAAAACAATTCAGTAAAAAAAGGCAGTGCAGCGCTGATGAGTCTTGATCCTCAGCTTTGCTGTGATCCTCATGTTATAGAGTCTTATAACTGTGGTGTTTTCATTTTAGCTGTTATTCATTCATTTATACAGTGCAGTGTAAATATGCGTGCAGAATTATGGAAGGTTTCAGAGGTTATTTAATGATTTTTATTTATTTTTCAGAGAGGTGCAGACACACTGAGGGCAGACACAACAGACAGGTGAGTTTGTGTCCGTGGTTGCTTGGCGGTTTCACCGCTTGCTTGTGATTGGTGGAAGAGGTTGTGAGAGTCATTTGTGCTGACTTTCAGCTCTGTGCCTTCTTGCAGGTACTCGGGCTCAGGAAGCTCGGGAGCCGCCTCCATGAGGAAGGTGAGGGGGAAAACAGTGCTAAGGGGACTGGCTTTATATTTTCTTAACATGCTTTATTATGATGGGATTTTTCAAGCAGCACTGCCTTCAGTATACTGATTCTGACTCTGGCACCATTTTAATGAAGTGACAGTTACATCAACAATCTCCTAGCAACCGCATCTCGCTGTTACACGGAGATCAATTATGTCTTAATCGCTGAACATACAGCCAGACAGGAGCAGGAGAGATTTCTGAGATTAAATCAATTTAGCACTTCTTTAATTGAATAAAAAGATAACAGTCGGGTAAGTTGAATTGGTTTCCATTTTTAGGCTACTGTGGCACAGGGAGCTGCTTTAGTCATTAGCCCCAGTCTTTTCTCTAAAGCAACATGAGTTGTCGTGTACAGTGACTAACCTTGTTTGACTGTAAACAGACAAACAAATAGCTGCTAGGCTTGTTCATTTGTGTTAGTACTAATGCTATCACCTAAACACGCATTAGCTTCTTTGATCTACAGTTTTTTTATATAGAAAACTCTTGTGGAAAAATCATTTGGGTGCAGCAGGCTGACCTTAAACACCTATACATGACTGAGCTTGACTGAGAGTGCAGACAAAGGTCTGCATGGATAAAGTCCAACTCTTCTGAGCTTCAGAGTTTGGGCCACAGCCTTCTGGCCAGCTGTACAAACATCCAAGGATCAAAACCAAAAGAGCAAAAAAAACCTCATTTATTCTCAAGGCGGTAGTCTAGCCACTGGTGTCAAACTTGGACTCGGGTGATGGAATGCACAGATATATAAAACAATTGCATTTTACTCTATGCAAATCATGGTTTACAGCTACTGACATCCAAAAGGGACTGAAAGAATCAATTTATGTCCACTGTGAGCGACCATCTTTGAACAGAGGCGGTGGCTTACGACACCAACTGTCTGCCATCTATAATCCAGTTCTGAGATCCTTCCCCAGACGCCTTAACGCCCACTCACATCCTGGGCCATCTGACCTCAGGATATCACATGATAGGGTGGGGTTAGGTTTCACAATGAGCTCACCCGAAACCTTGGCTGCTTGTGACCTACACCCGTTTTCACACCTTGGCTCATGTGATTAGGTAGAGGATCATTAGGGCATCCATTGTCCCTCTTGAGGAGGGGACACTCCCACAGGGCTTAAATCTGGGACTCTCCACCATTTGACCCTAGAACCGAAGAAGCTTCTTGGATGAGAGGTGAAACGTCTTCAAGCGACTTAAAGAAATCCAGACGCTTTTCTTTCCAAGCTCCTTAGACTTTTCATTAGATAGCAAAATAGCTCAATTTAAACATTTGATATGTTTCCTATGTTCTGTGGTGATTAAAACATACCTTTATGAGACTTGCAAATCACTCCAATCCACTTTGACATTTTATACAAGATCCCAACTTTTTTGGAGTTAGACTTGTATTTTATTAATTTACTAAAAGTCTAAAAGAAGAGCAGTCCTGACCTCTTTGGCACACAGGTTATTACTGATTGTAGGTCACTTCCTGCTCTCTGGTAGGTTTAGCCTTGTGCCCTGTGCCTGTAATCCTCTTTGGAGTGTGCCTGATGAAAATTTGAAAAAAATCAGCTAAACATTGCGGTGTGAGCTAGCCGCTTAGCTGTGTGGTACATCCATTAAACAACCACAGACTTTCTCTCTAATATCTTTCTTTTTTCCCCCATCTAGTCTTTCCATTACACCTCCCTAAGAACGAAAACCAAAAAGAGAAGTAAAGGTAGGTACTTTTCTGTTTTATTTTCCAGTGTAGGATCTTCACAGTAACACACTGCAGTGCTGCATGCATGGGAGCACTTGAGGCCCCCGTGATTTACCCTGAAAATGTGTCTAAACTCCAGACATGATCACTCATCGCTGGGAGATAATGACAGGGATTAAAATTCTCCCAGAGATAAAGAATAGACTCCTAACATTTGAATTTCATTTGTTAGCATTAGCAACTTCAAATACTGATTACATGTTAGCACACACAGAGTACTTATTTTCACTGTCAGACCTTCAGGATTCTTGGTCTTTCTTCTCCCTCGCTAGGTTCCCTCACTAGTGCCAGTCGAAGGAGAATCTCCTGTAAGGATCTCGGCCACGGTGACTGTGAAGGCTGGCTATGGAAAAAGAAGGACGCTAAAGGCTACTTCACCCAAAAATGGAGGAAGTACTGGTTTATCCTCAAAGAGTCTTGTCTCTACTGGTACACCAACCAAAACGTAAGGCATTACATTCAAAAACACAGCAATTTCGCTGTGCTTATTGTTGCCAGAACTAATGAACACTAGCTAGTTGTCACAGTTTCAACACAAAACTTCACCAGTCCACATATGAAGTGTAATACAGTGTCTGATACAGATACATTATTATATTTCAAATGACTATAATGGCTCTCTTTCAAATTAGAGACCAAATTAGATTTTTGAATAAAAAACAAAAACACCATATGAGGCATTATTAATAGCATATAGCAATGAGTGCTACAGGATATTAATGTTAATGATTTTCTCTTCAGTTTTGAGGCTTTTCTTTCTTATTTATGAGGTTCTGCTGAAATCAGGTTTACATCTCCTCTGTCTGTTTCAGACAAACATTTGACAAAACATCATCTTACTTGCTTTCATTTGGCTGTTGTCACAGGCTGGGACTCCGACCCAGCACTCTGAGTTTTTCTTTGTATTTTTTGATATGTTATTAGTTTTTGTGTTATTTCCTATTTTGCCTTTAGTTTAGGCAGTTATTGGTTATTGTTCCTGGGTTTTCTATGTTTTGGGGTTTGGTATTTATTCATCACGTATTAGGTCTGTTAAGTTGTGTTGTCATGTTTAGTTTTAGTATTTCCTGTTTTATTCTGACAATGTCATGTGTTCTCTGTTAATTGTATTTAGATTTTCTCTCCTGGTTGTGTCATTAGGTTTATGGCTGTCAGCTGTTTCCTCATATGTTTCCACTTCCCCTGATTCACCTCATGTCTGTATTTAAGCCCTTTGTTTTCTGCATGCCATTGTCGGGTCGTCTGTTTATTCTGCCCTAGTTCTAGCCTGGTTCTGTTTATTTTGACCTCGGTCTTAGTTATGATTTTCATCTGTTATTCATCATTAGTCTTAGTCATAGTATTTGCTGGTTATTTTCCATCACAGTCATAGTTTAGGTTTTGGTCTCAGTACCGTTTAGTGTTTTGTTTCTTAGTGTTTTGTCAGTTTACTTTGGTTTCCTGGTTTACTTCTGCCGTCATCTAATAAAGGATCACTTTTCTGCTCAAACTTTCAACTACTCGTCATCATCTGCTTTTGGGTCCTGTTTCCACACACATCGGCGCACCCCGCCGTGACAGCTGTGTTGTGTAGTTTTGGCTATAGAACCAGCCAAAGTAATAATGAGGATACTAGTAAAAACAAGAAGCCAGGTGACACGTAAAGACAACATGCAGAACCAGAAGTACACCGACACAAAGATGACTTGTCAGGTGATTTGTGAGGTGACAGATGTCGACGGTCTGCCTGTCCGTGCTGGAGTACAGTTCAGAGTTGACATGAACCTTTTCATTTGACATAGAAAGTGTGCATGTGACCATAATTTTAATACAAATGGAACCCCATACTGTTCCTGTAATGAAATCTTCTCATAAAATCAAGAAAAAAAGGCTAATATCATTTCTACATCTCTGTCGCCGTGTCTTATAATTGGACTGCAACTAGGAAATGCATAATTTAGTCAATTAAAATAAAATAATACTTTTTTCAATTGAAAATTTTCATTACAAAAAAAATGTAAACAAAAAATTAATTTAATGTTTTACAGCAAAGTACTGAAACAATTTCTCGCTGATTTTGGTCCGTATTGACATGACAGCAACACACAGTTGTCTGTGAACGATATCTGGTGAATGTGGAGGCCATTTAATTCACGTTTAAGAAACCAGTTTAAGATCATTCGGTTGATCTCATTATCCATCAGAAGATGGGGACATTGTGGTTATAAAGGGATGGACATGAACAATACGCGGGTAGGCTGTGGTGTTTAAACAATGCTCTCTTGGTACGAAGGGGCCCAAAGTGTACCAAGAAATCCTCCTCTACACCACTACCAACAGATGAGACGAGGCAGGCTGGATCCATGCTTTCATGTTGTTTATGCCAAATTATGACACTGTTATCTGTAGCAGCAGAAATCGAGACTCAGGAGACCAGGCAAATTCTTTCCAATCGTCTGTTGCCCAATTTTGATTAGCCTGTGTGAATTGCAGCCTCATTTACCTGTTGTTAGCTGACAGGAGTGGCGCCGGGTCTGGTCTTCTGCTGCTTACTGTTGCCTTCCTATCAGCTCAAAGTAGTCTGGCTAGTCTTCCACTTTTGACATGTTTTCGCTTTTTCAGACCTTTGTCCTTAAACCCTAAAGACAGCTGTAAGGGGAAAATCCCAGTAGATTAGCGGTTTTGCACCAACGACCATGCCATGGTCAAAGTCACCTAAATCAGTTTAAATGAGTCACTTAAATGAACTTCAGCAGGCTGTCTTGACCATGCCTACATGCCTAAATGAACAGAGTTGCTGCAATGTGGTTGTGTACCTAATAAATTGACCAGTTAGTGTATATGTGAAATATTTTGAAACCAAAATCTCATCGAGACGAAATTAACAGTGGATGAGTTTGTTTATGCAGAAGATTTTATCTCCATGTTCTGGCTATGATAGTCATAGCTTGTCTTTTTAATGTTAAGTGGGAAAAGGACTTTATCCCAGCCAATGTAAACAACATATGTTATTTTCATATGCTTGACTAGAGTCTTAGTATCCCAAATAAAATTGGTATGCATGACATTTTGTTCTGTGTGTTGATGCTGTACCACCACTCTCCATCTGTCTCTGCCTGCAGGATGAGAAGGCTGAGGGCTTCATCAGCCTCCCTGAGTTCAGAATAGACCGAGCCATAGAGTGCAGACGGAAATTGTGAGTGTCTCTCACATGTCGCCAAAAATTACTAATCAAGCACATGTGCGCTCACCCACACAACGTGAGCACGCACAAACCCACTGCGCACACGCAAAAACACTAATCAGTCCTTCTTCTCCCTGACTGACTGCAGTGCCTTCAAAGCCTGTCATCCGAAAATCAAGAGCTTCTTCTTCGCCACAGATTGTCTTGAGGAAATGAACAGGTGAGTTACTGTGAATATATACAAGTTTCTGAGCGTGTGTGGGGTGGTGTTTTGGGTTTGTTTCTTTAAATATGGACCAACGTCAGAGACAGGGGACGTCACGTGTCCTTTAATGAATATTTTAATGGAGTAAATCAAGTTTACACAGGGAACAACTCACCAACACAACTCTAAGCATGAATAAGGCATGAACTTGGCCCTCCTTTGTTAAATGCTCTTGTTTGTGTGTGTGTGTGTGTGTGTGTGTTGTGTGTGCTTACAAGAGATAGATTGTAGAGATATATTTGCAGGAGTGCTATCTGATGAGCTCTAATTATCCACACCTCTCCTCAATGACATGGGGAGATAATTGGAAGAGAGTAATTAATCAGCTATATTTGACTTCCATACTTCATCTGGAGTGTTCCTGTGTGAAAGTGTTGTTTCACGCATTTTCTTGGGCATTATGTGTGAAAAGGTGGGTGTTAGCATTTTTCAGCACTTACAGTGAAGCTAAATTTAGATCCTGATTCTTCGTGGTGGTTCACAAAGTCCTAAAAGGTTTCTGTTTCCCTGTGGAATTCATCCATGTATCCGTCTTAACCGCAAATCGAATTCAGGGTTGCTGGATGAGAGGCCAGTCTATCAGGCAGACAACCATTCATTCCAGTATCAACACCTACTCGGGATTAAACACTGAAAACTAGCCAAGATAAAACCACATCAATAGAGACATTGTTCCTCAATAATATCTGAATGGTTTGTGAAACTTATTCCAAAGCTTTGAACATAGTGCGTATCATAACAAATGGTTGGTGGTAAATGTGTTATTAAAAAGCGCAGAATAAAGCTTGGCGCTACATTTTTTTTTTTTATCAAAGAAGAGGAAAATATTGGATTGTGAGGAACTATTTTTATATAAGGATTAATACGCGGTAATAGCTATATGAGCTATTAGCAGAAAAACAAAAATACAAAACACAAATGCATAATTAACATGACTTCAACAACTGGTTAAAGAAGGCTTGTTTAAAATGCTTTAAAGTTTAGCATTTTTGCTGGTGATACCTTGTGTTTTGGTCTATTTTTGTTTTTAATTTAGATAGAAATCACCACATTTACATGAGAGCATTAAGCTATCGGCTAACGCTAGCAAGTCGGTTAGCATCTGCAGACTGAATGGGTGCTTTGCTCCGACAGATACTTGCTAATCAGTCTTAACATACTGTACAACTGTGCTATAAAAACAAATAAACTAGGATTTCATTTATACACACAAAAACACATAAAACACATTTTTTTAAATGGCGATTGAACATGCTATTAGCGCAGTTAACCATGTATAAAGCCATTATTTGTCATAAAATTAAAAAGCACAGGTCCAGTTCAGTGACCTTGCTACAGTGACACCTAGCAGCAAAATCAATAACTTTAGGTCATTTTTTCTGTAAATATTGAAAATAAAAGTGTATGGATATTTATTTACCTTTGAAGTAAGTAAGTACCTTTGAAGGCTGCGTCCTACAACGTGCGCAGCGCGGTCCGAAAGGCAAAGCGGAGCTACGGGGAAAAACTAGAGTCACAGCTACGACAGTGTGACTCTAGGAGCCTGTGGAAAGGACTGCGGACTATAACAGACTATAAACGACCAGCTTCTTCAATGATGAATGCAGATGCTTCACTGGCTGATGAGCTGAACACGTTTTATGCTCGCTTCGACGCCGCAGCAATTAAAACAACAAACGGCTGCGCGCGCTCGGAGTGCACCAGTGAAGAAAATGCATTCGTCATCACAGAGCATGCCATGAGGAACACCTTCAGGAGGGTGAACACCAGGAAGGCAGCAGGACCAGATGCAATCCCTGGCCGGGTCCTTAAAGCCTGCGCTGATCAACTAGCGCCGGTGTTCACGGAGATCTTCAACCTCTCCCTGGCCCAAGCAATGGTTCCCACGTGCTTCAAACAGTCCATCATTGTCCCTGTTCCAAAGAAACAACAGCCCGCTTGCCACAATGACTACCGTCCAGTAGCACTGACTTCAATTGTGATGAAGTGTTTTGAAAGACTGATGAGAGATCACATCACTTCTTCACTTCCTGCCACCATCGACTCATTTCAGTTTGCTTACCGGACTAATCGTTCCACAGACGATGCCATATGTCACCTGCTCCACACATCCCTGAGTCACCTGGACACTGGCAGAGGGAATTATGTTAGGATGCTGTTCGTGGACTACAGTTCAGCATTCAACACAATAATTCCCTCTAAGCTTTTCACCAAGTTGACGGATCTAGGACTCAGCTCATCACTGTGTCAGTGGATCCTCAACTTCCTCACAGACAGACCCCAATCAGTGAGGGTGGGAAAACAAGTCTCCCCCTCCATCTCACTCAGCACTGGAGTGCCTCAGGGCTGTGTTTTAAGCCCCCTGCTGTACTCACTGTACACTTATGACTGTGTAGCCACATCAGACACCACCTCCATTGTCAAGTTTGCTGACGACACTGTTGTTGTGGGCCTGATCTCCGACAACATTGAGACGGCCTACCTGGAGGAGATTAGGAACCTGGAGACCTGGTGCCAGGAGAATAACCTCCTCCTAAACGTCAGCAAGACTAAGGAGCTGATCGTGGACTTGACTACAAAGCAGGCGAGGAATTACAAACCCCTCATCATCAGTGGCACGCCAGTGGAGAGAGTGGACAGTTTCCGATATTTGGGTGTCCACATCACTCGGGACTTGTCATGGTCCTGTCACATCAACACCCTGGTTAAGAAAGCCCGTCAGCGTCTCTTCTTCCTCAGAAGACTTAGAGACTTCCATCTGCCACTGAAGGTGCTCAAGAACTTTTACTCCTGCACCATCGAGAGCGTCCTGACGGCAAACATCTGCACCTGGTTTGGGAACAGCACCAAGCAGGACAGACGAGATCTGCAAAGGGTGGTGCGCTCGGCAGAACGCATCATTCAATCAGAGCTCCCTGACCTGCTGTCCGTCTACACCAAGCGGTGCAAGACCAAAGCTAGGAAGATTATGATGGACCTCTCCCATCCCAACAATGGACTCTTCTCACTGTTGAGGTCTGGGAAGCGCTTCCGCTCCCTTAACGCCAAAACAGAGAGAATGAGGAGGAGCTTCTTCCCCCAGGCTATTCGGGTCCTGAACCAGGTGTAGGACTGGACTCTCCCAAACACGTCACTATAAGACTGGACTCTCACACACGTCACCACACGCACCACCACACATTTCCTATAATCCTATAATTTATAATCCTTATCTTTATAATCTCTTCTGCTATTTGCACATTCTTTACTGTAAATTCCTAAGTTAATTTGTAAATTTTTGTAGTAAACTGTAAATTGTAAATATTGTAAAACTTTTCTTCTCTCATTTAATGGTCGGGCATTGTACAGCTACAAGCATTTCACCCCCATGTCATACTGTGTATGGTTGTGTGTGTGTGACAAATAAAATTTGAATTTGAAGTATGCCCCAAGTGGCCACTCCAGTAACTGCAGGGGTTGCTGCTTTTTTGTTCATGAGGGGTTTTTTTGTTTTTAATTTAAAAATGTAATGCGTGTGTCATTTCCTGTTGGAGGCCCTATTTACTGTAGTTTGCAAGAACAGGAAACCTGTCAAAGTCGGAGACTATTCTTAGTCACAACTTTATTATTAGGTGACTGTAGAGAGACACGGGACAAGGTGGGATCTGTTTGGAGACAGACAGGAGCGTGGAGGCAGACAGCATCGGAGACTCACTCTTTAGAGAGAATGGCTGTTTTTCTCTCTTGTCTTTCTCTATTTCTGCCTCCATCTCATTAATTATCTCAAAGCCTTTCTCCTCTCTTTGGGGGGGGGGATAGAGTCAGTTAGACATCAGCTGTTAAGAGAAACAACTTAAATTATTTAGAGTGAAAGTTTTTTTATTCATCACCTACCATTTACCAAGTATAACCCATCCTTCCTTCTCATCATCTTGTCTAGACTTATTCTCATCTATCCTTTGATGCTTTGCTTCACTTGTTTCCTGTAGGTGGATGAACCGGCTGGGTCTAGCTGCTATTGGATACACACCAGATGATAAGGTGCCTCGCCCTGATGAAGGTGAGGTGGATGGGCTAGACAAGAAAGGATTCCCTCAAACTTTGTGTGTGTGTGTGTGTGTGTATAACTAGAACAATTTTGTATGTGCATGTGTATTTATCGTCACGTCAGACTATTGGAGTGAGAGCGATCAAGACGACGTTGACGGCTCGATGACACTCAAACAGGAGGGACCTTCATCATTCTGTGATACTTACCATCGCACACCATCGGTAAGTAACACACTCAACTACACTCCTTTGCAATGTTTCATTCTGATAGAATATTTGATTCTTAAAAGCCCCACAGTTTTCCGATCTGCGTAGACCAGAGCTCGGCATTAATAAAACATCAGAGTGTGAGCCTAACGGCTTCTGTAAGCAGCCAAGACCATCACTTCTCTGTGTTCTGCTGCCAGAACTTGTACTTAGTCTGACCTCTAGGTGGCGACATGCACATGCTCATTACATCACTGCTCTGATGTTACTCAGAGAATTAAAATCCAGTGGCACTGGTGTCATTAATATCTCAGCTGAGCCACACAATGCTCATGTCAGTCATTCGTAGATTACTCTTCAGCCATCTCATTGCTTTTTTTATTCTCATCTTTTGCTCTCTTTCTTTCCTTCTCCTGTCCTCTCTCCACCCTTGCACACCTCCTCCTCCTCGTCTTGCGGGTCACTGTTTCCTTGTATCTGTGCTCACCTTTCACTCTTCACCACTTTCATCTATCCCTGCTCACTTCTCTTACTCTTGATCCGTTCAGGCTAACCTCCTCCACAGTTATGACCAGTTGCCCCGCTCAGTGAGCTCCATGAGCCTCATGCGCTCCACTCCATCCCCACTCCCCCCACCAATGAGTGCCTCCACCTCCCCCATTCCTCCACAGATGGTCTCTTCCACCTCCCCTCTCCCTCCGCAGGTTAATTCTTCTAGCCCCTTCCCGGAGCCTAAGCATGGTCGGCATTTCTCCAGCGAGTCCACACACTCCCACTCCTCTGCTGAGGACCAGCGTGGAGACAGCATGGGCATGGGAACTGGCACAGGCAGCACCAGTACCCACTCATCCGGCTGCCGCTCTTCCCATCGTGAACGACGCTCCTGGCAGGACCTCATTGAGACCCCTCTGACCAGCGCAGGGCTGCACTTCCTCCAGACAGCACCGGGGGAGAGTGAGTATGGCGGCTTAATGGGGAGCATGGCTGGAGAAATGGGGTTCTACGGAGGGCTGGGCAGACAGGGCATGTCCCCAGAGAGACGCAGGCAGGCCACGCTGCCCGTACGGAGACACCACGCCGCAGAGAGGGACAGAGAACGGGACGGGCCCTTCCCTCTGGAGCGGGGGCCGTACACACACAGCCACACACACAGGCGCTCCCACAAGCAGCGGAGCCAGAGTCTCCCCAGGAACAGGGACCCGATGCCAGGAAAGCTGCTGCACACCTCTGCTCACATGGAGGAGAGGAGTGAAGACGAGGAGGCAGAAGAGCAGGCTGCAGATATGCTTGAGGGTGAGGAGGGTAAGAAAGTTACAGGGTTAATATTTTCCTAGTGTTGTATACATTAGACAAAATATTAATGTCATGTATTTAAGTTAAAGTAAAAAAAAAAAAAGCCCTTTATAACACAGCCCACGACTAAGACTAGAATTAAATGTAATTTCACTTTATGTTTTCTGAATAATACAGTCATATTTATCTAAAGTAATCGGGTAACAATTCAGCTATTTATAGCAACTATTCACAGGAAATAAAGAAGTAATGATGATAAAGAAATAACTATATTGTAAGGAACTTTAAGTAGTGCATAACTTCTGAGTATTTTACAGGAATTGAGACACAAAATGATGTAAAATTGATCAAGTTTACAGTGTTGTTTTGTATATAACTATCCTCCCACCCATATCTATGTAGAGCCCAGGTCAAAATATGTAGTAAATATCAGCTCTGTCATTAACAATAAGAAGAATAAGAATAACTTTATTGATCCCAGAGGGAAATTAATATGTCTGGCTCAGATTAATTTACTGATTAGTATGCAATCACTGACTTTTCAGGCTTTAAAAAAGCCCAGTTTTCTAACAGTGTTCAATACAGTCAACTATGAAATTAATATAAGCTGTCATGTGTCATTTTTATTTTTTATTTTTTTTTTATTTTATTGCTATGTCTGGTTTTATTACTATGTGAATATTAGTATTGTACAGCACTTTGGTCTACCAGGTGTGTTTTTAAAGTGCTATATAAATAAACGATGATGATGATGTGATCATTGTCAGATACAAAAATGTAAAGAAATTCTGTAAATATTAGATAATAATATTTCTCTAATATTCCCATTTCTACTAAACAAACAAAAAATCTTTTAAACTTTAAAACTTAATTTAAACTTCTGCTTTGAATCTATGTAGAGCCCAGAACATAGTCTGCAGTGGTTCTAAGTGTATATACACCTATCATGGGCATGAATCTCATGGTTTTGGACTTTAAATGATTTCTTTAAACTCTTCTTTTTCCAGGATCAAATGATTGTACAGCAACATCTGTAGGGTCAAATAAATATGTACACCTCTCACTAATATTTGGGTAAATGTCCCTCACCGAGTTGCAGATGTTTTGGGAGCCATCGACGAGCTTCTGGCATAATCCTGGATGGATAGTTGACCCCTCTCTTTGGCACTAGGTTCATTTAAATTGGTTGGTTTCCAGGCACGGACTTGGCATTGACGCATTCTCCACAAATTTCCAATAGTGTTGAGTTCGGGGAAGACCGTTTCAGATGCTAAATGTTGGTCTGCTTTATCTATTCCAAACCAGTTTTAAAGTGTTTTCAGGATCATTGTTTCGTTTCTTTTCAGCCATATACCAACTGGTTTAAAGTGAATTGTTGCCAAATAGTAAAATATTTGTTTCATCTAAACATAAAACTTTTGCAACTTACTTCTACTTCTGCATGCACGTACATTTCACGCTTTGGAGACGAAAATGTGAAATGGAAACGGTGAACCGGCGCGTCTTTCACATTTTGCTGTGATATGGAGTTGAAACACATTTACTGAGAGATTTAAATGTGTGTATGTATAAGCTTGAGCCTGTGTGGATCAGAGAAAATCCTAAATAAATTCAAACTCGTGCACGAGTTCTTGTTTTTTTTATAGTCATCAAAGATGGATGCTGGAAAATAAAACAGTACAAAGAAATCATTAAAAGCCCTAAATGACCACGGTATTCATGCCCATGACGAGTGTTTGTAAACTTGTGGCCCAAACTGTACACAAGCCTTCCACTCTGTTGTCAATATTCATACCAGTGCGGCCTGTGGCGATGCCATGTGTAGTTAGATTTGTAGGAAGGTGCATGTTAGGTTATTTAAAAGGGTTTGCAGCAATGACATACAGATGCCTTCAGCCAAGGTTTAACATGAATGCATAAATCCACTGTAACCAAACAAAAGGTTCACTCTCCAAAAAGGGTACTACTATAAGTTTTATTTGTATTAAGGAGGTAGAGCTAACAAAAGAGCTTCCATAACAGTGAAAATTCCCAGTTTGATCCCAAAAGGAGACACAAATCCCTTTGGGGTTGCATCAGGAGGGCATCTGGTGTAAAAATCTGCTAAATCAGACACATGCAGCTACCAGCTGTTGTGACCCCTCATGAATAAGGGAGCAGCTGAAAGTAATAGTTTTTCCTTAAGCTGTTTTTGCAGATGCACTGCAGTCTAGAAATTTTGCAGGAACTCCCTCATACGAATACCTTTTGCACCAATATGCGAATAACACAGCTAATATTCCAGTACGTGCTAGCAGGTGGGCGTCACATGTGCGGCAATCTGCTCATTGTGTCCAGGCAGCTCTTGCCTAAACCACTGAGAATTCCCGGTTTTATGAATGCATCTAAATAGACTCTTTCCTGCTGTGTGACACATGTGAAACTATTTATACTGCTCTTAGTATTACTTGTGCCAGTGATCGGAGTTAACTAATTCTCTTTACTTCACCGTTTATTTATTTTGTAAAGACAAAACAGTGTCACATTAGTATAAAGGCATCCAAATCTAGACATGGGACAAAAACATTTCAGTTAACTTCTGAAAACCCCCCCAAAGAAAACAAGAATATCTCTGAGGAGCGTGGGATGACATGCAACTTTGTTTGCTAGGTTTTTTTCCTAACTGTCAGTTGTACGTGATCAGTCTGTCTCTCACCGCTCGTCTCGTTAGATCTGCGGGAGCTGAGAGTGGAGAGCAGAGAGAGGAGGGTGTCGGAGGGACGGGAGCGGCGAGTTTCAGAGTGCCGCGAGCCCGAGCCGCTGGATGGGCTAGAGCAGCTCTATCGGGCCCTGGAGCAAGCCAACGTGACAGCTTTAGGAGACCCTAGACCATGTAGCAGGCAGGAGCTTCGACGCTGTTTCATCCAGAGAGCCAGGGACCCCCTGCTCAACGACAGGCTGCACCGGGTCCGAGCCCTCCGTAGCACCTTGAAGGTATCATTAACAACTTCTGTCACAAACGGAACAAAGACTTAACTTTTTTTAAAACTTTCTAATACCCGTAAACCCATAACTCCCTTAGTCACGTGTCCCCTTAGTGTGTCATTTCATGGAAATGTTGCTGAAAAACAAACAATACTTCCCCTCCTTACATCATAAGTATGCTGTACCTTTCCTGGCGTATTATGGAATGGATTAATCTTGCCTTTTCACATCGTTATTTTTTAACGTCTTTATTTATTAATTGATGCACAACAACTTGATGAATTTTAAATAAAGATAGACCCAAAATAAGATGGCGCCTGTTAAAAGTCTGTGAAGGTTCTCAGTCATCCAGGTCGTCGTAGTCTGAGTAGCTTGGAAAGAAAAGCATCTGGACTTCTTTAAGTTGCTTGAAGACGTTTCACCTCTCATCCGAGAAGCTTCTTCAGTTCTAGGGTCAAATAGAGGAGAGTCCCAGATTTAAGCCCTGTGGGAGTGTCCCCCAAAGAGGGACAATGGACCCCCACGAGACAAGACTCGGCTGTCCATTTGCATCTAAAGGACAAAGGTCACTCTTTCGAGGATGACATTTTGGACAGAGACGACAGATGGTTTGAAAAAGGGACTGAAAGAATCAATTTATGTCCACTGTGATCGACCATCTTTGAACAGAAGCGGGGGTTTACGACACCAACTGTCTGCCATCTATAATCCAGTTCTGAGATCCCTTCCCAGACGCCTTAACGCCCACTCACATCCTGGGCCAGCTGACCTCAGGATATCACATGATAGGGTGGGGTTAGGTTTCACAATGAGCTCACCCGAAACCTTGGCTGCTTGTGACCCACACCCGTTTTCACACCTTGGCTCACGTGATTAGGTAGAGGATCATTAGGGGGTCCATTGTCACTCTTGGGGGGGGACACTCCCACAGGGCTTAAATCTGTGACTTTCCAGCATTTGACCCTAGAACTGAAGAAGCTTCTATGCTTTGTGCTATGTGAATAAAACTGAATTGAATTGAATTGAAAAAAAAAGATGTAAAAAAGCAAGTTTCCCGACTTCATAATACGGCCCACACTCCGAAAAGTACAGCATACTTACGATGCAAGATGGGGAAATAATGTTTTTCTGTAAAATTACCATAGAATTACATACTTACACTATACTTAAAATTACAGTGTAAGTACAATTTTCTTGGCTGACATGTTACCCCTTTATTCTATCATTTATATTACGTTTATTCTAGTCCATATTTACAGATAAATATACAACAATTACATTATAGTTTCAACTGAAATACATTGAATTTCCATTTAACTCATTCACTGCCATTGACGTCTATAGCCGTCAATTGCAGTGAATGAGTCAATGGGTTTAACTCATTCACTGCCAATGGCTGGCAGTGAATGAGTTAATTACAGGGGAACTACATCCTTTATCACAGGGTGTATTATAAGTGTTACCAGGTTGTTGTTGGGTTTTTTTACACAAAAAAACAACGTGAGGATTTAATGCGGTAACGCTTTTCTCCTACAGGCCAAAGAGTCGGAGCTAGCAGTGATCTGTTCCCTCCTGGAGGACCCTGGCCTGTGCTCCCAAACCTTCAGAGAATGGAAGCAGTGGCACAGCGAGCTCTACTCAGACATCTGCCAGCTCAGCCCCGGCACCAACGGCCAGGATGACCTCTCCCCGCTGGCCGCACCTCTCATGACCCACACGCACTCCTTCATCGAGACCCACGTGTGAGAAAGAGACGAGAAGCGAAGGCTGAACTGACACGCACACGCAAACACACACACGCGCGCAGCAACACGGAGCTTTACATTAGCTAACCCTCTGTCCTGGTCACGACTCTGAGCATGCACACACACACACACACACACATTGTAAGATGTGTAAATATCATAGAGGGAACAGTCTGAGACCTGCGTGTATGAACTTTTGATAATCCCGAGGACCCCACAGGGTGCCAATTGCATGCCTGAACAGAAAGCATTAATCTTCCTTTGTCTATGGATCTCAGCATAAACGCCACACGCTTGTCAAGCAAAACGGGGGGAAAAAACAGACTTTTTAACACAAATTTTTTCTTTTATATTCTCTAGGTTTTGCTTTTGCTTTTTTTTTCTGCTTTATTTTAGGGGTAAGGGGGAGCTATGTAGCAGCAATACAGAGGAAAACCCTTTTCACCACAACACTGTACTTTTGTACTGATGAACTTTGCACCCAGAGCCACCAGTTCTCCCCCTTTCTCTCTGTGTTTTTTTTCCTCTTGCGTATCTTTTTGAGTTACAGGGACCTCACTGTTATTTCAGGCTGATCTCACGGCACAGTGCGGGGAAAGTAAAGTGTGAAACTGTGAGAGGTAGCCAGCAATGTCGGTTTATCAGCGAGAACCCCTTTGCGCTGGCCGGATTCATGTGCTGAAGGAGGCTCCTCTGAACGAGTGCAGTTCTGTTGGCATCTTCTCTTCCTCTCGTTTCTCTCCATCACCTTCTCTTTTCTTAGCGACTTCTTTCTCTAGTCCTCAAAGACTTGTGTATATGTGTATACTGATGTAAATGTTTGCGTTCCACTACCACTGTGATAGGCTTCTAGAGGTAGCGGAGGGAAGACAGAGAGTATGTATTTGTGCGGGTGCAAAACAAGTTTATTATTATTACTTTTTTTTGGTTTCTTTCGTAGTTTTTTTTCCTTAAACCGTGAATGCAAGAGCTTAGAGAGTTCTTTTTCAGTCACTCACTACAACGAATGCACTTTCTATATCTCTATATCTCATCGGCTGCATCACAGGGTCTACGTGTCATCGGCCTCATTACCATTGCTGTTCAAATATCAGGTAAAAGCATTTGCCGTCTCATTTTCTAAAGATTTGTGTACAGTCTACAAATATATTTAAACATAGAAGACTATATAAAATCTATTTACGTTTTGTGTCATAGAAATAATGTAAAGTATGATGTATTCTATGCCAAGGTTCTGCAGTGTCCCCCTCTTCACTCTGTAGATGCAGGGTGTTTAGCAGTCGAACAAATAGGATGCGACCGACAGCCGTCGCTGATGGTCTTTACTGGTTTACATCATGGCTGACCATTCTCTGGGTGGTGCGTTGCTTGAGACAAAGGCCTGGGACTGATTTGAATGGACAGGGTAAAATACTGTGGATCATTTGTGTTCCTTTTTTTGTTCCTTCTCACAATTGCAAGGTAATTAGACTCGTAGCGCATGATAGATGCAAAAGTACCATCGAAGGATGACTTTTTCTTTATGTGCTCGTAGCTTTCAAGTCTTTGTTTTTCATTCTGCAGTGTTTAGAGACACGTACTGTACCATGAGAGTTAAGGGAGGTTTTTCCTTCTCCTTTAGCATCCAAGCAGCAGGTTATAATTTGATGTTTGGCTCACATAGAAGACCGACCTGCATCCTAAAGAAGCTTCTGACACCTCACTCCAAGTGACATCACTGCAGTTGCTTCCAAAGTGAAAGCTAATTTGACATTCCCTCTAAGCATATGGTTGATACTGGGCAGTCATAACCTCTGCACTAAACGGTCTGTAATGTCTGTGAAACCGGGATGAATCATTTCATCTGCAATATCAGGCCAAGGACTCAACGGTGCCCCCCAGCGTCGAGGACTCCGAGAGACACGTGTAGCACCTGCTGCATCCAGCACTGTCTGTACTTAGTCTTCATATTTTACTGTTGTTCTTCTTCATGAGTTTTCATCATGTCACACTGTAGTGAAATATCAAACGTGCCCCAGAGATATAGCTCATGTTATTTGCCTGTTATTTCTTTATTTTTGTTTTTTTTGCTAGTTTGTTTTTTAATGATTAATTTGAGAGTAACACAAAGAAACTCAATGATGCAAGCACTTTCCCTGTGCCTCCCAATCCTCTCTTTGGCAACGAAAGGACTGACTATTTCCACACACAGGCACGCACACACACACACACACACACAGACACACACGCGCAGCTGTAGAAGAGTTACAATACAGTTTTAGTCTGCAGACCTCTCTCTGTTTGTCATCTGTAGTGTTGGTCTTCTTTCTCCAACCGCTGCTCTGACATACTGTAGATTAAAGGAGTTCTGAGAGTTTTCATTTGTAGGCACCGACTGTGTTATTCCTCCCGAATCTTTTTGTGTGTGTAAACCTGCAGAAACAGGCCGAAAAGGGAGATTCCACTGTGTGTTCTTTCAGGGGTGTACACCTCATGGTACATTGCACAGGTGTGTAAGATGTAAGTTGCACTGCGACATTAAAAAAAAGGAACATATTGCTCTTTTTCAAGGATAATATTAGCTTACTGTTATTCTGTACATTAAAATGACTAAAGACGATATTAAAAAAGAAAGAAAATTACATTTATTCTTCCTAAAGTAGCCTTTTTTGGTTTCATATATATGAATATATATTACAGAAAATACAGATTGTAAACCTAAGTTGTTAAACTTTGACTTCAATAAACTGAATCCTCTGCACTATGGCCGGTTAATGTGTGCCTTTCCTCTGATTTATTGGAAGAGTTTTGCTGTGTCTTCTAGTTAATAACAGTTTCAAGTTAAGGGCAGGAAGCCCTACAGCATGCTGTGCAACTCGTGCCATCCATCTATCCATCATATCTTTTTCAGTTTACAATGTGGTGGGCAAAAGCTTTGTTTCCAGGCTGTCACTTGGCTTCACTCTCTGCACTCTTTTAAAGACAATCTTTATTCTGGATTCATCTCTTGGGGATCTATAGCCTTGCCGGGCGATTGTGGCTCAAGAGTTGGGAGTTCACCTTGTAATCGGAAGGTTGCCGGTTCGAGCCCTGGCTTGGACAGTCTCGGTTGTTGTGTCCTTGGGCAAGACACTTCACCCGTTACCTACCAGTTTCCGGCAGCCTCACCTCTGTCAGTGCGCCCCAGGGTGGCTGTGGCTACAATGTAGCTTGCAATCACGTGTGTGTGAATGGGTGGATGACTGGATGTGTAAAGCGCTTTGGGGTCCTTAGGGACTAGTAAAGCACTATACAAATACAGGCCATTTACCATTTGTTGGGGCCTTACTATTGGAATGAGTATGTGCACAATTGCCTAAACAGTTTTGGCATATAAATATAGAGAAGGTTTATTGATACTGGAAGCTTCCATTAGTAGTCTGCTTGTACTCTCAGTACTAACAAAACAGGTTTGAGCAGGCTTTGGTTGCCTGCAGGTAAATAGTCCAGATGGAGAGGAAAAGAAGGATGCTGTTGAAATGCAATACATAATCAGCAGCTATTCCTGATGTATTTCCATTTGTAAACAATGTTGCAAACCTTAACTCAGATATCTAGTGGCTTCACCGGCATCCCAAAAATTAATTCCTAGACTGATACTGTTTCATCAAATCCAGTGCAACAT
The DNA here is from genome assembly GCF_057382275.1 of Copadichromis virginalis. Lineage (NCBI taxonomy): Eukaryota > Metazoa > Chordata > Actinopteri > Cichliformes > Cichlidae > Copadichromis > Copadichromis virginalis. The sequence continues at coordinate 23,216,351 of NC_140619.1, forward strand.
GTGCACCTGTGCTGTTCTGGTGCAGAACTTTGTGTGTGTAGGTTGATTTCTGACTGAACACATCTTAAAGCTCTTGTGCACAAAGTTAAGTAGTAATGTAAATTTCCTTATACATATTCACTTCATTAAAACTAAACTAAATGTGGAGAAATCCTGTGGTGCTGGAACATGAGGCCCCCTCAGGGTCGATGCTGGCAATGTCTCAGCAACGTAAATAACTCATTTACATGTGAAACTGCGAGTAGGAGTTTATTTTTATTTTGATGCAAATGTACAAAGGCAAGGGTCAACTGTCCGCTCAGTGGGTGAGCAACATGTGGACTTACTTGACGAGTAGGATAGCACAGCCGAGCTGCAATTCCCACTTCAGCCCATTAGGTGGCAGTAGCCGACCGCGGGGTTTTTTGGGCTAGAACGAAGCTGTAACCAACAGAAGAAGGGGGAGAGCGCTGTCATGGCGGCCAAGGTGAATGCATGTCATTTTGTCTTCAGCAAAGTTTTTAGCTTTTATTACAATGACTTTTCAATGAAAGTGTAGACTGTATGTTGGCGTCAAGTGCCCCGCAGCTGCTAATGTTTACTTGTTCTGGTTGTCACATCTCAGGCGTTGTTACTCTGCACGAAATATCTTTGCTAGCTATGTGTGCTGTGCTAGCTTCGCTGAATGACTCCTAAAAAGAATACACGGAGGAAGGTTTTAGCAGAGGTTGCATCTTTAAAAGTGTGTAACAGCTGTTTAACCTTAATAGCTGTCAGCCCTGCCTTTGTTAGCTTTCTAGAGCCGCATTAAGCTACAACACAAACACTGTCGGTAAGAGTAACGCTTAACGTCAGTTAGCTTAACTAGTTCGAAACAGTTTGTACACACAAAACAAAGGGAATAAGCTCAGGATGTATACTTAGAAGTTCATTAATGCAGTATAAATAAATATTTGAAAGACTGGAAAAGCGATGCTTTGAAATATATGGTGGTATTGTTGTAATTAATAATATAAAATATATATATAATAATTCTTCCACTGAAAGTCCACGAAGTAAGCTGTGATAGTGATGTGGTGTTGACACACTGACTAAAACTACAGTGTACGTTCCCCCTCCTGCCAGGTGGTAATGGTGGCCGTCCCGACTGTGCTGGGAATAGCCTCCCTCCGTGTGTACTCTGTGAATGAAGCGCCCGCTGATGGGCTGGTTACTCGAGAAAAGGTGTGTATTCATGATTTGTATGGGATATTGCCATTCATAGCCATAATAACGCACCAACTCTCTACCTCCCTTTCCCCAGCTCAACATCTACAACCCGGTGTTGCAGTCTGCTCAGAGTAAGTTTGTCCCAGAGAGTCCAGGGGTCATCGAGGGTGGAGTGACTACAGCCAGAGAGACAGTACTACCATTTGTGCACGCTGTAAAGGTATTCAAGTTTTTTCCCCCTTTGTGTACATGTAAAGCTGCATGTAGGAAAAAATCTCATTCACATTCACCGTCAAGCACTGATGTAGTTCATGCTTTCACATCCTCTTCTGCACTTTTAACACGAGCAGGTGGTGGAAACGCATTTATATTTAAACATATGACAGCTAAAATGCACCAGAGAACTCTTATCTTGCACCTGCGAATTTAGTTGACACCGCTATCTTTTTGCTGCTCATTGTGGTTTACAGAGCACGATCCCACATGCTGCAAGTGCTCGGTGCAGGAAGGATTCTTGCAGGTTTAGGAGTTAGACAGGAAACTTCATGCAGTTTAACTTCAGTTAAACTGCATGAAGTTTGCTGCAAGAAGATTTGACAGTTTGATTCTGTGAAACACAGGTTGTTGGGTGGGGGTGAGCAGTTAGCACTGACTCACATGTATCTGTTTCAGTGTTGCTTAAACAGGCATGTTCTTGATGAACTTTTCTAGTGGTTTCAGTTTAGTCTTCTGTTCCCTGCAGGGTGCCTGTATCTCTGTGAAAGGGGGAAGTATTGATCTTTATCATGCTGGAGAAGGTGAGTAAACAACAGGCAAACAACAGTCTTAGTTACATTGCACCTAAATATCAAATTTAAATAATAATAAGACATTTAAAGTTTTCAACATGTCACACATTTACTAAGTAAATATATTTCAAGGGGTGCTATTGAGGTGAAATTCTCACCAGGTGTCTGTAACAACCCATCCATTTCACACATGCAAAGAAATCAAACCACAGATGTCCATAAATTATGTGTAATAGCGAGAAATGACACAGGGAAAAGTATCAAACGCATGAAAAGGGAGGTGCAAAAAGTCGTGGAAAGTCATGACAGTAGCTTAAATCAGTCCTGCCACTTGTGCAAAGTGCAAATTTATATTAGCTGGTTCTTCAGCAACTGATGGCCTATAAGAAGGGGTCTCATTACTAAGGTGTAAAACCAATTAGCTCTCTCAAGGCCGTTGCAAAACATACCGAAGAATTTCTAAACTAGTGAAGGTTCCAGTGAACAAAGTGGAAAGAACATCATGTTACCATAAACCGACCATGACCAGATGCCTCCTGCAAGATTTCAGACAGAGGAGTGAAAAGAATTATCAGAAGAGTTGTCTGAGAGTCAAGCAGCACTAGAGGCGCTGCATATCACCCCCAAAACGGCATACCAACAGTGAAGTTTGATACTGTGTATACAATACTTTCTCCCTGTGTGATTTCTCATTATTACACATAACTTAATTTATGAGCATCTTTGGTTTGATATTGTGGCATTTGTGGATTGGAAGGGTTATTTCACACATCTGGTCAGATTTTCATGTAAATAGCACCTTTAGAAACATATTTAATTTGTGATGTATTCAGTACTTTAGTCTTACCCACAGTAAGACATTAGAGGATGAGAGTGATCTATTTAAAGTTATTTTTTTTTAGTTACAGTTTAATGGTAGTCCCAATATTAGTGATACAGTTCACACCTTTTCTTTAAAGGAAGCTGAATGTATTTTTGTCAGCATCTTGATTTCTGTTATCTGCTCCTCAGATTTATACTATTACCTGAAGGACCCTCCTCCTGGTTTTCTACCCAGATTTGGCACCATCACCGTGGCTGGCCTGCTTGGCATGTTCTTGGCACGGAAAGGTAACTTGAACTGACAAACAGTTTAGGCCTGCAAGAAACGTTTTAATCAGTTTCTCATATTAAATAAAGAAAATGTTTGAAAGAGTGTTGGTCTAAGTGTGAACGGTTGTCTCTCTGTGTTAGCCCTGCAATAGACAGGTCACCTTTCCATTGTGCCATATTACTGGTGGGATAGGCTCCAGCCCCATGTGACCCAGTAAAAGCATTGCATACGACTATAACAAATGTAGCATACGCAAGAACTGCACATAGTGCAAGTTTAGTAAGCTTAAATATACATTAATGAATAAGTAACTCACAAGACATCAAAACAATTCCCTTTTTTAGGAATCAGTCTAGAAAAATTAAAGATGAAAATCCTGAAAAACAAGTGCAATTTGTTGAATATGTCTCAATAAACATGCATTGCTGCTGACACATCAGTGTGCCACTAAATGGTCACATACAATGTTTTGAAACTCATCAGCAAAACTCGACTCCTGTTCTGTCGCTGCGTCACAACAACAGTGTATTTCTTCTACAAACTGCATTTATTAAGGAAACTTCTTACACTTATCGTCCAGTGGGCTTGACACTTTGGCAGGCTCTGACCTCTGACCTCTGGGCTGTGTGTTTTAACAGTCCCAGATTGTTAAGGTGCGACCCCAGCTCTGCTTGTGAGGATCACAGCACTTTACGTTCTTTCTTAGACCATTTAATATTTTTCTTTGTTTTGCAGAACATAGAAAAAAAACATATAAAGTCATTTCAGAAAGATACGAATTAGTTTTACGCTCTCAGACTGTCTCAGAAGAAAGTTTCATTTCAGCCACACAGGAAATAAAGTATTACAACTTCTGCTTAATGTATTCATGGGATGAACATTTTAGATATTTTCTACACTTCTCACAATGCATGTGAACTTGCACAGAGATATGCATTGTTTGTTAACAAGAACATCTGTTTTACCCCCTTTTTTGTTTTGTGTTTTAAAATGCACATACGCTCCAGATTTATTTATGTGTATTTAATCTTAGCGTGACCTTTTCATGTACGAGATAACACTGTGATTATCAGGGTTTAGACACCACAGCCAGTGAAGCTGAAGTACCCCTCATCATCTCATCATCGATTGCCCAAAGTTTACCACAAGAAACAAGAAGTTTCTGAGGAAGTTTCACTTTTCTCATTACATTGTCTTCCTCACTCTTTCTTCCTATTACCAAAGAGTCATTAAAGTGCATGAAAATGTTAATGTCTTTAAGTTAACCTGGGCATTGTGTTGGCCAAAATGTGCTGCAACACACTATGTGAGCATGACCTTTCTGGATATAGCAGTTCAGTAGCTGGCCTTCAGGACTTAACCTCTGCCCACTTGTATTGATCGCTGCCCTGCTTTGCAAAATGTTTTATTTCAGGCTCTCGTTTCAAGAGGTTAGCGGTCCCGCTGGGCCTGATGAGCGCAGGAGCATCAGTGTGCTACCCTGCACAAGCAGTGGCAGTGTTAACGGTAACGCTGCTTCCTCAAGCACGGATATCTTGTTAATTCGCAGTATAAATGTTAATATTTTCCTAGTTTAATTCGAGCGTTGTCTTTTGTCCTCACAAGGTGACGGGAAAGAAGGTTTACGCTGCAGGGCAGTGGAGCCGTGCTGCAGCGTCTTCACTGCTCGCCTCCGCAGAGCCGGTTGCCAAAGAGACTGCTGCTTCACAGCCACAGGTTAACAGACTTTTAAGCGAACTGTTTTTAAGCAGAAAGACTTATAAAGCTGTTTTACTGTGTGACTAAAACCTAAACAGCAGTTCAGCTCGTGTAACTTGCTTTCCACTCGGTGCCTTTCCCTTCTCTACATGTGTTGCTTACTGACAGAGAAAAAATCCCTTTTGTGTGGTAAATGGGTTATATTCCATTTCCTTTCCTACACATTGCCTTTCATAACTGTTAGTGGAGTTTTATTCTTTGTGCCTCACATGTGATTCAGGCATATTTTGTGAGAGTTTAAATCTAAAATTTTATTACTTAAATATTCAAGAAAATTGTACATTTTAATTACGCACCATTAAAGTCGATTTTTTATTGTTTTTTTTAGTCAGCTATAGCGGCAAATCTAGAGCCTCCAGCGGCTGAAGAAACCTCACAGCCCAGCTCCACTACAGACACCTCAGCCCAGAGCTCTACAATCTCAGACACAGAGGTGAAATCAGCTGATCCTATCTCTGATGAGCCCATTGTTGCTGTCATAACAGAAGAAGAGTCATCCGTAACAGCCACAGAAATATCCCCCAACCAGGCCCCCACAGAGACCAGCACAGGTATTATCAGTATTGATCCCTGTCATCTTGTTTCTCTGTCTCCGTCTCTTCATTTCACACACAATCACACAGAGACTTATATCAACAGTGGTGGTTTAATTCCCGCTCTTTCCGGCTCTGTTGGCAAATTCTCCGCCAGTAGAAAAAGTGTCCGCGCCTTCCCCAGAGGAGCTGCTGGCCCCTGTTGAAAGCGAAGAAGCCTCGGATAGAAAACAAGCCTCCGGGGATGTATCCACGGACACGAGCCCATCCGAGCCTGCAAGCTCAGGACCGGAAACAATAAAGGCCGTTCCAGTCGAGTCGGCATCTTCCTCTGAAGAAACATCTACTCCAGAGGCTTCCAGTGAGGCCACAGGTACCAAAAATAGTTCATGTCAAAGAGCGAAAGGTTGATAAGTAAATAAAATAAGAAGAAATGATAACCTAAACAGAGGACCTATGCTTTAATCATCACTCCGCTGCTCTTACTCTACACTTAATGTGTGCTGCTAACCTTTTACATTTCCTCTACCCTGAAATGTCAATTAGTCGAGTCAGATAGCATGGAGGAGTTGCTGCTTTTAATGAGACACCAGTCGCCACACTCACACCAACACCTATCCAACACAAAACGGTTACTGGTTGTACTTTAACACTTTCTGCACATGTACCTTTGCTCTTGTTTGGGTGTTTACAGTAGACCAGCACAAACAAATGTTTTTTTTTCTTTTTAAGCCCACAGACAAACATAGTGAGCCTTCACTTCCTGTTACTCGCACATTCGACCTCTTCTAAGAATGATGTGGTTACCTAAATGTGGGGACCTAAACGTTGTGGGTCTTGTGTTCTACATAGTTGTTGTTATTAGTATGATTATCACTGCTACCTGGGACTTGGATTCTGTTGTCGCTGTAGTACGTTCAGGTTTACTTCCTAACGTGATATAAATCTGTATTAGTTTTCAGTTTAACTCTTCACATCTCATCCTTCAGCACAGCTTACTTATCTTTTCGGTACATCTGTTTAGCAGTTTGACATACTGAGGATTGACTCACTCTGCACAAACTGTGTGATGTGAAAGAAAAGAGAGGAATGTGATGTAACATCTCACAGCACTCGGTGTGTGGAATATGCATTTTAAAAAGAATCGCAGGGCTTTAGTTGCAGTCTGCTCAGCCTGGCTTTAAGTTGAACCGAAAGATAGTTTTACCAAGAAGTGATATCATATTGCATAATACAGTTTTCTCCAGTGAGATCACAGTAAGAGGATGTGTTTGGGATGTTTTTTTTCCTTCAAGAAAATACATTTCCCGTTCCATGTTGCTGCAGATCTTCTTCCACAAAGCAGCAACTGGAGCTCCTTGTAAATGTTTAAAGGAGGTTGCCGTCCCAGTAGGTTGACTGGGTGCTGACATGTGGGTGAAACTGCCCTAAAACTGACAGAATGTATGTACGCAGCGATCTCTGCTTTGTCTCTGCGTATAAATTCTTTAACATGAGTTGCAAATAGTAACACAGGCTGTGCCAAACTATACCACATTATACTTTTCAGTATTTCTGCTAGATTTTAACTCAGTGTTTCCATTTAGCTGGTAAAAGTAGCAGTTTATGTCGACACTGTGTCTCCCATCCCTTTTCTTCTTGGTTCTTTCCATGAACCAAGTGCGGAAAAAGTGCAAGGTCACTCTAACTGTTTGATTTTGTTAAACACTCAGTTTGTTCATAAGATTTTCCAAATCTTTGTACCGCAGTGCTCAAAGGATTACTATGTAAACCAAATGACTAAACACAGAGTTTTGATTTATTTGTACTTTTTAAGAACCAACGCATCCAAATCAATCATGGAATTCAGGCAATTTTAGGAGGAAACATCACGTTTTTCTGCACGTTTGGTTGTTGCGCTGAACATAAAGATCGACAGAAACCTGTGACTTTCACCCGGCAACTCTTAATGTTTTCATCTGTTAATAAAAGTTAATTCTACAAATCTAACTCTATTGATGTGCTTTGCATTTCTCTTGCTGCCCTGCAGAGGGCTCCAGTTTCAAACCAGACCCTTCTCTCATGGATTTCGGCCAGTCCAGCCCTGAGGATGAAGACCTGTACAGCACACGAAGCTGAGAGACTGCAGCCAGCCACAGGAGAAGCCTCATTCCCACACACACTGCCATCTCATATCTCACTCTAATTGACAAACGCTCTGTATCATTATGCGTTGTAAATAGGCCATTTTGCAAGCAATCGCAGTTAGAAAGACTTTAATCAACATTTCCATTCTCATTTCGTCTGCCCACATCAGCTGTTTCCACAGAAAACATCCCAGTACATTTGCATTGCAGCAGCGAGACAGTGAATCTGGGCACACATAACTGAATCAGTTTGCGTGGGACAGAAAACTGGAATAAAAAACAAAAAAAACCCACCCACTACTATTTACAAGCTTTTATACCCCAAATGGCAGATTGGGAAATTTTCTGTGTCATTTAACAAATACTGGCTTTTTGTGCTCCAGCTTTCACAGTCATGGATGCAGCGTGCTTTTATTTATTGTAATTTAGCCCAGTGTGTTGGTGAACTGAAAAATCTGCACATGTACTCGTGGTGATTACAAGATGGACTAGTACCGTTTCACTCGCTAACACAGGAAATTGTCCTCACTTGTTAATTATGGAACTCAAATAAATCTATATTTTTCATGAATTCATGTTGGGTCATGTCTGCTACTGATTACAGCACTTCCAGCATGTAGCATCAACAGATCTTCACTCAGACCCCGAGTTGTCACATAATGAGCAGCTAAACATGAGGAATCATCTGAGCCGCATGAACCAGAGTTATCTTTGAAGGGAGACCATTAAAGTGGCCCCTTTCCATAGGAAGACGCTCCACATAGTGAGTCTTCATGCTGCAATTAGTCCATGAGAAACAACAACTTGTGCAAAAACCCATATGGTGCACACTCGCAGCTCTGTTCAAAGTATCTTACATTGAAGGGCACATTTAGTACGTGCAAATCTGTATCAACGGATTTTCATAATAAGCTTTGTTACAGTTTGTAGAAATAATTAATTATAATCCATATATCAAAAACATTATGAAGATTGAGTACTCTTAGATTTATATTTAAAAGTCAGGGGTGAGGAACTCCAGGCCTCAAGGGCCGGTGTCCTGCAGGTTTTAGATCTCACCCTGGGTCAACACACCTGAATCTGACGATTAGTTCATTAGCAGGCCTCTGGAGAACTTCAAGACATGTTGAGGAGGTAATTTAGCCATTTAGATCAGCTGTGTTGGATCAAGGACACATCTAAAACCTGCAGGACACTGGCCCCTGAGGCCTGGAGTTCCCTCACCCCTGCCCTACAATAATAGAAAACCCCAACGATCAGATGACTTCCCATAAGCAAGCACTTGGCAACAGTGGGAAGGAAAAACTCCCATTAAACAGGAGAGACCTCCAGCAGCACCAGGCTCAGGGAGGGACGGCCATGTGAGAGGGGACGGTTTCGACTAACACTTCTGCTCGTTCAGCAGAGTAAACATGTTTTGACTAGAACAAAACTGTCATCACACCTTCACATTTTCCACATGTGTAAATATCACGCAAGTTATTTGGGTTCCTGATAACAATCAGCACGTTGACATGCATGAAATGTACTGCAATTCTTTCACACCCACTAAGAAGAGATAATGAGCCCTGACTTTTCCTCCAGAACCACATTTACATTTTTAATGTTTTGGTGTTTACGTGTCCTATGATTTACAGTAACAGACCTGTGTGGCTCCTTACAGCCACATGTCAGCCATTGAATCAAATCAAGTTGTAACAAGTCAGACACTGGGTCATATAATCTAAAAGCTCATCTCTACTGATCGATGCTTTAAGAAACCAAAAGTTTCAATGGTGTTTTCAAAGTTGCAATAAAATCATAATGTAAGCACAGCACCCGAGCAATTATTATTCATGGGAATGATTATGCCGAGCAGTTTGAACAGCAAGCGTGCATTAATGCCTTGTGTTCTCTGAAAAGTGATTTTTGTTTGTGTGCTTGCGTGTGTGTGTTTAGCTCGAGAATATTAACAGCCGAGCAGGAGCCAGCAGCCAATCAGGTGCGAAATCACAAATGAATAAATAGGCTCCTGGCCAGCAGCTGTGCAGACTGCAGGCTGACCCCCCCGCGCTCCGATCACGATGCTCTGTGTGCTCTCCCTGTGTGGCTGACACCTTTGTTTTCACCATTAAAACCCCTGGAGAGTCTTGGGTCGATTTGTGGCTATTTTCAAATTTCGATTACATGCCATTTGCACAGTGTTGAATGGAATATAGCGAAAGTCTGCAAAAAAAAGTTCGGTCACATTTACTGTTAAAATTTCAGTATGACTTCCGGAAATTAGCTTCAGTGGCTAAGCTAGCGATAAACTTACGCTATTGGTCCTAGTGGTCGATTTGTGCCCCATTGAAACCCATTATAAACGCTATTTTTCACGGCAAAAAAATTACGGTCAAATCGATCGTGATCGGTTATGTTTCCGCTTCCGCTTGCAGTACTGGCCTTAGAGTTGTAATTTTTTTATTTGTCCACCGGGTGGCGCCCTTGCTCCACATGTGACGCCTGCTGGAACATACACATGTTCTCCAGCGGCCTGCTCGAGACAGATACCCGGAAAAGGCAGACTAATTTCCCGCGTACAGCAGCAGCTTGGCCCGCTGCTCGTTCCGGACCATTTTCTGACCTTAGGATCATTTGAGGGTGCATTAATTTTTTTTAATCAACAGGAAATGACGTATTTGTTTTCACGTGGTAGCGGAAGTGTGTGCTGCAGACACGGGAACCGAACCATATGCTCCGGCGCTGCGCGAAACACACCCGCGGCAGAGGCACTCCTCCCCGGGGGAGCAGGAGCAGCAGCGCCGCCTGGGGACATTTTTGGCTTCTGGAAAAAAAATTAAAACCGGATCGAAATTAATGTTGGTGCCAATCTTTTGTCCATCTAAAGGCCTAATTATAATAACAATAAAATATTACTTCAAATGTTTTTTTTGGAAAATATTTTATGTTTTATGTTTTTGGGGCAAAAAAAAGCAGTGCGCTCATGTGACGAAACCGGGATATAAAGGGTTAAAATCCGCGAAATGTAATTAAAACTTGACATGAATATTTCAGGGAGAAGTAGGTCTAAAAGATTGGCTAATTTAAAGTGGAAAAAAATATTAATATATAAATTTTTTATAGCACTTTTTTGGGCGTGGTCGATTTGTGGCTCTAAGACCGATAGTGTATGCATTTTTCTAAGACCCTCCACTGTTTTATATGCACTTTAGTGTTTTTATTGTTCGGGCACTGAAGCACCCTGAGGTACTGTATGTTTTTAATTATTGATTTATTTGGTCTGCCATAGGCTTTACTGTAATTAGAAAAAGCTGCAAAGAGCTGGATAACTAAGGCTACCACTGCAAAGTCATAAGATCTCTCTTTTTTTCATGTTATTATTCTACTTTTGGATATTTCAGTTGTCATTTACATTTATTGCTATTATCGATCATTTAAGCCCTGATTTAGCACATTTAGGTTCAACCCTGTCTCTTCGTTTCCAGTCCTGCAAACAGTTGTTTCCTCTGGTCTTGGTATTGTTGGAGATGATATTGGTATTGTTGGTGCACATTTTTATGTTTAATCTTATGTTACATTTACTCCCAGGCAGAATACTCCCAGTTCTCCATTAGTGGATGGTTTTGCTTGTCCGGCTGAGATACAGCTTTTTTGTTGCCCCCTTTTCCTTTCCTCCCTTTGTTAGAAATCCAGTAACTGAGCTCGGTCACTCAGGCGCAGCTGGCTGCCGGCGGAGCTCACGGGCGCGTCACTGCAACCCCCCCCCCCCCCCCTGGCTTCTGCTCCGCGGCTGCTGAGTGAGCCCTCATCTGGGACTCTCCTCAGCTCTTTCCGGGACAGTGGCGCAGCTGCCCCTCTGTTGGTCTTCCTTGGTCTCTTGTGTTCTGGGGGCCTCTGGATGTCTGGAGTTTTGATCTCCTCCACACCTGCTTCACGCCCTGGAGGACGGGGCTGTGGCCCCCCCACACCCTCTAGCAGATTATTACATGAAGGAACCTTTTAAAAAACAAAAAACAAGCGCGTCCATGCTCACAGGTGTACACACGGGTGATCACACCCACAAACTACACCCTTTTTGGCTCCTACCTCAAAGCACACTGTGTTCTGTTGATCTTATGTGCTGCACAATAATGTTTAACATTTAGTATTTACTGTCATATTCCCATATATCATTGTGATGTTGTTTATTCTATTACTCTTGTTCTCTTCTGCTTGCTTTCTTTTTTCTTTCTCAGCAGGTGATCCAGGTGATTGATATATGCATTTTTTTTCTCTGCCCGTTCTGTTGGTTTTTGTCTTTTGCCCTTCTCCCCCGTCCCTCTTCTCAGCTGTTTCTCTTTCCCTCTTTCTTTCTCCCCTTCTTTCCCCCAGTCAAGTCTGTCCCGTATTCAGTAAGTGAAAATAAAATAAACAATAAAAGGTGAATCAAATGGACCATTACGGCAAGGCTGGGATGGTCAGTTTGGTAAAGTAAATCCGTTGGGCATCTTTCTTTGCCTTTAGACAACAATTCTGATGGCAAAAGAGCCAAACGGGACAGGCGAAAAAAAAGAAAAAAAAAGAAATCCAGTAACTGCAGTTACAGCAGATAAGCCACACCGGCTGTTGTAGGCTGCTTTAAATCACCTGTGTCACGTTTACACACACATACACAAAAAAAACAGCATTCCCGGTGCCACATCTTTTTGCTTATTTCTGTATTTGTAAAGAGGGGCTGAGGTATCTGTTCACATCTTTATAGGCTCTTACGGCCCCTTAGAGGAACTGGAGCTGGACCCCCGGACCTCATAAACTCTGCACGAGTCTGTCCAGAGTCACGACCCTTGGGATCCTCTCTGCCTGTGTGTATGTAGTGCGAGTCACAAGATGTCCGTACTTGCACGTTTTTCTTTCTGGAATATATGGAGAAGGGCGCACATACGGGAACCTGGCTTCGTGTGGCATCAAAGCAACAGCTTGTGCTGCTGCTTTGAGTCACGGGAGCCAGAGACTTACTGACTGGAGGGAGTCTGTATTTTTTTTTTTAAATATATAAATAAAATAAGTCTGACAGTTCCTCCAGGAACAACTAGCGACCAGCAGCATCAATAATAATAAAAAACCCATATGGAACATATTGATTCAGTTCAAAATAGAAGTGACCAGAAAGAGTTGGGAATCGTGTAAATCAGAGAAATCCTTTCTTCTCACAGCTTGTTAGGGAAGGATGGACATCTTGTTGCCATAAGCTGTGCCCCCCAGCGCGCGCGCGCACACACACACACACACACACACACACACACACACACACACACACACACACACACACAGAGACAGATGTGACTAAGTATAGCTTCATCTGGCTTCCCTCAAGGGTCCCCTTCACATATAGGGTCCCCTTTCCTCACAGCATCCCACACGAACAGCGGCTACAGCCATGTTTTGAGAATTAATAAGAAGACTGGACTCTGGCATGTAGGCCAGAGTGCGCTCAGATCTGATTTTTTGACCAGCAGAGAGGAAATGGGGGGGGGACTACAACCCTGACCTCTCACCTTTCACCCCCATGAGCTGGATTTTCCACAGAGGACTTTATGGGGGTTATGGTTTGTGGTGGTTATCTTCTCAGGGTCTGTTCAGCAAGGGACACCTCCCCACCGCCTCCACCACCAGCAAATAAACACATATCACATTTATCAGCAAAAAACCATAAACACAAGAGTAATGGAAGCTGTGCATGTTTACTGAAGCACAACTTCCTCTTCTGATTATGCAAGCCAGCATGTGTTCGCAGTACATGTTTTTCCTGCAAGTGTGGGATTAAATCAGATGGTAGCAATTTAGCCCGCTGAAGAGAAACAAACTGGTTTTAGCAGAGTTTGGCACGTTTTTCAGGCTGCTGATATCAGCTGTAGTTTTTTTTTTTCCATTTTCTTTACAGCTGTTAATAGCATTTTATTTAATGAGCGCCAAGGAAACAGAAAGCAGAAAAAACCTGGCAAACTACGCCAGTGGAATAATAATGATGATAATAATAATAATAATGAATTAAATGTCGTGCTTTTAATCCAGGCTAAAATGAACTGTGAAAGAAAATAATTAGCTGGGAGAGTGATGTCCAGCAGTAGTTTGCGAGGTGAGCCGAGGTTTGATGCCCTCTGCTCCGTTGCTCTCCTTATCTGGTGCCTGACTGTGCAGACACACACAGCCTCCCGCTCTCCCATACATGCTCGGTCTCACTCAGCCCGAGTGAATGCATGATTTGGGGATTTTTGAGCGTGCAGCAGACGCTGCCTCGTTTTAACGTGCAATCACCGCCTTGAAGAGTGAATTCACCGTGAGCCGCTTTAATTGATTGTCTGCAGATAGGATGTTGTGTGATTGCCTTTCCAATTGTTGACAAAGGTCAAAGAAAACATTCTGTGTGTGTGTGTGTGTGTGTGTGTGTGTGTGTGTGTGTGTGTGTGTGTGTGATTGAGCAAGACAATTATTTTGATTTTTGAACATTTTTCAGCGGTGTAGCGGTCAGGGGTGTAGCACAGAACTAATCAGTGTCTGTGAGCCACCATCACTTCTTGAGCCATATTTCTCACATATCTTCTGGTTTTTAAATATTTTTTGGCAATTAATTGAGCTGACAACCGCACACAACTATCTACAAAGGTCATTGTTTATTGTTTGAAATCTCATATTTAAACTCATTTCCCAACATCCTGCAGTCTGCTTGGAGTATAAAGCTTAAGACTATTTTCCTCATTTTTATTTTAATATTTATGATTCCAGTGACATAAAAAAGCTCCACTGTCAGTTTTGTAGCACTTGTCGAGCACCCTCTGTCCTTCCTGTTACCTTCAGGGCGACCTTCCTTTTCCTCTCGCTTCACTTCCATCATCCTCCATCTCGTCGTCTTGCTCACAATCCGCCGCACAGGCCTTCCACCAGAATTAAAATTGAAATTCCTCTTAACCTACTTACAGCCTCACAGTGTTTTCAATCTGTTTAGCGCTAAAGCACAACAGAGATCAAACCAGGTCCGTCATAATAACTGTACAAAATGCAATTATCTTGATAACTGTGAAGGTTCAAATAACTTTTTAAGCTTATTTGTGTTTATAAAGCTGCAACAGTATAATCACACTGGCCGCGGAGGCCTAATAGCAGAACGTTAAAATGCACCAGACTAAATTAGCTTGGTTAGATTAGAATGGTTGTCTCGGTCTATGTGTTAGCCCTGCGACAGACTGGCGACCTGTTCAGGGTGAACCCCGCCTCTCGCCCTAAGACAGCTGGGATAGCGGGGCGCTGGCGACCCTGAAAAGGATACGTGGAAGTGAATGGATGGATGGACGTGCGATGACATGGCTTACTGTAAAACAGCTGTTTTCTGTTGCTTTGATGTTAAGAGAAATTAATTATACTTGCAGTAAATTTAAGTAGTGTGAAAATACTTGTAAATACTGTGTAATCCTGGTAATTTAGTGGTGAAAGAAACAATATTTTTCCATCTTATATAATCACCTGCACTGATAGCTAAGCTATTTATTTTTCAGGCTATAGTTATATTGTTACTTCATTAGAGTTATTGGATATCATATTTTGCATTATCCTACTGTATATTACTGTGTACTAATATTTTTATTGTATATATTGTATATCTTATTCCTCTGTTGCTCTGTCTCTGTGTATGACAAAAGAATTTCCCTCGGGATAAATAAAGTTCTTCTTATCTTAGGTATGCTGTACTTCTGGGCCTAGACACCCATTTTACTGTAAGTAATTTTAAGTATAGCATGCCCATCAGTGTAATAAATGTTAAATAATGATGTGAAAAAATAAAGATGGTTAAGTCACTCCGTACTACAGCCTGCACAACAAAAGCACAGCACACAGTGCAAGATTGTTTTTCCCCTAAATTACCAGGAAGTTAATCAGTACTAACTGTATAGTAGTGACTTTGTTTCCTCTATAAGCCAGACTTGTCGCCTTAGTCTAGTGTGTTTATATGTAAATGACTTTGTAATTCTAACTAAAATAATTGAAATTCCATGTAATTACAGGGGAATTATGTCCTGAGTCTGGAGCCATATTATATAGCCATATTTAAGCTTACATTAAAGTGCAATTGCATCCTCCCCCTTTAACACCACCCTTCTTTGCCTGTCACAAATATTAGGTTTGAAAAGCAGGTGGGTGGGGTTCCTGTGCCCACAGCCACAGCTATGGTTTGAGACGACCACATTAAGGATATTGGCTGTCACTGTTTAGTAAGAGCACCTATCAATGAAACTCTGCATACATATGGCAAAGAGTTTCTGTGTAGTTGTTTTAGCTAAAACTAAGTCTAGTAGAGTAAAAAGAACAATATCTTCTGATGAGACGTAAGGAGAGGTTCATCACTCTGTTATGGTGGAACTGGTGAGGCACAGACATAGCTCTGC
This sequence comes from Copadichromis virginalis, assembly GCF_057382275.1. Classification (NCBI taxonomy): domain Eukaryota; kingdom Metazoa; phylum Chordata; class Actinopteri; order Cichliformes; family Cichlidae; genus Copadichromis; species Copadichromis virginalis. The sequence goes on from NC_140619.1 coordinate 23,232,236, forward strand.
TTTCTCTGTCATCTGGTATTTCTGTTGGCCAGCGTGAAAGCATAAATTTCTGTTTTTAGTTGTTGCATGTCATGACTAAGGCTTGGCTTCTGTCGATCTCTGTGTGTGTGTGTTTGCATTCCTGTCTCTGAGAGGACTGTTGATTTAAAGCTTTAGTGACCTTTAGGACAGGATGCCTTAAAGGGTCGTATGTCATGTAAAACGTGGTTTTTAAGGTTCATCTAATGGAGCTGAGGAATGTGTTATTATCTGCGAGGGTCCTCATGAAAATATGACATGTCTGAGTATGAGAACAACTGTGCATACCCAGCATGCCAGTACATGACAAAGTTTCCGTTCTGGAGAAGCAAAAGCTATCGCATTTTAATAATTTTGCGCTTTGCAGCACGTTCCCAGTTCATATCCTGCAAGCACGCCACGGCGAACCTCCTCATTTTGCGGCCTTCAAAATCTTCTGCTTTCTGTCTCGCCTTCATCCTTCATCTTCGCTGTCAGCTTTCCCGCAGCCATTAGAAAACATCACGTCCTGATAGATGCTCAATGGAGCAGAGTGCGCGCACATGTAAACAGATCCAAGTGCGCTGGCGTCGATGAACGCACGCCGGGCTGAGTGCACCCGCATCTACACGTAGTGCAGCATAGGTGCAAACGTGCTGATCAAAGGAGCTGTGATGTAATCAGTGTCGGAGCTTTGCACGCATCCCTCATTAACTTTCACCAGAGGCCTTAATAAAAAACCACTGGAGGGAATCTCCGCTTTCTCTCCTTCCCTTCCCTTGTCTTTCTCTCCCTTCTGCCTTCGCATCTTCTTCTTCACTCCCCGCAGTTCCTGCTGATCTTCCTCCACATCCATCTTCTCTCCCCCCTCCCTTTTTTCTCTCTGGCCCAGGAGTTGGTTTGACTTCCGCTCAAATGGAGTAAATATTTCCCATGGCTTATCTGACCGCCAGCAGGACCAATATGACACAAAGTGCGAGGCTCTGCTAATTAACAGAGCCTCTCTTTCTGGGGTCAGAGGCCCCGTCGGGGGCAGTTAGAGCTGTAAGTTTGAAATACAGAACACACCAGCGTCCCATTTATTACGGTCAGGTATGACACGCTGCCTTGTGGCTGCAGTCACTGGAGACAAAGTTTTACTACAACATACATCTTGATTTGATTTTGTTAGTTTCTGGTGGAAGTTCCTGGAGGGAGGGCGGGGAGGGATAAAGAAAGGATACAGGGAAAAAAAGAAACAGAGCAAGTTTATGTCTTTCTGTTCTTCTCCTTCTGTGCAGGCTGGCTTATGTCCAGTTACAGTCCATCCCCTTGGTAGTGATGAAGGTGTGTGACGTACAGCAACTTCCCTGTTGTGCAATCGTCAAGAGACTCCCGGGGCCTATAAGACCCCCAACGTCATCTGGTTTCTCAGAGTCTGGAGGTTGTTTGCTCCACACACACACAGGCGGTCCAACTCATGAGCATGATACAGTCCGGGGTCTTCAGCTGTGCAGATTTCTTTTAAAGGGGTCGAGGAGAAATTGTCAAGACATGGATTTTAGCCAAAAGAAGCTTTGAAAAAGAGCTAGACTGTTTGGACTGGACGCTCAATTACATCAGGTAAAGAAATCATAAATGGCTTTACTAGTCTAAGAGCGAGAGTTTTCTGTCTGTTTTCTATCACAACTTCAACCGTCAGAATCATTTTTTATTGGAATCAGCGTAGTCGATGAGATCATTTTCCATGTACGAATGATGGCTTGCTTTGAATTTGATTTATTTATGCAGTTAGTAGTGCTTTCACTTGTACACTGTTGCAAGATTAGTTTTTAGTCTTTTTAACACTTTTAAAACTTTTTCAAATTAATTCATGATTGTTTCAAAAATGTAATCTTTAATTGGAGAAAGATGTTTTTTTACAGTATTCCAATAAAACTGGATTACAGCCACTGGATTACAGTGTATCAAGTATGGCGTAATGTATTTTTGCTTTGATTAGATATCAAGTAAGACACCTAATAAAGGCTCGCACCAAATAAAGATGCCCGTGTAGAGAAACTTTGTCCATAAAAGGCAGCTGAATTTTAAATGCGCTCTTGTTTTGCATTATTTCCAGCTGACCTTGGAAAACTCAAAGGAGGGAAGTTAAACTGTGTGAGGCAACGGTACATCCAGTTCCATGATGGCAATCCCAAATGACCTCTCCCTTTTCAACTCCACCTCTTCCCTCTATTCGACGACGGAGCTTTTTGTGAACACCTCCCCGACTCCCTCTGCTCCCCTCTGCTCGGACTGGCCTCCTGTGCCCATGACCACAGTCATCCCCACCGTCTACAGTGTGATCTGTGTGCTGGGAACCATAGCCAACACCTTGGCAGTGTGCGTCCTGGCACATGGTAGTGCCTCAAGGAGAACAGTAGCTAACACCTTCATGCTGAACCTCTGCGTGTCCGACCTGCTGTTCCTGTTGTCGCTCCCGCTGTGGGCCGTCTACTACTCCCAGGGCTACAACTGGCCCTTCGGTCGAGTAGCCTGCAAAATCTGCGGCGCTCTCCACAACCTCAACCTCTACGCGTCTATCTTCTTTATCACATGCATGAGCATAGACCGCTACCTGGCCATTGTGCATCCACTCCGTTCCCAAAGTGCACGAGACGCCAAGCGCGCCCGGTTCATCTGCATCCTTGTGTGGGTTCTGGCATGTGCTTGCTCAGGCCCTACCTTAGCTCTGAGGGAGACCTACTACCTGGATGTGCTTGGTGTGGAGGCCTGTGCAATTTTATATCCTGATCATACCTGGTATCGGACCCTGGTCTGGATAAAGATTGTTCTGGCCTTTCTTCTACCACTCCTTGTCATCTCTTGTTGCTATTGTGCTATTGGTAGACATTTGTTGGTTGATACGGGGTTGGTAAGAATGCAGAATCTGTCTCACCCACACAGCATGTCATCCTTTAAATCACTACAGTCCCACGAGGGCTATAGTAAACCGGAGAGACCCCCCACCCCTTCTGTGAATCCCAGGTTAAGTGGGGCCAGACCCCTGGAGGGTAGGGGGCTTGAAAGGGTATTGTGGACAGTAGCTGCAGTGGTTCTGGCATTTTTCCTCTGCTGGTTCCCCTTCCACTGCGTGACCTTTTTGGATGTGCTCTATAGTGAAGGCTGGTTGGACAGCTGCTGGGTAAGCTGGAGCATCCAAAACCTCACCCCTCTCACACTCTGCCTGGGTTTCTCCAACTCGGCCATCAACCCTGTGCTCTACTGCTTCATTGGGAACCATTTCCGTGGCCGTCTAGGAGGCTTATGCAAGGGCCTGTGTGCTTGTTTAAAGGCCCGAGGGGAAGAACACAGCCAGAAGAGGGGCTCCTTCAGCACCAGGCTGAGCTCCTTCTCTCGAAAACTCAGTGACCTCAAAGACTTGGCGATTGTGGAGCCCTCTGGCTCTGCGTACCTGCCCCAATTCCCAGCCCTGACTCCAGCAAGGAGACTTTCTCATCCCCTCAGTGATAACTGCTGAACACCAATGAGCGTGGCTGTGTGAGACAGAGCTGTTACTAAAACTAAGTCAAATTCTAGCAGAGGTCATTTCTGCTTTACAAAAAATAACTGTAGATAAAACATTTTTTCCACACTTGATTTGGACAGTCATCAAGCATCTCTTGTGAGTCACTCACATGATGTCATTTCTGGCTGCAGCGGGAATCATTTTGGAAAAACAACATTGTCAAAACTTAATGTACAGTGCCTGATAAGAACCAAACAGCTGACAGACACAGTTTATGCCTAGCAACTGCACAGAGTGGCACAATTAGCAGCTAATGAAGAAGATATTCCCCCTGGAGTTGCTAGAAACTACAAACAAAGCTAAAACATAACAAATACTGCATGTGAATTCACCATCTGGATATAAACACAAATCTAAACAAATGATCATATCTCTGTCCATAGTTGCTGTATATAAAGATGATTTATTCACAGCTTGTTTTATAGCCTCGCAGAATAAAAAAAAATCTGTTAGCTATAAGCAGTGCAAGCTACATCTATGCTAATTTAAGACTTTTAAGCATTGCTTTAGTTTTTATGTTCCTCTAGCCCAAATTACTATGAAATATAAGAAACTACATTGTGTTGCTGTGTTTCTATGTTGGGTAATCAGACCACATTATTTAAAAGTCTAGTTGATAATTTAGCGTTAGCCTATGCTAGCTCTAGACATCTCACTAGCTAGCATTAATTTAATAGTATGCTTTTTAAGTGTGGTTTGTTCTTATACAAATGTTATATCCTATATTTTTCTAAAAGGAAATATCTCATTGTATAATAATATTTTATATTAAATTGTTTTTTGTTTTTTGTAAAGGAAAACAAGCTAAAAACAAATACATTAATTTCACAAAAGGATCTACTTTTCCTCTTTTGGGGGGACCAAAGTGTACTTGACATTTATCTGTATGTATTGGGAAAAGAAATAAAGCAAAAACCACTTTCCATATGCCACTTCCTTTGCTTGATACAGTTCTCCAAAATGACTATGCCTTCCGTTTTGTGAAACCCGATCAATTTACTAGAGATTTCAAATGTTCCTTTTCCCCCGTCTTACCCTCTAACAGCTGTGACTCCGAGCTTTCCCCACCTGGGAATATGAGAGCTGAGATTACTGTCAGCCTGGCAGATGGACATCCAGTCTCCCCTTCCAGAAAACCTCACACAAATTCCACACATATCAAGGCCAGATATCATAATCTCATACTAATATCCTTATGATGCATTCCAGTCCAGCCGCTTGTGTTGGTTGAGGGAGCCTGCAGCTGATCAATGATATATCTCTGCCTGCTATTTGTGTCCAGTATAGATTTGCTGCATTCTGCATTGACCCTGGGCTGTCTCTCTGTGAGCTGAGAGCCAATACAACATGGAGTAATTTTGTTCCGGACTGGTGGTTGCAAGGAATTTTTACAAGCAGGAAAGCTAAATTAATAATCACTGAAAGGCTTTATTATGAATAAATGGTAAATTCTTCTTTTCTATCTTGAATGGTTTTTTTTGGGGGGGGGGGGGCTGCTAACAAATAAAGTGAGGAAAACTTCTTCAGTCTACTTGAAATACATGAATATTTCCTGCTTTTTGCCACTGGGTGGCGCTAAAATGCTGCAGAATCATTGAAAGAGATGCCATTGGCTGCTAACCCAGTCAAAGGCCCAAAGTCCCACTGCTCATGATCTTTCTGAGCCGAGGGAAAAATGGCTCTGACACAGACTGATGACTCATGTAGGCTACACTTCTGAATGTATAAAAACAGACACCCGCGACAAAAGCCGCATTAAAAAGAGCCACCCACTTGGAGAATACGCTGAATGCCAGAGTCACATGGGTAACCTTTCTGAAGGGTTTTTTCTTGCAGAAGCTTTTTGGTGATGTGAAGGACACCATGCGGTCAAGAACAGCATTCAGTCCTGCAAATAAAAAAGCCTACATCTGAACATGACAGATGAGCTCAGAGTACCAGACGCCGTGCTATCAGCAAATTGACGTTTCCTGTGGTAATGTCACCGCAGTAAACATTGAATATTTTAATCACCAGACTCTTAATTTGACACGACAGAACTTTCCTACTGATGGGACAGATTGCTGGATGAGTTTGTTGTACGCGCAGCTTCATTAGCTGATTCCTCGCTCTTCTACAGAGCAGGTGGGAGTGTCTTTGAACACACGTTTAAGCAGAAGACAGACTAAGAGATATGTGGCTGAGGAGATGTGTGGACATGTGATGAGAAAATGCATGCTGAGAAATACCGAGAAGCACATTGCTTCGGGTTTTTTTTCTCCCTTCCTTTATCTGCTTTAAAATGTCTTCCTCTGACATATCAGTTTAATTCAGCTGAGCACCCAAGTGCAAATTAGACTTTTCTTTCTTTTCTTGTCTCCTCTTTATGTGTTCCATTACAAGTTAAAGTAGAGAAATAATAAGAATTGCTGAGATTTTTTTTTGCCACGCATCAAAGGGAGGCAGGCCAGTGGTGGGAAAATAGGACGAATCTGCCCCTTTATTAAAACTGTCAACGCCGAAATGAGCTGAGGTTTTAACACATCATGTCACATAAACTTGTAGGTGGAAGGCTTTTTGGAAAAAAACGTCACAGCGAATCTAATCTTGAAATATTGTCATTTGAATCTTGAGCAAGTTGAGGTGGCAGTTAAAAAGAAATATTCTGAGGAGGTTACAGCTCCTGGTCTCAGGAAACTTGGATATGCATTTAAAAACATTTATAAAACAAACTAGTGAAAATAAGTGAGAATAGCTGCAGTTCACTGCTGTGAGCTGTATGTAGTTATTATTTTGAACTACTTTATAGTTCCACTTTTTGCAGTAATATAGTCACTGGCCTCTTTATCAGGTATCCTTTGTTAGTACCACGTTGGACCACTTTTTCCTTTAAAACTGCCTTAATTCAACGAGGTGCTGGAAACATTTCTCAGAGATTTTGGTCCATATTGGCTTGACATCACACAGTTACTGGAGATTTGTTGGTGGACCGCTGTGATGCAGATCTGAGCTCACTGTCATAATCAAGAAACCTTTAATTTTTGTGAGATGTTATCCTGCTTGGGTGCACTGTGGTCACAAACAGATGGACATGGTCAGCAACAACACTGAAGTCGGCTGAGGTGTTGAAATGATGCTCAGGTGGTACTGAGGGGGCCAAAGTGTGCCAAAGAAAATACTTCCCACACCATTACACCACCAGCAGCCTAAACCACTGATACAAGGCAGGATGGAGTCTTTGCGTCATGTAGTTTATGCCAAATTCTTACCCTACTGTCTGAATGCTGCAGCAGAAATAGAGACTCATCAGATAAGGTAATGGAAGCTGTGGTCTTATGCTGTGGTAGCCTATCTTAGATCAGCAGAAACGCTCAGATCAGCCTCTGACACCAACAATCACCCCACATGCAAAGTCATTTAAATCAACTTTCTTTCCCATTTTGAAGTGTTTAAATTTTAGAGGTTGTCTTGACATATTCTTCATGCTTAAAATCCCTAAATGAGCAGGTGTACTTAATAAAGTGGCTGGTGAGTGTATACACAATGTAACTAGGCATCAGTTATGTTGACAAATTTATCTGACATTCCAACAAATTTCACAATTACACTAAAAACAGCAAAGATTTGAGAAATTAAAATAGTTGTTGCCATTTTTAATAAATCGTCTAAATGTGTAAAAACAAGCTTGAAACTTTTAAAAGAACAGCTGTGCTATTTTCATTTGTTAAATCAATTTTGTTGCGTATTATTGATTTCATTTATTATTTTTCAAACTGTTTTTAAAAACTTAATTAGGAATTTTAAATCATTCTGATATATTCTACATGGTTTTTTTTTTAACAAGCATGTATAATTAAGGATCTGAGCACAACTTCCATGACTGCCTACATATTGTGCCACACAATTCATAGAAGTTGTTTCAGAGCCATAGAGTCTGAGCAAACTTCTGCTGACAAGAAACCAAATTGAGACTGGAAACAGTGCGCGTTAGTGCATCATCACAGCATATGTTTTTCCTATGTGAAAAAGGGCGAGATTGCTTCACTTTATCCCTCTGTTGTGCTTTCTTCTGTTGTGGAAATGTTCTGTTAGAATCTTTTATGTTATTTCCTGTCAAAAAAGAAAGAAAAAATAGAATCATTTCCTGAGAGATAGACAAACCCACACTTTACTTGTGCGTGTGTGTGCGTGCTCACATGTGTGCGTGGTATAAAGAAAGAGGAAGACTGTAAGAGCCAACCCAGAAAGGTTAGAGGTTAGTGAGAGAGCTGCTATCACTGTAGGTAAACAAGTGTGGAGAAATCAGAGAGCTCGTACGCCAAAGCTCAGGCTCCCTGAGCAGATATTTGAACCGGTGAGAAGCGGGGATCGAAGGAGAGGCTAGACAGCTTGCCTTACCTGTGCTCCCAGTCCAGAGCATATGCAGCAAAGGCAAGAAAAAGCTTTCCTGTAGTAAAGAGGGGAAAAAAGGTAAAGTGGGGAAAGAGACACTTTGGGAGCAGAAGAAAAAGAGCATCTGGGGGAATAACTGTGATGGAAAACCTGCCCGTCTATCACGGACCCATCGGCAAGGACGAGGGAGAAAGGCGGCTGGGCCAGGACGGCCGAGACGGGTGCTACCTAGTCCGCAACAGTGACACCGTGGAGGGTGTCTACTGCCTGTGTGTGCTGTGAGTACAATCAAAGAAAAAAGTGCAACATCTGCTTTTGTTCTACTTCTCTAGGCTGAGACCTCATAATCACATCAACACATACAAAATCCTATTTTGTGCAGTTATAGAGATTATCGATCCCCTCAGGTTTAGAGAGAAATGCAAGCGCAAAGGCAATACGGCAACCGGCTGAGTAATAAGTAACTGTGGTCTCTTAATAAGCATCAAATAAAGATTCCCAAAAGGAGAAGTGATAGTGACAGTAAGAAGAAACACTGAAATACAAACCCATGTTTCTGTTTGTATGCAGATGCCAAGGCTACGTCTACACATATAGAATCCACAGAGATGATGCAGGCTCATGGGCAGCAGAGGTAAGACATTTTACTATTAAGATTTCTTTTTTCATCCTGCGACTCGCTCTTTAGTCTGTGCTGTGCCTCTTTTCACTCCATCCCCTCCCCAGAAAAGTTCGCAGAAGCAGCTGCACACATCTGCCTCGCTTATTGGTTTAGAAGTAGTTTTGGTGCTGGTTGTAATTCAACAAGCTGCGGAGGCACAAACATGTGTTTCGTTTTCTTGAGGAGTGACAGCACTGAGAAATGGGTACGCTTCTGCTTTAGCAATAACACCCAGTGAAATCCATCTCCCACCAACCCCCACCTCAAATTTTGAAGATGCCACAGCATCAGCATATACTCCAGAGACGGGGGGGGGGGGTATATTGCATTTGACAGCATTTCTGATGGGATGTGTAATTGAGCGCCGAGGGGTGGCGAACACCCCGGGATTGGGAATGTATAGAGACATCTGAAGGCCGCGTCTATCTCCGACTGAGCGCGACGCTCTCGTAGCGACATTTTAACCTCGCTCATTCTCACTGATGCCGTCAGGCGAGCAGATGGGGATGGATTGAGGGATTGAAGGAGAGCGGTGTGCGTGTGTGTGCATGTTTGGGTTTCGGTGTGGAGGCTTGAATTACAAGAATTTCCCTACAAGCTCGATAACAGTTTCCATTATTCATGCGCAATATCAATCACTCTAATGAAATATTCTCGGGAGCAGAGGTAACACTTGTGGCCGGAGACAGGAAACATCCAAAGTGCTGTGCTGGGCGGGAGAGCTCCCCACATTTGATTAAATGATATGTTTTTTTCTTTAAAAAAAAACATATCGAAAGAAAACCGTTTTCACCGTTGTACTTATTTATTTATTTGCAGTTTGATTGATGGGGCCGAATGAAAACACATAATGTATTTTTTTTAAAGGCCTTACTTGACAAAATTATAGCGCTGTAGTGGTTTAGGAATATTAAACGCTGGAGTGACAGCTGTGGGCAAACAAACAAGTGCAGGGAGGGGGTGGAAAGAATAGAAAAAGAGAAAGATGAGAACGTTTTCAATTAGAAATGATGCAAAACTCCCTGTGAGAGAGAAAAATGACTTTACTAAGCTATCATCATTTCTTTAAAAGATATTTGTGTGTGTTTTCTAAGTTTTATTTCAGTGCTTCTCTGTTACAAATAAGGCTCTTGAGATTACTGGACTGTTAAAGCATCTTGTGGTGCATTAATCCTAAAATAATGCTTTTTATTGACTTAAAAACTATCTAAAATACCCACAGGAGAGGATGTTTTCATAAGTAATTGCATCCCGTATATTCCCAGTGTAGCTTTTAAACTCCTTGAGTATATCATCAGTATGTTTCCCTCCCTTCCACAGCACGTGTTTTTTTTTTGTTTTTTTTACAGCTCTTATATATATTTTATCTCTTCTGCCTCGTCTTATTTATTTATCTGTCCTTTTACTTTGGATTACTGAATCCAGATATGCAAAAAATGTATAATTGACACCATCCCCAGTCCATCCCCGAGACGCACTTGTATTACTGCCTCCACTGGCAGCGTATCTGATGTCTTTTTATAAGGTAAAATCTGCGAGAGCTCATTTCAAGGCGGCTCTGTCCCATCCTCTTCATCTCCCCACTGGGGTTTTGATGTGGAGATGGGGAAATGCTCTGAATTCTCTGCACTTCTACTTCTTCTCTCTCTCTCTCATGTTTCAGACCACTCCTGGTGTGCAGAAACGATATTTCCGGCAAATCAAGAATTTGATAGCAGCTTTCCAGAAGCCTGGACAAGGAATTGCCATGCCTCTGCTTTACCCTGTCACCGCTCAGAGACGGGCGCAGACACACACAGAGGAACCCTGTAATAGCCCGTCGACGACGGAGAGCAGCCCGAACCCTTACTTCCAGCAGCGGATGCCACATGCTGCACAGGGACAGAAAAACAGGAACAAGAAGGAGGTGCGACAAGCTTTTGGTTAGGGGCGAACCCTAAGCTGCACCACTGACCTCATTTCTAAGCAGAAATACTGCCAGGGCACCATTCCTGCTGTTTGCGTTTTTTGCATAATGTGCATCAAGTAAATGTCATTCCCCCCCCCCTATTTGCTACATTGAGCTCATTTAGGCTCCAGCAGTGACTCAGATCTCAGCCTCCTTCTACTTTTTTTTTTTTGCATATGCAGCACAGAAAGTGCAACCCCCCCTCTCTCCTCCCCTCTTAACTTTCTGGGATGTAAAAGATTCAGCTGCAGAACCATTAATATCCATTACCGCATACATAAGCTGACAACAAATATTGTGCTCTGTTTTCTTAATGCAATAGAGTTGTGTGAGCGGCAAAGAAAATAAATGATATTGGCTGAAATAAACTCTTTTAAATAAGGTCATGCACACACAGCCGTACACACCCGAGCCTGCGTTTGACATAATGCTGAGGGGAAAGGGGGGGGGGACGAGAGAAAAAAATTCAATTTGACATATTGGAGTGCTGATTTCCACAGAGAGAATGCTGACTACTGGTGTGTGTGCATGCGTGTGTGTGGGTCCATCATTCACTCGTCTGATTGGCATTACATGATGAAAAAAAAAATGAGAGAGAAAGCGGAGCTGAAAGAGGAGAGCATCCATTCAGCGCAGACAATTCTTCAGTGCAGCGGTCTCCTAGCAACCGGACCCTCCATCTTTTCACCGCGGAGATGAGGTTGGACAGTATCTAACGGAGCATATGGTTTCGAAGGGAAGGTGCATCGCGGCCGATCGGCAGAGTGCTAGTCGGGAATGTATATCACCTGCTCGCAGTCAGAACATATGCATTGTGTGTGTGTGTCTGTCATCCGCAGCCCGGGAGAGGAAACACAAACAATTAATGGTGGGCAGATGGTGGAGCGACGGCGGGAGGCGAGTGTGTGTGTGTGTGTGGGGGAGGCGATGGGGGAGGCAGACGGACAGGGAGGTGGATTAGCAACATTTAAAGAGAAAAAAAAAGTTCTTTACTTTCTTTTTTAAACTTTTTTTTGTGGGGAGAGGCTTGGAAGTGGTTCACATGTAGTCTGATTGGCATTTCCTAATGAGAGGAGACAAGCTGGAGAGAACAGCTCAGCCAACTCCAGGTCCTGCCCCTTCTGCACTCACCACCCACTCGCTGAGCCTCAGCTGTCACATTTCTTTTTCCCTTTCCTCTGTGCTTTTCTTTTTTTCTTTCCCTCTTTCTCCCCTCCTCCCCTTTCTTCTTCTTCTTCTGCTCCCTCTCCTCTGACAGACGACGCAGGTTTTCTCGTGCATATCTCGGTTCGAGCCATAATGATGGGTGATAATGACAGCACAGATTTGAAAAGTTACAAACTCCCAGAAACAAGAACAAAGAGAGCACAACAAATGTGTGGCGGGGAGGCGCGGAGACGACGTGAACGAGAGCGAGCGGAGGAGAGGGGCAGAAATAATAAGTAACAACGTCTATGAAATCCCAGCCAGCGATTTTGGTAATTCACACATAATAACTTTAATCAGCTTTGTAACCCAATAAAGTCAGATTTTTCAGCGAGAATATTTACTATAGCCATGTATAATTCTTTGCAAAAATGTAACTGTTTTTCTATTGATTAACAATACTGACACTTATGAACAACAGAACTTCCAGTTGAGCACTTCTTTTTTTCAGTGTGAGAAAGCACTGGCTATATACATTCTTGATTTTTAAGTATACACACTCATACAAACTACTGTTGGAGCACACCAGAGGCGGAAAACCACAAGAGCTTTCCTTCTCTAAAGGGGGGAAGTGTCAGAGTCGACAAGGCCTCTCTTACACAATATGTAAACGATAGTATATCCGAGGTAAACCATGTAGGAACTCAAATGGCAAACCGAAGAGCTCTCGATTCGAGTCACGAAGAGGATTATTCACTGGCAAAATCCTAAAAGTCTTCTTCCCTACAGTGCCGTGATGTTGAGCAGAGTCCAGAAAATGATGAACAGTGTTGAAACAGCGAATGGCAGTCGGTCGGTCGGCGAGTCGGTCGGTCGGCGAGTCGGTCGGGTTGATCAGAGATACAAAAAAGCAAAGCCACAGCCAAACCACACTGCTTGTGCCACTGTTAGAAATTGGAGAAACTGGACGATAATAATAAAATACCATCATTTTGTCACAATTAAAGGCATTTGGAAGTTTTTTGTTTTTTTTCCCCACACATTCGCTCTTCTTCTTCTTCTCTGATGTCGTCTTCTTTTTTTTCCCCCCGATACAGTATAGAAACAGTAGAACAAATCAGAGTAGAGTAGAAACAGGCAGTCTTTGGTGGGGTGGGGGGCCGCTCGTGTGTCTCTGTTACCTGCCCCCCACCTCGCTCAGTGTCATAAAGTGGATGTTGGAGGGGCAGTCAGACAGCTCCGGCTGCTGCTCTATAGGCAGGGAGTAGTAGCCGTCGTAACCCTGAACGCGTCCCCCAGACAGCAGCTGCTGCTTCTCAACCTCGCTCCACGCCCTGCTCCCGGCGTCTCCCGCTTCCACCCTCCTTCTCTCCTTCTCCCAAGCTCCCTCCACTGCTCTCTTCCTCGCCTCCTCCCTCACCCGCGCCCTCTCCTCCTCCTCGCTCCCACCGTACCGCACGCACAGGCACAGAGACCCCTGCTGGAGAGTGATGTCGGCAAAACGCCGAGTCCTGCCGTTCACCGTCGCGCTCATTTGAGACACGCTCACGTTCACGCCGCTCTCCAGGACGCGGCCCCCGACTCCCAGCCCCAGGGCGAGGTCTTCCTCGATCGGCCGCGACTGGAGGAAGTGGTGGGTGTCGCAGCCGTGCACGGTGAAGCTCATCCCAGTGAGGTGGATGGCGCCGTTCAAGATGGCCGCGACTCGGCGGCTGTCCTCGCTGGCCACTCCAATGACCTCCGCGCTCACTCGGCCGTGAGAGACTGCAAAGCGGATGCTGGGGCCGAGGATGGAGGGCCGGGAGCCAAAGGGAGGGGGGTGCGCCGGTCGGTGGCAGGTGGAGCCCACGGGCTCAGAGACCAGAGGTAACCTCTCCAGGGAGATGAAACTCCTCAGCTGGCGCCGCAGCTCGCACTGGATTCCCAAAACCAACTAGAGAAAAACAGACGGACTCATTTATTACAGCGTTCTGCATGACGTACAGAAACACACGATCCACACTAGATATTTAGACACGTAGAAAACATGAAGCACTTTGAGAGGCAAACCTCCACCAAGACACATCACTGTCTGGGCAACTTTTAAAAAAATAGCATCATATTTTATTTGCAGTTTGCGTGGCTGCTTTTAAACCGACTTTAGGAAGTTTGGAAATGCAGTAAAAACAAGTGCAAAGTGCTTTTTATTTTATCTGTTGTGTTGAAAACTACTTTAATATACTTCACATACTTTGGAGTATATTTATTATTATTTCTTATTACATTTTATTGTTCAGTAAATTCCTTTTTAATATTTAGTAATGAAAAAAATTTATTTGATCACACATTTATTAAAAAAATAAAATAAAAAATTTAATAAAGGGTTATGGATTGTTGCTGTAATGTACAGGACAAAATTAACACACTATTCTCAAAAAGTATGACATCATGTTCTGGTCAGAGTAAAAACGTATCGTCATTTTACAGAAATTTACAATTTTAAAGAAATGTGCACTGATGTGTCATCACACAGACAACATGTGACAGACGGTGCTATAGGCAGTAGCTTCATACTGGCTAGCTGCCCGAGCACTAGAGTGCCTTTAACACTACTGATAATGTCTATTAGACATCAGCAAAGAAAGTCAGATAAGGCTACTCGGATTACACAAACATTATGTAGGAGCAGGTCATGGATACTAAAGTACTAATGTAAATAACTGGACATGAATAAGCTGAACTCATAATATAATATAATATAATATAATATAATATAATATAATATAATATAATATAATTCTAAAAAATGTTTTTTAAAGATGTAACACATTTTGGTATCAACATGAAAGAAAAGCAGATATGGAACTTAAAAGTGAGATGAGTAATGAATTAAATAATTAATTAACATTATATTTAGAATCTACCCATAATCAATATAATTTCCTTACTGTTGCCAATACAACCAAAGCCAATATTTTAGTCACAGTTTTGAAGATAAGACCTTTTATCAAAGTTTGACCTTATCTGATCTTGAACAAAAGGTCGGTGATATTTAAAATCCCCCCATATCTTTTCTTATATGACGATATGGTGTCAATAAAAACAACAGCAGTAGGAAACATATGTTGAGAATACCCATCACACCATTATTCTTACAGTTTTAAGAATAATAGTTTCTATCTTATAAGGATTTTCTCATTAAGTTGACCTTGAAGTCCTTGGTGGATGTAAGAAAAATTTTAATGTGTTAGAGCTACGTCCTACGTGTCTCTGACAGGAAGACAAAACGCCCATTTACATCAACCAGCTTAAAACCCACCAGTTAACACAACATACGTGTGTTTGGACTGCAGAAGTAAAGACATGCATGAACAGGAAGAACGTGGCCCAGCTTTAAACCCGCAAGGTTTGAACACACTGCAGGGTGGCTGTGGCCTTACCACGCTGTGCACAACGCTATAAAACAGAGACACTGGGACCCTCAAACGCTCGTGCCAATTTACCTTAACGACAATCAGTCTATGAACTAATTAATAAATCAACTAATCATTTCATTACTCGTACTCATTCTGGAGAATATTCTCATAATAATCAACTCAGTGTTGATTTTCATCCATATAGCCGATTAGGAAGAATCACTAAGGTCATAAAAATGGCAGATAATTAGCAGGTAATTTGAGTTTTCATGCTTCTGCGGAGGACTCTCGGTCTGATCTCACATGAAGACCCAAAGTGTTAAACGAATGAGATAAATGACTAATTATGAAAGTGTTAATCACAAGCACTGACATAGGCCATGTCTCACACAAACACACACATATGTATATATATATATATATATATATGTGTGACATATCTTTATGAAAAATATTGTTTCGCAGTCAGACCCTAGTACATTTGAAAAAATGTTATACATATAGTTTAAATATACAAAGCATTACCACAGGCACACAGTGTTAGATATGAAAGAATCTAGCAGCAGTGTGATGCTCACCTTGCTGGAGTCCCAGTCCTGCATCTTGGTCGGCGCCTTCATCAGTTCGTATGTTTGTTCCATTCTTCCCACCTCAGGCTTTGGGAAACCGGGGACCACGTTATGAAGTTGAAAGCCAAACAGCTGCAGCCAGCTACCGATGTCTGGACAGGAAGAGAGAAAATTGCACGGGAGAAAGTTTAGAATTTAATGTGTATACTGCAAAGCAAACAGACAGTCACGAGGGCAGGGAAAACAACACCTCGTATGGGAAACCACACAATGCATGAGTGCAGCGTGCGGCAGAGACGTGTCTGCTGGTGTGCGCGCGTGTCCCACAAACACACTCCTTGTGTAACAAACAATCCCGCTGCAGGGAAACGTGACAGGCCAAAAGAATGTTCTATTAAGCAGAAGGACAGACGCCCCCGCTGACATCCTGTATTCATCTTCTACTCTCCTATCCCATCTCTTTCCCTCGTTTCAGTTTCTATTTTGTCTCTCGGGGAAACAGTATGTTCTTGACAGGCAGAGGGAAGAAAACAGAACCGGCTGTGTTAAAGAACAATGTGATCAGAGGCATGGCTGTCCTTTCTGTTGCCAGTAAATCCTGTCTGTCACAGCTTCACGTCTCTGACACCCAGCACACCTGTGGTTAGCAATGTGGCCCATTCACTCATTCTTTATGGCAGATGTTTCCCCTGTAGGTGCGCGTGTAGGAGTAGGTGTCACTGAGTGATCTATCTTTCTGTATCACTTAGTTTCTGTCAGTCAGTCAGTGATTTGCTTTTGACTTGGCAGCAGTGTGCGTGAGTGTGTCTGCGCATGTGTGACGCTCACCTGTTGTAAACTGCGTCACCTCCTCCACCCTCCCGACCGGGCAGTTGTTTTTGAACGCGTACAGGTTAAAAGGCTTCGGCTCCTTGCTCAGCTCCCCCCACAGTTCGTGATTCGGTGAAGTCCATCGGCCCGCTAGCGTGTCATAGTCCTGCCTTCCCAGGTGGACGAGTCTCGTGAAAGGATCGTACAAGCCTCCGTGGAAGCCGATGACAAGCTGGAAGTCTGGGTTGGTGTCCTGGTAAACCTCTCCGTAGGGAGTGTAGAGAATCTCTTTGACGAGCCGCCCCTTGCTAGAGAAAACTGCCCTCGGGCTCCCCACGCTGTCGCAGGCTACATAGTACTCCTCTCCGCTGCTCAGCTCCATGGCGATAAGGTGACCCTGGAGGTCATAGTACAGCGACGTGATCAGATTGCTGCTGTGGTTGTACAAGTGGCTGACCCTGGTAGGGTGTGACAGATCGGCATAAAAGAACTGCAGCTGCTCGCCCTGGCTGCTCTTGGTGGCCACGCGGCGGCCCAGTCCGTCGTAGCGGTACCACACGGTGCGCTCGGTCACGCGGTTGAAGACGCGGGTCAGCAGGCCGTTGGAATTGTAGTCGAACAGGTCGTTTGCTCGCTGGCGGAGGAAGCCGTCGTCGTCCACGCCGTACTGCAGCTCGCCGAGATGCGTGATGCGGTCCCTCTGGTCGTAGCGCAGCGGCGTGAGCCTGAAAACAAACATCAGACCCTGAGTGATATTTACCGCATGCTGTACACAACTACAACTGTGCATCAGTTTTGTTGACAACTGCTCAAAAAATCATGTTAGTATGCAACAAATGTAACCACAATGTAACCGGGATTCTGGTGCCAAATCTGTGCAAAAGTTTGTCTCAGCCGTTTAATAGTTCACCCGGTCTGTCTGCGCTCAGTCTCATCTGTCGTTCAGGTTCTGTTCTGTGGCCTTTCTGCAAACTCATGAGCAAATGTGAAAAACTGGAGGCAGCGGGGAAGCACCAGCAAGATCTCCGTGCATAACAAAGAAGGTGTTAATGACAACAGATATCCCCGATTAGACAGCGTAACAAAGGTGACATAACAAAGGTTACAGTTGATGGGTTGAGAAACAGTTTCCAGTTCCATAACTATCGTTTAATGTAAACAAAAATTGCCTGCAAGTCTCTCATTGACTCGGTTCTCACCTACAGACATCACATCCTCGAACACCTTTCCTTCAGCGTAAAACAAATCAAAACTGTTATGAGTCATTAAACGGTTAAACAACATCACCGTCACTGTCGACTGTGATAGATCTCCACACCGAGGCAGTTAAATGTAAAGTCAGCACTATCATGCATGCCTCTCACACCCACTCATTCCAACTCCTATCAGACCACTGCTAGAATGTCCCTGCAGCCAGAGCCAATACTGTCAATACTGCTATATGACAATTATTTACACGTGTGTGTTTATAAATAAACAATGTCTTATTTTGCTATTTTATTGGTTTCCTCTGAGAGCCATGCTTAAGATATTTATCCACTGCTTTGCAATGGATAATAAAGATTTCTGAGCTGATCTGAATTATCGATTTATTAATAACAAACAGGCAATTTCTTTTATATTCAATGCTTTCTGTACAGTATATGGGTTTGTGTGCTAACATACCTTGCACTGGTTCCGTGGCTAAGTAGATTAATGTTCCCATTGAGGTCGTAACTATAACGCCACTGAGGCCGCTCGTTGACTGAGGCGCTTTGCAGCTGGCTGTCTGCATCATACTCGTAAGTGTAACGGGTCACATTGCTGTCCACGCCCACTCTGATGTCGCAGGTGGTTGTACGTCCGGACGAGTCGTACTGAATGGTCATCCAGTAGGCGATGGACTTGAGGATTTCATATTGAACCTCCACCACCTGGCCGTAGGAGTTGAATACCTTGGTGTGCTTCATCAGATGGGTGGTGATCACCTAAACACATATTGACTCCATAAGAGTCCATGAAAGTGTCACACCAAACTCATGGGCTAAAAGGTTGCTTGTTTACACATGCAGCACACTCTGGAAACAAAATTGTAACAAATTGGACAAGTTTGATTATTTCACTCTCTTTTGGGTCTGTTTGGATGTTCACAGACACCCATGTGAAATATCTGACTGTTTAGTTACTAGTTACTAGTTACTAGTTGCCTGCCAGTGTTGTCAAGGCTAGATTTGATAGACAAGTAAAACCAGCTGACTGACCGGAAACGAAGTCGACTAAAACGCAGGCCAAAACAATGAGCTGAAAGACGCTGAAAGGCGCCACTGAGCTGAGCTGCAGAGTCAGATTTTATATTCCACAGTCATGTGATTATTTTTTAAAAGCAGAAACAGCTGATTGGTGCAGCTTCAAAACGTCCACATTTCCACTACCGAGTAAGATAACTGGTGTGACTTCCTACCTGGTTGAGGTCGTAGAAGATGACGCTGAACTTGCCAAACTGCTCGACCCGCCCCGACACATCAACATAGCGGTACAGGTCAATGGGCAGAGGGGTCTCATTGATGACGGCCTGCATGCTAGTGACTCGAAAGTTGTTGTAGCTGTAGTCAAATCTGGCGTTGACCAAGCCTTCTTCGCTGAAGCGGAAAATCTGCCGACTTGTCAGGGGACCTACGCAGAGGAACCGGAGCAGATTTACATTAGAACCCCCTTAACAGCGTTTACAGAAATATACAGGGACATGAAGTGTACACACAGCACACATATAGCCCTTACAAGTGGATGTCACACCGCCCGCATAACCCTGCCTAATTAATTCAAATCAAGGCCTAATTCGCCGTCATTAACAGAGACACACACTGCGCAATCCATTCCATCTTAACTATCCCCACACCTCTATGGTATTTCCTGTGGTGACCTTTAATATGGAGAGATAATGAAATCTAAAGACAATAGCCATGATGGGCCAATGTGCTGCTTAATGTCAGAGCATCAACTTTAACAACACCATTCATCACATCTGCTCCGAGCTTCTGCAGCCAGGCCTCTGTTTGGAAAAAAAGGGCCTGCTAATGAAACACCATTACGCTGCTATTTGAGATGACTCTGATTGCAGTTAAAATGACTAAGTGCCTAGCTTTGGAGACTGTAGAGAGCTGGATCAGTGTTACATCTTTCTATTTTTATTTTCTGTGGAATGTTGATTCTAAACTTTCGCTAATGGGAAAATGGCAGAAGTACTGAGAGCGAGGTGGAGGCTTTTCTGCAGCCCTGGGGAACTTGCAGTCTGTTCATCTCGCTCTTCTAGCTGTCATTTCCCCCCAGCTGTCATCGTTCCCCCTTCTCCCTTTCTGTTCCTTTTCCCTTCCCTCGCCCACCACTCTATATCCCCATCTTTCTTTTTCCGGTGCCACACTTTTCCTTGTCTCCTCTCAAGGGACAATTACCACTATCTCTCCTCTCTCCAAGGCTCCGTTTGTTCTGCTGAAATGAGATCAGTTAAAGGAAGGTGAGAGTCTATTCACAGTGAGGGCAAAGCGATAAACACACACACACACAGCTGCGCCGCGCAGATTAGTGACAACTGATGGTGGCGAGCCAATCACAAAGCTATGGGAAGTGAACCGGCAGCAGAGATGAGAGCACTTTCCATGACCCTGGACCGACTATGGAACTTAAGGGGACTGCTCAACTGTATTAACAATGGCTGTATCCTAACATGCTATATCTGCAGCTGCAGCGATGGCGTGCCATTGTCGATAGCGCCGCCTTTTAGAAAACGTCTTGTCTCACTCATTTTCTCCTTCAGCACTGAAAGTATTGTTTAGTTGTATTAAGTTCAGCTATGGTTTTTTGATTTCCTGCCTCCTCTATGAGAGCGAATATGAACCCAGCAAAGTGCTACTTTTAGTGTTCAGGCATGCAACAACAAATGCAGTATGTCCACACCTAGCTCACCGCATATAATTTTGCATTCAAACATTCATTTGTTTGCTTTGATCAGGAAGCCTTTTTGCGGAGGTGGGGAAGAGACGACGTGGGTAAGAGCCCGGGGGGTGGTCTTGAATTTACAGCTGTGGTAGACCACAGTCTATTCCACTTGAACATGCCTTGCCCTACTGAAACTTCTAACTGTGGCTGCATCAGTCACAGATGAAATAGCACGACGTCTGACTCAAAGCCAGACTACTGAATTTGACATCACTCCTCAAATCTGGCACGCCGTGCACAATCACTTATATAGACTTTAAAATTTTGCTCACAGGATTGATTTATGATCCTTTTGCACGTTGTGAATATCTAAAATGTGCTTCTGTTGGCTGCTTTGAGCACATGTACGTACCTGTCTGCCTGTATCGTATGGAGCTTATGAAGCCATTGTGGGTGAGATGAATGGTCTTGACTGTTCCAGAGGCCTCGTCATAAGTGAAGGTCACCAGGGTGGAGTCATAAACCACCTCCGAGAGGCGAGCCGCAGCTGTATACCTGACGGGGGAAAGAAACACATTTTTGAATAGATGATCGATAAGTAAGTTATGTTAAAATAAAAGTACCTTCTTTTTAAAGCACACTGCATTTAATCTTCAATGTAAGTAAACATGCTATGCCACATTAATAATACACAGATCCCTTTGGGTCGCTAAGTTGCACCATCCTTCAACATTTCATCAGAAGCAGACCAGCTGCTGCGGCACTTACAGCCTTTCAAATCTTGAAAATGGGACCATTTATTACAGTATCCTCATCCAGGCAACGAGTATTAAAAATGTTAAATGCCAGAACGCTGCCTGAATCAGTCCTCCGACTTTCATCAAAATCAGATCAGTTTGTCTGACAAAGTGCGACGATAAAAAAAGGTGTGACCTTTAATCGGTCCAATCGGTGTGATTTCGCAAGGATGGATGGATGTGTGGCGTGCATTCAAGTGTCCGCTAGAGTTGGCGTAATTGGGCTTTTAAATTTTAAGATTGCGCTTTAATTATATCACCTTCATCAAGACGATCAGTGTTATGTCTTTGTACGGAGCTAAAACAGCGATGTGCCACACCTGTAGATGACTCTGCGCCCAGTTCCCAAGTACTGAGTCCTCATCAGGCGCCCGTCCAGGGTGTAGTCCTGGATGAAGGAGGCTTGGCTGTCGGGCGGGGCGTATATGTTCCTGTAGTAGCCGATGGACAGCAGCGACTGCAGGGTGTGCTTCACCATGCTGGGCATGGTCACCGCGACCAGACGATCCGTTTGGTCGTATTCAAAGACGTAGCGCCGCTGGCTGTGCAGGAGCAGCATGATGGACTGTAAGAACACACAGAGATATTCACAGACAGTTCCAACACACTGCATCTCTGTGGTTTCACGGCTTTCTCGTTTTCTGTCTTTTGCACTCTCTCTTTTTAAATTCCAATGTCACTGGGTTAAAACTTTCTCCTCAATAAATAAAAAAAATCGGCTCTTCAAAAGCAACCTTGGTTTTAGTTTGAGACCCCTTCAGTTATTCACTGAAAGCTATTTAATTATCAGACGTACGTGTCGAAAAAACAAAACGAGAAAAAAGAAAAACCATAATTGGTTTTCAGACAGCAGCGTTTTTGTTTACCGCTGCTCCCCCCCCCCTTAAAAATCTGCGTAGCTATTCACACAGTTTCAGCTGCACTAAAACAATGTTCTCTTTAATGTCTTTATTCAACTGTAAGGTATGATATTAATGTGTTAATAATACATGAAGGTGGTATTAATTTCTAGATGGTTCTGTAATATAAGCTCATTTTCACTCTAATTTTGTCTTAGACCAAAATCCTTGACACTAAATATATTTCAGACTGAATATCATGTCATTAAATATTTCAATTAATTTCAAGAGCGGAAATTATACCTTCTGGTAGCTCTCAGCTTAGTCACACACACTGTTTGAGTTTCTTTGACTAGAAAAATTCCTTATAGCGAATATAACTTCTAAACATCTGCCAGAAGACGACGAGTGTTTACTGCAAAGACTTTACTGCTGTTTTCTTTTGAGAAAATCTATTTGCCGAACCTTGAAACATGCTGGAGTTATGCAATCGATCAGAAAGAACACACCGTCTGCCTTTACATCTCTCAACTGTGCGCGCTGTTGCAGTCGTGAAGACACAAGGCCAAGTTTAAAAGGTCTGCCCAACCATTAAACTTATGGCAGATCTAATATTCGCTCTGCAAACTGATGTTCATAGCCTAAATGGAAAGCCCCTCAAACTGAGGGAAACACATTAAAAAGATACTTGGTAATATAGCACCTGTTACTGATTTTAATATGCTTTCACTTCTTTACTTTCGTTTCCCACAACTGAGACGCTTTTTTTTGGTTTGCCTTTAATCTCAGCGCCGGTTTCGGAGAGCTGCACCAAGAAGGAAACGTAAGTGGAGAAGATGTGTTAGATTTCTGCAAGCAGCAAAGGCAAGAAGAAAACGGCGACAGGAGCCCTGAAAACAAATCTCAGCAGGACCTCATCACAAGCTGTCTGTCACGTTCGCTTCAAACTTTCTACTCACTCTGTCTGCGTACGTGTAGCTCCAGATCTTGCCGTTGACCCAGGCTCTGGACGTCACCCTGTCGCTCTCGTACTCCAGCTGCTCGGACCATTCTCCGCGGTGGATGGCTGAAAGCAGTCCTCCACCTGAATAACTGATGTTTACTTCAGTGTATTTGCTGCTGGGTGACCACACGACAGGCCGGCCCAGCTGGTCATACTGAATGTGGAGGGTGAACTTCCTGTGGTCATCGTATATCTTCCCAACTCTGGTGCTTTGATCAAAGTCTATGGACAGCAGGTTCCTGTTATGTGCCTGGAAAGCAAAGCAGTAAAATGTCAGCTAGTGACAAGAACACAAACAGAAGCTTTTTTTTAACAGCATTAAAATCATCATAAATGGTGATTGAAGCCGCAGACATGCAAATATATGAATGAAGTGGCATGTCTGAGAGCAGCAAAGATTTCATTAGTCCAGATGAATTAATTGTGACATTTCCAGCAAACCCTGGTCTGCATTTATAAACAATAAGCTGCCTGGCGAACAAGTGAGAGAACTGTTTCCCGGGGAATGCTAATTAATTGCTGCACGTAACATAAATGCCCTTTTCTCAGGAAATCTCCTGTTTGTGCTTTCATCACCACTGCAGAGGTGTTGCAGCCTGTGCGTGTGGAAAGTACAGCTAACAGGTTACGAGTCATTTGACCTATTATCACCTCCGCTGACATCATCAATCGCTCAAAATCTACCGGATTGCACAACTTTTAGCACTTAAAAGTGACACTTTTTGTCCCCCTGGTTAATGTCAAATTGCACAGCTTAACCCTGCGTACTCCTAAAATGTTGCCGGGCTGCTTATTTGATCCATTCATATGGGATTCTGGGATATTCGGCTAGTTGCGTGCATCCTCTTGTTAATTCCCAATGCCTTTGTGCAGCACTGATGCCGCAGGATTGTGTTTTATATATTATCACAGTTGGCGTAATAACAGGCTGATGATTTAGTGTTTTACCCTGAGCCTGCGTTCGTAAGTGCTGTAGTTAGTCTTGCTCTGCTCCTTCCTCTGCCTCCACTCTATCAGGCTCGGGGCGTGGTCTCCAGGCAAGCTGATGTTGCAGCGGCTGGCCGTGGGACTGACTCCACCCCCGACGCCCCCCGGGAGGAGGGGCTCGGTGCTTAGCGATAGCTCCATCCCGCTGGCCAGCGTCACCAGAAATGACCCGTCGGCGCTGACTCTGTATGAGCTCTGAGAGTGATCTGGAGTGGGAAAGTGCAAGCGTAAGTGTGAATTGTGGGGATGTGGAAGGGGGGGAGGGTGGGTGTCGAGGGTCGACCGTTTGTCGTGGGTGGGTCAGACACACACACAAAAAAACCACAAGTGCACAGAGATGCAAATATGCAACAACAGATGAGAAAAAAGAAGTGTGAAGAAAACATCAGTCATTGTGTGTCAAAAAGAAGAAAAAAAATCAGCCTTGAGAGGAAATCTGTGAGAAGCGGGCTGCATGAATGCGATGTCTGGCTCTTTGTGTGTGCGTTTTATTTGAATTAATTGCTTCAATCACTGTGCTGAGTGTTTTTTTTAAAGCTCT
The DNA here is from genome assembly GCF_057382275.1 of Copadichromis virginalis. Taxonomy (NCBI): domain Eukaryota; kingdom Metazoa; phylum Chordata; class Actinopteri; order Cichliformes; family Cichlidae; genus Copadichromis; species Copadichromis virginalis. Next base: position 23,256,759 of record NC_140619.1, read on the forward strand.
CTGCAACATTAGCATTGTACTGCATCAGCTATTACATCTTTAGAAAGGAGGAACGCAGGAGACAGATAATGAGAGAGTGAGAGAGAGAGGGGGGGCAATGAAAGGAGAAAGAGAGGACAGAGAGAGAAAGAAGGAGAGGAAGGTGGGGTATAGCAGCTTTTCACACATTGCAAAGCATTCTGAGAAACTGCTCTTTCATTTCTGCCCTGCTCAGAGTCAGGCTTCCACACACTTTCACACATGCCAAGATGGCTTTGTCTCATGTTTAAAACACAATCAATACAAAAATTTAGAAAAAGAGGGGTGAAAATAACCATAAAACTATATTTTAACCATAAAACTTAACGCGGCTAATAAACCGAATAGTAACTTCTATTCCCTCCGCCGCCGTAAAAAAACCTATTCTGTACATATGGTTATTGTTGCCTCAGAGGCAGGCGAGGACACGGTGAAATTGTGGGCGGCGGAGAAAGAGGTGGTGCTCGAAAAATAGTGGGTCATTTCAACTTTTTTCCCTGGCAGCTCTGTCACACTGTAGCGTGGCGTACATGCATGTGTTTGTGCGCGCGTGTGTGACTGAGCGCGTGCGAGTTGGTGCAGATTTTCCCTCCCTGCAGTCCTGTCAGTGTGACAACTGCAAGAAAGCAATTAAAGGGATGACATGAGAAGAAACTGCTCCCATGAGTGGCTTCTTCACTCCACTCTCATTTTCTCCTCTTCTCATCTCTGCCCTCTTTTCCATTTTTTTTCTGCTTTGCCCCAGCAGTTGTTAAGGCATTTCACGAGTCAGTCAAATGTAGCATGTTTTGTGTAAATAAACAGCATTTTTTCTCCCCCCCGCTGCCCATTCGTCCGGTTATGTAAAGAGGTCGCATCAGATCTGTATGTGAAACTATTTATAAAAGCGGATAAATGCTTACTTAAAGCTGTGAATCTCCAGCGATGAAGAATGAGAGAAACGCAGGTCAGAGTTTCTGACTTAAACCAGAATAACAGCCACGTTTTCACATGACTCATAAATAGCCTTGTGGCTAGTTGCTGGTTATAGAAGCTGAGGGTAGATGCAAGAAATTTAAAAGGCAAAAGCGCAGAACTCATTGTGATGCTGCACCTTGTCTGAACATGTAAATGGTGTCGCTGGCAGACAAGTTTGTGCTGGTGACAAAGTTCTCACGGTTGGACGCTTCAACCTCCACCCGAGACCAGCGCTCCAGGTTGCCATGGAAACCGCTCACCTCCGCCGTCGGTAAGGTGATGTTGGTCACTCGACCCTCGCTGTTGTACCTTGGAGAATAAACACAAAGGCAATAAGCAAACAAATGCACACACACGCACAAACACGCGCAGAAATCCATCGCTCGCAGGCAAATGACCACAACCAAGCCCGCAAAAAGCACGCAGGCACACATATGCATGCTCCCGTGCGCTAGCATGAGCTCGCAGTGAGTGTCAACTATGATTTATATGTGTAATTATCCAGCTGTGGAATCTGAGACAGAGACCGACTAGGCAGTGGTGAATAATTCAGACAGATGTGTTTTTCTGCCTGTACTATATGTGCAATACTAAACACGCATGTGTTCAAAGAGTTGCAGCAGACGTCCTTCAGCTAATCAGTCACTTTAAGCAAAGACTAAAAAGAAGAAAGAAAAAAACAGTCACACCGCCCAATCCCACCCCAGGCCTTCTCCAGCTTTGTTGATGCAGAAGTGACCACCAGATGGCACTCATATTTCATACCCCTAACGTAAACCTTGTCATATGAATACACATTCATGCAATGCAGTGTAAGCTCAAACATTCAGAGTCAAGCAACAAAGCGAGAACAGGAAGGAAGGAAGGAGAAGAGAGAAAGAGCGGGGACAGACAGAAAGAAGAAGCAGATAAGCTTTATAAATAAACCACAAACTCACTCATACACAGTGGTCCAACTGTTCTCATCACTTTTGGTTGCTAGGAGACCTGTGTTGCCATGGTAAGTGATGTGGGCGATGTCGTGGCCTTGGGCGGACACCTTCCTCAGCGTGCCACTGTTGCTAAGGGACAGCCAGTACACCTGTCCGCCAGGTAGAGCCAGCCAGAGAGGCACTCCGTGAGCATCCCTCCTCACCTGGAGGCTGCGGCCGTCGCGGCTCATCACACCCGACAACTGGCCGTCTGTGCCGTAAGAGAAGTTGTACAGGTAGTGACCTGTGATCAGGTGTTTGGTGTACAGGTGGGAACCATTCTATCAGAGGGAGAGAGAGACACTGTTGAGGATTCAGCTTCTGCAAATGACAAAACCTGTAAATTTAGAAACTATTAGGTACTCTGTACTCTCAGACTAGTGATTTGCAGGTACACACACATTAACCATAACTACTGTAAATTATGGGGTTTATTTCTTTAAATTATATATTTAAAGATGAAGAAACATGTTCATTTTAGAGCTTAGAATATGTAATATGTAACTGTTGTCTGTATGAAATTTTAAAATAATTTTTTGAAATAAGAGTTTCATTTTCTCAGGCAGAATGAACCGTTTTGTTTATTAAATGATCAGAAATAACAGGAAAGGCCAGATTTCTGCAACATAAGGCAATAGGCTCACTATCTTGTGTGCATCTATCATGCTTACTGTCATGCTTAGTCACCCACAAAAGCCCACTCTGAGCCAGTAAACACCCTGATTGGATTAGGCTAACCTAGCTGACATTATTTGATCATTCAATCATTCAAAGCTATTAGAACGAGACTTGGAAGTGAGGAATATTATTTTTGTGAAATGCAATTCAAAATCATCCCAAGTTATTAAAGTTTAGCCAGTTTACCGCATTTATTCTTTATTTTTCTCTAAATGGGTCATATTAGAAAGCTAATGCTAGCTTTGTTAGCTGGTTCAGTTATCTACCTTCCTAACAGGCCCAACTAGCAGTTACTGTGTGTCAATAATTAATAACTAATTATCTCAGACTAATTTGTGTGTACAAATGAGCTTGCGTGGCTTAATCCGTTTTAATTTAGCAATGTGCAAATCCAAGTAAACACTTGAGTTAGTCAGTCTGTTAAATTTGCTAATAAATTATGAATTAAAAAGACAATTCGCTGGTATCCAAATATTTTACATGCAAATACACACATTAGGCATTGTGATAAGAACCTGGCTAAAGAGATAGAGCTCCTGGTCCAGAGGTGAGCTGATTTCCACCAGTCCGGCTGGGCTGGGCTGGGGCTGGTTGGGGCTTACAGCTCTGATCCGGATATTGCCCAGATCAGCAATATACAGGGTGCCATTGGGAGCCACTGCCAGAGAGGACGGGGCTTTGAGACGAGCATCACGGGCGTAGCCTCCGTCTCCTGATAGGAAAAACGGGAACTTGTCATTTCGGTAAGGACAGGAAAAGCTCTTTATCAACAAAATAGCATAATTCAAAGCAGCATCAGTTCTAACCACACTGAGAAATACAATTCGTTCTCCAGCGAAAGCGAGAAGTCACAACCAGTCCACACGCAGGTTGGCAAAATACGAGGATCCCATGGTGCCGCTTAAACGGTTATCAGTTTGGCTCAGGACGTGGACCTATTGGGATATGGTAACTTCCCAGTGGAGTGGATATGACCACCTTGATAGTGACCTCGGTCTTATCAGACGGTGGTAGTAGGCGACTGAATGCATCCAGATGTCTTTGGTTGCACAGCAGGATAACAGCTGGGTGAAGCCCTTTAGATGCTGTCAGCAGTAGGCCTGGGGCCTCTGATGGGTCTGTGCAGACAGCAGGGTGGCAGTTTACCTCGCGACAGCATGCGCATTATGTGTGTATGCTTTTGTGGGCGACCGCGCACGGGCTCGCATCCGTTAGTATCGGCGGGTGTGCGCTCGCATACATGTCCGCGTTCAAAGACACTGTGTGAGTGTTTACGGCGAAGGGATGGAAACGGAAAGCCTATGAAGAGAGTAATCATCTGTTAACAGCGAGACATGATTGAAAATATGCAAAGTACAACTCAAGGAATAGGGATGGTTACAGCCCATTGGCTTGTGGCATGGGAGAGACACTTCCCTCCATTTTGAATAGAAAAGAGACTGATTTTTATGAGCAGAATTAAATGATAAAATCACATCCGCTGACACTTACAATGAAAGCACGGCCTAACTGTCAAAAGAACATCTGCTTATTTGTTGGGTCCTTTTCCTCTTCCTTTTATTGCATTTCAGGTGCCCAACCATGATACAGCAACCAGTTAAAACATTCGGCGTGTGGAAGTGAGCATTTTCTTTCACCAGCTGTAATTTGAATGGATTTGAAAGGTTTCTCCTGAGCTGGTTGTTACTGAATTTAGCTGGAGGTCTCCACAAAGAAGAAGCCTTCCTATGAATACAAATATAAATACATCGACCCACACACACACAAGCATCCACTTTCTGTTTAGCCAACACACAAACGCTCACAGTCAAGTCGTTCTCTTAATTCTCCAGCCTGATGTTATAGGCGGTCTTTTCTTTCCTGGGTATTGTCATCATTTATATAAAAGTCATTGTCATATTTTTTATTGTTTTTCAAGGAGAGTCGAAGCGGCTCTTCCTAGACACTAAGATTCCAGCTGACTTTAATAAGTCGGGGAGGGAAAGTGCTAATCAAATTATTGTCCAGCAGGGACGCACGGGGCAGCCAGATTTACCCACTCAATATCAAGATATACAGACTAAATCAAATCCTCCGAGCTTCACAATGCTCCAGTTTTTGTTTCCTCTAAAACTACTTCTGAAGCAGGCCGAATATGATGCCACCAGAATTAATTCTCAAATGCTTTTGCATGTGTTGTAGCGCTCTAATCCTATTAAGCATAATCTAATACGTTCACATTACTTAATCCTGCACTCCTCACATAACAAGTGTGCGTATGTGTGCCTGGTGACCCACCAGAGAAGCAGTCGCAGTTGGGGTCTATCTTGCAATCGCAGTCCGTGGGGGCTCCGGAGATAATCGATATCTCGCCGTTGGTTGACACCTGTGGAGTTTTCAAAAAGCGACATGTCACAACGTGCTGCAGGAGGCCACTGTTAAACAGAAGGTAATGTTCCACAACAGCCTTTGTAATGTCTCGTCTCTCTGGCAAATAAGATAATGATGGCATTTCATATAAAAACCTGCGCTGAGTTACAATATCACTTTGCGTGTATCCGCTGTTCCTTTAGCCAAAAACATCACCGATGATATCTTTGGTGCCTCTCCGTGAAGTTTAGACAAACAAAGGCATTATGCATCTTCGATGTATGACACTATTCCCTTGCTGACTGATTGACAGATCTTTGGAACATTAAGTCTCGCTCTCCAAACAAATTAAGCTGATTGTCCTGATGGGGAGGCGAGCTGCAAATGGAGGTGAAAACTGTTGCAACAACAGCTTGATTTTGATTAATCTTGGGAGGCAGATGCTGCTTAACTAGCCCGAGAGGACCGTGCATTGTTGGAAGATAATTGTCAAAGATGATATGTTTGATGAAGACTTGCTTTTATCAACTTTATGATTCCACGGGGAAAGTTTATCTGAGGTGTTTATTATAAAGCCGTTCCCTACTGCAGCTCGTTTGTTTGCATTGCCAAACCCAGAAAACCCCATGTTTCCAGTGTCTGGGAAAAAAAACAAGTAAATAAGCACAATTCCCACAAAACTACTTTCCAAAATCTCCATTCATCCATCATCTGAGAGTAGAGAAAACCTTACTCCTAATTTTAGGTTAGAAGCAGAATTTCATCACCTTGACCTATAAAATACTCGAATCTAAGGTTTTACGGATCAGGACATAATAAAAGCAGGTAGATACAACCACAATAACAACACAATATATTATGTCAGTGTTAATTTAAGCCAAATTTAGAAGCAGTGAGTGAGGAAACAGTACACGTTTACGCACAGCTTCAATAAGAATTAGAGGGTAAGTAGCAGCCATGTGCTGCTAATCAAATTCACTTTGTTCATTTATCATCAGCAAGTGTGAGCACCTCTATGAAAGCAGAAGCTTTGGCAGTTTGCTGGTCTGGAGGAAGAACAACCCGTTGTTTCCCATCAATCAGATAGAAAGAGTCACAAAGGGAAAACATTCAAGACAGCTGCTAAACTTCACAAGAGTGGAAGTCCCAGCAAATTCGCCCTAAGGTCAGTCTATGCATTGCTCAGAGAAACCATAAAAACACTCAAAATCTACATCTTAGAGTCCACAGACCTAAATCAGCAAGCTAAATGTTAAAGTTCATGACAGCACAATTAGAAATAGACTGAAAAAGTATGGAAGGATGTCAGGGGAGACCCTCTTCTCTCTAAAAATAAGATGGCAGCATGATTCATATTTGAAAAGCTGCATCTGAACGAACCGCAAGACAAAACAATGTCCTTTGGACAATAAAGAACAAATTGGAGCTGTTTGTCCACGATGCACAGCGCAAATTTAGCAAAAACCAAACTCAACATATAAGCACAAACACCTCATATCAACCGTCAAGCACGGTGGTGGAGGGGTGATGATTTGAGCTTGTCTTGCACCTTGCAATCGTTGAGCCCAAAGTAGAGTGCCAACGTATTCTAGAAGCCATCTGTCTGACACCTAAAGCCTGGCAGTAATTGGGTAAAGCATCAGAACGATGATCAAAAGCACAACAGAAACACTGACAAAGAAAAGAACCAAAGCGTTGCCTTGGCCCAGTCAAAGTCTACACCTCAAACTGACTGAAATGCTGTGGCAGGCTCTGAAGAGAGCTGTGCAGAAACGAACCACAAACCTCAATGAACTGAAGCGACGCTGTAAAGACGCGAGAGCCAAAATTCCTCCACAACGAAGCGAGAGACTGATAAGGTCGTCGAGAAAACAGTTAATTCCATTTATTACTGCCACAGGCGGTTTTACAGGGTACTGAATCACGCGGTGTGTTTAGGTTTTTCACACAATGCTTCTGCATTTTGACTTTCGGTAAACAAACAGTGACATGGTGAAACAGATCATGTGCTGTTCTTCATCTCAGCCTTCTCAGAACAAGATTAAGTTTTATCTCGTGCTTATTATGTTCTGAAACGTAAGGTGTAATTCGTTTCGCCATGCAAACTGTTCTACTCACACAGGGAAAAAACAGCTTGTTTCCTCTTCACAGTACAACAAATGCTTCATCTTTAAACATGTCCAAAATAAACAGAAAATAAAAAGTTGTTGCAAATTGCCCTTAATTTAAAGCAGATAAAGACGGGCACAACGGAGCAAATGTGGCATGTAATGAGTTTGATTTTAATGCTCCAGTGTGATATAACGAATAACACAGCAACTTATGCAAAATAAAAATTTTAAAAAGCACATATTGGTTATGCATGTGTGGTCCTTGATGTCCTGGCCAAATGTTCTGAGTCTATGTGATGGGAAGACGTGCCTGGACCATGAGCGCAGACCGCAGGCGGTGCCAAGTCATCGCCTAAATACTTAGTATGAAGGCCAAGGCACGTTCACATTTAATAGAGCTTATTACACTAAAAAAAGACTTGCTGGCTAAACAGTACAAGCTGGTGCGAACCATTGAAAGTGAAACCGAGCACTTAATTCACGCATCATTTTTAAAATCAGCTTAAAACATCATGTCAGGTGTATCTGTGTGCAGCGAACTTACCTGAAGTGTTCTGTATTTAATTTCTCCTGCATCACATTGTATTTGCCTGGCTGTTCTTTGTTTCTTAATGCACTGATTGATTGCACATCACAAACTGCTGAGATAATCCCAACTCGTCATCACACACATCTAAACAAATGATCATTAATTTTACTTTACGGCTCGTTGTTACAAAGCGGTGTCATTCACTGTCAGTCTGGCACCTGTTGCTGAATAAGTGTGGAAACCTTAACAAACATGGATGGATCCATTCCTGTCTGAGTCCAACTGAGACGCTTGATAAATAGGAGCCTAAAAATGCCAAACATAAAATAGGTGTGACAAACGCAGTTTAAAAAAAAAAAAAAAAAAAAAGGTCTTTTCATTGCCCATTGCAACATGGCTGGTCGGTACCCAATAAAAAGGCATTTGAGGTATTATATGTTCCTGTCTGCCTCCACATGGACCCAGCGTGTTGCTGCACACCACAAAGGTGCTATTGATTGAGTCCAGCAGGCACTACCTTTGTGCTGTTGGTTCCAAAATGCTGCAGTGCTGTGACAACATGCTGCTACCTAATGGAGCAAATGGACAGAAAAAAGTAATATACTATATATACTTCTTTTTTCTCTAAAACTGAAACCGTACTTCTTGATTATTTTTTGAATGCCTTTGATTTTGAGCATCTACGTCCTAGACACAGACTCGACGCACTACCTTGCTGCGTAGCATCTGTTAGGCAAACAACCTGTTCACAGTGGGACTCATGATGCAACAAGTGTGAAGGTAAATTAGTGTCATAAGGCCAGATGGATTGCCAGTGTCAGCTCTAGCTGAGCTGTTTCTTTTTTCCTGTTGTTATTTCCATCAGAGACGTGGAAAACGTTCACGCGAAGAGACAAGAGGCGTGCATTGAAATGTCAGGGTAATATGGAGGAATATACACTGCTCAAAAACATGAGATATCAATGGGGAAAAAGCCTGGATATGGACTGGTTAATGTGTTAGGAATGAAAAGATGTCACATCCTTTGATGGAAATGAAAATGCTCAACCTACAGAGGGGTTGAATTCAAAGACACGTGAAAATCAAAGTGAAAAAATGATGCTGCAGGCTAGTCCATTTTGCTTACATTTCAAATGGTTCTAGTTTGTAGCTTGTATGATCCCACGTGCTTGTATGCATGCCTGACAACATCAGGGCACCTAATGAAACGATGGATGGTGTCCTGGGGGATCTCGTCTCATATCTGGGCCAGGGCATCACCGAGCTCCTCGACAGTCTGAGGTGCAGTGTCAGATGGACTAAAACATAATATCTCAGAGGTGCTCTACTCAATTTAGGTCAGGCGAGCAAGGGGGTCATTCAATGGTATCAATTCCTTCAGCCTCCAGGAACTGCCTGAATACTCTTGCCACATGAGGCCATTGTTGAGCACCAGGAGGATCCCAAGACTCACTGCACCAGTGCAGGGTCTGATAGTAGGTCCTAGGATTTCATTCTGACACCTAATGGCAGTGAGGATGCCAATGCCTAGCCTGTAGAGGTCTGTAGAGACCCTTACATGTCTGTCAGGGTGAAGCTGTTCTCATCTGTGAAAAGCACAGACCACCAGTGGTGGACCAGCCAATCCTGGTACTCAATGGCAAATGCCAGTCAGGGTCCAAGGTGCTGGACTGTGAGCACAGGGCTCACTAAAGGACCAAGTCTGTTTCTGATGTTTTGGTCAGAGACATTCACACCAGTGGCCTTCTGGAGGTCGTTTTCCATCCTGTTCCTCTTTTCACAAAGGAGCAGATTCGGGTCTTGCTGACATGTTGAGGACCTTCTACAGCCCTGACCAGCTCTCCTGAAATCTCCTCTATGGTCTTGATGCTATGCTGGGAGCCACAGCAAACCTATTGATGTGTCATCCTGGAGGAATATGAGCAGCGACACTGACACTAGCCAAATACAAATGTAGTGAAAAAAAGCCAGAAAAGAAGAGAAGGGAATAAATGTCAGTGGCCTCCACCTCTAAAAGTATTTCTGATTTGTTGCTCCTCTAGTGCACCTGTTGTTAATTTCATCAACACTAAAGCAGTTGAAACTGATTAACAACCCCCTCGGCTACTTAACTGACCAGATCAATGTCCCAGAAGTTTAATCATCTTGATGCTCTACTCTGATTACAAAGTGTTCCTTTCATTTTTTGAGCAGTATATTAACACTCTGGATAAGTATGGTCTTTTGCAACTTCAGTATAAATTTGCAACATGAGAACTGCGATAAATGCATCATTAACAGGTGCCCTCAAAAGTCTTTTTAGTGACCTGCTGGATGCGGTTGATTCGCCTCTCATCAGTCTCAGCAATGTACAGCGTGCCCAGGTGGGACAGGGCGATGGCCTTAGCTGCCTCCAAGGTGGCGCGCACAGCTGCCCGGCTCACCAAGTGATGGTCAATACCTGGAACCTGGCAGTGGATGGGACGTCCTGCTACAATCCGCACCTGCAGACTTTCTGACACCTAAGGAAATACACCACAACGTATTATCTGTTATAAAAGAGAGAGGCACAATACAGACACTTACATCAATTCAACAGAGTCAGCCACTCTGTTGAATTGCTTTGGTTTTGATCCGGTGTATCAAACATCGCCTGCCTCATCTCCTGACTCATTACTTTTGAACATGCTCAAACAGGCAATTCATTAATTTCGGAGAAAAAAGTTGAGTGACATTTTCTTAAAAACAACTCCTGCAGAGATCTGTGATAGCATCTTATTTTTTTAACAAGGTGCTTTTTTTTGCTTTCTTTTATGTTAGCAGCCTCACTCACTCTAAATTCACCTAAAGTGACAGCACTGCAATTTGTGAAAAATATGTTATTACCCTCTCTTCCACTGCTACATATAGTCCCAATGTCTCATAAGAAAGCAGATGAATGAATGAGAAGCAGGCGTATATTTCCCTCTCTTGCAAGCCTCTGCTTTGTTTCGTGCGTATTTCTCTACCTGCAGGACGATGTTGTTGTCAAGGATGTACAGGGAGTTGTCCAGTGGGTTAATGGCCAGGTCTGTTGGCCACTCTAGCCGCACCTGAGGAATGACAAACACTTATTGTATATTTCTGTGAAGAAAAAAAAAGCGAGAACAAAACAGCAAAGAAGTCCTTGGTGGCAGCTGCCCACAAGAGCCAGTTACAGGTGATACAAATAACATCTCCTTAATAACATAGTATTAGGCCTCCTGACCCTCCCTGCTCATGCAAAGGTCAGTAGCGGGCAGGGAGCCTTCCCTGTGTTTATTCAAGACTCACACTGGCTCGCTTCGGCACTGTTCCAAATGTCATCCAATAACCGTGATCGCTGCCTGCTCAAATAGCACACCCTGTCCGCTAACACTGTGGGGGTCAAAGGCAGGCAAACCTACACCAGCGCACAGCCACCCACATGACTGTCCATCTCACTCGCAGGCGCCCGCGACCGCTGCAGAGACGACGCGGTGCGTCTGAAGGATGAGGTGATTGATGACTCCGAGGACGGATTGGTAAATAAATGGATCATGTTAAATTGCCACTGACATGTCCAATTATAGGCCCTGTCAAATGAGAGACTAGAAGGTTGACTCTGAAATTCCATTTTTAAAGATAGAGAGATTCATCAAGCAGGACTCACGGTGTCCCATGCATCAAATCCCTGCTGCACACGATGTTGAACTTTGCTGTGACGGCAGGCGATTGCTTCGAGAAGCTGACCTGCACACAGAGCTGAAATCCACATTTATTTTTAAAGTTCTTTGTGTTTTTCATTTGTATATATTAAGAGAGCTTCAGCTTGCATTTCCACATCTCTTAAACAGAAAGCCAATATTATTACCAGAGATTTGAGCAATGCAGTATCTCTGCTTATAAGCACCAATGGTAGGAGATGGATTTAGTGTGTTGCTATGATACACTGCTCACCATACGTACTGATGAGAGACGAGTACTGCAGGAAAAAAAGTCTTATCAACAAAAGGTAAAAGGTACAACATTTATTTATTTAATTTTAGAGTATCTAGTTGCTAAAAACATTGGGAGATGTTGTAAAGTGTAACATTGTTTATAACATATCAGTGAAGTAGATACAGCAGTAGGGACATGCTTCCCACTGTGTTGCATCACCTCTCTTTGTTTGGAGATCAGTTGCTGCAGTTTTGAAAGCAAAGTGTTTACCTGTTCTTGCTGAATATAGGATTTCACATGCTGAACAGTCTGTGGCCTTAGAATACTCCACATATTTCCACTTGGGTGTTGGATTTGACACTGCAGGCACTCTAGTCTAGCACCTGGATTTCTTTAATGCACTGTTGTTGTAATGTCATTACTATGACAACATACATTGCTTCAAAACCTGCTGCCCCTATGTTATGTGCACTTGTCTGTACAATGATAATCATTGGAGGAACCCTCGCTTCTCTAGAAGTTCAGATTCTGATTGGTCACATCACATCAGTGGAAGTTGAATCATGGAGGCAGCAACAAAAACTGTTCCTGAGCTGTGAATTCTTCTCCCAAATCACATTTGTGTTTTTTAGCGTACTGCCTGGAAACCCAAAGATCACGGCCACTCAGTTTTTGATTTTGTCCCATTTCTATTTCTCCCGATTCTCTGAAAATATTTGAGATAAACATTTTCAACGCCTCCCCTTCTTTTTCAATTATTTATTGAATTATGTTATTTTGAAACTATTGAACTACACAGAACTGCACTGAAAAATGTCTTTTGTGCTTGTGGCTGAAATGCAAAAAAAGCCTCATATTCAGATGTTGTCCTGTGTGCAGAGAAAGCCTGTTTACGCCTTTTTTTTTCCAGAAAAGAGAGGCTTTGAGGCTTTCTCTTATTTGGCCTGACATTACTGTGAGCAGCGTGACAGTATGAGGCAGAGCCTGAAAGCAGGTGTCACAGGGCTAAAGCGGGAGACACCCTTGAGGATGTCAAAACTGCACTTTGGAGTACTTGACTATACCTGAAACCAGCTGGGGAGATAACATTGTTAGGCCTTATTTGACACCATCAAGGAGTTCAGCAGTTCTTTTTGGTTTAAAACACACAGTGACGTAGCTCTGTGTACTCATCCCCTTCCCGTTTTTTGTAATCAACACAATAAAACCCATTCATTACAGACAGCTAACATTAGCGTGCCTCGCTAATGTTAGCTGTCTGTAATGAATTTTTTGAGCTGTGTAGGTGAGTGGCAGATGACTCTGCAGTGCTGGAATAGCATTAACATAAAGGACAAGGAAGAGCAATCATTTCCAGTATTAATAATCTGTATCCTTGCAGATTTAGTGAGCTAAACTATCAAACTGAGAAGTTCAGAAATGATAGCCTAGCTTGGTAGCTTGTACTTTCAGGAGAAAGCTAAGTTGAATGTAGACAAAGTGCTACAACAGCCAAGAGATGATGAGCAAAGATGACACATTGAGGTCACACATTGTTTTTTTGTTTTGTTTTTTAATTCAACGAAGAATGAATTTGACATGATCTGAACAATGAGTAACAAACAACGAGAAGAGCCAGGAGGCAGCACGGGCCCCTTTAACGACACATAATATCCCCTCTGGGAATTCACCTGGCTTGAACATTGATATTCACACACACATACACAGGCGCTCACATCCCTATGTGTGGGCAGAGATCCCTCTATAGAGCCAGTAGCTCATCTATAATTCATCCTTTGCTCTAATAGGCTTGATATAAGTTAGCAGTGTGATCTGAAGGCTGCCAGATCAAACCTATGCAGTCTTTGGTCTCTCCTTCACACACAAGCACACATACCTTGAAGAAATGATAAAGGTTCTCAGTAGAAGAAGCTTTGCAGTGTATACTGCTGTTTAATAAGCAGGCTTATTTTTCTACAGATTATTAAAACAACAGCATTCACAGCAAATCTGCTTTCCGCTGGTCATCGAAACTCTGCCGCATTATTAACTCACCTGGCCGATGTCCATGCGTGAATCGCAGCTTAGCGGCTGCGTCGACATCAGTCCGTTTGAACCAATCACAGTGGAGAGCAAACCCCTCTCATTAATCTTCTGAATGGTGGTGCCATCAACGAAGTAGACAACTCCTCCTTTATCCACAGCAATACCTAGGCGGGTGAGAGAGAGACAGAATGAGCTTTTGGAGATGACAGAGAGAAGCGAGCGGGGGGTGAGAGAATGAAAAGGGAAAACGAGAAAACCTAAAGGAGAGAAAGGAAGAGGGGAGATGAGTAAGGGGAGAGAAGTAGAGTGGAGAGAGGAGAGGGCTTGGGAGAGGCATCCAACTCAGTTAGACATTCAGCTCAGCAAGTGGCTGTCTTATCAAAGGCACTGCACCACAGAAATGTAATTATATTTCCATTCCAGAGCCCACTAAAGGGATTAGAACAATGCAACTGGAGGAAGAAGTTATTTGTCACATTAGATGTGAGCAGGGTGCCGCAGTGAACTTTTGACATTTGATGCTTCTGCAAATGTGCTTTATAAATGAGCATCCACACTTCAAACACACGTGCACATGCCCGCATGTGCATACATGCGCACTTGTATTTGCAGAGTGCTCTGGGACGCAAGCTTTGCCAGCGCTGTTTGCTATTAACAGCATATACTTGAACTCTCCATGCAGTGGAGTTCTGCAGCAGAGAAAGGAAAAGAGGTAAGTCCAGGTATTAAAGGTCAGGGCAGCCTATGAATCATCTGTTATGGATGAGGAGCAACCTTCATCCCCGCCTCATCTTCATACCGAGAATAGGCCTTTGATTCAATAATACTCCACTACTCAGCCCTCACCTCTTACTACACCAATCTCACTCGATTGCTTTCACTTAGCATCTGTGACAATAAGCCATTTTTTTTAGCATTTCTACCTGCCATCTCCAGCGCATGTGTGCCATTTACGAATGATTTTTATTTTTTATTCTGCATCATTAAGTCACAACATGTTTATGCGCTGTGTATATAATTTCATCTCACACTGGCCTCCAAGGACTTCATGGAGACAAAACCTACTTATTGCATTTCCAATCAATGACAGAACTAAGCGGTTTAAATATAGTAGACTATAAAACAGTAGAAAGCATTAAATAGCATGACAACATAGAGTCTTATAAGCAGATTCTGTTCCTTAATTTTGTCTTTAACATTTCATCTCTTTAACCACACAAGGATATAGAAAAAATGGAGTCATTGGTTGAATCCAAGTTCATAGTTGACTCAGCTCTCTTTTTTCCCCCATAAGGGAAATATCTGACTTTTTAGCAGATAAATGTTATGTGTAAACCTCCTAGTTGCTAACTTTGTCCTTTATTGCTGTCTCACTTTGAATATTACCACTAGTATGTTTCCATGAAGTACACTATGTAACTGCTGTGTAATTTTACTAGGTAAAAGAACGAGTAATTGCTAGCAGCGTGCTGTAATTTCGACACTGTTGTGACCAATCTAACACGGCAAATTCTGCACTTAATGGAACTGACCGTGCTGCAAAACTTTATCCTCTGACAACATATTTATTATGAAATAGTGAAGATGACATTTTAACATAAATAAATACCAAATAACGGCACAACACATGAAATGACCCAGACACACTAGAGTAAAAACAGGACTGTTTTTGTGTTCGGCAACCGACTGCGAGTGTGCAACACCCTCAACCTCTGGGCGACACTTTTGAACGCATGACCTGGTTGCAGCCTGACTCAGGATGTCAATTTCTAAATGTCTGTGACGCATCTCCTTGGAATAGGGGAACTGACTCAGGTAATCGCCAACTGGTTGTATTCTGATTATATTCTGATTATATTCCCATATGAAAGCTAGCTATGCCATTTTGTAGTTAAATCTCTGCAGCAACTATGTCACTATTTGTGGATACGTTTCTGATTTTCTGTTTGATGTTCTGGCTGGACTCTGAAAGTAAGTAGTTCATGTGAATTTCTGTGTATGCAGATGAGATTTTTGCAATAGTGTTTTCACAGTTAATCAGCATATTATCACAAACAGTCATGACCAACATGTCCCCATTCATTTGCAAACTAATAGGAGACTGATGGCAGACTGATTCTGCCTGATTGTTGTTTTATCAGCGTGTTGATGCGTCAGAGTTGGTTTGAAGACAGCCACTGCATGACTGTGAATGGTCACAAGCCTGGTCCCAGTCCTTAAAGGGAAAAACAAAGTTCACAACAATTCTGTTTGCGCTGTTTTTTACCTGCTATGACTGTAGCGTGACATCAATGCCACAAAAAATGCTGCTCTAAGCTAATTAGCTAGCACTGGCATCACATATTCTTCATCTGATGACTGATAATTGGACCTTCTAGCCAAGATGGTGACCCCTGAATATGAAGGTAAAGCAGCATGTTGTACATAACGACTTCTCAGAGCTCTATCCATTGCCTGTTCGAGCCAGAAATGATGAGTGTAGTTTTGTGAACCAAAACATTAAAAAGTTGCAAAGTCATAAGATAAACAAAATATGCTAAAACACACTGTGGAGCTGAGGGGAGTTATGTGTGGCTTCCTTACTAAAAGTGACCCCTTTGACAGGAACACAGAGTCACTGAATCATTTCTTTCATATCTAAAGAATATTGATTAGTTCAGCTTTAAAAAATGTCAGAACACAGTGGAAATTTCCTGGAACAGAAGATAATTGTTTCAAGTTGTTTTTTTGTTGTTGTTTTGTTTTTAAGATTTAATGGGCTCACTGAGACATTCAGCTTATCGTGATTAAATTGGGCAGTGGAGTGAAATCATCAGTATGCAGTACAACTACTCCCCCATCATTCAGTCATCTTTTCTAGTTCTGTCAGTCTTTCTCCTTCCAAACTCTGTCACGCTGGATTATTTCGAGATGTGCCTCTGTTCGCTCTGAGAGCCCAGGATAAAAATCATTACTGCCCTTTCCCCGGGTAGCTCTAATATCTCATCCTCCTTGACATACAATAGCTTTCTTTACACATGCTTTGTGTTCAACGCGCGCACACGCACGTAGACGCGCACTAAAAAAAGTGATGCACTGCCGCCGCAACTAGATTCACAAATGTCCTCAGACCGAGCAACCCTGGACCGACCCCGTGAGTCATAAATTGCGCAGGTGGAGTGGTGGTGGAAAAGGGAGGTGGGCAAAGGGGGAGGGCCAGGGTCAGTGTGTTTCCTCCAGGGGCCAGAAGGTGAACTGCAGAGCTCTCCCTCCTGGCCCCTTCATCATTTCTCTGACACAAACAGATTACAGCACCCACACAGCCTCAGCCCTCCTCGGCAACACCTTTCCACTCCTCGTCTTGCATTTCCCCAGCTCTCCATCCTCCCTAACCTGATCTTCCTCCACTCTCTCTTTCCCCCTCCTCTCTTTGCTTTTTTCTTGTCCTTTGCTTTCTGTTTGCTGTCGCGCTCTCTGTGTCTTGCCCTGTATCTCGCAGGTGTTAATCAAATCACTGACCTCTGGCGCTTGGATAATGTTTAGGCTCTGTTTTTTTTTTTCATCTTCTCTCTATTCAGCCCATTTTTTATTCTTCCATCTCTTCCTCTTGGCCTTGCCATTCTTCCTCCTGTCACCTGCTATTATGCAAGAGGGACGTCTCAACCCACAGTGCAGTCTGAGCCCACTTAGGCCTGAAATTTGGCACTTTCTCCCTGCTGTAACACCATCCTCGTATTCCTCCTACTTTCCTTTCACTTTCCCATCCATTCCTCCTCCTAGCACTTTCTCGCTAAACCTGTCCCTGATCTTAGAGCTCATAAATCCTGCACAAGGACATGACGAGTCAGCCAGGACTCTCCCTCAATACTGATTTCTGTTCTCTCCCTCTGTCCCTGGATATTATTCTTTCTTTGCCCGCCTTGGTCTCACAGACTTCCAGCCTAAATTCCCACTTCCCGCTAGTTTTTTTCCTGTATTATGACATCCTTATTACACATACTCGGGATCAGCATATCACATATTTATACAAACAGGTTCTAAATAGATGCCAAACTACCATTAACAGTAAACAAAGTCTTATTCATTCACACACAAGTACGAAAATAAAGAAATATTGCTGTTATTGCTCGACATTGGTGACAGGATTTACACCAGTTTATGTGTTATTTAAAAGCATTTTGCCGTATTTATTGAAAAGGTGGTAGATTAGTCCACATTCTCCTTGTCAGGGACTGGATTTCCTGCTGTCTTTTATAAAGCTGTGTGCTGCTTTAAGGGAATTTACAGCCCCGCCGTATAGCCAATGGATACTCAGAAGACATCAAAAGATTTACTGTTTCTCCCTGGGTGAACCTGGCACTCTGATACTCATGTTTAGAAGCTGGCAGACACACCGGTGGAGAAGTAATTGAGATAAATCTCAACTCCACGGGGAAACGGACATTTGGCTAAAGTTGGGACAGGATTTTATCATCAAAGAAAAGTGAATTAGACTGAGTTGCGGTGACCTTGGAAAAAACAGAGGGAAGAGGGAGTGGAGGGAAGGGGAGGATGATACAGTGACGCTATTCACATGCAGCTCAGATTTAAGACGAAAATGCAGCCAAAGAGGGGGGAAAAAGACAGACAGTGCCAAAAGAGGTGGGAAAGAGAAGAAGGGTGGTAATAAGACAGAGGTCGTGATGAGGAATTGCTCCAATTAACCATTACAGTCCAATCACTCTCAATCAAAGACTCTCTTTGTTCTGTGTCCTTGTCAAAAGAATATCAGTTCTAACGGCCCCCTGTGGCAATGCAGTACAATCCAATCTGATTAATGCCTTGAAGAGAGGGGTCTTAGAGAACATCAGTGTTGATTACAGCTATTTGAAGAGAGGATGCCACCAGGAGTTCTCTGAGCAAAGAGCGAGGGAGAGGTGAGGAAAGGTGTAAGGTGAGAAAGAAGATAATGTGTAATACGGTCATTAGAACACAAGTTGTGGATTATATATCTTATTTAGTAGCACTCGGAGACAACACTACAGGCTTACAGTAACATCAGGATGTGGTGTGTGTGTGTGTGTGTGTGTGTGTGTGTGTGTGTGTGTGTGTGTGTGTGTTTGTGTAAGTATGTGGTGCACAGTGACTGCTAAGACCTGAGCACTCGAGAGCACAGGAAGTCAGCCTTATGGTGCTATTCAAGTTTTCCTTAACAGTACTTTCACCTTTCAAACATTGACAGCAAAGCTGCCAAAAGAGGTGCTGCTATAGACGAAAGAGAGAAGAAACATAAAATCACACACACATCAGTGTCTGACAGGCAGTTAACCAGCACGTACATGTACAGAAGAAACACAATGTAAAGGGATGTGGTAAACAGGAGAAGAAAGCATAATTTGCACAGTTTCGTTTATATATGAAAACTCTGACGCACCCACACAATCACAGCACAACACACGGGGGAGAGGAACACACACACACACACACACACACACACACACACACACACACACAGGGTGCCAGCAGCCCGAGGTGTAAGCCATTCAATCTGCCCTCCCGTATCCCCCAGGCCCAGTGAGTGTTAATGACATGGACTGACATATTATTACAACATCTACAGTAAATGATGCGAGCTGGAGCTGATTATGGCCCGTGGCATTTCTGTACAAAGTAACTGTATGTGACTGACAACTGAATGCAGAGCGATAGACAGTTTCACCTGCACGACTGGCCCAAGCGAGGCACACTGGCCATAAATAAAGTCAACCACATTAGCTGGGGAAAGCCTGCAGGGTTCACTAACTGCTGCAGTCCAATTGTGAGTGAAGCTGAATAACAGACTGTCTCAGAGTCTTTAGCTTGCTGTGTGGTTTGCACCTCACCTTCACCATTTCTCCTTGAAAACACACAACGCTGCCGGTACGTAAAAGTGTGAATGTGTGCACATGTTCGCGGCAGCTTGTGGGTGTGTGAGTGTTTGTGTGCGCGCAATGCATGCAATGAAGAAGCTAGGCGGAAAAGATAAGGCTTGGCAGTTAATCACATTGTGCATATGCAAATATAGAGCGGGTAAATCAGAGCGTCTGCAGATACACACACGCACGCACAACTTTCATCAAGACACTTGGGTCGCCCATGTGCACTAAAGGAGGGAAAATAAACCGCCTCATTCAATTTCAGAATTGTGAAACGCCTCTGTGCACTCTGTGGTATATGTGTGAGTCCAAATGTGTTCATTTCACACAATGTTTGATTGCACACCTGTGCAAAGAAGAAAAAGTTGTGCTGTACACATTTTGCTAGTGCTGCAATCAGTCCCCGATCCTGCACCTTCTGCAGCAAACGGCTCTATAATCTATGACATGCTCATCTCCTAACTGCTGTGCTATAGTTGCTCCTATTTCCCCAATCAAACACGTTCTATCGATCAATACCAAATAGCAGAGGCGTGTATTTCTTGTGGATCTTTGGTAAGCAGAAATAATTCATGCTTCTTGTAATTAATTATTCATTGAAGCCCCACAGAACAGACAGTGGCTTAGTAATTAAGTCTGAATCAGACACTGTGGCTCATCTAATTACCAACCACTATAAGTTTGTTAACATATTAACCCGCATTAATTAATTATTGATAGCGTTCTCCTTTATTTTGAGCTGGTATAGTTCCCAACTACACATGTATGGCGAGGCGAGGAATTCTCGCACGCAGAGACCTGAAAGGAGATTTTGAATTAGTTGCATGCTAATATTCATGCAAATAAACATTTTTTCCCTTTTCTTTTTCAGAAAAATATGCGATTCGGTGGTAATTGCCTTGTTTGATAGCAAAAGAGAGATCCAAAGCAATCACAGAAGCGGCAGACAAACTCAATTATAAAAAGCAATTGAAATGCTTTGGACTAGAAAGCTCCATGAAAGGCTGAGGGGTTTGGGATCTGTGCGAGTGTCTTGCAGATTATGTCGCACTGTTTAGAACATCAAACAAAACACAAGAAGGTCTATCAATAGGCGCTCTTTTCCCAAACACGCCATCGTGGCAATATTGCATGATGCCATGAAAATGGCAACAACAAAAAAGAAAAAACAGCAACAAAAAACAGGAAGTGGGATCAGATGGGAGGAACAAATGTTCTGACATCTGAAAAAAAGCAAACGGAAGAGCGGCAGAAAACTACTATAGAGTGCAAATCTATGCAGCTTCCACCCAAACAAAGTATCCCACGTACAAAGACATCCCAGTGTCCTAGCCAGAGGCAGCACCAGTGTAGTCTCTATCACAGCCATCTAAGATTTTGCCTCATCGTTTTCCCAAACAACTGTGTGAGCACATCCTCGGGTTGAGATGTGACAAATGGACTCTTGGAGAGCTGCAGGTGATAATAGTGCCCAGGTGTGAACAATTACTGGCTCTGTTTTTCCACCCCTTTAACAGCTGCTGACCCCCACTCTCACACAGGGAGATTCAGCTAAACTGCTATGTGCAAGTACGTCCGCTACCATCGCTCCGCTTTTTCATCTTTCTGCCCAGTACGTCTAAAGAACTGACTGGCTAACAGCAAGCACGAGTTTACTTTCTCTCCCCTCTCATCAGAACTCCCTCCACCCCCGTGACCGAGACAAATGCGTCCATCTGTGTGTATCGCCCGTATTTTGGGCTTTCACCTCAAGTAAATGCAATTTATTCCTCCGCGGTAGCAAAGCTCCACTCCTCCTGTCAGTGTGCCAAGCTCCCAGTGGAGGTTGACAGGCCAGCTGCCAGCAGTGGCCATCCCGACCAGTTAAAGGGACACGTGTGTCACATTTCCCATGATCACACTGACGTTGTCAGCCTGACATACCTTTAACGAGGCTTCCATAACTAACTGCCTGTCCCTTCAGAATCGGAAACACAGACAGTCCGGCGACCAGCGGCCTGTCAATCAAAAACGAGCATATACAAGTTTGCTGACTGGCACACATGTTGCACCTTTGGCGCAAAGGCTCAGCCCTTGGCCTTAAGCCTGCATGTCTTATTGACTCTGCGCTTCATTACACACACAGTGAGCTTCTGTAATCTCTCTGAAGCTACTCTACACACTCCGACTACAAACAAGGTAGCTGTCAGTCTCTATAGCGTACCACCTATTTATTGCTTGAATAGGAGGCATTGTAAAGGCAGAGCCTTGTTGTTAGTGTATAATCGTACTTTCTTTTGTCCTGTGTATACCTTGACAGCAGACAATTTCTTCTCAGAATATCAGTTTTCCGCTGACCCTGACCTTATCAGAACGTAGCACGAATAATTTTTGAAAGCAGTCCCTGTTCTTCCAAGTAATCCCAGATAAGCCTGATTCATCTACACTCTAAAAAGTAATTCATCAGGCCTTTTACCACCACTTGATTAAATCCATGGCTGCAACATAAAAATTCTAATTTATTGATTAAGATAGACCTTCTAAGTTGCAAACTTTATTTTTTTGGGTTGTGTTGAAATAATAATGTTGGTAATTACATTAAATTAATTTTATATGTAATTTGAAATTAAATCCTAATGTTAGTGGGTTCAAAATAAAATTCAAGTTGTAATTACTTAAAGAAATTTAATACATAACTTATTTTTTTCCACTGTAACTTCTGATTTCAAATTCCCTCCCCTACCGACTTAACTAGCTGGGCAAATTCACACATGTTGAGTTGCATGGTGCAAGCTTTTGTAAAAGACATTTCAAGGTAAGTAACATTTCATTTACAAATAACAGTTCTACCAAAGCAAAGCATTTGTGCTAGTCACCTGTAGTGGATTTGTGTATGATGTGATGCTCATACAGATAAGGAAATACTTTGCACTACCACATGTAGCTAATGCTAGCCATTCTAAACTTTAGCACAGCAGAAGATAAGACTTATAAAGTTTCATTTGACAAAAGTCTTCAGCTAGAGAGTGCAACTGTGGCTAGGAAAAGCGTGGTTAAAGTTTTGCTACACAGTGCAATCTAATTTCGATCTTAGGCTGATTTTGTTTTTCTTTTTACCAAAATTGGAAGCCTTAAACTGTGAATAGTTTTGTCAGAGGGATAACCTAGAGGCTTCTTTTTTCCATCTGGCTCACCTATTTTATGTCTTTATAAAACTTGCATGACCTATACGTAATATTACATTGTAAATGATTTTGGTTAGTATTGTGATACAGCTTAAAGTAAGTATTGTTCTTGATCTTAAGAGCTGTAGCTATCTTTGTTTTGTTTTTTTGGGGTGTTTTTTTTTTTTTTAAATCAGATTGTGTGAAATATTGTTAATGTCATTCAAATAGCATTATTCTGGCATTAACAATGTGAA
Source organism: Copadichromis virginalis (assembly GCF_057382275.1). Taxonomy (NCBI): domain Eukaryota; kingdom Metazoa; phylum Chordata; class Actinopteri; order Cichliformes; family Cichlidae; genus Copadichromis; species Copadichromis virginalis. The sequence continues at coordinate 23,279,588 of NC_140619.1, forward strand.
TCTACTTAATATTAAGACTTTATGTAAGCAGTTAGTATAGTGTGATAATCTAGGGTCATTAGTGCTTTGTTAAGTTGGGACACATTTTTTACAAAATGGGCTGGGAGTGATCAATGTGTAAATTCAAAACCTCTGCAAAAACAGGGTTGCTAAAACATTAGAGATTACACCACGGTTATGGTGGGGAAGTCTCCCTTGTCTTCACCAAGATTGTTTTTGTTCCCTCAAAACTTGGGGTAGCCTTAGATCACTTCTATCCTCTTTAAATAATGTATTACAGCATTCATTAATGCAGTATAGCTAATAGTCTGCAAGGTTTAATTCTTCTGTTTGTGTGGTCTACAGATAAAGGAGGAGTTCAAGAGAATAACCACTGTAAGCCTTGAATGGCTACACTTGACCATTGCACCCCAAAACTGATGGATGTCATTTTATCAAGGGGAGGAGCTAAGGGAGTGAGAATCAGGCAGATCAAGGACATGCTTCTTGAGGTAGGACAACTATTTAGACTTTGGGTAGCTTTGAAATGCACTTTGTTGTCAGTCACCCATGTATTTTATACTCACACTTTATTTTTTCTTAAATAGCACAATACAATTGAAACACGCAGAGAAGTAGCCATCTGCTGCCTTATCACTTTCCTTGGAGAGAAGGACGAGGACCTTTTCATGGAGTTTGGTGTAAGTAATTCAGCATTGTGTGTGTGTGTGTGTGTGTGTGTGTGTGTGTGTGTGTGTGTGTGTGTGTGTGTGTGTGTGTGTGTTCCATTGATCATCTGAATTCATTAAGATTCAGTAAGTATAAAAGTCTAATCTATAATTCACTAACCTATTTTTTAAAATTTGCTTTACAAGGACACCAAAGAACTTAAGGCAGGTGATGAAAACTGCCATCATCAGTGACCGGTACACCCCTGGATCTAACCATAAGACTGCAACCATTGTGGTGGAGGAAACAAAAATAATGGAGGGCCAGAATTTCCCAAGGTGCTGTGTTTTGCTCATGGGCATAATATATGCTCTCAATCTGAGCTAATGCAAATATACTTTTGAAGTTGTTCAGAAGCTGTTCCTTGACCTTGATGGAACCATCATTATGTTAAAGATGTTGACTCTGTTTCAAAAATTGTTAACTGTTTTGAATCCTGTATGTGTAAAATTGATCTTAAAGGTGTTTGCTACATTGTGTAATAGAAAGATGCAAGATCTTGTAAAGTTTGGTAGGCATTGAAAGTTAACATTTACTGAACACTTGCATGGAAGTATTACTGCAACAAAATGTTTTCTAAGTAGATTTTTTACCAATTGAACACATTTGTTTCTGTGGTGTTAAATACATAAAGGCATATTCTATAACTTGGCTGTGATGGTATAAATCTAAATTTCTGGTTTATTTTCACTTTTTAAATACAAAGTGTTGAAATGCCTACTGTTAAAAAAATAAAAAAGTTATTTGATAAAAAAAAATGTTGAATGAATTCCTTTCTTAAAAGCTATTACAATAAAAAAAAAATAAGAGAAAGCTAAAATGATGATAATAATGATGAAAATCAGCAACTTAATATTTTAAATAATGAACTTTAAAAAATTGTTTTTGTAATTGCTGTAATTAATTACATAACACTTAAAAATCATTTCAAATAATGTGGAAAAAGTAATTGGAGGAACATAATTTTTATGAGTAAACAACTTAAAAATATGTTTTTAAGCTACCAAATATTACGTAAATGGTAATTCAAATCACCTTTGATTATGGAGGATAATTTAATTCCCGTAACTCAATATAGTTTGTTGGTTCAATCTAATTTCAACATAAGTTATCATAACTCAAAAAGACTAATGGAAACTGTTGCGTTAATTTTTTTTGTTGAGCTTAAACAATAGTTTTTAGAGTGTATCTGATTCAGCTAAAAAATAAAGTTCAACTGACCATCCCTCTACTACCATTAGATGAATTCCATCTCATGTTTTAATACTCTTAGATCTGAGGACTACCAGGTCTCTGAAACCCTGAGTCAATGGGTCAGCAAAAAAGTTTGCTAGAAATGTTAAAGGTGTAATGTGTCACTGTCGGGGACCATTTATGGCAATAAATAAAATATATTGTGTGGAATGCTCTATTCTATGTGTTAGTCAACAACTAAATCCAACCGATTTTACACCAAACTGCCAAAAGTATTCACCCACCCATCCAAATCCCATATAAACCCATAAAAAATCCAGCACCTAGTCATGCAGAGCGCTTCTACAAACATTTGTTAACGAACGGGTCGCTTTCAGGAGCTGAGTGAATTCCAGGATGGTACCGTGATAGGATGCCACCTGTGCACCAGGCAAATTTCCTCACTACTAAATATTCCACAGTCAACTGTTAATGGAATTATAACATAGTGGGAGTAATTGGGAACAACAGCAACTCATCTAGGCCACATAAATCACAGAGTGCGGTCAGCAGATGCTGAGGCTCATAGTGCTCAGAAGTCGAAAACTTTCTGCAGAGTCAGTCACTATAGCCCTTCAAACTTCACGATACCTTCAGATTAGCGCAAGATCAGTGAGCTTCATGGAATGGGTTTCCATGGCCGAGCAGCTGCAACATCACCAAGCAACATCACCAAGCATCATGCTCCAAGCATCATGCTCCCAACTTTGTGGGAACAGTTTGGGGATGGCCCCTTCCTGTTCCAACATGACTGCTCATTAGTGCACAAAGCAAGATCAATACAAACATAGATGAGTGAGTTTGGTGTAGAAGAACTTGACTGGCCTGCACAGAGTCCTGACCTCAGCCTGACACAACACCTTTGGGATGAATTAGAGCAACAACTGCGAGCCAGGGCATCTCTTCCAACATCAGTGCCTGACAAATGAGCTTCTGGGAAAATGGTCAAAAAAAATCCCATAAACACTCCTAAAACTTGCATAAAGTCTCCCCAGAAGAGCTGAAGCTGTTATAGATGCAAAGGGTGGGCCAACATTATACTAAAACCTATAGATTAAGAATGGGATCCCACTCAAGTCCTTATGTGTGTGACGACAGAGGAGTATATATATTCTCCCCTGTAAGGGATTTCTGAAGCTCCAAAATGTTTTTGGCACACTATGAATTAAAGTACCTGACTGAAAAATTTTAAAATCTTCCAAAGGGTTTATAATAAAAATCAGAATATTAAATCAGAATTAGCACCTGTCAAGAAACCCAAGGTCACTTTACATACAAAATCCATCTGCATTTATTGTAAGGCAGCAAAGAAAGCTGTTTCAGTAAATGACTTTGTCCAATCATAATTTTAAAAATCAGACTCATTTCACATTACTTGCTATTACTCATGCAGAATAACACATTGTGGATGCTGTAGCATGCATCTATTGAAAAGTGTTCTCTTTAGGACTGTACAGAAGGCCAGCAGAGGTCCAGGCGAATGTACTTTAGCAAATATAATAAACTGAAAAATCCACAGTTTGGAGTTTTGTTGAACTTATTTTTGTTGACTGACAGCTAAGTCCTCATTCTGTCTGAAAGGAGCTGAAAAAGAGCTGTCTAATCAAACTCAAAGCATTCTTCACCAGAAAGTCTAGGACTGGTTGCAAGCCTCAGCCAGCCAGTCAGGCTGGAGTTAACATCCCTGTAAGTTTTATACATAAGGCTAATTCTGAACAAAACACAATGTTGAACCAACGAAAGCAGAAAATCCTCCAAATATGGAGTTCTGCAGCTTCTAAAACATAAATGCTTTTATCTACAGTACAGATTTCGCGGTGAATCCCTAAGATTACTAACATCAGTCCAGTATCTGAGTGATGTTGGCGAGGAAGGGCCAGAAGAGTGTCTTTTCTCCAAACGCTACAGAGTGAATTTGACCTTTCACCTTTGAAATCTGAACATCACTTCATCTTTCATGCCATCTGACATTTGTGTAACATCCTGTCGTGATTAGCTAACAGTTATTGTGAACTATGTACTTTTTCTTAGGCCAGGGTGGCTTTTTTACACGTAAATATTTCTACCATATTAGAAGAATCCCGAAAAACTCACTTAAATTCCCTAAAGACGCACCAAAAATATCACTTTCATGAGAGCAGACAGACAAGTCCTTAAATGCAGCAGTTCTGGCCACAGCTGTCACCAGTGCAAAAGCATGAAAACATTGCTCAGATGCTTAAATGACATATGTCAACAATTCCTGACAAGCAACGTCTTTACCTCTCATAAATAATGACAACGCCAAAGTAGCGTGACCTTGTCACAAAGCCAGGATGCCCCCTGTGGGACTTGAGTCCCAGAAAGACAAACCCAAACAGAAAGTTTGACATTTGTTTGACAGTGCAGAGCAGCGGCGTTCTCTTGACCACAGACAAACAGAACTTACAGTTTCTGAAAGTGGCAGTTTTACAGTTTCTAGATTACATTATTAACAGTTGTGTATTATTAGCAGTCCAGTGCAGTCCAAAGCACTTCAGCTCTTATAACTGGTGCAAAACTGATTCCCACTTAAACTGATGACAACGTGTTGGTCACCAGTATTACCAGATCAGCAGTTAAAGCCTATTTGAAAAGCACTGACAGAAAACTAAAAAACTGACTTTCTCTCTCTGTGTATATGTTCATAAAAACCCAAGCTGTTTAGCTGTGACTGAAAGAACATTCAGCATCAGAGCTCTAGTGTTTTTTTTATTGTCAAGTGTTTCATTAGACCATCTGGAAAGAGCCTAGTGTGACTTGTGGCAGTGGGTCAGCTGGAAATTTTCAGAAAAACACGCGGCATAAAGTGAGGCTGCATGCATTATTTACCCAGAGTTATCTTTTAATGCGATGCAGTCGAGCAGGGCCTGTCACTGTTTCATACAGCGACAAAGTCAGCAGTAAAAATGCAGACATGACACGGGCCATGTGTCTGCAATTCTTTCCCCAGCTATGTCAAACTTGGCTCACCTGCTGAAAAAGTCCTGATGTACCTGCGTTGCTATGTGCCTTGCCTCACGCTCTTTTGCTTGGCCCTCCAGATTTGCCGCTGGCAGCTATATTCTTAGCATTATTTCTGAGAGAAAATGAGTCTCTGGCACAGTTTCACATTGTGGCTGCTCAACGATGCATTTCTGCCTCGACAAAACCGCCGCCGCTCTCCTAATTATCATGGATGCTGCAGTGTGAAAACGAGCTGCGGTAGAACTAGCATGACCCAATGGCGTCTCCTCTATTTTGCATTATCATAGAGTATGCTGCTGTTTGCCTTGCTGTGTGATTAATTCATGTGTGTATCATTAATGCAGGAATGTCCAGGGGCAAAGACAAAAGCTCGGTCAATGCGAAAGGAAACACGGGGGCAGGCTGTGCGCGCACGTGCACGTGCTCACACACGAACCGAATCTTTGAGTTCAAAAAACGCAGTGTGACTTATCATATGCCCTTGTTTTTGTGAAACAGCGCTCTGTTTAAACCAACAAAAACAATGATAGTTGACCCACTGAGCGGGAAAGCAGCCACAGGGCCAGTTTAATATGCAGATGAGGAGTGGGACTGCTGCATGCTGTCGGATTTGGATGCGAAACACTCAGTCCACTCTCGCTCTATTTCTCTCCTCATCCATTTCATGCATTCTCTGGTTCTCTCCATTTTCAATTTTTCTCTATTAATGTCATATTATTTTTCATTCTCGGCTGCACTCGCTTTATCTTTAACTCTCCTCCTCCCTCGGTCCTGAGCTCCCTCTGTTTCTCTATCAATTTAATCCGCTCTCCTGTTTTGCGAGGTGCAACTGTCTCTCTGCACTAAATGCTATGGGAGCCAGAGGTAGAATAACAATGGCATTTTCATTCCGGCGTCATAACACAGAGCAGCCGGCACAGATCAGCTACCCTGCCGTAGGACTTCACTTTAGTGCTGTGTGATACGGCATCAGTCCAGTACCCAGTAATTACACCAAGTAAACGCAGGTCCATACCAACACCAGCACTATGCCAGGTGAATCATCATTCATGAAATCACTGTGAATTTTGCTTCTCACAATAATTAGTTAACACAAACTTTTTGTGTATTTGAAACTGGGCTTTTTTTGGAGACCTGGAAGGTAAATACGCCTGTCTCTGAAACACTTGGGTCGGCTTCTGTTGTTTAAATGTGCTGTAGGCTATAAATAAAACAGACGTGACAGCCAGCAGAAAAAGCTTCAGACATTTTTCACAGTGCATGTTTGAGGTATATTTTTTTCTTTCCCACAAAAATTATTTATTTAACACGATTCAGTGTCCTACATGCTGAACTTTGAGGTTGGAAACATACGAAAGTATCGTTCCTATCATGCTAGTGTTGATCCGATACCAATACCAATACCAATAATAATAATATTTCAATCTATCTACTTCTATAGCAGTAGCAGTGGATCAATCTAATTTATAGTATCAATGCAGTGCTGGTATTGGTGTTCGGATGTACATTAGCATAACCGGATCAATACTTTAGTTTGTTTCCATCCTCTAAGTTCAGCAGAACAGGAGACGTGTCTCCACAAACACTGCTCATCTCGTGCAGCTACACTTTACTCCACCCCCTCCTCCCTACTCTGGTCTCTTTATCATTAAGTGCTGTTGGTCATCATAGCTGTTACTTTAGCAGATTTGAGTATCTATAGACTATATTCAGACATTCAAATAACAGAATGTATTATTTTAATTGAATATACTCTGAGCCTGTCTATAGCCATGTTAAATAAGTTATTTTGTTAGAAAAGAAACAATATCCCTAAACATGAACTATGAAAAATGTCAGAACCTTTTCCTGTTGATTGTGAGATCTGTTTTGTTTATAGCCTGAAGCAAGTTAGAACAACAGAAGTCGACCCAAAGTGCTTTAGAGACGGACAAAAAACAGAGTTTCATAATACATGAAAAGCTAAAAGTTGTGTTTTGTTGCATTAACTAATTAATGCGGAAAGTAACAATTACAGTATTCTACAGGTCATTAAAATGTGTTTAGAATTTGCTAATTGATTATTATTCATCTCATAAATCACGACACACTGTTACTGTGACATGTTATTAGTTTCAGCGTTGGTATCGGCAGTACTGGGCCTGTATTTACTTGATAGAATAACAATGGCATTTTCATTCCGCTGCTATAACGCGGAGCAGCTGGCACAGACCAGCCTCGCAGCCGTAGGAGACCTCAGAACTTCCCTCACTGCCTCTCGCTAACACAGTTTTGGGAAGCAGCAGATTTAAGAAAAGTGGAACGCAGGCCGCAGCGATTAGAGCGGTGCAGTTAAAGGACAGTACCACTCATAAGGCATCATTGCCTGAGCAGAGGCAGGGGACCAGTGTTTGCTGAGTTAATGGTTTGAGTGCGGCCTGGCTGACAGCGAAGCACCGTTTGATTCACCGCTGCTGAAACAAACTGGGAAGTGATCCTGCGCGCGCTGCTGCGTTTCCAGCTATTTCTGTTAATGAGACCAGCACCCAGTGTGTGAAGATATTCATTCACCTAAGCTGCTTATATGTCAACCACCAGCCAAGACAGCTACTGTACAGCATGAAAGCCTGGCTGTCGTGGTCTCTGAGCAGCTCTGTGCCACGTGAAGCGTATTAACCCGTGGCTCTGACGCTTTTTCTTTTTTTCTTTTTTTTTTTAAACACACCCAGGCTGTTCAACATGCAAATAACCGCAACCAGTTTAAACCCCACAGCTTCATTCGGCAACCAGGCCCCGCTATCTCATCACCGATGGCGTGCCTCGCAGCTGTGTTGCCGAGTGAGATGGGGGACAAATGTGTCTGTCAGTGTGAGGGGGAGAGAGAGAGAGAGAGAGAGAGAGAGAGTTGCAAAGAAAGGGACTGAATGAAAGCAGTGGAGAAGAGAAAAGAAAAAAGGGGAGGGGAGAGAGAGCGGGCCGACAGGGCACAGGGAGAAATGTGGTGGCAGCATGTCAGCTTCTGATAAGGGCATTAGTCTGCCCCCTGTGGGTCAGAAAGAGAGACTGACAATGCAAGTGCTCCCACCACCACGTGCACGCGCATAGACGCGCACACCTCTCTCTGTGGATGTCAGCTCTGCTGCCTGGGACCAGTCAACAAATTAAAGATAAGACCTGCACACTGCAGCCGCCAACAACTAAACCTTCAATCACCGGACTCCCTCTGAAGTCCTCTGTCCAAACCAACACATGAAAGAAACAGAACACTCTGCTATTTTTACATATGTGTGTCTTTTATTGGACGATTGCTTAAAAAAACAAACAAACAAACAAAAAAAGGGACCCCTTTACGCTGTGAACGGAATTAGTCTAAAATGTGAGCCAAGGCTGTTCCTGTTCCTGAGGGATTGACGCCTCTTTCATGTCAGACATGGGATCCATCCTAAATGGAGCAAGGCCTTTTATTTACCAAGCTAATTGACTGCAGAAGCAAATGTGCAGCCAGCTCCAAACAATGCCCCAGATCTTGTATTCATAAGTGAATGTTTGAAGGACACACGATAATCCCTGTAGCTTAGGTTATTGTGGGGCGGAGTGAGGGGGGGGGACTATAAGCGAGAACGCTCTGCAACATCGCAACGCTGTCAGCTAAATTAAAATTATGGATTACTGTTTAACAACTGTTTTGCCGTGCTGCAACAATATTATGTGTCGCAGCAGGCCTACCGCTGCTATTTGAACACCGGGGCACGGGGGTGATTCATCGACGCGATTGGTGGTGGGGGGGAGAAAAACAGATGGAAGAAGTAAGGAAAAAAGAGGAAGGTGCTAATTTGGAGCGAGGAGCTCACCAGAGGACGAGAGGCGAGATCAATGCTGGAGAATCACAGAGACACAACTTCAAAAAAGAAGGGGACAGCTATTTCTCTGTGAAGTCTACCACTCATTACCATTGGAGAGAGGGTGATGGGAGGAGGGGAGTGTGGGCTGTGGCAGATAGATGACAGCGAACCAAGGGGCTCCAGGCAGAAATCTCTAGATCCTTTATAAGAGCTGGTTAGTAGGAGTACAATAGCCACAGAAGAGACTCTGTGAACTCCAATGAGTCAGTATAAATTACCGCACCCTGAGTGAACAAGAGGAGTCTTGGGACAGAATATTCTATTACTGCACGAAGGCAGAGATATGGCATGTTCTAAGGTGTAAGTAGCGCGTATACACAGAGCAGTAGGCCACAGATCACGTGTCAAATGGTAGTACGAGTCAACTGCGATCTTTTTCGCTTATCATCTTCTTGTTTCTCTTTTTTCCTCCTCTCGTCGCTTTTATATATCTGAATGAACTCCAGAAGATGGAGGAAATTAAAATCAAACATCCCCCATCAAACCTGGAGCTTCCCTGTGTTTAGTGACATTTAAAGAACGGAGGCACGCTACGTTTATTTATTGCGCTCTGTATCGACCGGCTGTCTGCCTCCGACGTCGGACGGCGTCGCAGGCGCACGCTGAGTATGACTGACAGAACAGGCCTTGCAGGACTGTGGGTGTAACCTGAGTGACAGGCCTGTGGCTAAAAAAATCTCCCGTGACACTTGGAGACTGAACGCTGGAAGGCAGGAACCAAAAAGCTGCCATTTTAACCTCTGTAGTGTGACATCCTGGAGGACAACTGATGTAGCATATGACATTTGATTTTAATCCGCTCTGAGTTCAGAGTCACTGACCAAATAAAGTGAACTGCAGCTTTTTCTGCATACGAGCGCTCGAGCTTTACTGCAAACTGTAGCATTAGTCAGTAGGCAACCTGGAGCTGTACTTGTGCAGTTATATTTGCATCACCCTTTGTCTGTGCATACAGTCACGGTGCACAGTACATCACAGAATAAACGATATAACGTGTGGGTGTGAAGGACGGCTAAATTGAGATGAATTGTCAACATACGCTTGCAAAAATATGGATCTCTGCAATGTGAAGACGCAGATGAACATTAACAGAAAAATAAATTAAATCAGTAGTCTGTGTTTGCTTCTCTGTGTTTTTAAAACAGCTCAGATTCTTACACACACAGATAAGCTGTTGTGAGAATCTCTGAGAACTTGCTGCAGTTTCTCTGCACATTTAGGCTTCTGTCGCTATGATATTGAGGTTATATCAGCCTGCGGAGGTCACACCATCTGTTGTCGTTCTTCTTTTGGAACACATTTTGCAGCACTATATACAATAAACACATTCAGCACCGCTTTATAGACGAAGACTGTTTCTCTCACCACTATTGTCCAAACTGCTATGAGTGTAAGGGACCAAAAGAAAAGAAAAAAAAAATCCCTAACCCCAGGTATTCTGTGGGTTGATGACAAAAGTCAGACAAGACCAGTTAAATTTGCTACAGCTCACAGCCAGGACAGAACAAAAGGAATTAAAATGTAGTCGTGCAATGGCAGACAATAGCAGGAAAAGCTGGAATCCACTCCTGTCAGCTAATAAGTGAGGGCAGAACGATTAACCAATTCAAATCAACACCCCGGGCTTAATGTCTGAAATGTATGTGCATTAATTTAAATTGCTTGAACCCGGCTAAAGCTAGGAGGGAATGAAAAACTAAATCTGCAGACTTCTGTGCATTAGAAACGCTTAATATGACAGGCATATTCTGGTTTAAGTTTATGCCTACAAGTGCTTTCTCCCCCTGTAAGCCAGGGGAAGCCATGCTTACCCTATTAGTTGAACTATTATTGTCATTTTAACAAAGATCAAACTTCCCTTGCCCTAGGAACAAGATAAAAATATTTCTCTTGTAGCCAGAAACGAGCAAAATAACGTGGCGATTTAATCAATCTACAGAAGAGACAGAAGAGTACAGCGCTTCTGCGTCACAGGAATTTATGACTGTTACCACAGCCACAGTGTGCATAAAGAGAAGGATTTGAAACTGAATATTTTAGGGAGTAGACCAGGACAATTTGGAGATAGGTAAATTTAGGCTTTCAGTTTATAATGCGTAGAATTTTCTGCAGCGAATATCTGAAGTATATTCAAAAGGAGACCATCTGAAACACATATTGTGTGAAATACAAGGACACGACTGCCAACATTCTCCCTAAAAGCCGAGAATCAAACGCAGATAAGTTAATCATTTCGTAAGTTGCTTAATTTAATGCACATAAACAATCTATTGAATGCTAAAATTTGTTACAATTTTGTAACTTTCTGTTATTATAGTTTATAATCTAACCTTGTAAAAGGTGTTTGTTCAACCTTCTGATAATATAAATTTGCATGTATGAGTACAGCATGTGTCTGATTGTAAACATGTTGTTTATGAAAAATAAAAATCCCCCTGATGATGTAGAGGTCTTAAAAAGTCATGTATGATAAACTTGGCGTTTCAAGGTTAGAAACTTTTATTTTTTACTTTCTAATGAATTCATGATTCAAACTTATCGATGTTTGATTGATTTATCATAATACTGCCACACATTTGCACTCAAACTAAACATATACAAGTTTAATGCAAGACACAGTACTGTGCAAAAGTCTTGAGTCACCCTGTAAGGCTTTATAGTTTGCTATCTGTGGCTCATCACAAGCAAAATATAAAGAAACGAGGGGTGGCTCAAGATTTTTACACACTTCTCACACATGTTTGTATCCCTACACCTGATTTCTTTTTTCAACTTGTTTGCAGGTGTGATAGTAATTTGGGTTTACGTTTAAGTTTACTTAGGCTATGCTTAATTCATCAACTTAATGGTTTCTTTTTAAAAAGAAAAGGTGAAAAAATGGTGCTTACACAAACTAAATGTCCATGAACGCAACCCGACCTGAAACCTAAGTAAGTACATGTGTTTGTGTGCCGACTGCAGCTTCGAGGGTGCACTGTGTTACCATGAGCAGTCAGCACAAAAAAAATGATGGAAAGCATGCTCTAAGTCACATCCTCATGACATATTTTCTGGTAATTCGTCTAAATTAGGCTTTGTGGACAAGTCCGTGGAATGAAGAATAGATTTTTTTTTCCCCTTTCCATTTCCAGTCATTACATTGTGGGGTGTTTTGAAACACAGAGACATTTGGAGTTGTTAAAGCAAGAAAAGCACAGGTGCAGCGAACAGCATTAACAATGGCCTTATTCCATTGAAGTGTAAGCCCTGACAGTGAGTCAGCATACATAATACCAGAGCCTGAAACTAGAGCACCTCAATGGACTGCAGCCATGATTATTAGTTTATTAGTCACACCTGTGCTGGTCCTACTGTGCCATGGCAAAGTGTCTGCTGTGGAAAAGGTCTAGCTGTACCCTGGCAGACAGTCTGCTTTTAATCCAGCAAAATAACAGTATTACTGTTATTTTTTAGGGTAAATTAGGTAAAGACTTTAAAAGGCAACTTTCAAGTTTTAGCACCGTACAAATGAATGGCAGGAGCTATATAACAACTGCATTATATAATAGTGGTGCCTGGTTAAATCAATTTACATAAAAAAAAAAAAAAATAATGACGGCAGGGTGGTGAAAAAGCACAACCAGCATAAATCCATCAATCTATCCGTGTAGCTGGGCTGCTGGTGAGACTGTGATGGGGTGTTTTGTGGCAGTGAACAGTTGGAGCTTTGAACCAATTAAACATAATTTTAATGCCATGGGATTATCTAAATATTTGAGGGCATGTGGTGCACGTGCTAATTCAACAAATCATATGAGAAACAAAGCTTTAAATGTCACTTTGGTCAAAACATAACATGAGTCATTCCTGCAATAGGTGCACGGCTAATTTTCGCTTCATTATAATAAGTATACACCCGACTGAAACGTGCTCTGAAGTCGGTGGGATAATTTAAAGAGTCATGTTAATCACTTTGCACTATAATTATCCTTCGTCTGACAAACAGAACATGAGCTCACTGTGCACATTAAATCCAAAAATGTATCCTGTACACAAAATGCAGGGAAAAATAATTTATAAAGAAAACAATAACCAAATGGCCATGTCCATAATACTGAATATGTTTAACACTGGCTGTGCAGCTTGCATTCATTTGTAAAGGGCTATCTCTCTTTCCTTGCTCACTGCTACATGTGTGCACAGGTTATCTTCCCATAGCCGCACTGTCTTTACTCCAGCCGTGCTCGTAGCTTGTAATTAGCCTTTACTGTCCCGGCCAGCTCTACAGTGATGAGGAAAGGCAGAAAGAAACCATAATAACATGGCATGAACCGGGTCTTTATGACCTTTTTCCGAGGCAGCGGTGCACAACATTGGGATCGTTGTTACACTGAATTTTCAACGTTCTGTGGCTGTTTTCAGTGAGTTAATCAGCCCCGTTTGCATGCACTTCACTGTGGCTGCAGCTTCCTGCTGGTACAATGATTTGAGAGTCACTTACTTTCCATAACAAGAGCTCACCACGCTCTCTTCTTAAGCATACATGCTTTTATAGTTTTTTTTTAGCTCTGCAGCATCACTCATACTTAATATATAATATCTAAATAATCAATAACTCAATATATTGTGAAAAAGCATCCGACTGAAATGGATTTATCAGTATAGTAATGAAAGCATGATAAAGTATCTAAGGCCTTTTTATCAATATTATGATTTTAAAAAGATGCTATCACTCGCTCACATGGATATTGAACCAAAGATGTTTAAAGCACACAGAGTATCACTGTTCCAATGTTATCAGTGTGGCGTTTTGAGATTGTCATAGAAGCTTTGTGTCCTATAATGATCTCAATCCTGATAGTTAAGGCACTGGAATGAAACTGAACGGTGAGATGTGCTGAAGCACAATCAGTCCGCATAAAATGTGGGTGCGTAACAAGCCGCGCCAATATCAAAATCCTGATATTTACGGCTGTTTTTCTAGCCAAAGGCAACGACTCCAGCTAAATGCACCACATATTGCCAAACTGATCCGTGTGTACCGACCAACAGATCTGTAAATATTCACCTGGAGGGCTGAAGGCTGTCCTACCTCGAGGGTTATTGAGTGCAGCTTCCGTGGCCTTCCTGCCCTCTCCACAGTGGCTCTGGTCAAAAGGTAGACACTGCTCCCCCGTCCCAGCAACTACCTCCAGATTGCGAGATGGATCTTTTGGCTGCCCGAGGTTCCTCACCCTGTAAACTCTGCGACTGCTGGTGTCAGACACATACAGAACTTCCCCCCTCGGGTCCATGGCCAGATAGTACTTGTGGGCAGGGCTGGTGCTAGTGAGACAAGGTGGACAAAGTTAGTTGAAACAGGTTGTACAGTGAAACTGTACATGCTACTTTCTTTTGTTTCTTGCTTGTCTGGTGTTGTATTTATTACACTGCAGTTCAAAGTGACATTGACTGAGACACTAGCCTAGTTTTGCAAAATTATATTACACCTCCATACTCCTGCCTAGACAACACCGTCACTTGAAATATAGGTATTTAGAGGCAATTAGGTCATCCCAGTGAATAGCATTACTGTGAGACTCCTGGAGTAAATTTGCGACACTGCCGAAGCAACAAGATTAATACCTTCTAATTTACATAGTACAGATGACCACAGCCACTGCAGCTGAAGAATAGTCCTGAGTGATAATCTTATTTTTAGCATTGTGTATGTTAGGGACATTCTTAATATGCTTATGAATTCAAAATGTCAACATGTTGCACAGCATGTTTTTTTTTCTTTACATTTGGGGCCAGAGTGGAGCTTTCACATATGCATTTATCATTGTAGAAAGTGGATTTTAACCCAAATCATGATGTTTTTTCCTGCTGTAAGCTAGCAGTAAAGATGCCACAGCTTACCTACGGTAAAATGAAGTGAAAGCTGAACAGATGGAACCACTCCTTACTCTTGTTTCAAAAGCATTTACATGGGTCCTTTCAGAGCATAAGAACAAACAACCAGTGGATTTAGTTAGACTGTTGAGAAAAACAGTACAAAGTCCTCCTGAGCTACTGTAAACCCTTTTTTATAAGGACAGAAATCCCGTTTAAAAGGAAAGTGGCACCACTGTATCCAGAGATAACTCTCTTTTGTAACGAGCTACACATTATCCTTGTAATGAACAGACTGCAGACTAAATTCGCGGAGACGTAACACTGCATCGAGATAAGTAATTCCTCCTTTTAGTGCGGATCTGTCCACAGAAACAATAACAAGGCGTAAAAACACTGATGATGTAAAACTGAACTTACATGACTCTTACATCCTAATCAGAGACCTTGTTTGCTTAAAAATAAAACTGATATTTTCCTTTTACCCGACATGATTTTTATTGTTTGTAGAACAAATGCCCTTCTCTGAATTTTCTAAAACTTCACTAAAAACGACTGCACTTCCTTCAGGTTTATGGCTGCTTTTATCCCAACAGTGCGTCTCAGTTCTTTCCATAAATATTCAGTTGGATTAAGATTACACAGCTGACCACTTCAAATGGCCCCGTGTTTCTTGGGTGCTTTTAAACGTGTGTTTTGGGCTCTCATCCTGTCGGAGGAGCCGCGACCTCCGACTGAAACGCAGCTCTCTGACACCAGGCAGCGCGTCTCGCTCTAAAATGCCTTTGATAAGCACAGATTCGACCCTCTGCCAGGCGCAGCAAAGCAGGCTGATTCTAAAACACAGCTACAGGAGGCGTCGCATCAGGCTCCTTTGCCCCCAAGTCCAGTTTGTCTGATTAGCGATTAAGCAAACTCTTTCCCGGCTCGCTTGAAGAATTGGACCTGGGTGCAGCTCATTTGGACTTGCGCACGCTGCGCATGGATTTCTAACGCTTTCTCAACAACAGATGTCTTTGTGAACATTTTCTTAAGTAATTAACAAGCTAGTGCGAGGACAACGTGTCACCCCTTCCCTAATTGAGTCACAGAATGACTAAAATGTCAGTTGAAGGAGCACGATTTGAAAGCACGTGTGATCGAAAAGAAAGAGCGAGAGAGGGAAAGAGTAATGCGAGAGTCAATCAGCAGGGGTTTTTGGGGACACACACACAACAATCATGCTACAGCAGTCATACCTTGTGCGAGTACATCTTAAATGTGTGAGAAGGGGGTTGTGTTTTCCGGCGGCGTTTTTTTCTTCTGAACACTGAACTCGTGCGCCGTATCAAAAAGCTCGTAATTAGTTTGATGTGTTCAAAGGACGTTCTCGCAGCATTACAGCGAGTCTCTCAGCACTTTTTAATTTTACAACCCTGCACTCAAAAAAAAAAAAAAAAAAAAAAATCATGCTCAAAATGTTGATTTTAAGTAATCTGATTACATGTATGTAACCATGTAACCAGTACCATTTAATTTCATGTAAATACATTCGTATAATTCCATTATGGACTTAATTACTTGTAATTTTGTAACAAATGTGTAATGTAAAATGTTACATTTAACGTTACAATCATTTAGAAAGCTCTTGGAATTTGGTTAATAAACCTTTGATTATACTTACAATTATTGCTTCGTGTTTATGAGGGACAAGAATCCCTTTTTGCTGTTATCTGAGGTCTAATCGACCCTAGCTCTAATGCTATGCTCTAATGCTATGCCTATTTTTTTTTTTTTTTTAAAAAGAGAAGAATAGGAAACTCAGAAGAGCAAACGAACATCCCCCATCCTCCCAAAATAAAAAATAGGGCTAGAGTAAAGTCGACCTCACAGAGTTAACTAAACACCAGTTTGGCTTTTTTATGTTTGACTTCCAAAAGCTGGACCTCCCTTTGCCTTCTTCAATAGAGCTTACAATCATTTAGAAAGCTCTTGGAATTTGTCTCTGTTTTGAAGTTTCCCCTTTTTCTTTCTTTTTTTTTTTTAAATCAGTGAAACTTTTCTTCTGGTCAATTTGGGCATTCCTCTTGCAGCCTCACACAGGGAGGTTGCCTACAGCCCCACGAATCAACTCCTAATAACACTAGCAGCTGTGGTCACAGGGGCATCGGCCTTATCCTCTCAGACAACTCGCACGTCTGTGTTCAGTGCAATAACAGCACCAAAGTACTTTCCTCATATAAAATCCGGTTGAACTGCTTATAAGAATGAAGAAACCAACGATGGGGCAGCACGGCGGTGAAGTGGCTCGCACTCGTGGCTTGCTTTTGGCTTCTTCCTGTGACTGTGTGGGTTTTCACCTCCCACCATCCTGTGATGCAGGATCCTGATTTACAAATACAAAAAAAACCCAAAACAAAACTGATAGCACTGGTCTAAAACCAAAACTAAGACCCCTGACAAGCTCGGTCAGCAGCCTGCCGTAGTTCCAGTTGAGCCCGGCAAGCTTGCACTGCTGCTCAGTCTGAAAGTTCTTGCTAAAATCCTTTGAATGTGTGAATAAAAGGAACTGTAAGGTCAGCATGCCCTGTGTTCTTTGGAAGACGACTGGCCTGTTTCTTCTTGCTGTCCAAACAACATATCTCGTTGAGCAGAGATTCGGCCAGCTCCTCTACATGCAGTCCAAGTACAGCAATCGCTTGGACTCGATGGCCTCAGGCGCACTATGGATAAAACTAACTTCTCTGCAACCCGCAGTGAAAGAAAAAAGAAAAAAGCTGGCAAAGAACCACCAGGCACAGGGCTCACGCCAACTTTAAAGCAATTTAGCTTATTTGCTTTGAAAGTTAAGCTTAAATCCTTCTGGGGTTCTTTTTTTGTTGTTGTTGCTGCTTCTGACTTTTTTCCCTTGCTTCGGTGATCTGGAACAATTAAATGCTTCTTGTTTGGCATGGTTGGTTATGCTGCTGCTCGTGATCAATAACAGGATGTAATTAAAATTTGAATGTAAAATTTCTAACTGTTGAAATAATTTCTTTCCATATGTCAAACAATATTCCAGCTAAATTAAATCAGTTATTTGGCAATAAAATTGCTTTTTCCCCCCAGGATATCAAACAATGTTAACATTACTAATAAAAATAACTGAATAATGAAAATATAATGAATTTATAATAAATAAGTAGTAGTCACACTATTAGGTAGTCCCACTATTAACATTCAGGGATTTTAATTAGTCTGTATTTTTGGGATTTGGGTTCAGTAAAGAGGGTGTGCTGGCCTAAAAGACAACCACTGAGCCATCCAATGAGCGGATGGACAGACACTTGTAATAAAAATTTATGACAGCAAATAAAAAATGTACTTATTTTAATGACTTAACAATAATTTACAATAACTTTGCACAGGCCATTTTAAAAAACCCTTTAGCAACAACTCCAGTATGAAATGTATTAATTCTTCCTTCACTGAGGTGACATGCTCTGGGCCGCTGGGCCACACCAGTTACGCTAACTTAAACTGGCTTTCATTGATAAGGAAGTAAAGAAGAGCCGATGTCAGTGCCTGTTTTTCCTGTTTTCAATGGCACGCCTGTATAATACTAAGTATAAAAACAGCAAACCTACAACTGCCTACAATAAAGCCACAAGGATGTTTTTGCTATCATTTTATAGTGTCACATATATATATTTGTCAGCAGAATTGTATCCACATGTCAGGGAGCAATAAGAAGCCTTATGTATAAATGTATGCGCAGGCTGCATAAGGAGGAGAACAGCATAATCCTTGCATGTGGAAATCTTTCCAACAGCTGCGTCATTGTATGATGTTTTTGAGTTGAGACACTTTGGTTACAAAAACAATAATGTGAAAATGACTCGTCAGCTGTAATTTTATGCCTGTATGTATCTTTGCTTTTGATTTCACCTGATGTCAAACAGACTGCTTAAAACAATTAAAGGAACATTTTGAAAACACATCAGAGTTCAATGGGGGAAAAACTGATATGAACTGGGTAATGTGGTAGGAATGGATGGATGTCACATTGTTCGATGGGAATGAAAATCATCAATCTACAGAGGGCTCAATTCAAAGACAGCACAAAAAGCGAAGTGAAAAAATGATGTGGTGAGGCTTCGAGGTGACTGTTGTTGTGCTATTTAATAAATAGTTCATTTTGATGAACTTTCATTGCAGCAACTCAAAATGGTACTCAGTAGTTTGTATGGGTGCCAGGTGCTTGTAATTCGAGCCTGACAACACAGAGACATGCTCTTAATGAGACGATGGATCGTGTCAGGGGGGATCTCCTCCAAGATCTGGACCAGGGCATCACCAAGCTCCTGGCTGCTTCAGATGGACTGAAACAGAGGTGTTCTATTAGATTTAGGTCACGCGAGCATGGGGGTAGTCAATTCCTTCATCCTCCAGGAACGGCCTGCATACTCTCACCACATGAGACCAGCCATCATTGTGCACCAGGAAGAAGCCAGGACCCACTGAACCAGTGTAGAATCTGACAATAAGTCAAAGGAGTTCTTCCTGATAGCTAATGGCATCACTGACTAGCCTGCAGAAGTCTGTGTGTCTCTGCATGGATATGCCTCCCCAGACCATCACTGACCCCCCCACCATCATGCTAAACTATGTTATAGGCAGCATAATGTCTCCACTGCTTCTCCAGACCCTTTCATGTCTGTCACACACACTCAGGGTGAACCTGGGGACAGCACAGAGCACCAGTGGTGGACCTGCCAATTCTGGTATTCTATGGCAAATTTCAATCGAGCTCCACAGTGCCAACCAGTAAGCACAGGACCCACTAGAGGGCGTTGGTCCCTCATTTCACCCTCATGAAGTCTTTTTCTGATTGTTTAGCCAGACTCGCTCACTGGAGGTGAGTTTGTAGCTCTGGGGGTGCTCATCCTGTTCCTACTTGGGAAAACCAGTGGGTAAAAGACCTTCTACGGCCCTGAAGGGAGACACAGCAAACCTTTGTGCCATCCTGCTGGAGTTGGACTACCTGCGCAACATCTGTAGTGTCCAGGTATCACCTCATGCTACCAGTGGTGACACAGACACTATTCAAATGCAAAACTAGAGAAAAACCCGTCAGATGAGTACTGACATGGGAAACATGTATAAAACCATTCCTGTTTTGGGGGTTGTCTCCTTGTTGCTCCTCTAGTGCACCTGTTGTTAATTTCATCAACCACAGCAGCTGAAACTGATTAACAACCCCCTCTGCTACTAAACCGACCAGATCAATATCCCAGAAGCCTAATCAACTTAAAGCTACTCTAGTATATACAGGATCATCTTTTCTGTAAACTTCATGGCCTTTCAATGGACCGCAGTACGGCATCAAAAAAAAGCTCTGACCCAACAGAAAATAAGAGGGAACAATAACAAGGAGTGCAACAAAGGTCCAAAATTAAACCCAGGTAAATCTGACCTCAGCTGAATGAGTCATGGGGACAAACAACTGCCCGTTGTTATTGTTGTTGTTATTGTTGCTTGATGAAAAGTGGACAAAAGCCTTGGAACTGATTCACTGAGAGTCTCAAATAGACAGCATGTTGCACAGGAAGAAATACCTCTGTGCGGTGTCATGTGCATGTCCTACTGCTTATAAGAAATTGTCCTTTACTCCTCAAAGCCTGAGCCAAACATTTGCACAACTGACTTTATTCGCCCTTACGCTTCCTGCAAGCTGCATACTGTCCTTTGTGTCGGATGAATTCCAACAGTGTGGGCAAGCAGCTGTGCAGGCAAGATGTGACTTGTTTCTCCACATATAGTCCACAGTTCATTAATTACATAAAACCTTTGATACTGTCATGCTATTGTGTTGTATTGTGTTGCATTATTATTAAGACTTGAACACAGTGATCAAAAAAGTGAGAGGGAATTTAAATTTGGCACTTTGAACACTGTAACTAACTGAGTTCCAGGCAATTACTTTTGTAGCGTGAAATCCAATGTCAGCTGGGTCTGGTCAAAGGCTTCCTGCCAATTAAACTTGAAGACACCCTGTTAAAGGTTTCTTTTTTCCTCCTTTCTTCGGCAGCTATTCAATAAAAAAATGTCCTGCGAGGAAAAATACAATGTCAAAACAAATATTTCTGTTATCACGCTCGCAACCCTTTTCATTTCTTCTTTTTTTTGTAGCCAGCGTGTCCTTATGATTTCCAGTTTGCTTTGGACAGCCTTTGTACCCTAAATATCCTTTTCTTTTAAAGAAGAATACTTCCTTACTGAACCTTCTCAATGCCCAGAAGAGAGAAAAAAACAAAAACAGCAACAACGGCAGGCTTGCTGTCAGTCATCTAGTCCATTAAGTGCATAACTGTTTACAGAGCTCAGCGCTGAACTGCACATACATAATTTAAACTCGACCCTAAGAGAGTTATATTCACCGAGTTTCAAAATGTGCCACTGCTCGGCGTACGGTGCATCGTATTTGCCGGGCCTCTTGAAGCTAGCGTGAGCATCGCGTGCTGTATATAACTGATTACAAATCGCTTCACCTATCTTTTCCTCAATTAGATGCTCATAGCTCCAAATGCTTTCCTCCAGTGGAAGGAAAATAAACAACAATAACAACCGGAGCACAAACAATCCCACTCCAGCCTTGCTCATTCCCACCGCACGCAATAACAAAACAGTGATCAGAGTTGATAGACACAGTGATCTAGCTGTTCCTAAATCGACCGTCTGGGCTCTCAGATAATACTGTCGAGGACTTCCTCCCCTATTTGCTTAACTCCTCGCTCCGACTCTTAAAGGGGGGGAAAGAATAGACGGTGGTTTCATGTTGAGCACTTCCCATACCGTCTTCCCCTCAGAGAGCACCTTGTTTTGAAGCCCTTTTGGCTGATCGGCACTTTGCTGGGAAGAATGCATAGTGAAAAGCTTTGAAAGCTGAATATGGATGAATAATTAATGTATTTGACTTGGGAGAACAATAGCACAGAATAAAGGAGAAACTCTAACATGCTGCTAACAGTAAAAAGCTGCTGTGGAGGAAAAGAAGGGAGCAGAAGCTAAAAGAGAAGCCTCCAGGGTAAGGAAACACCACCCGAAGTGCCTTCAGAAGAATCCAGCTCGTGCAGTATAGGCTCCAAATCTCGTTATTGCGTTTTATCTGACACGCTAGCCAGATTTACTCAAATACTCCTTCACTAACACAACCCATGATCTTGTAAATGCGTTCATTTGAATTTATTTCAGGCTGGGATCAAATTTTCTGTTAATAATATATATTAGTGGATTCTTTCAAGCAAAGTTTTAGCTGATTTTTTTTAAAAATCTGCATTTATGCTATAACAATAGCCCAAGTACTTTAATCATCTAAGACCGTTTATCCATTACACATTAAGCTTTCTTCTTCAGCTATTATTTTTAAGCAGTCTGAAATTCAGCTACTTATGGCTAAATGCCTAACAAAGACAGCTATTTATTCATTTTTTGGCATCTATTTCAGCTTAACAGAGCATACTGTAAATTCAGGTGGGTCACAAAGTTGAGTTCAGCTACAATCCCAGCAGATTGGCCGATCTCAAGGCAACACACCTCCACTGCCTCCTTTCCTTCTCTACCTCACTTGTGCCAGCTTGTCTGCTTCTCCTGTTTCTTTTTATTTAAATTTCTGGAGCTACTCAACAATCTCTCCACATGCCAAACGCAGAAGTACCCCACTGAGGTAAAGTGGCTCCAGATGAGAAGCACTGGCTACATGGCTTTACAGTAGAAAATTACCAACGGTTTGCATATTTATATATTATATATATTTTTGACATTTGTTCCTACCCACCCACAAAGTACATCACAATCATATTATCAGTTCTGCACGGTTTCAGATTTTGGCACAGTATCGTGAAAAATAGTCAGGGTTTTTGAAATTGGATGAACCCTCTCTTGCTCTTCCACAAATACCCACAAGCACAAACACGCATACGCACACAATCGGCTCGATACAACCCACGATAGTGGTGCACGCACAGATGCAAACATCACAACACACGTGCACACACAGAAACCCTATAACATCTGTCTAATCTTCTGTCAAACAGCTCACAGCATCACAGAGGCTTGAGACCGGGGCGACGTTGAGGCCACTCCCGGCCTCGGGCCTTTTGGTCTGGCTTGGGAAATGAATGAACCGAGGCATCCACCAAACAGACTTTCAGTAATCCTCTAAAAAAAATGAAATCCTTGACATTTTGGCTGCGGTCCAGCATACAAATTTTAATATCACCAAGTGAAATTTAAATGAGACATTCATAGATCTAACTGCGTTCGTAGCGTGTGCAGAACCCGCATGCGTGTTCCAGGTGAAGCTGGGTCAATGCAATTTAAAAGGAGGCAAACAAACAAAGTTAAAGCTCTGCGGGGCGTTTTGCAACTGTCTATTCCCTCGACACACATTTGTGCAGGTATATAAAGGAGGTGTAAATCACCACTTCTCACCTGTGTCTGGTATCCCGGTTCCTGATAACAAGCCATAAAGGAGCATTTCAAAAGGGGAGAGAAGAGAAAGTAAAAACAATTATTTATGAGGCTAACGAGAGGCTCTCAGAATTTCATAGGCTGCTAAATTTTCTCCCCATAAAGTGAAATTGGGGTTGCTTTAGACAGTTGTATTGTTTCACATTTAATATTAACCTAAACAAGAAGCCGTTTTTGGCGGGTTGGGGGTGTTTCCTCCCAGAGGAAACCTCTGCCTGAACCAGAAATATTAGTCAGCCATAGAATAAAAACAGTGAATAAGAGTAAAGATACATAAGGAGAACACTCTACAGGACAAATGACTGTGCAATCCCATTGAGAGTCAACGCTTGAAAAAATACAGAAATGAGAGAATGTAATGCCTGCAGCACAGTAGGAGATATCATCGTCATAATCCAGAGGGAAAAAAAAGAAGAAGACGGAAAAAAACGTATCTTTGTCTCTCAGCAGAGACTTTCAGCTTCTCTCGCATCCTAAAGAGGTAGATTAGAGTCTGTGATCTCTAAACCTCACACGCTCCTCCTTCTGCATGAAGACGAACTTCAGAAAGAATTCCACCGAGATCAAATAGATTGCAGCTGCAGATCCCATCCGCAGCTAATGCCATGCTAACCCGTATCAGCTGAGCTAATTTTTTATTTCACATTGTGCTCGAGTGAATCCGATGCGCCAAATCCCACTGCTTCCTACTGCGAGAGATCCCTACCAAAAGCGGTCTTATCACGAGCACACCCAACAAGATCATTGCTCTCACTTGAGTTCCAGTATGGTTCTGGTGTATCCGTCTGGGTGGACCCTGCGAATGAAGTTAAAGTCCCCCACGTAGAGAGAGCCGTCGGGGCCGCTAGCCAGCGCCACGGGGGCAAACAGCATCATGTCCCGAGCCGCGCCGCTGCAGCTCGGGCCGCACGGGACGCTCCGATAGAAGCCGTTCCCCATCACGGTGCTGATAACAGGGGGCTGCTGGGACAGGAAGACGTTTTCTCCATTCCCTTTGTGAAGGATTCCTGGGGAGAGAGGAATGCAAAGGTGACATGAAAGGCCCTTTAAGTGTACTTCCCATCAGTGGGTGCATGCTAATGTTGCTGAAATCATTTATGAATGCAATGACAAGTAGGAATAGTTTCAGTTCTTTCACGTGTCAGACTTGGGGTCTGTCTTTTTTGTTTTCCTTTGAACTCATCACGCCAGATTTAAGGGAGTAAAAGAGTTTTGGGACAGGGCGATGTTTTTCACTCTGTTGCACCGACCAAAATTTTGTCAGTCTGACTTTTTGGACTCATTTAAATCTGGACCATCTTCTGTGTGCCTAACTCTTAACAAGTAACAAATTAAGATTTTTTGTGTGAGAAAATTCAAATTTGATACATCTCAAACCACTTTCTGAGCAGCTTTAATGGCAATAACGGCACATTGTAGCTGAGTCACCCACACTACAGTGTTTTGATGTCCTTACTTCAAGGACATCTTAGACTTCTAAGCTCTGTATCATTTCATGTAGTCTGTCCAGACTATCAACACATAACTTAAAAGAAGTCACACGGTGGTTCTTATTTATTTCAATGTCAAAGAAAGAAAGCAAAAAACATCAGTTTTTTCTTTCATAAAAGAAAAAACTAATTGGAATTGAATTCAAGTTTCTCCAATTCATTTTGTGGCTTTAAAAACGCAGCCAGCCTCCAAGCACCAAAAACAAGCGGACAAACTCACCGCTGCGAATGTTAAGGGCATGGTGTTTGTCCAGAGACCATCCTCCAAGGTCAGAGGGGACCAGTTCAAATCCCTGCATCAGAGCGGTCCTTCTTTCCCAGTGGATAACACCGGGACACACTTCATACTCATAGCCGACTGCCACTGGAACAGAAACACGTGCACACATCGAGAGCTTAACATTAAGCAGTAGCGTGCAATTCCTATGTGCTGCAGACCGGCTGTGCTTAACGCTGCACCACGTGGCGCAGAATGACTGCACGCGCTTGTATCTGAACAAAGCCTGAAAACAAGGCAAAGCACACACAAGTTTCCCCATATCTTTTTCAAAGCTATATTGTATCGAGTGGTGAGATAGATAAAAGGCCTGTAGGGAGACCTCATCAGTGTTTGTGTTTGAGAGACATCAGTGAGGAGTGGGGGCGTAATCAGGAGGAGTACGGCTTCATGAAGGAGCCCTAGAATTAGCTGCTTGGCCTCTTAGTTGTAATGATACGCTGTGCAGCTTCCCACTACAACTAACAACTATCAACAGATTTTCTTTTTCTTTTTTGGCTTGGCAGGATTAAATATGTTTCGGCACTAATTTGCCACTTGGAATATGTTTAAAGGCAGCAGGTGACCAAGCTGCAGGAGCTTTCAAAGTAAACACGCAAACATACTTACATACATGTCATTCTGCAGTGTGTAATCAGGCGTGCTTGCACACACCGAAGGAAAGAAGCCCATGCACATGAGTCATTAGAGGTGGAAAAAATAAACACACAAGCAATACATTTACCTAATTAAGCAAGTGCTTTATTACAATTTTAATGGCAACTTTCTGCTGCCTTTTCTCTCACACATTCCAGTCGCTGTATGCCTATAGTCACTCTGAAAATAGCTCCTAGCTGTACGATGTCCTATGATAAACAAGACCACCTGTAAAAGTATTTGCAGAAATATGCGGTTGCTGAATCAGAAACTGTAAAATGGTTCTCTCATAATCAATTTATTGTGCACTTTTATTTAAGCATGGCTCACACTACAGCAAAAATAGGACGACAAAATCCTTGCGACTACTGTGCTGACTGCAGTCGCTCTCAGACAGATTGCAGAATGTTTGCAAATACTCACCGTTCAATCTGTAAATGCAGATTGCCAGCACGTAATCAGTGAAGTTCTTTTGCTCCACCATTTATTTCTCCGAGTGAGGACACAACATAATAAATCACACAAATGTGAGTTATTAAGACTTGTGGCGGGCAATTTACTGCAAGCTGCACATGTCTTACTTTGCACCTTGCTGAGAGGAGTGCTCATTTACTTGGAATTAGAGGGGGAGATGTTATCAGAAGGAGTGTGGAGTGGATGGCTCAAACCTCTGAGTGCAGCGCCAAAACTTTGGCACTGTCCTGGCACTCTTTACTCAGTCCTCACTCTGAGTGTTTACAACCGAGCCCCACATATTCCTGCTCGGCAATAATTACTGAAGCTGGAGGAGGAGGAAGTACAATTCTAATGCAAGATGCATACAAACATACATCTTTGTATTGCACAATCAGAATCAAAATACTTCATTATGTTTCCAGGCTTTTAGCTGCATTTCTACACCATGATCAGTACACAATGAAAACAACTCTCTGCATGTCTGCATCTCAGCAGTGCGCAACCAGACCAACTCTCAGGTTTCTTTCTTTAACTTCCCTTCATCACATAATGTCATATAATCTACTGGTATATAATACCACATGCCTGTACATAACACTGACTTTAATAAGGACCTACAGTTTCACACAGCCTGCAGAAACACCCAGAAGGATGTGCACATTTACACACCTGGCTTAGTAACAGTATCTTCACACAGACAGCTCGGGATCAGATGGGAAATAATGTTTTTTTGTCCTTCTGCACATGGTGCATATCAGTTGTTACACACGGATTTCCGGTTTCTATGGAGCAATAGTTTTCTCTGGATTAATCCTGGACTCTACTTGTGTTTCAGTCCTCAGGTCCCCAGCAATGTCTGTCAGAAAGAGTTCATCCTCATATATCGTAAACATATCGATTCTCCGTCAGCCTCCTCTCATTTATCTGAACTGCCAAAATGTTTTAAGAGAGAAACGTGTGTAAAACCTGTGCTTACACTGTGATTTTTAAGCCACAAATTTGCACTGCCCTTTGTAAAACGTTGGTCATTACAAAATGACCAAGCTGTGTGTTTTTGTATGTTTATACATGTGTAAATTGTAAGTTTTCCCTTTTTTGTAAGCCTGGCTGAGTCTGTGGCTCAGAGAGTCATGCCTTATGTGTGGATTTTGCTGTGTCCGGCCAGAAGGACCCAATGAAAAATATCCTAGTCTTTCCAAGTGGCCACTCTACCGCTGGCAGACAAGTTTAGCTCTATACCTCTGATGCAGATGGCAAGAGGTTTGTGATTTTCCCTGATTTATCGCAATTAGTTTCACTAATATGACAAACTAATCATATGTTATTGCCAACGTGACCCAGACTGATGGCAGACCGACTCTATCTTCTTGCAGTTTTGGATGCAGCACTGTTTTACGTAGTGTGACTGTAGCATTATGTAGCACGCTTTGAGTCTGACACAGAGTACAGTGTCAATTAAGAAACACCAATTAACCTAACATGCATGCCAAAGTACCCTGAATAAATCCACACATGTGCAGAGAGAACATGCAAACCCCACAGCCTGGGCTCTAATTTGGAACCTTGTTTCTGTGAGACTGTCAATCAATCAATATTTTACTTCTAAAGCACATTTAAAAAGGACAGTGTCCATCAAAGTGCTTCACACAAGGCAGCAAAGCAGATTACAACGAAAGGCAACAAAAACAGTTAAAAACAATTAAAAACAATTATAGTTACAGTTACAGTGATATTTACAGTTACAT
The DNA here is from genome assembly GCF_057382275.1 of Copadichromis virginalis. NCBI lineage: Eukaryota > Metazoa > Chordata > Actinopteri > Cichliformes > Cichlidae > Copadichromis > Copadichromis virginalis. The sequence goes on from NC_140619.1 coordinate 23,307,342, forward strand.
TGCACAAATGCAGACCAGATGGAAGTCCAAACTGATTTGCTTCAAAAACTAGATGGAACAGGTGAGTTTTTAAGCATGAGTTAAACGATTGAATGGAATCTGACATGCGAACATCGACAGGAAGATTATTCCAGACTTTGCGTGCGGCAATTGCAAAAGCTCGGTGCCCTGTAGTCTTTCATCGGGGTCTTTGTTGCACTAAGGGCAGTTGGTTAGAGGATCGGAGTGATCTCTTGGGCCTATACATGCAGAGAAGGTCTGCTAGGTAACTGAGGTAAATGTGGGCTAACCATTATGCCTGCATGTGTTTCATCTGAGCGCTCTGGCTTCCTCCCACAGTCCAAACATTAGCATGTTTGGCTAACTGGTGATTCTAAATTGGTCATGGATATGAGAAGTGTATAGTGCTGTATGAATGCATGGTTAAATTTAGCTTGAGAGGTGAGTAAGACTGAAACAGCATTACATAAATGCCACTCTATTACACTTTAGGTAACTATCTAAATGGCAGTTGGATTCCTTTTAATTTTGTTTAGTGTTTGGTTGTCTTACACATTTCATGACGTTGCATGGATGCAGCACAGATGTATTAGCACACCTTTATTATATTAGCCAAAATAAGCAGTCAAATTAAAATCACATTGAATTATGGACGTGCCTGATAGCCAGTGCTAGCATTAGTTGATAATCCCCTATTATCAGTATGATTATGGTAAATCATACAAGAATATCATATTCAGTGTTAAACTGCTCTGATGGGCAATACTGTATTAGGTACCTCGCTGCTGTAGCCAAGCAAACACGAAAGAAAAGGAGGCCGTTCCATCTTCCTTACTTAACCACAAGATGCTTTAAAGCTGCACGGGTTCAGTACAGAGCACATTTTAAGATGATACAGTGTTCTTAAATGAATATAATGATATACTGTAGAGTAAGGTTAGGTTGACACATCAACACAAAAGCTGGAGAAGAACAGTTGTCGCTGTCAATCACTGTTGGCACTGATCTCTTTTAACTTCACTGTAGACCAACATGCCTGTGAACTGACGGGCGCTCAAGGGAAACCATGCGGCAAAGTCAGCATAAAGATCAGATGAGATTCCGGAATACGTAAGTAGGGGCGCTCGCATTATGCAGAAACTCAGGAGATTCCCAGTAACGCGGAGAGAAACTCTCAGCAGACACACGGGGCCGACTTAAATCTCAGAGTCGGAGGGAACGATCGATATGGTGATTGGGGAGAGAAAATAATCTGTAATTTGGGGCACTGGAGATCATGGAAGAGAAAAAGAAACCTTATAGTGCTGGACAAAAGTTCTTAGAGCCTAGGAACTCTCGCTTTGGTTTCATCCAAAAAGTCCATTTGTTTCAATTTTATCTGCCTTAAGCTCAGTTAGGCTTTTAATCTTAGGTTTAAGGTCAGGCTTAAAGGACAGAAAGAGAAGTGCGAGGGATCGGAAAATGCAAAGCTACATATATTCTTCACAAAAAAACCTTTCTTAAAAACCCCAAAGCACACATATTTGCATTGTGCGTGTTTTGACCCTTGAAGGTACATTGCATTTCCTCTTCAAAAGCCTGTTTGACAACCTGGAAAGCATTCCAGCCTTTGTAAAATGTATTAAAAGTTGCCATGAATACATTTCTGTAAATAGGAACATTTTTCTGTTTTCTTTTTAAAAAAAACAAACCTACAATAAAACTGACTTACTATGAAGAACAAAGCTTTTTCCAGGACAAAACAGGTGAAACAATCTCAAAGGGAAAGTGTCAGTGTTTGGAGAACTGCTTCACAACCGAATATTACTCTAGCTATATTACAAGAAACGATACAAGCCTCAGCGCGAGAACACACACTCGCTCGCAAACAATACAGATGCACACTATAGTCCATAAATGCACACTCAATATCTCACAGGTGAAAGCTTTCATTCCCCACTGCCGAAGCCTCAGGCAATGTGTTCACCCCAGCAAACAGAGCATGATCTCCCTTTCTCTTGCTCTCTGTGGCACATGGGTGTGTGTGCATGCACAGACGTACCGCAGGATGCGTGTGTGTGCGCGAGAGACCACGCTCGTCTGTGTCTTTGCACCAACATAGCACGAGGAACTATAGAGAGGGGAGGATCAGGGGAGAACATGGGTAGAGAAGACAAAAACAATGAAGGGCAGAGGAAAACAGGAGCGAGGTAACCGGGGAGATCACAGGGAATGGAGGAAATAACAAGGAGGGAAGAAAAGCGAAAGGGAGATCAGGACAGGACAGGAAACACAGGAAATCACCCGCCTGGGTAGAGGAAGAGGGAGGCGAGGGAAAGGGGGCAAGAAGGGTGAAGTGGTTTAGCAAAGCAGGGTAAATAAAAACAGGGATCATGTGAGCCGTGAAGAGGTGAAAGATCACGAGAGAGCCGGAGCAGATGAAATGCCGCTCGAACAGATAAGAGGAGGGGGAGGGATCACGAAGGGAAAAGAAGGCCTGGGGACAGAAAGATGCAATCTTGGTATGAGGCCCTACACTCTGGTGGACAAAGAGTCTGGTAAGCCTGATCTCAGTGCTTATGGAAAGCTCTATCTTGCTGCTGCACTGTTTACGCACACTCTTCCACAAAGAGGAAGCCACGGACATAGATAGCAGAAAGTTCAATGGTTTAAGCCTCGATGGCATCTTACAAAGGGCTGTTTTTTGCCATAATGAACCTAGAGAGCAATAACAGTAACAGTTTCACATCCTGTAAATCTGTTTTTCACACAGGTGAGAGAAGACACTGGGGAAAAGGAGACAGAAGGCCGCGGTAATGAAAACCTTCAGCACACAGATTTGTATTTATGTGCTTTTTACTTTTTTTTTTTTTTTTATCCCACAGAACCAGCGCCGTCAAACGCGTCCAAAGGGGCTATCTCCCTGTCATAGCTGACAATATCTCTGCACAGTATTTGTAGCCTTCCGTCTTTCTGCTCCTCCCTCTCCTTACATCTCTACTCTTCTTTGCTGTCAGCGCCATTTCAGGTTTCAGGGACCTTGGACAGAGTCAAGCTAAGTGCTGTTCAGTAACACTATTATTTATGCATATGTTGTTAGTTGCTGTGGTTTCTCTGCTGTTTTCTTTACCGCAACAGGTGTTGAAGCAGATTCTCAGCGTTTCTCTCTCTCGCTTCCTCTTCTTCTCTTAACTTTCTCCCCAACTCCACTTTCTTTGGTTGTAATAACCCAAAATAAATAAGTAATTCTAATAAATTTTGGCATTTTTTTGCCTTTCAGTCAACAATTCCGATTGCTACGCTGTCAGGCAGGACAGGGAAAAAGAAGAAAATGTTTCCCTTCTCACCGCATTCACGATATGTTCTTAATTTCATAATGATATTTCACTTATAGGAAACCCTTTGGTGTGCTGCAGTGAATCGGCAGTTGTTGAACTACTGTTAAAAAGTTTAAATCAAACACTGAAATCTCCCATCTGTAATTTCGTAGCAGGACATTGTCTATTAACAGTTGGGTGATTACCCACTGAATGGTCAATCATTTACACAATGACTTCCAATCAGGCTTTTGTGCAAACCGCAGTGCTGAAACGCTCCCTCGCAGACCTAAGAGTTAACAGGGACGATGATAAAAGAAAATCTGTTTTTCTGTCTTTCAAAGGGTTTTATTCATCTGGCCTGCATCCTGTCTGAAAGAGGAAAAAAAACATTTCTCTGAGTCCCTCAGATTTGATTTATACTAAGCTAACGGGAGCTTTGCTTGTAGAAATAGTTAAATATCTCTGTGGGCAGGCTTGTTTGTTTCCTTGTCCAGAGTTGGACGAAAAAAGATTGATAGCCCTCTCATATCTGTGAATTAACTGGAGCGAGGGGAACACAAGGGGAAAGAGCTACCCTGGCTCCGTCCAATGTTCACAAAGCTCGCCTAAAAATATGCCTCCAAAGCTCACTAATTAATGTGGTTTAGCTTAAACAAAGCTGTAAAACCAAGCAACAAACTGTGGGGTTTTTTTTGGAGAAGTTGTGTTGCGCTACATTTTCTTTTCTTGGTGAAAAACAGTTTTATTTGTAATTACTTTGCGGCTAGGGCTTGGAAGGTAAGTGGAAGGTCTGCATGCTAAAGTGTCCTTCGACAAAATGCTAAAACCAAAAATATCCCAAAAGCATCCATCGGTGTGTGACTGTGTGTTTCAGATAAAGCTCCAAGGTAGACAGAATAAAGCGCAGTGTTAAAGTGTGGCTAGAAATATAAAGTGGATGGGAAAAGTTAAACTGCCAATACTTTTATTAATAAAAAGTAATAAAAAGCAACTCCCAAACCACAAACTGGATTAACCATCTGTGTAGGCTCGCATTCATCAAGGTCGTGATCGTCTTCAGAGCTTGACAAAAAGAAGAAGCCCACTGGACTTCTTCAAGTTTGTGAAGACTCTGATTCAACAGGCATCTTCACTTCTAAAATCAAAGGTGGAGAGTCCCATCCATTTACCCCCTAGTGGGGGTTGTTCCCTTTGGAGGGGGTCCTGGGAGTCGTTGACCTACTACTGATCATGTGTGTTTGTTCTTCACTCATCTTTTTTCATTCTTTATGAGTTAATACACACACTGCATCCAATCACTGGTTATTATTAATCTCTGCTGTCTTCCACAGTTTGTCTATTGTCCTGTTTCCCTCCCCTCATCCCCAACCCCTTGCGGCAGATGCCTGCCCGTCCCTGATCTTGGTTCTGCTGAGATTTAAAGTTGTTAAAACTCAGATTTTCCTTCTCACTGACGCCAAGTGCTCCCTCATAGGGGGTCATCTGATTGTTTGGGGTTTTTTTCCCGTTATTGCAGGGTCTTTTGGTGTTGTAGAGCATCCCCTCTGTTCAATGACTGTTGTTCACATAGATGACCTCCTTCAGTCCTCTCTCAAACCATCTGTCTTCCCTGTCCAAAATGTGAGCATCATCATCCTTGACAGAGCGTCATTTGTCTTTTAGGTGCACATTTACAGCTCAGTGTTGTGCCATTGTGCCATGCATTTATGGAGGCTGGTTTCTCCAATCCAGAGGTCCTTTTATTCAAGCTCTCAAGGCTTCTGCATTAACCCCGCTATTTATTAGTTCATTTAATGTTTAGTGGAAACAAAAATACACTAAACAAAAATAGTCTGGCCCTGCCTTATGAACATGAGATGGTGTGATCGTATCATGAAGCTATGAAAGAGCGCAAATAAGTAAAGTGCTGAAACATTCATTTCAATATGTTCACCAAACCCAATCATAGGAGATCAAACTCAACACTTAAAACTTTAATGGGCTGAAAAATAGACCTTTTTTAATCTCCTGCTCTTGCTCTTTCACACACACACACACACACACACACACACACACACACACACACACACACACACACACACACACACACAGATTATTATGATTATTTTTGAATGCGAAAATTATTATGGACTGATGGCATCATTATGTTTACTATGCAGGAGGCCTATCATAATATTATCATTCATTTTGTTATTATGTTTCCCCAGGTAGACGCCTTTCGCATGGCACTCAGGACTGCTGCTGGTTTTAATTTATCTGGGATGAGTTGGATTTTTATCTGTGCTTTTAACAGACTCTCCCATGGCTAAGAACAAATCAATAGTTTGTAGTCCTTTTCTTGATCCACAAGTTATCTTACCTTCTTTCTTTTGTGGTATTTGGCATGAAAGTTAAATGTTTGTTGCCAAATGTGAAAAAAGACATTAATGAATAATTTCATATTTTACCTACCAGTTGCATAAGTGAGACCCCAGACCTCCTGACCATAAACATCTGTCTTGTTCCAGACCAGCCTGTGGACCAGACCAGGCCCGGCAGGATACCACCGCTGGTATAACCTCCCTTGGACAGAGGCGCGGACATGAACCTTGGACAGACCGCCCAGCGGGGAGACAGGGGATGATGGGGAGGGAGGAGTGAGGAGGATTCGCAGGAGAGAGAGGTAGCCAGCAGCACGAGTGCTCAAGTAGCTCAGCTTCACAAAGGCTCCTGGGATTGAAACGTCTTCCTGCACTGCCTGGGGAGAATAAGCAGAGGAGCAGAGTGAGAAATACAGGTGATGGTGAGAGCATAAATGAGAAATGAAAGAGAGTGACAGAGTAATATAGGAAAGAAAGGTGTTTTATCATGACTTTGTATTTGTATAATGAGCTAGAGTAATAAGTGTTATTGGCAGGTACAGAAGAAAATAGCTGCACAGTAGGGTGCAGTAAGTACACAGAGTACGTGTCAATGTTTTCTTATCTTTTTTAATACATGAAATGAAGTCTGCACCACAATGATATCTGTAGAAAATAGAAAAAGTATTAAAGTCTTGAGTCATGGATGGAAAATGGGAAGTAAGTGCAGTGATTTATTGAAACATGCAATTATATGCATTAAATATATTACTTGAGGGGGTAGGGACAAATAAGTAAATACTTCAGCCTACTCCTTTTCAAACAAATAATGGAATGATATTTTGTAATGATTGTGAAGGCACATGTTTGAAATGTTTGAAATAAAAATGAACTGAACTGAACTGAATATAGTATATAAGGCAAAAACCAATGCTTTCTTGTCATTTCTTCTCCAGGCTTCTTGAAGGACATTTAAAGCTCTTCTCTGGATGTTGCTGCCTTTTGTTCTGTTCTCTGTCAAGACGATCCTACACTGTGTCAATAATACTGAGATCTGGGCCCAGGGGAGGCCAATCCATGACTGATGTTGTGTTTTTCCATCCGAATATGGTTTTACTGCACTGGAAGTGTGTTTGGCATCACTGTCATGTTGATCCGTACCAGCTGATGCTTGCCAGATGGTGGATAAAAATCTGATGGCACTTTTCCGCGTTCATAATTCCATCAGTTTTCACATGACAGTAACAAAGGACTAAAAGCTACCATTTAAAATTGGTTGTGCTGTCTGTGCCTCGGTGTTTTATAGGTCAGTGACTTAATAAACAAACAAAAAACATTCATCTTTGGATGCTGGCTGACTTTTGAGCTGTTCTCTGTCAAGGTGATCCCACACTGTGTCAATAATATTGTTATCTGGGCTCTGGGGAGGCCAATCCATGATGGATAGTGTTCCATTATGTAGGTGTTTTCTACCTAGATATGCTTTTACTGCACTGCTAGTGTGTTCGGGATTGTTCTCGTGCTGAAAAATGAAGCTCAGACATCTTCTATAGGGTATTCCACGGCGAATAAAAATCTGAAGGTTGTTTTCTGTTGATAATCCCATCAATTTTTAAATATCTCCAACACCACTGGCTAAAATGCAGCCCCACAGCTACCATGGTAGAGCCTGTAGGCCAATCTTTAGTCCAGTTCTTGTGTATTTCAGCATTCTTTACCCTTTCTGTACGAATGACTTCTTGATAGCCTGGCTTCTTGGAAGCAAACGTCAAAGATAATACAAACATACACCGACAAGTATGCTTGCACATGTTTCAGTAAGTTGCTGGATGCATTTCCGGTTTTCCTAGTAAGATATAGATAAATGAGGGGTGACCCAAGACTTTTGCACAGCACTGTATATCCAGTATATACTGTATTACTCTATTCATAAAGTTTTTCATTTAACCAGCTGCCTGTGTTCACTATAGTCAATGAACATGTTACATGTACGAACTGTCAGTGCTGTTCTTTCCATTTATTTACCCGATGCTTGTGTGAGCTAAGCTAAGATAAAAAATGTCCCTTCATTCGTTTTGATGTTCTGTTGATACAAAGTGCAGATAGTGTATCTGTGGCCTTGAATGATGATATTTTCAAGCGAGAGCGAAAAGGAATAATGTGCTTTGTGCTTTTAATCTACCAAACAACCACAAAAAACAAATGTAGTGAGAGAGAAAAAAAAGTCACAGGGTGAGGTCCTGCTCTCTGTGAACAACAAAAAAAACCAATCTTTGGCGCTACATTGTGAAGTAAATATGTAACCACCTGAATGACCTTCACATCTGATTTTCAGGTACTTAATTTGCTTTTGTGGTGGGGAAGTGTATGGATGTAGCACACATTTGCATTTTGTTCATTTGGTGTTTGCATGATGCAAATATGAATCGAGCTAAATTTGCACAATCCTGTTTGTCTCAATCGTGTGAGGCCAGGTTGGTTTGTTGCTGAGCTGTTACAAAGTTTATGTAAGCTTCATTCTCGCTGACACTCACACGCACACATTAAATGCTTCGTTACTCTTGCTATTTTTATTTCTTTATGACTAAATCCAGGCAATTATGTTCAGTTAATTAGGTGAGAAAAGATATCAGGAAATCAGCACCATCACATAGCTACCATAGTCGTGGGCTTGTGTTTGAGAACAGTGATTACGTCTGTCAACAGGGATTTTACCTGTAGCTCAGGTATGGCTGGCCCCTTCTCTGCACACGATGCGGTGTATCTGGAAAGTGGGTAGGGCAGGACGAGAGGATAGGGACTCAGAACGCTCCTGATGTCACATTTAGGAGCTTGAGGTTCCTCCCTGGACATTGTCACCTGATCTAGAACCAGGAAGTTGTTATTTGGGGACCAGATGGTTCGTGTTTGAGGGAGGAAGGGTGGACGCTGGAACATCAAGGTCATAGACATGGCGCCCAAGGTCACCAGGTCAAAGCTGGAGAGAAATGAGGAGCAACTAAGTTTGGAGGAGAAAAGGAATTAGAAATGTAGTTTTTTGTGTGTCTCTTGTGCCTAAATTTGTACCTTCCATCCTGCCTACTTGTGGTGTAACCATACTCGGGGTGCTGCGGAAAAGAGATGTTGACTCCAACGAGAGGAGAGCCATCCTGCAGCACAACGCTACCTCGGATCACAGCTACCCGACTGCCAAAACAAAGACGAGAGAGAGAGAGGGAGAGGGAAAAAAGAGATGGAGATAAACAAAGAGAGGGAGAGATGACAGGTTTACAGTGATGGAGAACATAATCACTGTTTGAAGAGAGAGGCACATTGTGATGCACTTGCCAGATGACCTTGTGCGAATAAAAAAGCAGCTGAGTTTATTCTTCTCAGTACAATTCCATTCTTCAGCACAGAAAAAAGTCTACCAGAGACTGCCAGGATACAAGGATCACAAATATAGCTTCACCCACAGTAAAACCTTTCAACACCTTGTCATAAAGAGACCAAAACTTCCACATCATTTTTATATTACAGTGACAGCGCTACCTGCAGCAAAAAAACCAAGAAAAAAACAAAGCAGGCCAGGTTGTTCTTTAAAAAGGCCCTAAATGATGAGAAGCATCTCTCCCATTTGAAAATATTCATCTTGATTTTGCAGGTAAAGAATAGATTACACTGCTTGAACCTGGACTAACAGCTGCCCCGGTGCAATAAAGACAGATTTAGGGCGACACATGCGTTGCACACGCACACACATACGCACACATTCACGATGGAGTCAATCTGTTACTCCGGAAAAAAGGATAAATGAAGGATGGTGAGGTGTTCTCCGGGTGACTGCGTAGTCCCGTTTGTTACTCCTGTCCTGAAAGCTGCAATCGATTTCCCCTCAGAAAAAAATGCCACATAATTAATTTATTTGTTTATTCTACAAGTGAACCAACGGGTCGGGGAAAAAAAGAAGCACTTTGCCATTTTTCAGAGTGGTATCCCCTTTTGTTTTCCAAACCAAATTTTCTAGGTCATCATAATGTCGCTGAGATGGATTTGCGCTCTTAGACAGCAGTCAGAGGGTGCTGAAAAATTTATGGTGACACCTTTACGACTGGTGTAACTGAATGACACATAAAGCATTAATATGTACCAAACAAACACTCTGTAGCTGGATTCTGACACGGATCCTGGAAGAAGGAACAATGTGCTGTCGTGTGACTGCCGATCTTCAGGGTAACAGATGTACGTGCAGGCGCTTGAACACACGACATGCCCCATTCACATGCAAACACAAATCCTCATTAAACAAATGACATCCAGTGGACGTTGCAAGTCATTAAAATGGATGTATTTGTCCATCGTCTACTCCTGAGGTCTTTCAGCGCACCGTGCAGCCGAACAACTCGAGAGCATGGATGCGCAAACACAAATACTAGACTACATATAAGAATACGGCACAAAGAGTAAATAAGCGCATACCTGGTATCAAAGGGCACGTCTCCAGGGAGAGTGTGTGTGGCCGCCTTGCCAAGAAGGAAGCGGATGCGGTGGTAGAAGCTGTGAGTGTGCGTGCTGGTGGGAGAATGGGGTGTGGTGAGGGGAAGCGAGCCCTGCTGCAGCAGGGCCAACGGGTCGGCCGAACCCTGGCACAGGGGGTCAGAGCCACAGCTCAGCTGCTCGCAGCAATCGGGATCTACGCAGTCCAACAGGCCATCTGAAACGCACAGGAGGTTAAAATTGTACAAAAGAGAAGACCAACAGTAGCAAAAAGGCACGCATTTTCAAACAAGCACCACAGAAGAGGTGGTTTAGAGGGGAATTAAATTTACTACTTCACCTTAGAATGCATAATTAACACAGGCTTTAATATTTGTAAGTGGCTATAAGGTTAAGAGGACCAAGGCCAAGGTACTCTATGCACCTTCAGTAAAAGACTAGAAGCAGACCCAATAAAACCTCAGACATAATATCAAATAAATGATTCTTGCAGTGCCGGCCAGTGAGAAACTCTTTCGGAGTAATGCGATCTGCAATAACGAACTATGCATGCATCATCGTTATCACAAGAATCAATCAAATGAAATTTATTAGGGGCCATCAGAGTACAATTATAGCATCTATTGCTATAAATCAGACTTGAATCGCCAGCATTATTTGAATGTGATCCATAAAAGGCTGGCATAAACAATGAGCCACGGATACAAAGCAGGGCGGCAGGTAATAGGACCCAGGCTGGCATTTGTGTTTCCTATTTCAAGCCTGTTTCTGAAAAGGCAGGAAACAGTGCTGACATTTAAATGCATCTGACCACAGAGCAGGGAGCTAAAGGCCAACAATATTCTATTATAACCTCCCCCTGCAAAGATAACTCAGTACAATGGCTGAATTCCATAAGATTCACTATCTGAACTTGAAAGCACATTATTAATTGAATTTGAAATATCATTCAAGGAACAGACAAGTTTGTAGCTTATTAGGGAGGCGCGAGCAGTAAAAATGGAAATTTGGAACACGTGTAATACATATAAATATGTATGTGCATGTGATTTTACTGCTCAGATGTGCAGAATAAATGCTCTTTTTCTATTTTTTTCTTCAACAGAAAGCACAATACATTTTTTTCTTCGCTCCCATCCAGGCAGAATAATTGAAACTCTCTCTTCAACGTTCTTCTTTATTCTCTGATTACTTGTGATAGCATCATTCCATCTCTGTCTATCTTCAGAGACAAAAAGATTGCGTCGAGAGAAGGCTATGAGAGCCTACCATATATCTGCCAATTAAGAGCGATGGCTGAATTGTGCGGCTGGAAATTATGGCATTTGAAAAGCTGCGCAGAGAGGTGGAAGTACTGCAAGGTAAGAGAAGTAGGAACCGACTGCATAAGGCGTTGTCAGCAAGCACTTCTTTGGCATAAGCACAAGTAAAGTGAACACTTTCACACCTTCAGTACAGACATTTAGACATTTGAAGATTAATATTCATATGGTATTTTAATGCAGTATGTTTACAGTGATCCCATTTTGCATATACTGCCATAGAGTGTATTCACTGCATCTTTTTTTTGTCTGGCTTCCATCTGCTCGCTACATCAACCTCTACTTAACCTACTCTTTCACAAAGAAAAAAATATATTAAATCAAATCCTGTCTTTTAGTCTCATGTGGGATGAGCTCAAACTGCACCCCAAGGAGCTGGAAAATGAAGGCGACACGAACGTGCCAAAATCTGCAGTCCCTCAAATTGAGGCTGGCTCCAAAAGCAAATAGTCTCCCTTGTTAAAATGTCCGACTTCAAAGCAGAAAAAAGCATGTTTACAGCCTTCTACAAAAATGTGCTAATAATTGTACAAACAGACCAAGAAGTTTGCTCAGGGAAATTTTGATATTTTGGTGTGTTACTTAGTGCTAATTAGCTGCTAGCTGATACCTCATCACAACTCGTTGCCATTATGATATGGTTACCTGCCCCAAAGAAAAAAGAGCCAACTTAGCAACAGCTAAATTTCAGCTTAAAATTCATTCGAAATAAAAACAAATTAAAATTTAACATGTGCATAAATATTCACAGTCTTTTCCGTTACATTGAAAATTGAGCTCAGGTGCATCTTGTTTCCACCAATCATCTGTCAGATGTTTTGACCACTTGACCGATCACTCAGTCCACCTGTGCTAAACTCAAACCAAGCCATGAAGTCCAAGAAACTGTCTACAGACCTCTGAGATAGAACAGTATTGAGGCACAGATCTGGGGAAGGTACAGAAAAACTCCTGCAGCATTGAAAGTCCCAATGAGCACAGTGGACTTCATAAATCCTCAGCTGTAAATGGGAACCACCGGGACTTCTTGAAGAGCCGCCTGGCAAACATGAGTGACTGAGAAAGTGATCCAATGTTCGCTTTGACAGAACATCAGTGTTGATCTATGGAGACGGGAAGCCAACCTTTTCTGCAGCACTTTAACAATCAGACCTGCATGATAGAGTGGCCAGTGGAAAGCCACTCAGTAAAAGGCTCATGACAGCCCACCTGGAGTTTACCAGAAGTCACCTGAAGGACTCCCAGACAATGAGAAATAAAATTTTCTGCTCTAATAAAACAAAAATTGAACTCTTTGACCTGAATGCAAGACATCATGTCTGGAGGAACCCAGGCACCGCTTCTCATATGGACAATGACATCCCTATAGGAAGCACGGTGGTGGCAGCATTATGCTGTGGGGCAGCAGGAACTGTTAGTCTAGTCAGGGTCGAGTGAAAGATGAATGAAGCAACATACAGAGACATCCCTGATGATAATCTGCTCCAGAGTGCTCTGGAGTACACAGCCAAGATAACAAAGAACCAGCTTTGGGACCGCTCTGTGAACCTCCTCGAGTGTCGCTCTCCATCCAGACTGACGGAGCTTGAGAGGTTTTACAAAGAAGAATGAGTGAAACTGCCCAAAAATAGGTATGCCAAGCTTGCGGCATCAGACTTGAAAAGAGGGTATAAGGTGCTGCTGAAGGTGCTTCACCGAAGTAGGGAGCAAAGGCTGTGAGTACTTATGTACATGTCATATTTTTGTTTTTTTGTTTTTATAAATTTACAAGAATCTCAAAGAAAAAGATTTACAGCTGAAAAATGAATTGAATCCATTCTGGACTAAAGCTGTAACCTGACACAAGGTGAAAGAAGTGAAGTGCTGGGAACAGTGTCTTTTACATCAAGGAATCAAACTAATTTTACATTGTGAGATACATTCAGCCCACTTTGATCTTAAGTGGGACGGACCAGTGAAACTCCCTTTTCTGTGGGTGCAAAGAAGTTTAACTGCACATTTAATCCCTAAGATCTCAATATAAGAAAATGAAGTGCAAATTAATAATGCATCTCAGTTTTTCTATGTTAGCATTAAGTAATTCTGCAGTAGTAAATTAAAGAAATCTGTCAGTACAATTCTTTGGGCTTAAATTTTAAAAATTAAATGTGTAAAATTGCAGAGAAGTTCTGGTAGCTCACTGCCCAGACTGTCCTGTAATTACATTATAAAACAGAAGTTTTTTTAATTAATTAATAGAAAATGTCCTATTTTTCTTTTTCTTTACTGTGAACCTGACAGAAATATGTGCAGATAGAGGAAAAAAACCTGAAGCTTTTCTGACATGTGATTGCTCATCTGTTATTTAATAATTTTGGTGTAGTTGTAAAACTTATGAGAACGCAGTAGGTACCAAATGTCCTTCACGTTTCCCAAAGCGTGTAGGATTGGAGTCTTTGCAGGGTTGATTCCGGGCCACAGGCCTTATGTTTAAAACCCTGGTTTTACAGGAACAGTTTGAAATTTTAGAAAATGTAATTTCTCGCTGAGAGTCAGATGAGAAAATCTAGATACCACTCTGTTCAGAATATGTTTACTGCCAGCAACTGATTAGCCTAAAAGTGGATGCATCAGGAAAACAGTTGAGCTGGCTTTGTTCAAAGGTATTAAAACCAATAAGCAGCTTTAAAGATTACAAATTAAAATTCATATTTTCTTTCCTCATCCAAACAAAAACCATAACAACAGTTTGCAGTTTTATGGGGATGGCAGGGCAGGTTGTGGGTCAAACTATTTCTTGGCAGGGCAGTGACTTCCTGGAGTGTTTGCTGGCTGGCTCCTTCCAGCATCATGCCAGAAAACCAGACACGAGGCTGTCAGAGTGTCAGACAACAAGAATCCAGGATGTCAGATCTCCTTATAACAGCAGATACTTAATTGTTTCAACCTTAACATATAGCCCCGTGATGGCCTGCCAATGCACTCAGTGTCTACCCAAACTTAAGCCGGGAAAAGCTCCAAGACTAGCTCGATAAGTTAATCTTATGTCTTCAAATTCTAATACTTTGTTTTATCTAACTTTGTAGCTAGCTGAGATAACTCCTGATGTCATCATTTCTTACAGATCTGACAAAACTCCCTCAGTACCACAGAAGACACTGTATTTTTCCCAGGGTGGATAGTATTCCCTTAAGCAGTATGCTGACATTTATGCAAAAAAATGGTGAAAGTGCACCATTAAATGAAGAAATGTGTGACTGAATAAACAGTTAATGCTATTCATCACTACAACAGTCCTTTATTCCTTAAAAACCACAAATGAACACACGCGCACACACACAAAAATAGACCGAACAAAAAGACATAATCCATCGATACAATACTGAAGCATAACCACACCGCTGCCAAGGCACAGTCCTGCTAGGACTCCTTTCCTCTATTCAGCCCTTATTTTACAGTCTACAAAACATTTTTTATTGCCCGGGCTCTGACGTTATAATCCAAAATAAGGACCTGTAATTCATGTGCTGAACAGCCATCAGCGCCGATTTTGTGAAGTGTCGCTGAGTCAATCATGCAGTTTGTGTAAACAATGTGGAGACGGACAAAAAGAGTTGCTTTGTAGCTACCTAAAAAGAAACCTGTGCAACCAGAAACCAGAGAAAATATGTATGTGTTTGTGGTTTCTTGTGGCTGATTCAAACAACTCTCATCAAAAAACTTGGAGCCACAAACAGGAAAAAGGGTTTTCCTCCAAACAAAAGCAACACTACCTTGTTTGCAATGATGGATTACATCCCCGGCTTAACAGCCATGCCCATAATGGATATTTGATAGAGTTTCAAAGTGAATGGGCACAGTTGAAAGCAATGCAATAGTGCACTACATCCTTACAACTACCTTTTTTATTTTGTAAAAGAGCTGCAGATGGGACCGATATGGCGACGGAAAGATTGTAATGAGTAGAGATCCTGCCATCGCTGAAATGTTCCTTTCTTCAGCTAGGAAAACACAACTACATGGCCTTGAGACACAAACCTCTCACCTGCCACCAGACACCTGACAACCATAAGCAAAAAAGAAGCAGAAATCTATTATGCATGGTTTGCTGTATTTGGACTTGGGAAATTTTCTCTGAGTGCCTTTTATCCTAGCAGGTGGTATGCATATTAGACATTTAGCTGTGATAAGAGGAAAAGCAGACAAACACACTCGCACAAAATGAAGAGGCATACACACACACAAATACGTATTCAGTATAATAATGTCCAGCAGGACTCTTCGGGAGTCTCAGCAGGACTGGGACAGCACAGTGCGATGAAGGGGAGGAACAATGAGGCTGATTTTTTCTTTTTTTTTGTTTAGATGGAAACTGAACAAGAAGTAACAGGGTAGAAGGGACAATCTGCCCGAAAGACAGAAAAGAAAGAGGTAAAGAGATGGAAAATGACAGAAGATGGTAGAATTTCACCTCCGTCGTTGTCTGTTCCATCACTGCAGTCAGTTTCCATGACAACGCTGCATCCAGGCCCACTCCATCCAGCCTGGCAGACGCAACGCCAGCCGCTCTGCTCCAGGGTACAGCGCCCGTGCCCGCTGCACAACCCCGGGCAGCCATCTGAAAAGGTGTGTCCCACGTGTTCGTGCACACAGACACAGAGTTTTAGCGCTTGTGAGGACGCTGGAGGAGCACAATGTGAAATTTATCACCTGAGTAAAAATAAATTACCTTTCACTACGACATCCAAATCATGAGTAACTGCGGGAACAAATAAGTGAGAATTGCGTAAAACCAGAATGATTGTAAATGGAAAACATCCAAAGAACAACAACAACACCTCTTTTTTTTTGTAAACGCATTAATCATACTCATCAAAATATCACAAGACAACCGAACACTCCCACGTGGACTCGGGCACCGCTCACCAATGTTACAGTGCTCTCCCTCCCAGCCAGGTTGGCACACGCAGGTCCCATCGTGGCACTGGCCGTGCTCTTCGCAGCGAGGATGGCATGCTCTCTGGTCGCACGCAGCGCCAATCCAACCCTCCTCGCACTGGCACTGGCCTTCTGAGCAAACGCCGTGGCTGCCACATGGCACCGGGCACAGCTCTGCCGAACAGGTGGGTGGAGATATGCGTGAGAAAAAAAAGCATTTAAGTGTGAGAGGGGAAGGGAATGAGAGGGAGTGGAACAGATGGAGGAATTGAGCGGTGGAAGAGGGGAAAAATGTAAAAGAGGCACCGGGGACGCAGAGAGCAGAAAGAAGTTTCAAAGAGTTGGGGGTGAGCCATTGGATACAGGTGAGAAAAAAAAATAACAAGCGATAGAAAAAGATAACCTCAGAGACTAAAGAGTCTACGTTCTCACAATACACAATCTTCCCACCTCTAATAGCTGAGCTCCCTGAAGGAGGAGAAGAGTGAATACACTCATAACAGCCAAATGATTCGTATTTGCACCGCATATTTAAACTACAGGGATTTCAATTCGGCTCTATTACCGGTATTCTTTTCTGACATTTTGATCAGATATGTTGGGTATGTTAATACCTCTTTTTCCTCTTTCTTCATTTTCCATCATCTTCTCTGTTAACTTTCTCTTTTCTCCGTAACTTTCTTCCCCTCTGTCTTGCAACGTGCATTTAAAATTCTTTCCTCCTGTTTTTGTCTATTTCCTTTTCTCTGTACTTCGCCTCTGCATCCAGCTCTCCCTCGCTCTCTCCCTCTGCAGAGGCAAAGCCTCATCCATCAGTAAAGAGAGCAAAGTGCTGGAGGCACACAAAGACTACTTATCCAGCTGCAGTAAAAAGTTATTTCAATTTAAATATACATAGCATGGAGAGGGAGGAAAAAGTGGATTAAAGTTGGAGAGGTTTTTTTAGGCTCTCTATTAGAATTACATTAACTTAGCTATGCCTCAACAAGACCAGGACATAGAATTGCTGGGTCCTTTTGATTAAAAGCCCGGCAGGTAGAGGGAGGCCGCTCATATCTCAGATATTCAGCCACGGTCTATCATTATCATGGGCTATATCACTATAATAAGGCATGCACACACCTGAAAGCAGGTGCTAATGCCAATTGCTTGCAAATCATCGGTGTGCATGGCAAGGAGGATTCGTCCCAACGCCAGCATTAAGTTAGTCTGGTGGAACCAGAGAAAAGCCAACCTTAAAATGGCTATTTTCCTCTCTGTCAGCTCACACTGCAAGGACGAGGAAACTTCTTTTCCCCCCCCACTGTGTTCCACGCCACGCTGTAACCTATGTTTAGACACCACAGTAGACTTGCTTGGCTTGCCTTGTTCTAGTCTTTTTCCTTCATAATCGGTAAAGAATTGCTGGCTTTGCAAGCAAGCAGAATAAAAGTCCTTTCAGATCTATCAAGGCTTTTTATATTTAACAAACACTCACTAACTAACATGTTGTGCTCAGGTATGTTATAAATGTTGGCGAGCTTTTAAATGCCAAGCTGAATGCTCCTCAGAGTTGCGATCTCTAACAGGCCTTGCAGCAAAAATGAGAAAAGAAGTCTTTTAAAGAACACATTTTTCTCACTGTAATTTTCTTTCCTCATTTAGCTAAAAGGGAATGCGAGCGTCCGAGCGCCTGTGTATTTGTACGCGCATGAGCATGTGTGTTGCGGCATAGCTGCTGCACTCAAAGATTCATGAGAGGAAATCTCATTTACGACTAGCATGAAGAGTGAGTGCACAAAACGCCCATGCGAACACACACGCATGTAGAGGCGCATACACACAGCTCACAGTGTGGCTCCAATCCACATTTCTCTCATGTCTATCAAATCCCCAGAAAATAGTATCTGGCAAGACCATGCGTGCTACCAGAACACTGGCAACCTAGCGATGTGCACTTTCAATTTTCAGTGTTTTTTTTTTTTTTTTGTTTTGGTTGTTTTCTTTTTTCCTGTGTGTGAACAATAATCCTCAGCTCTTACCGGTGTAGCAGTCTGGTCCCGTCCAGTTGGGCTGGCAGGTGCAGGTGTCTGACTCTGGGAGATAGGTGCCGTGTCCCGAACACTGCTCCTGACAGGCTGGCAGCGGGTCATCGCAGCTCACTCCCGCCCAGCCCGCCGAGCACACACACTCCCCACGCACGCACACGCCGTGCCCGCCGCACTGAGGGTCTACACAGTCCACTGCGGACGGAGGGGAGGGTGGAATATAAAAGCACGGCTGAGTCAGAGGTGAAAGGAAGGAGCGAAGGGGAGGGGGGGCGGCGAGAGCCTGTCTCGTTATAATTATCAGTTCACCGAGTATGAAAGCAGTGTTCTTTGCATCCCATCCAGGAGTTAACCACCCCAGATACAATCCCTGTATCTGTTCCACAACATTACACTTCATAGGACACTTAGAGCCGAGGCTTTGATAAGGGGTGAAATGGGTTGGTTGGTGTGCGGCTGTGTGTGTGTGTGTATGTGTGTCACGGTGGTCCATGCTACGCTGTGTTAGTGTGTGTAATTACAGCCCTGAGCACCGAGCCAAAGCTCAGCAAAGTTCGGCTAAACTCGGCTCAGCTCAGCTTCGCCGCTCAAGGTCAAACACGTGATTCAGTCTCTGCAGGCCGAGACAGAGAAGGCAGCAGCGGAGGTCTTTAGGACAGCTGTGCCATCGGTGTTTCTGTCAGGTGTAACGTCATAATTGTTTTCAAATATTGCAGCTTTGTTTGTTTTTTGGTAATTTATTGGATGGTTTTACAATGAAGGGGATGTGGCAAACGCCCAAGGCTTGTTTTACTCCACAGCTGCAAGCTGCCTTAACTACCTGCTCGAATCAATTGTACTGTCATTGTTTTTTACTTCCTTTGCTTACAGGTCTTTTTCCTGCTATGCCGAGAATGCCATTTGTTGCTTCCAGGAAAGCCTAACCGATAGCGAAGGTTTAGTGACCGTTTTTCCTGCTTAAGTCAGTCTGAATAGATGTTCTTACCCTCTCCATGAAACGCGCACAGGCCAAATTCTTTCTTGCCACTCTGCGTATATTATACACAGAATCACAATGATACTAAACTGACATTTGCATGCTGAGTATCTTCAATCTGTTTACTGCCACACCCCCCATTTCTCTTTATGAGGAAACACATTTAGCCTGGAGGTGTGATGATTGTTTCAAAAGAGAAAAAAAGAAGGAGAAAAAGAAAAAGCAAGGCCTGAGCAGTCTGTCCTGAAAGATGCATGTATGACAAGGACCATCGGACCTGTCTGCTGCTACAGTTTTTAGATAAGCCAAAACTGGGATATTTGGAAGGAGGTTTTTCTTGAATGTGGGTTTATTATGTGAAACATTAAAAAGTGAAATGTGGTCACGATTCTATAATGTTTGAAACTCGTTTTGTCTTCTGGTTTGAAAAGTGAAAAGGTCACTTATTAAAATATATTATGTCAAAACAGCTAAAGCTTTAGTCTACATGTTTAGAATTAAATGTCTGCAATTTTCCTATTAACATAAATATTATTAGTAGTGGTAGTAGAGCAGTAGTTGTAGCATTAGTAAAGGTGTTTACGTCTCCATCAGCTTTTGTTCAGACTGTCTCTTTGTGAATGCGACACTCTCAGACAGTATTTGAATGTCTAAGACATTATTTACTTTGCCAGTGTTACAAATAGTTACTGTTCAACAACATTTCTTTTTTCTTGGTCTTTCCGAGCCGCATGAACGTGTTTTGAAGTTCTAAAGCTAGACTTCTCATCGTGCTTTACAGTTTGATCTCTCGATAACATTGTTGACATTTGCTTACATTTCACGAGATTCTTACTTTGGTTTGTTGAAATAAAAGGAAAAGAAAGGATAAAAGAAGAATAAGTATTTTTCAATGTGATTTTCCCAACTGGGAAAAAATGTTCAGAAGATGAAGATGGAAACAAAATAGTCACTAATTCAGTCTGACTTCAGGTTACAAAAATGTTGATTTTTAAAAGATGTGAGCCATTTATAAAATTATTATATTGTGTTAAATCACAACAACTGTCACCTCAAGGTGTTTTATAGTGAAAGTTAAGGACTCTGCAATTATATAGAGTAAGCCCCAACAATCTGATGACCTGCTACGAGCAAGCTCAGTGACAGTGAGAAGAAAAACTCTCTTATAACAGGAAGAACCAGCGAGGGGCATCCTTCTGCTGCAGCCCGATGGGGTCAGGGCAGGAGACGCAACAAAATTAAGTTCACTATCATGTTTCTAACTTTGTCTGCCTGCCATGTGGTGCAGCAGGTAAAAAACAGCTGGCTGCTCCAGCTGCAGTGTGGGCGAGGACAAAGGCTGTATGAAGTTCATCCGGGAAAGGAAATTTGCAATTTGGGGATGTAAAAGTGAAAACTGACGAGGGTAAAATGCTCTGCAGAGACTCTCATGGTCCGTCAGTCTGTGGGATCCCTTTAGTATCACACAAAGTCATTTGAGCCTTGCTCAATATAAAAATATTGATTAGGGTGGTGTTAAATTCAATTCTTGCTTTTAATAAAAAGAGCAAAGTCATTTGTGTGCAAGTGGAGCCCTTTCTTCTTCTTCTTTTTAGCAGTGTAAACAACAGTTCTTACCTTGTTCACAATTAACACCCTTGTAGGCCGGACTGCATATGCAGATGCCCTGGATGCAGGTGCCGTGGTTGGAGCAGGTGGGATCGATGCACTGACCTTCCTCCACGTTGCACTCTGCCCCCTTCCACCCTTCCAGGCACACGCACCTTCCTTTCTCATACATGCCGTTACCGCTGCACAACACGGGGCATGAATCTGCAACAGGACAAACACAGATTACACTCACATATTCTGTAGTACACCTATGCACAAACACACACACAGTGCTGCAGTATATTAGCTGGAAGACCGTGGTAACCTACCGTGAGTGGGGCTACGCTCTCTTATCTCAGTAGTGCGCAGATTCAGCAAATCCTCAAGCAGCCTCTGTCTCCCTGTCTTTTCCTCTCTCTCCCTCACGCACACACACACACACACACCTGTACACACGCGCACACACTCCAGCTTATCCCTCATGCTGTTTCAATTTACTCAAGCACCACCTGAGCCTGGCTACCACGGCAACCCAGGAATTGTAGAAAATCCTCCCAACGTCACCTCACTCATTCTGAACGGGCCGTGAAAACAATCGTGAAAACGAAGATTAGGAAAGAGAGCATTAGGGATTTAAAGAATGAGGCAGCGCTATCTCCATGCAGAGATGGAAAGCTGTGTGGCTAATGTAATGACAGGTAGAATAGAAGTCACGCTCGCAGTCAGAGCTCAGGAAGTTCAAATGCATTAAAAAGATGATCCATAGCCATTGCCTTTTTCTCTCGAATAATTTGCAATGAGGGCCTCGTGTGTCCCGTGTTTGTTTGATTCGTTGTAAAATCGAACGCTCTGTGCCACACGGTAATAAAATCACACTTCACATTTTACGGCTCGTGCTAAAACTTGCTGTCTAACTTTTTCGAGCAGAGGATATTACAGCACGAGCAAATGAGCAAAGACGGCAGGAGCGTATGAATAAATGATGAGCGTAAATAAATCATAGGAAGTGATATCATATCACCTGTTTCGACACAATGAGACAGATTCAACTACAATAATTTTTACAAAGACTGACTCTCGGGGAGAATGCAGAAGAGGGAGAGAGAGAGGGAGAGGAAATAGAGCATCTGTCCGTGGAGATGCAGAGGGAGGGAGGTAGAGCAAACGGGGGCAAACAAGATCCGGTCAGTAATGAAGACTAGCCAAAAGAGTTCAGCTGCTGATGTCTTCACCGACTTGATACGATGTACGACTTCATGCAGACATGTCACAGTTTATCATAAATTAAGGGTGGTGCTCACTGAGCTACGGGGAAGGTGTTTATTGAGAAACAACGTTGGAGGAAACGTGAAGGTTTAGAGCAAATCTGTGCAAACCGGAGCCTGTTCACTCCCCATCTACACTATTGTACTCTAATTCACCCAGTAGCCACTGACAAGGTAGCTCTTACTGAAGTAACTAAAACAATTATTTACTTTACTCTTGCTTCAAAAAGAAGAAAGCGTTGAAATTTATTATACTAGTATTAATTATTAATTATATATCAGAATAAAAGCTACAGCTGCATTCTGCCACTGCAAGCTTTTTTCAGACGGCACTGCATCGTGGATCAAAATCTAACTGTACTTTTCTGCATTCATAATTACATAAACTTGACAAGCTGTCCAACATCACTGGCTGAAACCCCCCAAGAAGGGTCAGATACAGCTCTCAGTCCTGGTCTTTGCTGAATTCTTTTTCTATTACTTAAGGACAAGACTTTCAGATGTTGTCCATCCGATATGTTCTTTGGTCTGCCACTTCTTTTTCTGTGCTTTTTTGAAGAAAATTGTCCAGTTTACAGTTTACAAACTGCACCATGTCAAGCCTCCAGCTAATAAATCCCCGGGAATCACCTTGTTGGTGCAAAAATGGCATTTTTTCCCTGTCTCATTGTGTTATCTTTGGCATTTTTAGAGATCCAACTACAGAAAAGGAACCAAATCATGTGTTTTTGCTAATAACAAACAGACAGATACTGTGTCTTCTGTGGAGAAACAACACTGGTTCATCTCTTGAGTTCGGGGGCTGTTTTATGCTTGAATGACTTGTCGGTCATTGTTAAGTAGCTTAACAAAATGGTCAGGTACAAGGACAGGACTGAAAATGAATGAAAAAGCAGCCGATGTCTAAAAACTATGAAAAAACTTCAGAAAGTCTTCCCCCTCAAAAGCAAAATATACAGAAATAATATAATAATATAAAATCTACAGAAGACTTTTACACAAATGTGTGGTTGTTGGCCATAAAATCACAGAAAACTCCACAGACTGGAAACAGCATTGTTTAGTAAGATATCACACACTCATGTGAAGACAGCATGAGAACAGCAAAAGCCCATTTTGTGCTTGGAAAAACCCTGCATATATGTGTGTAGTCAGCAGAAGTGAACAGGCTCAGGGCTACAAAAAGTCCCTCCAGACTGTGTTGGGAGGCTGGAAAATATGAAAGACGCATTTCTTTTAAACTTGCTCTTTTACTGAAATTAGACAGACAGACAGACAGACAGACAGACAGACAGACAGATATTTCTTACCTTTGGCACAGTCAGGACCCAAGAATCCAGCAAAGCAGTGGCAGTGTCCAGCGACACACTCTCCATTTCCATTACAGTCTGTGGAGCAGCCGTCCATTGAGTCTGCATACCCACGCGCAAACAAACACACACATCAGAACATAAAAGCCAGAAAATAATACAAGAACTTGAAAATATTCTGCATGTAACTCCATAAGCTGACATGGCTCACTGTTATTGAATGAGAGATCTGATAAGCAATGGATGGCTCCCCAGACACAGGGGCTATATTAGATTAGTCTGATCCAGCTGCTATCACTCTCTGGGGAACGGCCAAGCACTCACTTACACTCAGTAGCACTAAGCACATTATACTGCATTACAGGTTGGAAACACGCGGTACGCAAATTTACACACATCAAGGCTTAATCAACAAACTGTTTACACGGGCCGCAGTTTGGAACGAGACTGGAACAACATAAAATCTGACATTGTGAGTGCACGAGTAAGTGGAGAATATACAATGGCGCGTCGCTACAGTAGATGCACTCTGGGCATTGCAAAAGATCAATGTGATGCTTGTTTCTACTAGAGCATTGTCTCATCTGGATGTGTGCGTTTCATCCTATCCCTCTGTAGGCTATGTGCATTTCATCGTAATCCACAATCAGACTTCAAAAGGAAAAACTTCTTTTTTACTCTTCTCCCTTTTTCTCTTATTGATACGTCCATCATGTCAGAGCTCATTCTCCGGGCCCGAGCAGATAGGGGAGATAAAAACGGAGCGCGCTTTCATGATTTTAGAGCATTACAGGAGCCTCGCTCTCAGCTCTGCTCAAGACACAAGTTTCTGGTGAAGAAGAATCAGCAGCTGGCAGAGCTGGGGATTTGAACCATGCTGCAGGTTGTCTCGTGGCAGGCGAGCTCCATCTAAGCTAGATAAAGTAATTAAAATGAGTGTCGAGGATGTCATCCTTTATTTGACCCTGCGCCGTCCTGCTCGCTCTCCTCTGAACAGGGATCGACTCCAGAGTCAAACCGCTGCAGTCCCCTGGCTCGCTCTGCTCAGGGAGCATGGATGACAAATCCTTCAGTGGCACGGCTCACGCACACACACGCTTACAAACACATGCACACAAAGTTATTATGTGACACCCGCCTTGAGGCGCGTGTGACACATGCTAATGAGACAGGCCCTGCCAGTAGCCGGCAGCGCAGCGTTATCCTCCACAGCAGCGCATCACTACAGAAACCAAAGTCATTTTCACCTCCATCACCTGTCATCGTCACACTGATGGAGAGAAGGAGTGGCAATCATCTTCTCTCCCACACAGTCGGGAGAAATCACAAATGTTTCTCTTTCTCACGCTCGGGGGAAGAAAAAAAAGAGCCTCCTATGCACAAATTCCAATATTGACTGTGGCACCTGACACATGTAATGAACAAAAACTCATCTGCAAGGTCACCGAGTTGCTTTTGAATCGGGCGCAGGCGAGCGATCCGTCAGATCTCTCACAAGGCTGCAGGGTTGCAGCAGTGATATAAGCTCTGTATCTTTTCAGGTCAATGTCTCAAACATAAAACTCTCCGGGCAATTAAGAGGTAATGCATAAGAAAGCTATGCCTCTATTTGTTACATGTGTGTGAGTGTGCACGTGTGTGGGCATTCATGAGACGCCCACTCTCTTCTTTCCACTGACTAAACCCTGGCCAGTTAGAAATCACTCATGCCATAAGTTATTGAAGTTAAATGCTATTATAAAATGGGTGCTTCCAGCCAAGTGATCTGATTGGTCAAATAAGCATTCCAATTGTACTTTATGAGCCCGTAAAGATTCAGCCATGCTTTATGACCCTTGGGCTTTATGAATTTATGAAAAAAAAAGATGAAATGGCTGCTCAGCTAACTAGAAGTATCCAGCCTCTAGCCAACCACCAGTTTTGTTTATCCTCTTTTTTATTAAAAGTTATGAAGGAAACTTTCCCAGATTTTTTTTCCTTTTTCTTATGGCCATTGTTTTAAAGAGGCAATATTCAAGCACACGTGTGATGGCAGGTGAATAAGCAATTATGTATAATTAACAGCCCTGCAGGGAGCAGCACTCTCTCCCTAAGCAGATTTAAAAAGAAGACGGTGCTGGCAAAGTGGCCTACATGTAAACGTCGGTATCAGCGGAACAGGAAAAAAGGAGCTTTATCCGCATCTGCCGGCATTTTTTACAGCAGAGAATATGTTTGAAAATGCAATCTGACTCTCATAATGGCATCTATTTTGAAATCAGCGTGTACCTTTTCAGTATTTTTTTATGGCATCCATTTATATACCATAGAATCACCAAGATACTGTACGCACACATCGACATGCATTACAGAATCTATATCAGAATTTATGCAGACAATTTTTAGCTGCAAGCAAGTACGATATGACTGTGTTCTGCTCGTGTGTGTGCGTGTGAGATGGCCCGTGAAAGGATGACAGAACAAAATATCTTCCGAACGACAAAGGTCAGTTATCCGCTGACAACACATGTGATTTTAAACGATCGAACCCAACTTGATTCTTTCTTCTTTTCATCTTTTGTTTCCCCCCAAGATAATGACTACTGTGAACATCCATGACAGGGTTTTCTCTCTCTCAGGTAGCCCCACGTCTCATTACTCTTGCAATCATGTTTTACATCCCAAAGCAACAAGCAATTTTTTTTTTTCAAAAACCGCAATCAGCCCCATTTCAGGTATTGTCCTATCATCTTTGTGCTCATATTTTTACTTCTTGTCATACTCCACACTCTATTGATTTCATCTTACTTTATTTATTTATTTTCACGGTCGCTTTTCGCTTATTTATTCTCTCTCGTTTCTTCGATGTATCCAGTTACCACTGGCTGCGGAAAAGCTCAGTTTCCCGACAGAGATCATCTCAATTCTCCCTCCTCTCCTCATCATCAAGGTTCAATTCTCGGTCTACACTATATTGTGTCCCTTATTAGGATTTACCGCACAGTGGCTGGGCGGCTTTCATCTTCTGCCTCTGAAAGTAAGCGGTGTCCCGCCGTAACTTCTTTCAGATGTGTAAATAGGCAGTAAAATGATCTTTGACCCCAATCCATTAATATTATTTTTGCCTTTCAAGCTGTATCGCTCGATTAATTGTTTTGAACAACCTCGGCAAACTAAAGGCCGGTAGACTAAGGCCATCTGTTGTTCCTCTGTTTGTTTTTGATTACTAAAGAGAGGCAACAAAAATTCTTCCTGGTTCCTGTTTATCACGAAATATGTGACTGGGGAAAAAAACAGAAAGTCTGGTCTATTCCAGACTTTACAGACAGCACACGTGTCAACAAATGTTTGACAGCTCTGAAATAAAATCTGTGTTTAGCTGTCGCACGCTGTCAGTCATTGTAAAAAAGACTCTGTCAATATGACGATGAAAGATGTCTTCAGTACAATGTTTTGCCTCTGTGGAGCTGTTTACTGATTGGCTTGCAACTTGGGTTTTGAAGGGGTTGTTGATACATATTTAGCCTAAAAGCATCACGTCAGCCACGCATAATGTTCCTGATCATTTCCTGAATAATAGGAAAACCTCGTCATAAGAGACGCGCGAGGAAAAACATCCCAAAATATAGACTTTTTTTTCATGGAGGGTCGCTCACGATATGCGTGTGAGTGTATTAAAATGGAAATTACCAAGTTGCTCCATGGCATTACTGTGCTACTACATTTCCCAACACTTTTTTTTTTTGGTTATTTCAACACTGTATTCTCTTAAGGACTACTGGGCAAAGTGGGAGTGAAGAAACTGCCCTGGTAATTATCCACTTGTCTATATTCAGCCACATACTCTTGCATTATTCACATCCTTCAATTTACACTGCCATCCGTGTGTGTCATAGCAATGAGCTGCAGTTAGCAAGCCCTGTCATTACTACAGGAGCTGTCCTCCCCTTTCTAACGGCTGTCTCTGCCATGCCAAACTCACTCGCATAATAGGAAAAGTTCCCTTCAAATGTCAATGAGTTTCACACCACTCTTGACCATGTCCTTACATGTCTGCATATCCGCAGATAAAAAGGAAGACAGAACGAGAGAGTGAAGCAGCCCTGAGACGTTATCAGAGGAACACATGTAAAGCAAGACAAATACAGAAGAAAAAAAGCTAATCCTCCTCACCTATGGGAGTGCTGTG
Source organism: Copadichromis virginalis (assembly GCF_057382275.1). NCBI lineage: Eukaryota > Metazoa > Chordata > Actinopteri > Cichliformes > Cichlidae > Copadichromis > Copadichromis virginalis. Next base: position 23,335,031 of record NC_140619.1, read on the forward strand.
GAGTAACACCTGCTCCAGGTTGCGGCCGTCGTTGTAGAGAGCCAGGTGCCAGGTGCCGGGGTCCATGTACTCGATGAAGCCTGTTTCTTGGAGGCCGCTCAGTAGCAGGCCTTTGGGAGCTTTGGCAGCTGAGACGGGATCAGTCAAGGACCTGGGCAGGGCCTTCCCATCCAGCAGTTTTACAAAGTCAAACTGAATACAACACAACCAGGAAACAGCATTATCAACCAGTCTGAAGGAAACAACAGCAACAAAAACAACATGGGAATTCGCAAAAGCTACATAAAGCCAACAGAAATGAGCGAGGCAAACCTTGTGCAGTGGCGTGTGGCTGTTGTTGGGCTAGCTGCGTGAATGCTATTAGAAAACTGGGTGGATACAAGAAATTGGGGAGTAGAATTCATGATGCGCATATCAAATGTGAATCCAGAGGCCAAAGGAAAGGAGGAATGCTTTTTTTCAGCCGCATCTCCCTTTTCTACCAGACGTGTTCCACAGCAGCTGGCTCAAAAACTTGACATGCTGCTAATAGCATGGGCACACTTTACCACCCAGGTTTTCAGTGGAGCAGACTATTATTTCATCTGTCTTAACCTTTTCGTGCTTCTTTCTCTCCCTCTTTAACTTCCCCCACCACTCTCATCTCCTCTCTCTCCCTCCCCTCCTATCCATCCTCAAACCTCCTTGAACTAGCAAGCACTCGCTGAGTCTTATTTCCCCTGAGGGCTGTGTGTCACACTAGTGTCAAAAACAGCTAATTAGACCTCTTCATGCAGGCGAGAGCAGGGGCGCACTGATGTTAAAAAGCAGATGACTCAGTGTGTGTTGTATTTTTGTCTGTATCTGTGCGTCTTGAATGGCACAATGCTGTTCTACACTTTGCACGATACGAGACGCTAACATCAGCGTTTTCTTCACGAAAAACCGAGTGCATCCGTACTTTTTAGGGTGCCCGTGCGCCGTTTTAGAAAGACACGTGTCCATGTGGGGAGAATTGCTTTGTCCTCATGTTTTGTTTGTTTTCTTAGCTGGAAAATTAGCATCATATTCAGTATGAGAAAAACACGCACGAGTCTAGAGAAGAAAAAAACATCAGTTTTCCATCAGCAACTCTAACACTGTGTTTCAATACAGCTGAACTCACAATTTAATTGATCTGATTTACATTTTTTTCTCTTTGTGTTGTCAGAACAAGTTTAAAGCAGTGATTTTTTTTGGTTCATGGTTCATGAATGCTACCTGTTAAACAGGCAGACAGCAAATTCATGCTCTGCTGCAGTCAGTTATCGATTTAACTGTTTTTGTTTGTTCTAACACATTTGCCTCACAAAACATGAATAAAAGCAGTTTATGGACATCTGTCTCCACACAAATCGGCGTTTGTACTGAAAAGAACAAAATGCAACTTCCACCTCTTTTAGGACAAGAAATCCAGAGACATCAAAATGGAGACAAAGTAACAGCGAATCCAAAAAAACAAAACAAAACCTATTCCAGCTGTCAGATTGGATGAAAATGTGCTTGCTGTAATGCTCTGTCTGGCTGAATGAGCACACTGACACAGTTTGAGATTGAGATAAATAAAGAGATGTGGTTTTAGAGGAAATGCACAAAAAAGACAGCCAGTGTATCACAATAGAAGTTTTTAAAAAGACTTTCAAACTAAAATAATTTCTCATGTTTAAATATAAAAAAAAGCATTGTGTGTCGTGTGTGTCTAGAGCATCCTGGAGTATCAGGAGTTCTGGATCAAAGAATATAATGTAATCGTGTTCAAATAAGTGCTTAACACTCCCCACCGCTGAATATTGCCTCAGTGTAGATGCAAGGACAAAGTGGAGAGAAATAGGTGCATTAGCGTGGATGGGATCTGTAGCAGCTGAAGCAAACATGCCCATCTGGTGAACAGCACGCTACGACATGGGGCCTTCTTTACCTGAGTGTGTGTAGGCGGTATGTTCCTGCGCCCATAGACCCCCAGCAGTGCGTTGTGTGAAAGAGAAAGATTGAACTTGATGTAGGTCGGATGGTGCACAGTTATATGAAACCTCCAAAAAAGTCCCGGCGGGATTGCCTGGCTCTGCTGAGTCCCGATGTCGACCTCGCCACGGTCGATGGCCCGGCCTCGCACCCACTTTTCTGTAGACAAAAAAATAAAAAAATAAAAAAAATCACACAGGTGAGGCCGCTAAAGACACACGCTGCAGATTTATCAAGGCGGACAGGCTGTTGTATTCAGTATCAGAGGGAGCAATTAATAACCAACCTGATGTCCTCAAACATCAGCGTGATCAGCCGCTGCACTAATGAAGCGAGACTGAATAGATGTCAGGAATGACTGAGCGGTGGTGAAAATCCTGCTTTTCAAGAGACCATGCTTTGGCAGGCCTTTGGATAGACTCTGCATAAAGATGAACTGCTTTAAAAAGGAAGTGTTTTGTCTGAGAGCTGTCTACTGGGGCTTTGTCGTGTGCTATATTAGCATCTTCTAACAAGAAAGAAAGTCTGTGTGTGTGTGTGTGTTAGTGTGAAAGAAGAGAGAGAACGAGAGAGAGCGAAGGATGAGAAAAAGTGAGGAGGGCACATGCACGCATTCACAAACAGCGTCACACAGATAGTGTCTTGAGTGAGAGTGTGTCTTTGTCTGTGAAGAGAATAGGTCTTTCCAACAGTCCCCTGGCCATCAGCTCCTCTTCTCTCCATAAGCCTTTATCAACCACCAGGCCCAAGTCTTTTGTGTTGGGGAGCAGGCAAGGCTCTCCAGCCCTCTGTGTGTCAGCCTTTATGTAGAGATATATCTCTGCTTCTAAACTAAGATGGAGGAAATATGGTGACAGAGGGAAGCCAGCCGATCGTTACGGCCACAAAGGCAGAAGAACAGTTAGGGGCAGATTCATGGACGAGCCGGCTCGCTCTCAATCCATAATGCCTGCTGCTTTACCACTCCATTATGGCGACACCATACATGCCTGCAGGCCAGCCGACATATATCACACGTACTGTCAGAGCGAGGGAGGCGGAGGTACTCATCTTGCTATGCTAGCAGAAGCTAAAGCGATGGGAATATTTATTAGTCCGTTGGTCATTCCAGCTCTTTATTGCAGACCTCTCAGTACCTACAGCTGTTAAGTTTTACACAGATATTCATGACGATCGGAGAAAAATTCTGGGTCTGATGATCGTTTTGTCTTTCCAGCTTATCACGCCATGAAGCTGACATTTGTGGTTTTGTTTGAAATGTCACATCAACTTTTCTTCTCTACTCTCGTCACCAGGTCAGTTCGCCTTGGGTTAATCAGCAAACATGCTACCCTGCTCCAACTACACAGCCGGATATCTGCACACAAATGTTAGACAAAAGGTGCATCCATCTGTCTATCCATCTCCTACTAAGGGTCATCACAGGGTGACAGGTACTACCTGGACAAGTCGTTTCCCTTTTCTATAAAGCAAAGACAACAAGTTTGCAGTATGTTGAAAATGCCTAAGCAATGCATTTCTTGCTCAAAGCACTACTGTGCATGCATCTCTAGTATAGCTGTGGCACCTGCAGACTGGGAGATTTCAGCAATCTCAAGCCAACATAGATCAAATAAACTTAGGTACGACATCAAGTTGAGTTATGCGGACCGCACAATTGATGAAACTTACAGAATCTTAGGCCACAATGAACGGTCACAATTCCCCGGCTGTTTCTTTCCATGCCTAACGGAGTCATAATAACATCTGGAGACACATCATACAAACGTGGCTTCTGCCGCCACGACTCATTGCTGGAATTCCAAACACTTCATTTTCCACATTTTACCTCCATTCATTCCATTTCTTTTGGTGTTTTTTTTTTTCTCCTTTACAATTTGTGCCAGTGTGCCAGTGTCAAAGTTGATCAGTGTGTGTTATCTAATACTGCATTCCTATCTGGTTGGTTAGTGGACGTGACGATGACAACACTTTGGCAGGCCATCTGTAGCAGCGAGATTGTGGAAAGGGTCAGCTTTGAACCTTAACGCGAGACAAATATCTTAGAGCCAAGACTAAAAGACATTCACAGCTCACTCGTCAAATCACACACAGTGAATACTTGAATTTCAGTGAATTTTAAAAATTGTGCAAATGAATGCCAAAAGATCATACATCATCTCTTTCTACCCTTCTATCTCATTTAGGCAACACTTGAAAAGAAATAATAAAGTGATTAATTCGGTAACGCGCTTAACCAGTGCGACGAGAGGGAAAAAAAGGGACAAAACGATGAGATTGGGACGAGAACAAAAACAGTTCAAAAAGATTTTTGAATGAAAGTAAAAGCAAAAGCAAAAAAAGAACCAACCCACACACACACTCACAGACAGGTGTCTGTATGAGGCATAAATTGTTCCCGCACTAAAATCTCTACCAAACCGAACAAAAGCAGCTTGGCCGAACTAAAGTATGCATTCATGCATTCCTGCCGAGTCTACCTCAGCAGTCTATTCCTTTTAATGCTAATCCTCACTTCTGCGCCTCGCCACAAAAATATAAAGGCCAGCAGAGGGATGGATGTCTCGAGGAAAGCAGTCTTTTATTCAGCACTAGATGAATAGGACATGAATAGGGCATGGCAGTTGGCGGAACACTGGCAGGCAGGCAGGCGCACAAGCAGGCTGACTGGCAGGCTGGCGGGCAGATGAGCAGGACTGACGCTAATTACTGTACAGTGCTTCTCCAAGTGTGATGCAACAAGGGGACAGAAAGCGGCACTCAGGTCAGCCACAAGGAAGGGTGGTAGGGAGATGGGGGAAGCAGGGGAGATGTAAAAGGGAGGGAGGGGGGAGCACATATGAGAGGACCATGCTCATTGACGAGTTGGCTGTGTCGAGTTACAACTGCTGATGCAAGAAAGAAGAAAAACCCTCCTTGCATCTCTCTCTCCCTCCCTCCCTCCCTCTCTCTCCGTCTGTCTCAGCACGTAGAGAATAATACTGCAGCTCCAGTAAAACCAGGGGAGAGGATCGAGGCATTTTTGGGAGTCCCACAGAAACCAGACGGCTCACATGGTGACCGGGGGCTCCTAGAGCCGCTCAGATTACTTCTGTCAATCAGTGTGTTCCAGCCGTGTGTCTCAGCACAAAACCTGAGCCCACTCTTTGAAAAGATCTTTCAAAACAGCAAATCTGTGTTTATTCCTATCTGGCAGACATAAAGAATACAAGCTTAAACAAGATGATATGCAAACTGGGAGGCAAAAATTCCTTCGCACCTTGCTATCTCGTGGCTTTAATAACAGAAAAGCAGCTTGAAATTCACACTTGCTATCGGCGGCTTGGAATAAGAGTAAAAATACAACAGCGTCGCATAAGCCTCCTTTTATCATTAGTTGGCAGGGGAAGAAAAAAATTGGAATATTTGAAAATGTTGAGCCTGTTTAAAGGGCAGATAAAAGCGTTGCATTGCTCATTCATGTCTACCATCAACATGGCCTTGATGGGAATGATGAATTGGTAGTGGGTCAGTCTGACATAACCAACATAGGGAGCATTATAATAATGATGATGCTGCCTCAGCCAATTATACTGGTTGTACACATCGTGCTTCTAATGCCCCCACTGACACTAGTCGCACACAATATGCAAACACATGTACACAATGCAATATTTTCTGCTAAATTAGCCCTTGAAAATGTTCCCAGGCCGCAGGACATCTGGATCAGGACGGCTTTACAATTGAACTCTTAACCTTTCCCATTTCTAATGACTCGCTAACACCTCCACATTGTCCTCCTTCACCCCCGTCTTTGCAAAGCACGTGCTTCCAAAAGTTAGTGTGAGTTTGCCTGCCCATCCATCTGAATGTGCTGTGTGTCTCTGAGTGTGTGCGTGTGGGTGCACCAGGCCAATGAAGGAACGGAACTACATTAGGACTTGGGACACAAGGTCTAATTAATTTCTCTTGCCTACGGGTTATTCAGGTAAAACAATTACACCTGTAATCTATTTTCAAAGGAACTAAACTGTCTTTGCAATTAATTTTATTATCCCTCAGATTCTAATGAAGCAGAGAACAGACTAAAAAGTGCAGCCAGGGTCTTGGTGACGGGACACGTCTGAGGGGACTGGAAGTGTGTGTGTGTGTGTGTGTGTGTGTGTGTGTGTGTGTGTGTGTGTGTGTGTGTGTGTGTGTGTGTGTGTGTGCGCACGTCAATACTGATGCGTAGGTCTGTGTCTGAATCTCACACATATTGGTGCAGACAACATTAATAGCGTTCCAAATGCAAGAGAGATTGAGTTTGCCGCAGGATGAATAAAAATATCACAATGGGCAAGGTCTCTATAATTACTTGGATTCAATTAAGGGCCTTTTGAGCAGGTGGCTTAATAAGCTTTCAGCCGCCTCTCTCCACTGTGCAGCCTAATGAGTGTCAGTCAGAGTCAGGAGAAGATAATGCTCTTGGCCTTAGGCCCTTCCATTACGCTCTCTTCCTCACCTTCTACCATCAGACCCCAGGCTACGTGTGTGACAGACACATCTGGCCCTTAGCAAACGCATCCACTGCACGACACATGCATTGTTACACATGTAATATGTGTTGTGTCAATTGGAACATGGATAAAGTACCTACAGATTATTTTTCTTCAAGCTTTACCTGTGTAGTCTGGGTGCAGGTCTAGAGGCTTAACTACTGTGATGCATTTTGAAAATTACTTGTAAGTATCTTAAATTACCCCTCTTGGATATTTATGTCCAAAAAAGTAGAGCACAAGGTCGATGCAACTTTGTGTAACAAAACAGGCTTCCTTCTCTGTAGTGTTTTTTACACTTTGGTACATCACTTTGTCATTTTTATGAAATATTTGTATCTAATATGTTTTCCAAAATTTTACTAATAAACTACTAATAAAGATACGTGAAGAGATATTTTTACCTGCTTAATAAAAATATGTATTTCCTTAACAAATGTGCTTATATCATGCTATGCTATTAGATTGTTAATGCTGATGCATATGTAAATAGTGTTTGAATGTAGGAAAAAATCAAGGCAAAGCTACTTTAACTGCTTTTTAAAATTGTATCTTCCCAGTTTTTCCTGCGCAGAGGAACTCGAAGGTTTGTTCCAACAAAAGCCAAAGAAAAAAAGAAACAAAACTCCAGCACTGTGCTCAAATGATCTATTTTTAAACCAGTATTGTTGTTGGGATTTAACTGACAAGCATAATCAAAATGTGGTCAGAAACAACAGGAAAATACTCATGTTTCTGTCAACTAAGGTACAAGACTCATTCACTTCAGTGAAAGCAGACTCATCATGTTTGTGTGAGGAGACGTTCCCCAAAGGCACATTCTGAGTCAGGAATATGATATTGTTGGTTGGTTTAACAATTCACTGTGGCATGTGGCATGTAATGTAATTTTAATCTGCAAGGAAGCTGCTAATTAAACGCATTAATAACTGCATTAACAGGACTGTGCAAAGGTCTCAAGCCACCCCTAATTTCTTTATATTTTGCTGGGATGGTGGGAAATAGGTGCATACATACAGAGATTGCTTAATTCATAATAAACTCTCTTAGGCAGCTTTCTTGTTATTTCTTTAAGCAGTCTTAAGGAATAGTTCTTCAGGCTTCTTGAAGGAAATTCAAAGCTCTTCTTTGGATGTTGGCTGCATTTTGTTCTCTACAAAGATGATCCCACACTGCTTCAATAATGAGTCTGAGCTCTGGGGAGGCCAATCCATGACTGATTGTGTTTTTCTATCCAGGTATGCTTTTGCTGCATTGGCAGTGTTTTTGGCGTCACACTGAAAAATAAAACTTTCCACTGTACCGCATGCTGTATCATGGCGACAGTACTTTTTCGACATTCACAATTCCATCAATTTTTAAATATCCCCAACACCACTGGCTAAAACACAGCCCCAAACCATGACAGAGCCTCCACCACATGACATCTGACCTCCTCCATACTGATGATTATTTAAACCAAAACTACTCTGGATTCATGACTCCATCAGACCTGTTGGCACTGATTCAGTCCAGTTCCTGTGTAATTCGGCATACTTCTCTCTCTGTTTCTCATCCTGAAGAAAGGCTTCTTGACAGCCACCCTTCTACTGAGACCATTTCTGATGAGGCTTTAGTGAACAGTAGTATTAACTGAAGTGCCAGATCTCTCAGGTCCTGTATTAGGTCTTTGCTGGATTTTTTTCTATTTCTTTAGGATATCGATTTCACATACCGTTCATCTGCTACAGATGTTTTTTTTACACTATCATTTCTTTTATTCGTTTGTCCTCCAGTTGCCAAGTTTCCTCATTTTTAAGGGCACACTGCACACTATTGTATGCCAAACTTTTTTATTCTGTCAGTTTTCATAGAAAAATAAGGAAATGTGTTGTTTTTGCAACAGGCTGCCAGTAACAAAGTAGCTTAACAAACAAAACTGAACTGAAAATAAGTAAAAAAGCAGCCAATGTCCAAAGAGAAGCTTTAAAGGACCTTCACAAAGCATGGAGAACTATTCCTCTAGACGCCTTGAGCAATAGCAAACAAAAATTTAAAAATCAAAATATAATGACTTGATGGGTGGCTCAATACTTTTGTACAGTGCACCAGTATCAAATGGAAACAGTTGAATAAAGTTTTTGTTTGACCACCTTTTGACCAGCTTTGAGTTTATTTTATTGTTTATTTTACAATTGATGTCAGAGCCTGTGGCACATACTACTCAAATGTCAAAAGTTCCTGCTCTTGACAAAACGTGACATGTATACTGTAAACACTGGCTGTAGTTTGAAATTATGTTTCATTTCCTCCGATATTTCTGGATGAGATGTTTTGAATGCCGGCCGCCTAACAGACAGACATGCCGCTGCTGTTAGGCTTTCTCAACTTGAGGCACTCAAGCAGGGGGTTCACTAAGTGATCCATACGCTCTCTGCGTGTGTGTCTGTGTGAACGCGGGCGTGTGCGCATGTGTTACATCCTGAGACTGTATCCCAGCGTGAGAAAATCAATGAGACCAGTGTAACAGGGACCAGTCCATAAGCATTTGCACACACGCGCACGCGCTCACCTCTGCGCCACACACATTCGCTCTGCTCGCACCCGCGCGCAACATCAACACACTTTCTTACTCTTGTGGACACATGCGGACTGCTCGGCCTCACTTCCCTCCACTCTCTCTGCACGCAGTCTAGAATATTGATGTGCTCTTTAAGAGCCCTTCTCTCTGTCTCTGTCACATTTCATCCATCTACACACAATTTTCCAACCACACCATCAGGCAGAGTGAAAACAATTCGGCACTAACTCAGGAGTTTATACAATCATCACATAGGCTCAGATGGCATTCCACAAGCTCCACATTTCATCATCTCCACATTATAATGAGGCAACGCGCCGCTCTACTGTATGTCACTTTGTATCATTTCATATCGTTAATACATCCGACGTTGCACATTGAGTGAAATATTACTCTCAAACTCTGATGTACTTCATTAAGGAAGGGATTCCACCGACAAAAAAATTCTGTTCTGGGCACATCTGCTTTCATGTACGCCAGAAGAGTTTCCATTAATGTGTGTGTGTGTGTGTGTGTGTGTGTGTGTGTGTGTGTGTGTGTGTGTGTGTGTGTGTGAGATGGCCATCTCTAAATGCCCTTACCCTCGCTTGTTTGATATAAAAACAGAGAAGAGATAAGGGAAAGGCGGTGTGTTTGTGAGCACACATTCATGCATGCACATCAGCGCGAGGTTGGGTATCATGGGGCGAGTGGCAATTACTGTAATACTAATTAGAGAAGCTTTTATGTGTGGTCGGCTTAGAGGGGCTGCTGGTGATCTCTGGAAACTGCAGGAGAGATAGCGTGAAGAATATAAAACAGCACGCGCGGCTTGACGAGACGCTAGCCATACGCGCATGACACAACATGTCAATTAGCATCAAGCATGGTGGCGCGGGCCGCCTCATAAGGTGGATTAGAAGTCTTGCGGCTCCGGATTCTGATTTCGGAGTGGAGCCAACAAATCATCTTTATGGCATTGAAGTTGACAGAAAAACAACAACACTAAAAATACATGAACGACAATACAAGAAGATTACTACCTTCCAATCATTCCGCCAAGCTCGTTTCATCTCTCCCTACTGTGTCATCAGTTTATATCAAAACAAGCAGAAACTGATGACTATCCTCCAATCAGCCGCCTCAGCTATCTTCATGCTCCCACTGTTACTTGTGTTCCTTGTGTTTATAGCAGCGTGTTAGGCTAAGACAATTTATTCCGAATTAAAAAAACTGAACATTTTGCATCTTGTTGTTCTTTGAGTTTCTTTTTTTTTTGGTGGTTTTCAGACAAGTTGTGAAAGCTTCTTCTAAGATGTTTAAGGAATTTGCTACTTTAATGACAGCAATTCTTTTTTAGCTTCATCGTGTATCCGTCCCTTGCCCCCTTATCTCTCTCTATCCTTTCCATTCCTTCCCTCGCCATCGTTCGCGGTGTAATCTAGGGGATTGTGTGGTCTCTTGGTGTGAGAGGTGATGGGTGCAGCAGGATGAGCGTGATAATCTGCCACACTGGATTACAGCCTAATCTCTAATCTCCCTGGCCCTCCTCTGCCTGGGGACCACCTCCACCGTGCCAATTTTATTAATCTGAGCCCCCTGCATCAACAGCTTAGCTTTGCCCATTTTGATTTCCCAGCTTTCACGGCGCATATAAAGCAATAAGAGCTGAAACAATAGATTGTTGTGACGCAACACTCAGAAGTGAATTCCACGACCCCTGCGTGCTCTATTGGAGGATTTAGATACTGATGAGAGCGTTAATCCTCCGAATGTGAGGATTCATCAAGAATAGTTGCTTCAGGGATGTCCCAGGTTGCCTAAATTGCAGCGAGTTGCAGTTTTGCCTCGCACGTTTTCTGTGTAAGCGCTGAACGTGGGCTCCGACAGCCTCCGATGTAATATCCATCAGAATCACACCAACCATGAAGGTTGCTCTGTCCTGTCTGACTTCATGACCTGAGACGCTCACAATTAATGTCCCATATTGTGGGGTTAAACTGGTGTTAGTAATTCCTCTGGCTAGTTGGGAGAAGGCAGAGTGGAGAAAAGCAATTCCAGTCACGTAGCAGGAAAAAGAAAACGCGATTAACCAGTTTCCTAGCCTTTCTAAAAAATGAGTAATCAGAGTAAGGCTTATCTCTGGACTAATGTCTCTCTATTGTATTGGATCATTAGTTGTGGGAAGAGTGTTATTTACGAAGCCAGGGACTTAATGCACTAGAAGCTGATTGAAATTTGTAGACCTGTACCTGAAGATCCGAATATAAGTGCATGTGTTTGGTGTATGTGTTTGGTGCATCTTCAGTTTTCACTCTTCAGCAACTCTTTGTACTCGTTTTAGCCTCTGCAGCAACACAACATGACAGGCTTAATCTTTGGCTTATGTGTATGGTGTTTGTAAAAGTGTGATTAAAACATTACATGTCATTGTTCAATATGTTTAGTTTGCAGAAGTTAATGGATCCTAATTGAAGTCTCAGCTGTGGTTCACAGCATCATCGAAGAGAAACAACTAGAATCCTCTTAAGCTATGGTGCACAATTTGCCGTGGTCCAAAAGTAACCGGGACACTAAGTGGGCAGATGTGTCTCATTTTTTTGATCAATAATTCATGCCTAAAAGAGCTGCCATGTGGCTGAAAGTTGACTGAAAGTTGCCATTTATGCAGAGGTGATAATATGAGGAGTAGAGTGGAGCCATACAAATGAAGGACATAATACCAGGACTCGCACAAAAGCACAAATCTATCAGAGCACTATCACAGGTACCATCAAAACCAACAGCTGGCCTCCTTCCAGAAAACCAGGTGCACCCAGCAAAAGTAAAAAAATGGCAAACAGCATGAAGAAGTCTGCATGAAGAAGAAAAACTCATTTATGTCTCTGCAGCCCGTCAAGAGCGCTCTCCAGGATTTAGGCAAAGATTCAACAGTTATCCAAAGACAACTTCATGTCCATAATTTTTTAACACATTCCTCTCCTGTCTCAAAATTTGGCATGTACATTACTCATAATCCATTTGATGAGTCGGGTGTGTTACACATGTAAAGGCTTGTAGCCTTGAGCTGACAACCTAAAGCAAAGATGAGGAGCTCTCTGCAAAAGTCTGCAGAACTTCGAAGCTACAACGCAGACAGTTTTTAAAAACATTGTCAGAATGAAAAGTCCCAGCTGACTAACATCGCATAAGTCTGGTTAAAGACTGACATGAAGGTAAGTCCAGAGCAACTCTGAAGGGGTGGTTTTCCATGGAAACCTGAAATATGAAGGCCCCGAAAATAATTCCGATTTGTCAAAATACGCTCTTATTGGGCATGCTTAATGAAATAGTCAAAAATGCTTTCCTTGCCTTTTTGCTTGCAAAAATGTCGATAGAAAGAAAAAGAAAACAGCCAGGCACAGATAAAGAAAAATGAAGTGAAGCACTCGAAGTCATCACTTATGTTTTTAGTCAATACATTTAATACAAATTTTTCAAGCTGCTGTATTACATTTGTTTTGTTGTTACTAACGGGCAGATCCTGTCAGTGGCTGAGTGCAGAACATCTGTTATTACAGTGTACACTGTGTGCGTGTCAGCTCACCTCTGTCACCACTGTGTGTGTTTTCAGGGTTGAGCGTGTCCAGCAGGTGGACGGAGCTCGTCGGTCTGGTTTTGCTGCGGTCCTCTTGTTGATGGTCTGCTGAGCTCAGGCCATTCTCATACAGCTGGCTCTCACCGTGACGCAGATGCCAGGTCAAACCTAACAGGTGGACCGCTACACACACACACACACACGCAGATTGGCAGCCAAGGGTAAAGAAAAGAAAACAGACAGAGGAGATCATTATTCAAAACATGCAAGAGGGGTGTGTCTGAATCCTTTTTTTAATGCCCATCTGAGAGCACTCACTCTCTTTATGTGCTTATTAGCGTCCGGCAAAGCAAAGGACAATTAGAAAACACGCAGAGAAGACAAACTGTCACGCACACATGCGTGCATGCCTGCGCACATGGCACATGTGCACACCAACACAGAACGTGGCAGTGGTGGGCAATTAAGGCAGATCTTGTGAGTCTGAGCCCAGGGCTAGTATTAAAGCGCTAACACAGGCTTTTATGCATGACTAATGATGCTTTGAAAGCTGCTGCCGATTCACAATCCATATGGGCCTTTTAAACAACAAAGGGTATGAGAGAGAATACTGGATTCCCCCCTCCCACTCATAAAATTGTTTACTAGGACGGGAAACCAACATGCTGTTAAATAAAAACAACTAACACACGCCCATTAAGGAAATGAATTAGTTTTTTGCGAGTGTTGTCAGTAAAGTGTTGAGTAAAACATTCAGCTGTGTTCTGACCAATCACGAGGTTCCATTCATTCAGGCTTATACTTGAGCAGTGTTTTAATTTTTTTTTTTATTTCTTTAAAAGAATCTAAAAAGGTAATGTGCCTTTGCTGATAGGAAGAACAAAGCAAATGAAATAAATCATTGCAGTTTTTTTTCTCCCCTCCTCTGACACATTTGGAACATCAAACAAAAGCAAAGACTTAAATCAAAAAGTTACTATGTGCTGGTGGCAGTCAGAGGATGGCTGCTGCATGCAGATCAAGGTAGGGAACTTCTAAGGACTTCAAACATCTTCACTGTCTGTCCTCTGTCTGCTGATTGCCGACACCCAGAAAAAGCACTTGACACGAGCTTGATAACGCTCGCGTAAAATGGCTGCTTAGAAAAACAAATCCACAATTATACGGCGCAACCAACACAATCACACAGGTACGGCGCAGACTCACACTTTTCTCATCTGTGCATACATGCATGCATGCACACGCCTCCACAGTCGCCCACACTCCACCCCCTCCTGATGAAGGATACCTAATTAAAACTCCAAATAGTTCAAAGCCATTTGCTGCTACTTTCCTTTGAGGAAGCACAGAGGAGAGGGGTGCGAGGCGGGGAAATAAAACTGTTTTCTCTGAAAAATACCAGCAAATCTATGATGAGCTCTGAGAGTTGAAGCCAACAGGGTCCCATGCCTCACTCTGGCATCTACGGGGATCAGCAAATCATACATTTCTACTTTTGACTAGCACTAGCCACTATTGGTTTAGCTATCTACTCATGCACAATATGAGCTCTTCAAAGCAGAACACTGACGATTACCAGGGCCATGAGGGAGACGTCATGCATCATTTAGCTCAAACTAATTGAACTGTCAGTCTGTGACGAGACCAGACATGGACACGCACAAGCTCCTCACGTCAGTGTGAGTACGAGTCAGTCATTTTTAAACATCTCTTGTTTTCTTTTTCTTTTTTAAAAAAAGGCGACGTGGGGGATTTTTCGCATAAACACCTTGCTGTGAAAGTACCTGTGATGATTCGTTTTGATGCTGGAAAAAAGGATGTCAAACAGTAACCCAAATGATCTTCCTTGTACATTTAATTTCATGGATTTAGCTTCCAGCAAAATCCTTTCGGTTGTCTGGTACTGCCCGTACTGCATCCTTAGCAGACAGGTGGGAGGAGAACGGAAGCAGGTAGAAAGAAACTCATGAAAAAAGCACACACACAGTGAAGGTGGTCAAAATCACACGTATTTGACACTGACAGAATTAGCAAGAGCGCCGCTGAAATTTCCTTTCGACCACGGCAATTATCTTTCTCTTAAAATACACCATAAAATATCATACCACACCTAAAAATGTAGGTTTGTATTCCTCGTCACAGTTTGTATGGCATTATATTTGGCAGTGGAGTGGAGTGGAACAACCTATCATAGTTTCATAAATTAGTCTGTAAGAGTGCTCAGTGAGGGATGACAAGTTATTCCCAAACTGATACATTTGGCATTTCCACCATTAAGTCTCTCAGACTCCATTCTCTCCTCGCTTCCTCTCATCTGAATTGCTTTTCTTGCTCTCCATGTTTGTCTGGTGTCCCCCACACCTCTGCTGGCCAAGTATTACCCACTACAGTTATGACTCTGCAGCGACAGTCCTCACCAGCTCTCCTACCTTCTCCTCGTCACCACTCCATCTCTCCTCAAAACACCCTCAGACCCCACTTCTCCTGCTCCTCCTCATCAGCCCTCCCCCCATTCTCTGTCTCTCTCTCTCTTACTTTATGGCTGTTGACCTTTTGCTTGAACACTTAGCATCTAGAGTTGCACAGCATGCATGCACACGCAAACACACCGGAGCAAGAAGGGAACAAGGACCTCTGAGTGTGATGAGGAGATGATGGAAGAGTGAGCGTTTGAGCATATGCTCTTGTACTTTTGAGGATCTAATGTCCAAACAGTAATATTAATACCAGTGAGGACATATTTGTTGGTTTGTCATTTAAGCAAATGAATTCCGGGCATTTAAAACTGAGCACTCATAGAGCCCATAATGTGGACAGGAATGGGAGTTTAATATATGTCTATCTATTAGGCATGTAGAGGTTACAAGGTTTCAATTGCTGCAGGTTATTCAGTGCCAAAGAGACATGAAAAAAGATGAGCAACTGCTGAGCATGAAGGTTTATTCTTGACCTTAACATTTATTCTGTCAGACCCCTGACTCACAGACAAATTAATATCGTTTTTGGACACACAAACGATACTGGCACAGTCGTCATAGAGATGTCCTGTCGTCCTGGGTTACGCTATCCTACACTCTAGAAAATCACAGAGACCTTGGAGAATCTGGATTATATCGTCAAATGAACTGTGGTGTTAGTTCTTATCTGTGATGATAAAAGGACATGCAGTCTCCTGAGGAAATATAAGAAAAAAGTCAACTACAACCCCCTCAAACAATGTTGGATAAACAGAGTAACGGAGTGTTTAATATAGGCCCTTTGTGACACCTTGATATTTTTAATGTTCGCATTTCTTTATTAGATCAAAAGGAGAAATAACTTAATAGAAAATAATTTTTCCCACAAAACCATGTAGAACATTTAAACCTTCACTTGATGTTTTAGAAAATAAGCTTGCTTTCTTGGCAGGGCAATATGTACAGTAAATATGCAGGTACAGCTAGCTGCTAATTAGCTTAGCTTAGCTTAGCCCCATACATTTCTTATTTGTTTTAAACAAGGCATCAGTTCAGTCCATTAATTCACTGCCTGTTTAACTCCTTTCCCTTTGTGCAGATTCTCCCTTTGACTGAGTTTCTTCTGATTTCCTGCCTCTTAGAAACAAAAGGGTGGGAAGTGCTGCTGAGCTAAAATGCAGCAGAGCAGTGTCTGTAGCATATTTAGGAAATGCACTGGAGTTTAAACTATGTAGAGCCAAGAGTAGAAAAAAACTGAACAGAGAGCCGAAGCCTGTGCTTTCAAATCATGAGGAATACATGTACAGATATACTGACCTCATGATTTCAGACTCTGGCCATGTGTAACATACTCATCCACTGTTGTAAAAGTATTTATATAATAGAACCACCCCCCCCACAGGAATCTGAACTTGTTAGTCCACATAACTGCCTGGAGACATTTCAAAGATGGCTACTGAGTGGCAAGAATTTCATCTAGAGAGACACCGGCACCTCTTTCCATTTAAAATACAGAGACGCTCTCACAGACTCACTTCCACACAGTGTGCAGCCAGTTATGCGAGCAGCATGTGCTCAGCCTGACCCTTCATTCTCGCTCCCTTTTCCTCCTGCCTGTCTATCCATCCCTCTCAGCGTCCATCTTTCTCTCTTGTGCTTTGGCGAAGGCACACGTTAGTGAGAGGACTCTGAGTTAGTCCAGTCATTATAACTGGTGAAGGAGCAGCGGCGTCGGCAGCAGCACAGTGCCAGCGATGAGCAGCAGTGCAGTGAGCTAATAGGCTGAGGCGCGCGCACACATGAATCATTGATCAGTGTGACAGTGAGATGACTGCCAGAGGTAATAGGACGGTACCGCTGTGAGGGGGGTTCTGTGCTGTACCCTCGCTGTCGGCTACCCCACCGAGATGTGTGCGGAGGATGAGGAAAGCTGAAGAGAAGAGTGGTGGAGGTGGAGGGAGCGAGAAACAGACAGTTCACTATTAAAAGAAGGAGGTACTTGATGTGGCTTTTTCAGGTTTTCTTAAACTACCGTGGAGAGAAATGAGAGAACAGAGAAGAATTCAAGCTGGTGGAAATTTAGTAGCAAAGTGAGGCTTGCTGAGATAGCAGCAGCATCATAAGCTTTCTCACATTAGCGGCTAAAACGCAAAGATGTACAGATTACATAGTAGACAAACCATTTCAGGTGGTCGACATGGCGACAATGCTAGCATGCAGCATTCGCTCTTGTTGTCAGGCATGTATGTGTCTCCAGGTTAGATAAAAAATGATTGTGTGCTCCTATGATGATTAGATTTCACACTTGTGGTGGGAGAAAGTGGGAGATGTGCATGTGAGCATGCATGTGTTCATTCCTCTTTAACCACTGAAGTAAACCAGATATCGTTATCAAGTATTTGTATCAGTCCTGGGCAGAGCTGTGGGGCACAATGGGGGTGATTGACTGTGAATATACTGCCTTATCGATAAGCATTACAGCCAAGGTAGCACTGCAGTCAGTTAAAAATGATTTATCAATACCCTCACACAAGTGGAAACACATCCTGGCCTGATTGCCAAGTCCTTTTTCGCTCGTAGACATGGCTAACCGCCGACTATATTCTGTCTGACAACCAAAGACTACAGCCAGCTTTGCCCAGCAGCAAACACTTTCAAGCACATCAGTCATTCGATTTAGTGCGTAGTTTAGCATGTACAGTAAAGGCAATTGCTCATCCAAGTTCTGCATGGCTGTGTCAGCCTCTAGCTAAGCCAAGACTTCTGAGGGATGGGAGAAAGAGAGGCAGGGGGGGGGAGTAAAAAAGAGGAGAGACAAATGGGGAAAAAACAAGTGTGAAGGAGAGTGAAGGAGAGGGACTTCAGAGCCAATAAAACAAATCTGTGTCTAAGTCAATGTTAGAGTAGAGACTAAGAGCCCGGGGGTCCGCGTGCCCTGCCGCATTTTCGCCTGTCGACCCTCGCTTCACTCTGACAGAAGAGAGGTGCTAAAGTGTTTTTCTTACTCCCCTCCACAAACTCCTTGAAAGCTACTAATGCCACTGTCAAGACTGTTTAACTGTGTGCTTTTTGCATGCATGACGGACTGTCTTTCGTGGGTGTGTGAGAGAGCATGAGCAGAGGCTCATTGCCGCAATTTTTTAATCGGTATAAACCTCAGGACTCATCATTGGTTTGACCTTGCTAATCTGAAATGGGACGTCTCGCTCGGATAAAGGGATGAAATGACGGAAAGAAGGATAAACGAAGAGCGGAGGTGGTGACACACTTCACGCGTCTTCAATGATGAGATTTGCTGTACACGCCGGTGTTTATTTACCAGTAAAACTCGCTGTCACACTTATCTAGTTAGTCATGGTTGCGACAGTACACCAAGTCCAACAGATCACAGCTTTCTTCTTCACGCATTTCTCTGTTGTTCTTTCATTTCCCATCACGCCTCCTCTCTCTTTCTGTCAGAGTCCCCCCATCTCTCTCCATCTGTCTCCCACTAGCTGTCTCACTGATCTGGTCTCTTACTGAAAGCTGAGTAATGTTACGGCGGGCAGGATATTACTCAATGAGCAGGGGATTGCCGCCATGTTACATTTCCCTCTGGCAGCCACCATCTACAGCTGAAATGCTGAAATGCTGCAGACAAACAGCGACGCAGCACCGGCGGTCATATACGAGCTCCATCTCTGCTGGTTTGGAGCGTGGGTGCATGCCTACATTTGTGTGTGTGATAGAGAGGATCGGGAAGATAAGGAAATGCGTGTGTGTGAGTTGCTGCGCGGTGCCTACCGTGCACGTGTGTGAACTCGCCCAGTGTACCGTTGGAGCTATTGAGGCTATTTTGTTGCAGCTTCTCTGACCTTCTGGAGACATTTTACCAAAGGGCTCTCTCACCATTCAGAGCTTTCTGACCACAGTCTGTCTACCCATTTAAAGCAATTTTACCAAAGGCTCCTGTAGCTGTTAGGGCAGTTTTAGCAAAGGCCAGCGGGTTTCTTAGAGCTGCATCAGACGACCAAAATAGAGGACTGAAAACAAAGAGAAACTGGAACAATCAATACAAACCCCAATGAGGCATGAAGCAGCTGGCTGAAAGAAGCTGGAGGTGAGGCGCGTGCTCACATGCACGGAAACACACAGAATCCAATTACAAAGTCACACATGCACCGTCTTGCACATACAAACACACACACACACGTTTGGACTCGTCAAGGACGAGTATTTAAGGATCATTATTTAGGCAATAATACAGTTTAAACCAATATTCAGCCTGAATTGGTCTCCATTCACACAAAAGAACACCGAGCACGATAGACTGTAGTAAGCAAGCAGACTTTGGTCCCATTAATTGCAAAGCAAAGAGAGAAATGAGAAGGATCTACAAATGTGCTGCCAGTTACACACCATTATTTATGCATCGTTCTGTATGCCTAGAAATAAATAAATAACTGAAATGCATGGCTAAAATACAGCAAATTGTATGAATACATGTATTTGTGCTAAAAAAATAATGTTTTTACTCTTCAAAATCTGAATAAATACATACTTTTTAATTAACTAATGAGTCATTAGCTCACAGCATATACAGTAAAGTGACTGTCCTGTAAATCTGAGATAAATATGCTTGAAAACATCTGTCGGGGCAAAAAGGATAAAGCCAACATCAGCACAGAGCACCTCTGCGTTAGCTGCTGTACTGTGATTGAGTCGCTATGTGTGTGACAGCGTTTTTTGTGTCCACCTTAACCGCTCTCAGCCGGAACACTCCGAATAGAAAGGATTCTACTTTCCCGGCACTACTGGAAACAAGCTGTAGCAGCCAGTCTTACCTACTCAGCATTGCTGAGTAGATAATTGGTTGCCAGTTGCCCTCCATGACAGAGCCACACAATGAAGAGGATCGCCGCTGATCCCAGACAAACAGGCAACCACCTGTTCAGAAGCTTTCCTTCGGGGGAAGGTAACATTTCATTAGAGCTACACCAACTCAGCACCTCAACGGCTTCGTCCCGACAGCCATCACCAGACTGAGCTGACCCTCTAACGTTACCTCTATACACAATCTCTGGCCTACTGCCCACCACCTGCTATCAGAACAGACTGCAAACCTCTTCATGCAAACTGCTCACTCTATTGAGGTCATTACTGCTACACACTAGTTTCTGTAAGCTAACGAATGCATTGCAATGCAGTATTTTTAAAAAGACCTCATTAGTACTGCCTCCACAGTCTTGTGGTGTTTTTTTCCCCAGCTTTTGTCCATCTGCCGATTATTTCAGTAGCTCATGTCACTGAAGGTTCAAAATCCATGAAGCATTTTTGCACTGACTGCTTAGCACAGCATGCTGCGCAGTGGCTGGAAGACTGTGCTGTCTGATTGCATATAGGGTTCAGTTCAGATGGAATAAAAGTAGGAGACCCTCAGCCGAGTGAATCAGCACAGTGGAGCTCTTCCCATTTAGACTTGGACCATCCTTTTATTTATGTCTTGTAGATGGATTTATTCAAAGTCTTTGCTTCTTTGTCCTTTCTATATGTACGCTGAAAATCAGGCCATGGACTTTCAATATTTTAGTATTAACTAGTAAAATTAAACATTTCTTAATAAGTTCACTTCTATTACCGTTCATACCAGTTAACTGTGCAACATGCAGGCCCTGTGTTTGGCTGTTGGTAGGAAGAAGAGGGCCTTGTTGTCACAACAGGAGAAAATATCTTAGGTAAAGCAAGGAATGCTACATATTTTCTTCACTAGCAATACCAGTTTTCATGTTTTCTCAGCTCCATACCAAAGTGAAGTCCTTTGTTCACGTTTCTGTGTTTGCTATGTTCGCTATTAAACTGTGACAAGTTAAACGAGAGCCCAGAACACTAGTGTTGAAAAAGAACAAAGCTACCAAGCATTGTGTCCAAGCTGGGAAAGCCTTTCTCTTTTCAGTCTCTGAGAAACCGTGTCTGTGATAGGAACTATCATGTCTAAACACTTCCAAATAATATTCAACTTTCAGGAATCACAAGTGGTGTGCTGGTCAGCACCGTTACTTCACAGCAAGAAGGTTTAGGTTGAATGTATTTATGTGAGTATTTCCTGGTAAACCATCTTCCTCCCACATTCCAAGGAGATGCTTGGGGTTGGTGATCAGAAACTGGCCATAGGTGTGACTTTGAGTGGGAGTGGTGGTTTGTCTCTATGTGTTAGTCCTGATTGGTGGCCTGTCCAGGCAGTACCCTGCCTCATGTCCTGTGACAGCTGGGATAGCCACCCCGTGTGACCCCTTATGACTCAATAAGTAGAAGAAAATGGATGGATAGGCAGGAGAGGCCTAAAGGTCCCATGCACATCCATTCAGTCTAACTTTTACATATTCACTACACTTTATATAGTTTCTGTATATTCAGCCTAGATCTACCTCCAACTCTATACTTCTGAATAACTGTGCAATCAGTAACGATAAAAGCACACACAATGTTATTCATGCACTCTGAATGGGGCTGCATTCATTTTCGCTGTACCTTTTGTGCGATGAAAATAAAGATTCTGACTCTATTTCTGTTACATACTTTGTCACTAGCTTTGTTACTTTTCTACATTTTAAAAACACCACAGGAACTTTTTGACCAGACATAAGGTAATTTATTAAAGCACTGCAAGTGCTCTAGCTCCTATAACAGCCACTTTTAGTCTGTCACCAATGTCTGGGACGTTACAAGAAATCCTTTATGTAGGTTTGAAGTCACTCAAAATGTTTTTATTTGAAAAATCTAACTTTTATGCAAGGTGACAAAGAATTATACTGAACACGATGACAAGGTTGGAATAAAATAAAATAAAATAGAAATTTTGTCCTTAAAAATGTGTTTTTGTTATCAAACGAAGTCACGTGTCAGCAGATAGAACTTTGCAAATCTTTGGTATTCACCTAATGTTTCCTGAAGTGCTTCCCACGAACCGGTTTGACAGGCAGTTGGACACTTCTCACATATCACACGGTCATGCTGTCTCCCCAAACAGCTCAACAGGGTTGAGAGTTAGAGAGATTGTGCTAGCCACTCCATCACAGGCAGAGACCACCTGACTTTGTTTCTGATCAGCTCTTAGAAAGTACGGAGCCACCACTGTTTTAAAGCACAGGCTTACTGGGGCTCAAGCTGTGGGGTCTGACGATGTAAAGGGTCCAAGTGGCTTTAGGTGGGGAGAATAAAATTCACCAAGAGGAGAAAAAAAATCAACCTTGACTTTTTGCACAATGGCCAATTCTCATGCTTCTGGCAGGCGTCAAACTCTTTCAATGTCTGTGTCGCGCTTTCATGCTGCCCAAACTAATCTCATGCTAAATAAGAAAGCCTTTACGACAAAAAAAAAAAAACTTGTAAAATTTAACATTATTTTTTTTTCTTCCAGGTCTGAACAGCAGGCTTTTTCCGCATTTCTTGCCTCATTCACTTTGCTCCGCAATTTCACATCTATTACAAACTGAAATGTCCGTAAAAAAGTCATACCAGTGAGTGGTGAGAGACTCGCTCGCATGTCTAGAAAGTGTAATAAAAGTGCTTCGATAAAACATTATCAAGAGCTGAAGTTGTGTTTGTTGCTTTGAGCTGTGCCCGTCTGCGGAGTTTATTTAATAGCTGCGGCATCAGACGGCAGCAGGATCCATCCACGAGCGTCTTCAAAGCGAGAGAGTCATGCACATTTACATAGTCGGTACAACAGAGGTAACATCATCATTATTCACAACTATTAATTATTCCCTACACAGAGATGGGATCAATCAGGTTCTAAAGGCAAATGAGATTGTGTTCGTTCATGTTCATTACTGTGTACGCATTAAGCGTGGTTGATGCTTTTGCAGTTGGGATGCGGTTGAGAGGTCATTGACCTGTTTACGAGGGAACTGGCTGTGACTGATAGACGTCCACAGGGCATGGCACGGGGTTGGAAAATAGAGTATTAGCCTTCTTGGTTCAACTTCTCAGTTATCTTCCAGAACACTCCCGCTTAGCACCACCCAAACAACCCTAATGAGCACTCCTCCAACATCTTACTTGATCCTACAAATGTTCTTATTTTTAATCTGGACACCTCCCTCATATGTTCTTATATCCAACACTGGTTCTCTTTCACCCATCCTAATTGTTTCTATTCAGTGGTCAGTCACATGTACAACATCTCTGCCTCAAAGGTAAGCATGCTGGAGTTGCCTCCTAACTGGTCATTTTGAGACTGGTGCCAATTAATACAGCTGCCAGCTCCTATGTGCGGTTACCCCTTCTGAAACTACAGACCCTTATGTACTTGTCCTCTTGCTCACATTTCTTTTATTCATTTTAAGACCAGCTGGTGCTGTTCTGTGAAGGTAGCAGGCTACAACCTAATGTTTTTTATGGCATTTTCCCCACGAGGTTTAGCCCTCGTTTTTTTACAGAACGATTATTCTGACGAGTTTCGAAACAAAGTTGTTGTTGTTTTTCTGTTGTTTTCTTTTTTATGGCCATTTTCAGGCTACAATCAAACCCACAGAGGCTGTTGCTACACACACTCAAATAACCAAATTTATTGCTTCCTTAATCAGTGCAACAGTTTTTTGCATAATTGGGATTGTTTTGGTTTTCTAATTATAAAAACATTACTTCACGTAACACAATGTTCCACTGGAACACAGGACTGATGAAAGTTCATTAAAAATTATGAATGATTTATAATTAATAGTCACTTCTTTTAAATGTCTGTTACAACATTTGTACTAAATGAGTCATTTTGATACAAATAAATCTGTGTTTGTCAAACGTTTCACTTTTCTGGGGTTAAACATCGATATGGATTTATGTGTTTTAAAAAAAAATATAACAAGCCCCACTGGTAGGTTTGTGGGGCTTGTATCAGATAGGCTGGAAACTGTAATGGAGATTTGTTTGTTTTGTACGAAGGTTTTTCTTAGTCTTCCTAGATAAGCTAGATATTAGATTATTGGTTAATGATCTCAGACATGATTTGTAAATCATTCATAGCCAGTAGATGCTCTTTGTTTGGCTCACATTAGCTCAGCAATCGTGACAGCAGTCGGTAACTGCAGTGTCTATACCCTAACGTCTTCTGTCACACTGTGAAAGCAGATGAAGAGTAAAAATTATTTCGCCTTGATTGTAACATCAGCTGCTACATTTTTAGGCATTGTATATAAAAACAGCAGCAGACAACACATTAGACTTTTTTGACAAATTCTAGCTTTGATTTCATTTCAGTTTATGAACTCTGATCTGCATATATCTAAAATTTGGAGATAATTGCTATGAACAAAGAATTAGAATAATACAAATGCAGATTTGTGTCTTTTATCTGTTTTTAAAAGGTTTTTGACAGGAAACAGCCAAGAAAATGATTATATTGATAAATGGAGGCTTACTGAATGATATTCAAAGCTCTTTTTTGGATGTCAGCTGCATTTTGCTACATTCTCTGTCAAGATGATCTCACACTGCTTTAATACTGTTGAGGTCTGGTATCTGGGGAGGCCAGTCCATCACTGATAGCGTTCCCATTACCAGATGGTATTGTGTGATGGATGAAAATCTGACTGTAGTTTCTGTGTTCATAACTCAAACCTCAACACAACTAACTGAAATTCAGCCCCAAATAATGACACAGCCTCCACTGTGTTTTACAGATGGCTGTAGACACTCGCTGCTGTACCTCTCTCCTGACCTTTTCCATACAAATTGACAACTAAATAAAGTAAAATCTAGATTCATGACTCCATCAGACACTGATTTTTAGTCCAGTTCTTGTGTAATTTGGCTACAACAGCCTTTTCTCCCTGTTTCCCTTCCTCAAGAACAGCTTGTTCACAACAACAATGCCACTGAGACCATTACTGATGAGGCTTCACTGAACAGTAGATGGATCAACTGAAGGGCCAGATGCATCTTTCAGCTCCTCTGTCAGGTCTTTGCTGGATTTTTCCCCCCTGTTTCTTAAGGACATGACTTTCACATACTGTTCCTTTGCTCAAGATAGCCCTTTAAGTCTGCCACGTTGTCTTTTGTCCTCCACTTGTCCGGTTTCCCTAGTTTTTTTAAGGACGCACTGCACACCATGCCAAAGTTTTCATCTAATAGCTCTCTGGGAATCAACTTGTTAGTGCAAAAAATTGTTTATGCCTGCACCACTGTGTTATCCTGGGGGAAAAAAGGGGATTTTATGTCAGTCTGCTCCTAACAAAGTCTGTCTGTCTGTTAAATGTAGATACAGCAGTGGTTTATCCCTTGATTTAGTTTTTTATGCTTTAATGATTCGTGGGTCAGTGTTCGCAAAGCATAACAAAAACCAAAAAAACAACATTGCTCTGAAAATGGGCAGGTAAAGAAATGAGGAGTGGCTTGAGACTTTTGCACAGGACTGTTAATCAAGACAATTTCCTCCACTGTTTTTGTTGCATAATGTTCTCCTCAAATCACATTTGCAGTTGCCCAACTTGGAAGCCAGGGAGGTCAACAACATAGAACAAGCACTTCATTTATGATAAGCTGTAATCAGCTCGGAGCTTGGA
This sequence comes from Copadichromis virginalis, assembly GCF_057382275.1. Taxonomy (NCBI): domain Eukaryota; kingdom Metazoa; phylum Chordata; class Actinopteri; order Cichliformes; family Cichlidae; genus Copadichromis; species Copadichromis virginalis. The sequence continues at coordinate 23,360,641 of NC_140619.1, forward strand.
GACAGACAGGCCTGCTAGGACATTTAGAGGAGAAATCCACATTGAGAGGAAAGAACCTAAAAGCCCTGCCTCAGTTTGAAGCTGTCAAACATACCATGTGTTATATTATACATAAAATTAAGATACTTTTAAAAAAAAATTATAAATGTATCTGTTGATTTTCTGATAGCAATTGATTTATCAGAGTGTCTAGAGTGTGAAATTGCTTGTTTTGTGCAACAGAAAAATGATTTAAATCACCAATTTATCACATTTAGGAATACGAAACCAAAACATGAATTTCATTAATCTTTACAAATAAAAAAAAAAAACGTTATCAGTTCATTTTGTTGTCAACTTTAACTGAAGTGAAAAACAATTTCAGCACCGTGTACATAAACATTGGAGCTGACAATGGAGAACTGATTAATCATGAGAAGTTTTCAAGCACAGCTGCCAAACATTTGCTTGTTCCAGCCTCCGAGACTGGTGTGCTACTTTGCCTTTTATTCCTGTGAGCAGAATATATTTGGAGATTTGGAAGAAGCCATTCACTGGAAGGCATTACCTTAGGCTCTGGAAAATCAAATTAAGACAATAATCTGTGGCTTTATCTTAATGGAAATAACCATTAGCTCTAATAAACACATGTTTTTTCTTTTAAGCACAGTTGGAAACTGCACTGTGTTTGACCTCTCTGATTAATATGCAACGTTTAAGGGCAGATGCTCGGATTTGCCATCAAACTGTGAAAGTAGATTTGCGCAAAGGAAAAAAAGACATAAATGTAATAAACTTAAAGCCACTAACAAGTCATTTGGCTCTTTATGGAACCAAAAGCCCCAAAGCGACACACACTGCACAGCAGAACCACAAAGACGATCATAGCTGAAAGTGCACGCTGTGTCTTTGTGCATGCATGCGTGTGTCTGTGTGTGTGTCTGTGGGACCAAATGTGATTTGAAGGTGATTATTTGATTGCAGGGTGCTGCTGACTTGCTCATTTCACCTGAATCAGAAGCTTCTCCCTGTTGCCATAGAGATGATTATCATTCACAAGTGAAACATCCCACCCTCTCTCATATTTGATTGAGCAACTGAGGATTGTAACCATTTAAAACAGCAAGACATTCATTAATGCAGAAAATACTCTAATTAGCTTTTTCTGACAGCATGATAAAGCAATGGTAGGTAGTTTTTTTTCCTTCTTCTTCTTCTTTTTTAACGCAGGCTTAAATGAGGCTCAAAATAGAAAAATGAGTTACGGGTAGTGTTGTCAGTAGCAATATTCTTCAAGATTACAGATGCAATCTTAATCTGTCCTCTATCTCTCCTTAAATGCCCCTTTCACTATCATAATGCCTGCCTCTCATATCTGATGGCCGTGTTGTGCTTAATAACAAGCTATGACTTGGGGAGGGAGGGGCGCGTTGGGGGATAAACAAATTAACAAAGCTATTCGCAGCCCCTGCAACACCAGGGGGTATGGGAGGAGAGGAGAGAGGGCAGTAAAGGAAGAGAGGATGGCTGCCTTAGCTAATCACAACAGGGGGCACACACCGCAATCACTTAGGCACAGCATTATCTCCGCAATCATGCATCGTCCTATTGTTGTGCTAATTGGAATTCTTAATTTGAAATACAATATTATTGCTTCATTATTTGGTGGGTTACTTTGCTTCAAATTAATAAACAAAGTCACATAACTTACACACAGAGCTTTAGACGATAAAGACGATGGTTTTCGAAGGGTGTTAGGAACGGTTTCCCAGCTGTTAAGAAACCGCTGGCAGGACGGCGCTGACCGTTAAACCGCTCGTCCACTCCGCGTCCTCACAGAGCATGCGGGATCAGTTACAAGCTTAGTTACACGTCGAAGCACTGTGGAAAGCAGTGTAAGGTTTGGCCGAGAGTCATGAAAAAAAGACGAAGATTGAGCCAAAACTGACAGCTGCGTTAAAACGATTTCCACCGAGGGGAGGAACCCTCTCCAACGCTCTGAAATGTTAGGCTCCAGCTTGGCATGCCTGTAAAGGAATATGTCATGTTCATATCCTGCAAATAATCAGCAGTGTCTGCGGAATAAAACTGCAGAAGATATACACACAACATTTTACCTACTGCAGGATAAGGAAAAGAAAAACTATGTGGGGCATCCATGAATCTACCTTCTTATTAATCCGCAAAAGGTTTGAAGAGCCAAAACAAGTAAATGAATGAATTGGAAAAATAAAGCAAAATAAGTAAATGTTAGTTTTTCAAGTCAACCTACATAAAACCGGAAGAAAAGCAAAGACTGTCAGTATGTTTGACATCTCGCTTGACTTCAATTCACCTAAATGACTCATCAGTTATCCACATTGTTTCTGTTGGCTGTCAGAGATAGTTTCTGCATTTAGTGAGTGAAAAAGGTAAAAATAATTTAGCTGAGAAACATGTTCAACATGTAAAACTAATAAATAGATATAACATAAGTCTGACAACTGGATACTGGATACGGCAGGCACTGATCATATTGTGAAAAGCTAAACTAAAGACAAACATGACCTCATTTTCAAAGCAGAGTGAACTCATTTCATTCTGGATTATATTATGATAATGAGAAGAAGCGATTTGAAATCAATAAACGGCCAAAAGTCAGCACGGCGAGTATTTCGATGAAGATGAGAAAGTGCACTGGGACATTTTTTTTCTTCCCCTCTTCCTGTCAGTGGCTGTTAATTAATTCATTAAAATTACTGAATCATTATGTAATGAGAGAACCTAATCATCCTGTGGCCTGTGTCTCAACCTCTCCCCCTAGACAAAGACATTAAGTCCATGACCACTTTAATCTTGCAATTTGAATGCCTTTGATTTACAGGCTAACATATCATCTGTGCTTACATCCCATACGTCTTGGTGCGGTTGCCATGGTGACGTCAACACGGAGATCAATCACTGCCAAACAGGAGTGGAGCATGACACCAATTAAAAGGTGATGTCGTCTCCGAGTCATCACTCACACTCCTCACTAATGCACTAATTACCGGGGCTGGGACATTAATGGAATAGCATGGTTCAGCCTGGGGATTAATCTGCGTGGATTCGCTTGTGTATGTGTGATGTCTGTCTGTGATGTGTGTGTGTGTGTGTGTGTGTGTGTGTGTGTGTGTGATTAATGCAAACCCCCCGCCCTGCTCCAGCGTGACCTTGAGCACCACCACAGGAGGGAAATGAACTAGCTGGGTGGAGGGTTGGGATATCTGCACTTGGGGCAGCGGAGGGGAGCCGATGTGCTGCGGTCGAGGGCCCGGCCAAGGTTGAGGCTAAGCAGGGAGATGAAGCAATTGGAGGGGATCGATGATTAAATTTGGTGTTTGACTTTGACAAACTCTGCTAATGATCTTCCAGACCACAGACCTACTCAACAACTTTCCAGTTTTTAAGACTCTAATTACTGCAAAGATAGCTTCAGTCATAAAAACTGAACTTGATCTGCTTTCATGAGAACATTTAAATCCTTTGCACAAGGAAAATTAACAAAACTGCAGTTTAACAGCACTCCGTTACAATTAAAGGTATGACCAATAAACGCCCTGCGGTGACAATACAATTCAATTATTAACTTCACTATTTTTACACCTTCCCATCTAAGTTGCTTATTGATTTATTAAATTCTCCAACTTTTATTCCTCTCCAGAACTGAGTCTGATCCCGTATTTCCATTTAGCGTCACACAGATGCAATTACTGTTGAACTTTTATTTGGCAAACATTAATTTTCACATGGTAGTGCAGAGTAGAGTCACATTATTTCCTTTGTAACTAACAGAAGACTTGATGAAACGCAATCAGCCATGTTTTTGGGCGCTAAACAATAATACAATTTATGTAATTTAACTAATTTAAGATGAGACTAAAATATAAAATTTAATGCAAGAAGACAAAATGTAAGAACTTTTATATTAATAGTTATTTCAAATAGGTTGTTGCTTATTGCTACTTATAGCTTAACTCTTGCTGTTGTCTAGTTTAATCTATAATAGCACACCGTATTTAATATTTCATGTGTAAGTAAGTAAATGTTATTTTTGTAGCACATTTAAAACCAAAAAGTTGCACTTTTACACTAAAACTAAAACCGAATAAACAGATTCCCAAAAAATGTATGCTAGACACATTCACAATATTTACATGAAACAGTCCAACAGGTACCAATCAACAGTTTCCATAAGCTTGACAGAAAAGCTTATCTAAGCCTTTAGCTTAGACTTAAAAACAGTCACAGTTCATGTTCATGTCTGAGGTCATTGGGGAGTTTTGATGCAACAGCATCAAAGACACAAGCTCCTTTTGAAATAAGCTTCAACCGCAGGATGATCAGGAGTGATTGAGGAGCAGACCTTAATGGTCTTGAGGGGACATATAGGCACAGTTTATATGTTAAATCTGTGAACTAGTACTTTGTGCAGCGTACTAAAATGCAGGCAATAGTTCAGCAGCCAGTGTTGAGCTTATTAATTTTAGGTTATCTTGGTTTAATAGTGAAAACGATACAAAACAAAAGGGATGAAAAATAACCAAAACAAAGTGCAGTAATGACATTTACAAAGTTGTGATTAATCCGAAATAAAATGTGGGGGTTAAATAGGAAGTCTTTGCTTTTAGCGAATGAAAAATCAAATTAATTAATCATTAAAGGGGAAAAACAATCGACAAATATGTAAACAGTAAAAAAAAAAAAAGAAGAAAAGGTGCAGGCAATTAGGTGCTAAGCTTAGACAAACCTGGATTGATTAATATAATAAAATCACCAAGGGAGAATTTTAATAAGGTTGTGCAACTTTGTGTAGCTGTGTGTATGTGTGAGTGTGGGAGAGAGACTGTGTGAAAAACATCAAATAAGTCACTGCATGTGTGGATTCCTCAAATATTAGTTTTGTGAGCTTTGGTCCAGAACAGCTAATTTACAATTTAGAATATCCTTCGGAGTGAAGACAATGCAATACTGCTTCAAAGTAAGAGCAAAAATTTCAGCAGGCCTGCTTTGATCCCATATCGATCGCCCTTTCTTTTTTTCTTTCCTTTTATTTAAGTTCCTATATTTATATTACCCTTTGAATACAGAAACATTGTGCATGCGTAAGGTTCCCTGTTAGAAGGCTACAGTTTGTTTCTGTATTTTTATTGCTTCCTTTTATGATTTAATTAGGCACTCTCTTGGCAAGTCCCACAATTTTCCAACTCCTCTAACAATCCCTTTTGAAAATGTAAATTTTCCACTAAACTCAGAACTCTTCGTGCTTCTCATTCATGACACGGGCTGGGTGCGTGACGACAACTCACCGATGACGTAAGTGAGCAGCAGGGCCAGGGTGAGAGTGAGGAGTGACGCAGACAAGGCTGTGCACTTCCAGTTGCAGCAGCGGTGAGGCTTGTTGAAGGTAAACAGTGGTCTGGTCACGCTGCTGCGCGGCAGAGGCCGAGGCGGAGGGGAGTACACGGTCCCAGAGGTCAGGGGGTATCCCTGTCCCGCCCCTGACAGCAGAGCTGACGAACCAGACCCCTGCTTGAACAGGAAGTGTCTGCAGGAGAAACATACATAAAAGGTGTTATTGCAAAATGCAGTTTACCGTTACCTTCCTCAGTTACTGTTGCTATGCTTTCTCGCGGTCTCATGTGCAATTTTCAGTTATAACACCGGGACATTACTACTCTAAATTCTATTTTTTTTTTTGTTCATGGAAAAAATGGCTTTTAGGCCCCAGCCAGAAGCAAACAAATCATGCTTTTCATTTTTCGCCAGGAACTGCTAATTATGGCAGTTGACCTGATAGCTATTACTCATTTTAATCAACTGTAGCCAGCTAATTAAGCTAACATTGGCTCTGGTAGTTGGTTCAAAACCAGAATTTTCACTTGTTAAAAAAAAGGTTTTTTGACAAGTTTGGTTTTTGGGTTCTTTTTTATTAGAGGATTTTGTTTTTTTTGCATTTGATGAAGTACAACAATTTGATAATTACTGAAAATGACACAAAATGCCAAAACTAGTGAAACCAAATGACCATTTATTTTATCGCAAATAGCTGAGCCAGATTAAGAAGCCTGGATGGATTCATACATACAGAACTAAAGGATCATCATTTCTTATTTACAATGACAACATCCAACAACATGAAACAAACATACATGTTTAGTGCTCGCCTCTGTCAGTGCGCCCCAGGGCAGCTGTGGCTACAATGTAGCTTGCAATCACCTGTGTGTGAATGTGTGAATGACTGAATGTAGTGTAAAGCGCTTTGGGGTCCTTAGGGACTAAGTAAAGCGCTAAACAAATACAGGCCATTTACCATTTACATGTTGTGTCTAATATGGCTGACATTACCATGTAATACCAATCTGAAAACTGTACAATTATCTTTTTGTGGTAGCTACAGGCTCCTTTCAGACCATCCATCTCTTTGCATTTCTCCCACCGTCTGATTTCAAATATAATCTATTAATAAAGCTAACTTTCCAGTAAGGCTTTTTTCAGTTATCAGATGAGGGAAGAAGCCTAGATGTTACCCAGCAGTCACTTCCAAACCGTTGCCAGTCCCCTGTTAAAATCCTGATCTTGTATAATTTGAAACAAGACTTGCTGATCTGTCATGTGGCCACCTATATGCTGCTCCTCTCTGCCATTGAATGAAGAGTGTAGTGCATTTAAAGCTACAGAAACTCAAACAGCCTGTTTTTTAAGCTAAAACCAGAGATCTACAGCATACTGATAGTAAAAGAAAAGAAAATCTGGACTTTTCTCAGTTGAAACTTTAAGACACATTCTGAATGAAACTATTATAACATGTAGCTTTTAAATACTGTATTTTTCACCCCAATTACAGTACCTCACACATCACCTATTCAAGTGGAGAAAGCTTGAAAGTTCTGCTAAGCAGAGCTACGGTTAAGCTATGACTGGACCGTTGCTCTTCAAGGCGACAGGTTAAGCAAGCGCTGTATTAATTGCTGCCCTAATCTTACAAGCGAGGAGCTGTTCTGCATTCGGCGCTCTGCAAATTAACTCCTACCTCTGGGACCGCTGTTGGTGCTTTTCTAAAGCAGATTACAGTACACAGCTGGAAACAATCACAGTAACCATGCAGGCCTATCTAGGACAGTGCTTCAACGCTTCACCAATTAGCACAGTGCAGACATCATTTTTCTCAGGTATCTAGTATCATATTCTGATTCTATTCATGCAAATCTGTACTCGGTGGATTTCAGTCTCACGCTGATGCACGCCTGACTGAAGCTCATTTAAAGAGCCCCCAAGGTGGGGGACTTTAGAAGAGACCCTATCTCCCACTATTTTTTGAATGATGAATACAGACTCAGGTTTCACATATCACAGAGAGGACAGACTGTTCCACTTTGCCCATGCATGAACACTCAGTCCTTTTTTGAACCTGTCCAGAATAAGCACTTAGTGCTGTGCAAAAGAAATTCAGCTAAACTGTTAATATCTTACGTGTTTGTCTCCATTTGTGTGCCTGTAATCTAAGCAATCTGTTAAACTTCCAAGAAAAGCATCATCAAAAATTAATACAGGAACCAAATCCAAGGAAGAAGAGTAGTCTGAGGAAGTCCCTAAGCGCTAGGATTCTACTTGTAATTTATAATGTGTTCTGGAAAGCAGGCAATTTTTGTGGCAAATGTATACCACATACATTATTCACAGTTACTGCATTATAACAATCAGACAACGGACAGTATTGGAATGTACTGCATGCAAGAAACAGCTATGTAATACACTTGTAGCACATTATAGATAAAGTATAGGCTGACAGGCTGAAAAAGGGCATATATGACCAAGTATCTCTCTCTGGTGCAACGTTATGAGCCACTACTGTAATGCAGAGCAGCACTGATATGAAAGAGAATGAAACAGCCCTGGCAGCCAAGGATCAATGACTTACCTATTCCTTTTTTGACTCATCAAAGCGACTACTTAAGTTATACGGCTGTATTCGTTAAACGACGATGAGGTTTATTCTCATTATGAAAAAGAGTGTGTTAGATTGCCACTGATGATAGGAAACTAAGCTGCGGGGCAATTAATCTAAGTAGCATTTCATCTATATTGTGTTTGGATAATGGGGGGCGAAGGTTGGATGGTGTCAGATGAGAAGCAGGGAATGGAAATTATGCAACGTGGAAAAGTAGATCTGGGTAAAGCAATTATAAGCGATTCCAGCTTGATCTGGCCGTACCGGATCCCATCAAAAAAATGAATAAAGACTGCTGGTGGTGGGAAACAAAGGATGGCTATGAGACAGCATCAGAAAGAGAAAACAGCTATGAGTCATTGTCTTATTCTCTGCACTGTGTGTGTGTGTGTGTGTGTGTGTGTGTGTGTGTGTGTGTGTGTGTGTGTGTGTGTGTTTTTCCAAGCAAACAAAGAAAACAACAAGAAAATATCTCTGAGCTCCTGCAATTCACAGACAGCATTATTGCTCCAGATTACTGTGTGCTCTCCAGGGGTTAATATTGGCTGTTGGTGCGATATGTTGGGGGATATGTGCAGTTCGCCAGAGTGTTATTCTGTCCATGCAGTAAAAGGTGCGAGGTCACAGGCTGCCGGCAGGACACCAGTCTCTAAAGGGACCTCACAAGACAGGCCATTAAAGTGGTGCCAGACAACAGACTGACAACATCGCTGGACTCCAGACTCTAACGCTGTCCTCACACATGGCTAAACTACATCAATCTCCTTTATCCATTTAACTGTTATCCTGCCCTGCAGGCGCATTTTACTTAAAAACAAGAAAACTGGGGCGACAGTGGACTTCTCCATGAGGGACTTTGAATTTCAACTGAGAACTATAAGCTTTATTGAAAAGTAAAACAGGAGAACAACATATGTCTTCCAGGTGTTCGCATTCAAGAGGACACGCTGGATGTGAGTTGATGGTGACCTTGACTTTCGATCTCTCAAAACACAGTCAGTTCAGCCTTGAGAACTTGGTGAGCATTTGTACCAGACTCAAAAACATTCTTGTGAGTACCTCCAATAGATATTGTGTTCATAACAAAGCGGCAGATGGGAGGACATACGACCGGCCAAACGTCAAGTCTGTGTCCACAGCTGTTGCAGCATCAAAGCAGTCAAGAAAAAGGACAAGTGGAGCCCCAGTGCAAGATTTTTAATGGATTTTTCTCTAGGACTTACATTGGCCTTAGATTGCTTTTTTTTTCCAAGTTCAATTAATGTTTGTATTCTCCTGTTATTGATTTATTGCCTAATTCCATGTATTACTCCTTGGATCATTGCTTCTGATGTACATTTTATTATATGCAATTAACTAATATGATATTCTACTGCTTTAGATGAGTATATTTACAACCCTCAGGTATCTATCATATAAGATAAAATAACAGATAACCTTTATTAGTCCCACATGTGGGAAATTTGCTTATTACATATACATATATTTGTGTATGTATATTACATATACATACCAAAATAGTCTGTAAATAACTAATAATGTTCAGTCCAAACATCCAATTTTATGGAAAATGTGTGCTGTGTCTTAATAGTTTAGCCATAATCTTTGCTAATGCTAACTGAGCCGTTAGCATTAGCAAAGAATATGACTAATGCTAAATTTGTAGCTAATTAGCTAAGTAATAGAATTAGCCAGGAATATGGCTCAACTATTAAGAGAAAGCCAAATTTGTAAACCCAACTTGATAACATATTTATTACATTGTATAACTACATAAAGAAAATACTTGAAATGCCTACCATATTCCAGAAGATGTTTTTTTCTCCACACTGCAAAGCTATGACATCACAACAAGTGATTGGTCAGTTGCAAAGTTAATCCTCACCAACATGGGAAAAACAGTGGGATAACTATTAAATACGAAACACGTGTCACACGAACACATGTCAACACATTTTATTTATATATTGTTTTTATATTTATATTGTCAGTAAACTTGTGTTATTTATGGTTTTTGTGCTGCATGTGAGGAAGCATTGCCTCAGTCATCTTAAACCCATGCCTGTTTTGTGTTTCTCTCTCTGTGTGTCTCCATTGTGGCCCAGTGCCTGACAGATGACATCCATCCTTCACTGTCTGCCTCCTTTCCTTTCTCATCCAGCATCTGCTGAAGACTGTGAGCTAGATTGAGGACACAGGAGACTGCGCACAGAGCAGCTACACACCTACGGGTCAATGGCAGTTCAACTCTGAAAGGCCAGAGATAAACCCGAGAAACACACAGCCACACAAATAGAGAGAGACACATAGCTCGACTCGAAGAATGGCACGCAAGACAAACACGCACAAAAAAGATGTCAAATGCAGCATTTTCACACTTTCGAGGCCAACGCACGGGTCGAGAAGACCACGGCACTTTGATTGCTCTGCCGAAGGTGGATTAGAGCGAAAGGGATCAGAATCCAGCTGAAGAAATTGCATTTGTCAACGCAAGTGGAACTCTATTCTTCTTGTTCGGTGCTTTTAAAATGCTTCACTGTTCTTCCTGGCTCCTCCGCCTTTGATCTTCTCAGACAATATCTAGGGGCGACGCCCAGGAAGCTCTGAATTCATATCAGAGGACAGATTTCCCCCGAGACAGGAAGAAAATGAGAGTTCCCGCTCTCCAGGAGGTCGGAGTCTAGGCCCAGGGGCTGTCTCTACCTGGATAAGTGTGTGTCTTTGTCTGTGTGTCTGCCTGTGTAGGTGGAGGACTTTTTTCACAGGTGCATGGCAATGTGCGGCGTGCGATGCAGAAGCTGATTTCACAGTGTTGGTGCACACCCACAGTGTGTGACTTACGTACACTCACGTCCTATCAATAAGAGGAAGGAGAGAAGGCAGGGCACAAGTCAATTTATTACAGTCCCAACATTTGTACCCCTTAACACACCCACAGCGAGAGCCAGTCAGATAGATTGAATATCCATATCCGCAAGCCTCCACTTACACAAGCTGGCCTCTCCAGAAACATAACGGATGTGCAGCTGAAAAGGAAAATCTATGCACACTTCAAACAATCTTAATCTCAGCTGACGCAATGTCAATACATTTGAATACTGATTCATCAAGTGCGCAAGTCGAGGAAAATGGAAGCACACTTGACAACAAGAGATGTTATCCATGTTTTGCCATTTTTATTAAGGTCACAGCATCACTTAGAATTCTGTCAGCATAAGCCCCCATGTCAAGTTTGTAAATACTTGATTAATCTTTAATCTGGAGATCGAGCCGATAGCGCTGCCAGGGTAAAAGCAGAAATATGAAATCATTAGATTAGCAGTGTATCTGAGAATGTGAGAGAGGAGAGAGGAGAGCTTGAATATTAAATCCAAACTCAAAACAGTTAAGCAGTGAAGAGTTGGATCTTTTTTTGTGGGCTCTCTCTTCAAAAACTAGATAGAAAAGAGCCAATATTATCTATTCTATTGACTATGAATATGATTACATTTTATGGTTCAGAACTAATAGCGCACTATCAAATAAAACATATTTGACTAGAAAGTCCCAAACGCGCAAAATGTATTCTTACAAAAAAAAAAGAAAAAATATAGTGAGTCACTGCAGAAATTGTGTTTTTATAATCACATCTCACTTTGGGAGAAAAGTTCTTTGAGCTCATCAAATATTGTTTGAACGATCCGAATTTTTTTGTTTGTGGTGAGTTTTCATTTAACGCGCGCTCACACGCTCACTGATAAGTAATGTAATTACAATGCGCTCCTGACAAGCCTTTACATTGATACGCATGTCTAGCCAATGATTAATTTAAATTGTCACTGAATCTAATTTTATTCTTCCTTCCCTTTAAATGAGGTAAGATCTAATTATGGACTAATGCATAACTTATTAAAATCCCTTCTTCTGGTGTGGCAGCCTGCCAATCTCATCCTCGCGCATAATATACCAGAATCCCGCGCCCAGCCGCTCATTACACATGCAAACATATTCTTTTCCACCTTGGTTCTCCTTCTTCTCAAAAGCAGCCGCACAAATGAGGATCTCCTAAATAATTCTCTGATCAATTAATACCTATGCGGTAAGCGTATGCTTAATTCTGTTTGATGGGACCGACTTCCAGTGGCTTGTCTCCGAGCATTTTGGCAGAAAAACAATTTCTCGGGGTACTAAAGCTGAAAGTGAAATTACAATGTGTTCCTGAAAAGAGGATTTCTGCTTTCATTTTGGATTGTTTTTACACAAACGCAGGTCCCCTAGTAAATGCGGTGGTGTGTGTGGTAGGAGAACAAAAACAATTCCAAATAAGCTTCATGATTACTTTGATGGAAGTCCTTTAATAATACCCCAGAGGCCTGCGTGGTGTTCCACTTATTCCTCCAAACATGTGCAAAACATGCCCATCCTAACAAATCCTTTAGTCCAGCATTCATTCTTAACCATTACACTCTGATTTTTTTCGAAGAAGTTTGTGAAAGTCTGCCAAGTCACAGTCCTGATGAAAGAATTTTCTTTAATCTAATGAACCTCATTTGTGAGATTAAAGAAATGTCTTTAATCAAGTGACATTATGCTGAGGGAGGGCGGTTTGCCTTGAAGATATTTTCACTTGAAGAATTTCATTACAAAATGACATCCAGTCTGGACTGAAAGCTTTTTGGAGCGCAGCCCTGTGTTTGCCCGCGCTAAAAATAACTCCAGAAAAAAAAGCATTCCCTTACCTGGTCTCTAGGGGGATGTTGCTGTTGAGCACCCAGCTGTTGTGAAGCTGGGCCTGGTCTGCGCTTGAGCTGGTGTCTGCCCCCTGGCCGCCCTGGCTGGCTTGGCACCGAGTTGGCATGGTCTTCCTCTGTAGGCTGACTTGAGTGTAAGGTGCCGGGCGGGCGCAAGTGCAGGAGTGGGGCGGCGGCGGAGGTGGGGGCAGCGGACGGAACGTGAACTGGCCGCCCGGACTGCTGGGAAGCTCTGCGTAGGATAGACACAACAGAAGGCCCGGGACGAGGGGGAGGGATGGACAGGGGAGAAATAAACAGAGGTTTATTAGGAGCACAGTACCATAAATTACAAATAAACGTGGCGTGTTAGTTGACAGTTTATTGTTATTACACTGATTGAGAGCCATAAATCAGCTTGAAAACCATCTCTGTCCTGCACCTTCCTGCCTACCTGCTTTGATACACTTCCAGCTGCCCTATAAATAGGTTCTTGGCTGGCTGCAACATTGAGCAGTCTTTAAAGAGCTAACAGCTCCGGCTTAATCTGCACCCGCCAGCCCAAACTACCCATGTGATGTTTATTATGAGATCTGCGGCTGGACGGAATGAGCTAGCCAGCTGTAACTCCCTCACACTGCTAACCCCGGGGTCTAGGGAGAGCGCTCTCAATCCATCATTTATCATTCTCTTTCACTATAACTCTCCCTCTCCCCATCTCTTCCTCCATGCTGCTTTCTTCCGCATTCCTGCCTGTCTTCTATAACTGAGCAGGCTAATTACAGTTTTATTAAATGCAATGCGCGCGCACATGTCAGCTTAACGTATGGGTATGGCTTCAGATAAAGCTGCTTTGCATGCATTTCCATACGTGCATGCGCCCATGCGTGTGTAACAGGCTGCGTGAATTCATGAATGTGCATCAGCTGGGACGACAGCTAGCACTGTTTAGGGGGGACAGCTCGTGCCATACGGTTGCAGCATGGTTCCACGAACGAGGCAAATCCTCCGTCCCAAAAGACCGACTCTGTCCAGCTGTATTGACAATGAATGTAACATTAGCCTCAAACCAGAGGGTAAAGAGTTTGCCCGCCAGAATTCTCGGACCTCAATTGTATTTGCTGCCAAAATGTCAGCAATAATTTAGTATCTGGAAGTGTAGTCCAACTGGGAGATTACCTCAGCCCTCCCTATTCAAGTGTAAGTATTACACAGATAATACCGCAAAACACATTTTATTGACTCTTGGCAGATGAAGACTGAGAAAAGTAAAATATTAATCTTTTTTTTGTGCTTTCTATCACCGGCATGTTTCCGGAAATATGTAGCTCTGTTACCGTTCCACCTGAAAAACATCTCACAGCGTTACATAGAGCAGTGGTTTATTGTTAATATTTTCAGAATAAGAAAAATGTGTGCACAGGCACCGATATCACGTTGGTGCTTTGATCTCCTCAAAATTACTGCTGCCTTCTGTGCAGATATGTGAGCCAGTAAGCTATGTCATATCCACTGAAGCATCACATTATTACTCGTACGTTTGAAAGTTTCATATTTATAAGATATATGTACGTCGCGGCAGAAATGTAACAATGATAATGGCGAGACAAAAACAGCTCCTGTAATCATTTCCTTAAAATATTGCCACAGTGCCATCTGTCCAGGTCTAACGGCATTTTTCAAGATTTATTTGTTTTAGCAACCACTGTTTGGATGTGGGCATGCACATGTTTTTGTCAGATATATATACATATCTGACAAAAATATCGCCATAATAAGTGTGTGAGTGCTGTCGAATCGCTCTTTGAAGACGTGACAGGTTTTTCATCCTCTGTGACACATTGCTGGTTATTGATCTCCCAAAATGCCTGAACTGTCACAGCACAAATGCAGAGCATGTAATAGTTAGCATGTGTTTCTGAATAATAAAATTTGCTCTTGATTTTCACGAAGCGCCGTTTCTCGCGCAATACGTTCCTTTTACCGTTTCACTGAGACAATTAAGGAGGCTCGACTCTATTCCCTTATGTGGCGTTACTCTTTATGGGCTTTGCATTTTATACTAACACATTAAAAGATGTGATTTTTTCCACATCTTATGCAGTTCATGGCAGCAGCTGAAAATGTGCATTAACTGGATGCGAGAGATTTAGACTTCTTCCACATTTCAAACTGTTTTTGTGTGAAGCCAGAGAATTAATTTGCCTCCTGAGACAATATGATATTGTAGCATATACATCTGCTTGGTATTACTATAATACATCACTCGATGATCTCATCAGACAGCCAGGCTGTGCTCAATCTGACAATGTAGGGCCCAGTAAAATGACAGGAAATGCATTTGTGCCATCACCTGAAGGTGCTGTTTAGTCTAAACTAATGCATGTGGAAAATGGAAGTTATTTTTGACTGTACCACCCCTGAGTATTAAAAATTACACGCTTAGGGAAAAGTGAGGGCTCCACTGTAGTGCGCCGCTGTAATGCTGCAGGATTTTTAAAGTGGCGCTTCAGTTTTCAGCAGGACCTGATTCATCAGTAAGTTAGAGTCCTTTGAGTCCTGCCAGATTCCCCTGCTTTCACAGCTCTAAATACTGAAGGTAGATGTTTTTAGCAATTGTAATATTTTTAAATGTTTAAAGGAAAAAAGAGAAAAAAAAACCCCACATGAAGTGCATTCCCAGCCAGCACTGGGCACTTGAGTTGGCAACTTGTACTCAAATCGCACTTAGGGTTGTGAATTAGCTTGAGACTTCAAACTTAAGTGGGACTTAACTTCATTGTCAACTGTCAACTTCATTGAGAATGTGGCACCTAAGGACACGACGAGGCATTGAGAAATTGTGAAGAAAATTTGAACACTTCTCTTCAAAGGTGACTGATTCTGCTTCACATGACAAATGCCAGATAAAAGTGATACTGAATTACAAAAGATGCAGTTCTTTTTTAATTCAGTTGACTAAAGCAAATGTTATTTATTAAATAATACATAATAATAACTAACTGCTGGTCAGTTAGATGTCTAAGAACACACTATACAGTACTGTGAAAAAGTCTTATGCCAGGAAATGTATTGAAACGTGCAAACACACATGTATATAAGGCAACAATAGAGTTTGTGTAATTCTAACAAGTATGAAAGTCAGTAGTTGGAATGGCCACCTTTATTCTTCAACACGTCACTTGTGATGTGTTCAAGTTTCAGGTACTCTTCAGGCATAGTTTTCCAGACTTTTTGAAGGACATTCCATTCAATATTTTGGATATTGACTGGTTCTCTGTCAAGATGATCCCACACCGCTTCAACGATGCTCAGGTCTGGGCCACTGATTTTCAGCCCAGCTGTTGTGTAATTTGCCATGCCTCAGCCTTTTCTCCCTGTTTCTCTTCCTTAAGAATGGCTTCTTAACAGCCACCCTTCCACTCAGACAACTTCTGATAAGGATGTGGCAAACTGAAGGGTCCGATGCATCTCACAGGTTCTGCGTCAGGTCTTTCATGGATCCCCCCCCCCAGTTTCTTAAGGACATGACTTTCAGATACTGTTCATTTTCTGTAGATTTTTTTAGACCTAACACCTTTTTTAGCTTCCAGTTGTCCAACATAGTCCACGTTGTCAGCTAATAGCTCTCTGGGAATTACCTTGTTGATGAAAAACAGTATTTTATGCCTGCCAAACTGTGTTATCTTTGGCATTTTTCATAGAGTCAGCTTAAGATTTGGGAACAAATGATGTGCTTGTTTTTGCAACAGTGCCTGAATTATAATAATTTTTAATTACATACAAGGACTGGACTGAAAATGAGCAAACAAAAGCAACTGGAGAAAGATCTCCAGAAAGCCTGGCGAACTACTGCTCAAGATCATTTTTTAAAATATTAATGAGAAAGTCTTCTCCTAATATAAAAAAATAAAGATTTTTGCACATCACATAAGTACATACATTTATGCTGGATGTTAACAGCTTTAGTTCTTCACAATCTGATGATGCCATGTACTCATTTCTATGTGCGACATCATTATGAGGTGATATCAGAATCTGCGTTGCTGTGATTTTCTGCAAATATGACACCACAAATTAAACAATGCATATAAATTCAAACAGGTGAAACCATTAATAGATTTGTACCACAGTGGGCTGCCAACAATCTTTGGATTCAAGCAGGCAAGTGTTTTTTATATTAGGAAGAAATTTAATGAGAAATTCTTTTCAGCCCAAATGGGTCACAATTATATTGAAACTAAAATAATACATGCAAATTATTTCTGCCTGTTAAGTCTCAACTGATTGCCAGTGCATTATTCATTTTAGAAAACCTAGGCTACAACAGCCCAGGCTTTGCAGTCACACACAAAAAACCCTCATTCGGCTACATTTGTGTTTTCTGGCAAAGGAAAGAGGAAAAGAATATAAAGTGGACAGGAGAGGAGGAGAGAGGACAGGGATAGAGGGCCAGAGGAGAATGTAATCTTGGTGAGTAGGGTGACACAGGGGCCCTGGCTGCCAGATGGTGCTTTAGAAGGCTTAGTAAAGGCAGCTTTGGGTCTGCGCTTCCAAAGATCCGAAAACTTTTCCTCACACAATCAAGCAAATGGCAGGAAAAGAGTCCTCCTCTCTCCTTCATTCAAACAAAGTCACATTAAACACGCAAGCTGTGATATTTTGTTAAGAAGTAAAAGCAACCCAAATAGGACTGGAAATGTAGGGCAGAGGCCGTGTAATATTTGGCCAGGAGTTCAGAAACATCAAATCGAGTCTGCGGGGAGCAGACCGAGGCTCTCGATGACATTCATGACAGTGTAGAACATCCTCTGCCCCGGGGTTCCTCTGGGACTTAGGCCTCCAGAAAAGATACTTTTAGAAAGTCGCTTATGAGATATTTTCCTGGAATCATCAGCTTTTGGTTACATAAGCGAGATATGAGGAAAAAGAGTTTTATAGCAAGTAGAAGGCAGATCTGGGGGGATTTACTGGGATATGTAACAGGTAACAGGTATTGGGGCCAGGTATTAAAAATGCATTACTGGAGGTGAGATGAACCCAAAATAGCACGGTAATTAAGTATTTATGATAATTTGGGCATTTAAAGCCAAGTCCTACTAATGAAATGAGAGGAGAACATAGTAAAACATGACTCAAGCATGCATACACTGAGTAATAGCACCGGTGCGTAATGAGCTAGCTGTCATGATGGCGCAATTCTCTCTTGAAGGGATATTAACAAATGGGCATAAAACTGTTTGACTGAGCGCAGAAATGAATAACTTGAGTAAAATAATCTTGTAAATGAAGGCTTGTTATGCTCATTAAGATTATCTACGTTCTTTCTTGATTAGCCTGAAAGATGTTCAGCGCTAACAGTACATGGAACTGTTGTGGTAATGGGCAGAGGAAAAGTTAAACAATAAAAAGACGAGGCATGAAAAGGGGGTTTCTTTGCCTGCGTGGAGTGAGCAACAGTTCAAGATTACGTATCAGGGCTTTGCAGCACTGCTCGAGTGTTTGTGAATCCTTTTATAGTTTTACGCACTTCTGTAGTCTGTAATTTGCCATTAGGGGCTGATCTCAAGGTGAAATTGGAGTCAGGTAATTTCAGTCAATGGCATGACGTTTTTATCTATGAAAGACTGATCTTCACAACACTTTTGAGAAAATGAATCATTGGATAAAAATTGGAGATTTCTGAGGAGATCTGAAAAAGCGTCACTGATATTTATAATGGGTTGGAAAAGGTTAGCGAGCCATCTCTAAAGAGACAGACTGTTTGCAAATGAAGGCAATTCGTGACCAATGTTACCCTCCACAGCAGCGGTTAACCAAAAAAGGGAGGCATGCAACGGTCTGAGAAGTCACAAAGGAGCCCAGATAGAAACTCAAGGCCGTTCTCTCACTGGTTAATGTTAATGTTCATGAGTCCCCCTTCAGGAGAACGCTGGAGTACAATAGTGTGGATGGCAGCACTGCAGGGAGAAAGCGCTGCTCTCCAAAAATAACACTGCTGCCCATCTGCAGTTTGCTAAGGATTACATGGACAAAGCATAAGCACGCAGGGCTGTCACGACACTAGAATTTCAAACGTGATACTGATACCCAGGAAAATACTCAATACCATTTTCAGTACTGCTGGGGGGAAAAAGACAAAAGGCTTTTTTAAAAATAAAGAATGGGAAAATACAAACTCTGTTTTCAAGGTTGTTGAAATACAGTAACTGTAAGATCTATAGCAGTAACCGGTACGAGTACTACTACCTAAAAGAATCTTAAAATGTCGATCTTACATGTAGATCTTACTGTAAGTATTTTTTTTTTTTATGTATTTGCAGATCAAACATAGTGAGATAGGCTACTACTGTTACACTGTCCCCAGCTTCACTGTGGACCTTTAAGAGAAACATGACACCGTTTAGACACAGATAATTGTGTTTTGTCCCGTTAAATGAATATTGCCTATTAATGTTACAGATGGGCACCGCTAATGTTTACTATAGCTTCCACATTAACATTAGCGTTTTATCATTAGCAGCTAGCCACTACCTTAATGATGATTTAGCAGATGGCTAATGCAGTCATCAGCTAACGTTAACTTGTGAGCAGGGCAGGTTAACATTTATGGTAACTGTTTAGTGTTATTGACAGGAAACTGTTAAGTTTTGTGAACTTTAGCTACTTCTGCTGCTAAGGTGAAGCCTGTGTCCATATGATGTGATGTTCAACATATTAGAAGACCCTAATACTGTTGGAAATTACTAATCCAATAGTAATCTGCAGGATCTTAGTATTGATTTATTTGAACAACCCTATAAGCATATTGGACGGATCTTATCTCATCTGAGTCATCTGAGTCATTGTTAATGGAGCAATTAAGCTCCAGTCATACCAGCAACATGTACCGATGTCTGCCTGTGACCTGAACCTCGGAGGACAGTGGGAAAATAACCAAAACACGCAAAATTTGCAACTCACTCCTGACCCTGATCCATCAGATATATCGTGGAATGGCCTGAAGCAAATAATGCACGTGAGGAAAACCAATAAAATCCCACAGTTGAAGCTCTTCTCTACAGAGGAATAAGATAAATTTCCACAGAACTGATCAACAGGTGCTGGAAACATTTAGCTGCCGTTATTACCAAAAGCAAAGGTGCCCATAACAGCCCTAACAGATGTGCAATATCTGAAAGTGACAAATTTTAATGGTATTTTCTCAAATGTCTCAAACTAGCTTCTCTTTTTCTACTTTTAGGGCTTGTGTGATAATCTGATGAAGGAACGTGAATGTGGCTCATCTGACTCATGTTATTGTACTGTGTGCAGGTTTCACTAATCTAAGAGGAAAATGGAAAAGTGTCCATAAAAAACCCAACAGTATAGCACTTGTAGATGGATGAGGAACACCTCACCACAGCACAAGTACGCACGCTCTTCCATTCACTCATTCAGTCACTGTAATTATGCTCAGTTTTCTAGCAGTACTTATTAAAATTGTGTAGCTCAGTGTTTGGTGTATTAGGGGTGGGCTGCAATTTCTTTCAAAGTCAGAGTAGAGGTTCAAACAAAAAATAATCACCTTGTTTACTTTTTATGAAATTAAATATAGGTTTTCAGACCTTCCCCACTCTACTAATTTCCATACAGTCAAGTGTGGAAGCAGAAAATCCAAAACATATAGCTCCTTTAATAAAAAGAGACCACACCACATTTGATGTGAAGCAGACCAGAAAAACAGGAGCCGCAAAAATATTGAAGCCTAAATTTCAGGAGGTTTTCTCCTCTTCTTCATTCCCCGTGTTTGCTCTCACTCCCCCTTCTCTTCATTATTGTGTCTAGCCCTCTAGCATAGAGTTAATTTCACTTATTCCAGGGAAGCAATATAAAATCCATAGAGCCTGACCTCAACAACACCTAGCCTGCCCGACAAACAGAGGAATGTGACCATTTTTAGAGAACATTTAACACCAGCACAGCTAAAAAACCAAAAAAAAAAAAAACACACATCACCCACCCCACTCTAAAAATAACAGATTAATAATTTCCCCCAGGATAACTTTTCATCTATCTTCCTTCTTAATTGACTTGCATTAAATTGCCACAAAGTTTATTCCGCTGCTGTGCTTCAATGAAATAAATAATTAACCCTATAAAAAGGTCAGACAACTGAAATTAGAACTAACTGGTTCTTGTTCTTCTTTTTTTGCAATAATGAGAAAGGATCTTGCCCTAACTGACCATCGGACTCGCTGCAATAACTTGTCTCTGTCTTCTGAATCGCAGATAACGCATTATCTCATCAGACATTATAAGTTCCAATAACTCCTTTCATCAGCCAGATGCTGACGAAGTTGGCAAGAGGGATCACAATATCAATAACAATGATAGCGAACGTTTGACAACGGGGACTAATATTGCTAATGATCATGAGGACGATGATGATGTTGAAGAAAATGATGTTACCGATAGCGGCGCTGGTGGCGATGGAAATAACAAAGATAATGCCGATAGCATCAGTAATAACAGCGATAACAATGATGATGAAAACAGCAGCGATGGCAGCAGAAACACTGATAATTACATTGATGACAGTGGGCTCGGAGACAGCAATTAGAATAAAAACAGCCATTGATTCATCTCTGCAGACGCAGGGATAAACGGTGGGATTTCCATTTAACAAAGTGACACAATCATGTTGTCCAATTAAAGCAAGAAAATACAAATGAAGAAGCAGAGTGCTCTAAGAGCTTTCCCCTTTCTTAGGGAACCCAGTCGATTCTCATACAGAGGCTGATAATTAGCAGCAATGCATCATCTGACTTTTTCATATCAGAGAACTCTGTGTGCGTAGGAGCTGGGAGGTGCGTGGATGCAAGCATGCAGAAGTGGATATGCATAGCTGTGTAATTGCTTATTTGTACCCCCATCTCCAAAAACAACTCCGGCACAAACTCGTGTTTAGGCTGCAGGTGATTCTGAAAGTAGCGTTTCCCAAGAGAAGGCATGAAACCTCCTGAGTCGAGCTCCTCAGTGCTACAGCAAGAGGCTTACCATCACTCAAACACTTCACTGCAGGGGCCTGCGCTCAAATTACATTTTCAGTAGAGTGAGCTCCAATTTAAATGATTTGCTTAAAAGTCCTAATTAATCAGCTGATGTTTTGCAGACAGGAGTTGCCTGACCAAACTTTTTTTGATCTTAATCAATGTTGGCTGTTTTGCCAGAAGAGGCAAAAGAGGCCAGAGCAGGTTTCTCTGAAAGTGGCTTATAGTGGAAAAAAAAAAGGAAAAGAAAAAGCTAGCTGAGCTCAGCTCATCTGTCCAGAGAGCACAGCAGTGTCCTGATCCTTCCTGACCTTGTGACTGCAGCAGGGTGCCCAGTCAGTATCACCACTGCCATTAAGCAGTACAGGTATTTCTGTGTGTGTGTGTGTGTGTGTGTGTGTGTGTGTGTGTGTGTGTGTGTGTGTCATGCCATTCATCCATCTATACACTCATGATAGGGGATTCATTCTTCTGTGTTAAATCTGCACCATGTATGTTGTCACTTTAAACCCCTCTGAAACCTCTTAAAACCATAAACTACACCATAACATACTGTATACAATAACCTACACCGAAACCCACACAGTAAATTACACCATAACCTATACCATAAACTACCCCAGTAACATATACCATAACCAGAGGTGGAAAGTAACAAATTACATTTACTTGCGTTACTGTAATTGAGTAGTTTTTTTGTGTATTTGTACTTTTTAAAGTCATTTTTCAAGTCTGTAATTTTACTTTTACTTAAGTATATTTTTTAAAAAAGTATTGTAGTTCGCTACGTTTTCAATCACACCCGTTACTGAGTAAGTTAAAAATAAAAACAAAAACATTGCGCTTCGGAAATACTGCAGGGAATGATGGGTAGTAGAACAAATTGGCGCTAAGGTCACGTTAAAGATGGAGTCTGACATCGGTGTTACGGATCCAGTGAAAAAAGAAACCCCGTCGAATTCTGCTGACCCTGAACTCGAAGAAACGGATGTGAACCCCTGGCCGTATTTAAGGGACCATTTCGGCTTCAAGTGCAAGAAAGGCAACAGCTTTATTATGCAGTGTAAGCTGTGTTTGCCCAGAGAGACCGAGTTAGCAGCTTTTAAAAATTCCACATCAAACCTGCGCAAGCATGTAGAGGTAAGTTAAATACAACTCGTACCGTTATGGTAGCAAAAAGGCTGTGTTCAAATTAATCACATTAAGTTAAGACATCTGTGAAGAACACAGATAACGTTGGTTGGTACTAGCAACTTGCTGTAATCGGGCACGTTGTTGTCCACGCAACTTACATTTTTTTTACTGGGTTGGTATATTGCAAAAAGAAAATGTGTTTACCTACGTTTTTCCTGTTTGTTAATAATAATAATTTATTTTAAAAAATAGTTAAATTAAAGACAGAAGCAGCTAGTTTCTTACTTAACCCACATATGTTCATACTGCAGGCAAAAGAATAACAGAGCGCTCTCTTACCTTAGATTAGTCAAAGACAGCTGACTTCTGTTACTTATTAATTAGCACTTGCAACCTCCCGTTAACTAGCCTGTTACTGTCCAATAAAAAAAAACCCACGAGGTATATTGGTATAATTTACCAGCGGTAGCTATGTAATGCATTGATGTCTTATTAGGGACGTCAAAAAACTTTCTCTCAAACTTAACACTGGCCTGCCTGCCTCAGCTGCCTTCGAGCGTCTCTTTAGCTGTGCTGGACTACTGTTCACTGCAAAGTGAGCAAGGATGAACTCTACTAACTTTGAAAATCAACTGCTCCTCAAAATTAACAGGAAGTTCAGAGAGTAACACTCTAGCATGGATACAAAGGAACTTTAATCTAGAGGTACAGTAGGGCAGGGCCAAGTTAAAAAAATTAAAAAACATTTTTAAAGCAGCTGCTGTTCAGTTCAGTACTTGTTCTCTTATTTGACAGTTTAGAACACATTCTCATGTGAAAGAATGATATGGTTTTGTATTGAAAACACTGTGATACCTGACAGTTTGGTTTGGTGACCATTATCCATTTTCATGTATAGACTTGCAGTTTAACTGCCACTGCACTTTAATTTGTAAAGTTTTTCTTTTCACTAAAAAAGAATTACTTTGAGATTTATATCCCACTGTCTTTTTTTGCACTACTCAGAAGCGGCTGTCCTCCTGCTGATAGAAAAGTAACTATGTAACTTTTACTCTGAGTACATTTTAAATTAGCTACTTTTTACTTTTATTTGAGTACATTTTTAGACAGGTAATTTTACTTGTACTTGAGTAAAATTTCAGCAAAGTAATAGTACTTTTACTTGAGTAAAATATTTTAGTACTCTTTCCACCTCTGACCATAACCTACATGATAACTTACAAAGTGATCTGCAATGTAAACTATGCTAAAACCTACATACACAGTAATCTGCACCATAAACTATGCCATAACATATACCATAGCTTACACTATAAATGACTCCATAACATAACCATATCATCACTATAAACCCCATAAAGCTGCACCTTACACCATAAACTATGCCACAACCTACACTGTAACCTATGCCATAACATATATCATAACCTAAACTGTAGAATATACCATAACCTACACCATAACCATGCCATAGCCTACACCTACACCTACACAGTAAACTACACAGTAAATTATACCATAACCTATACCAGGGGTCGGCAACTTGCGGCTCCTTTTAGTGCGGCTCCGCGTGGTTTGGGAAAATAAATTATTTTTTTTAAGTAATTAGCTGAAGTGTATTTTATTTAAGTTAGTTCTTTTTTAACTTGTAGTTCTAAATTGGAAGATTATTGTGATATTGGAATATAAAAATAAAATTATATTCTATTATTTTTTTTGATCGCTCAAAATAAGCGTCACACTTGCGGAAGCCGGTGTACCCGCCGAAACGCCGTGCATTTATCAAGACTTTCAACCCCAGGTAAGACAATTCTGGATCTTCGGATCCACATTATGTCAGCAGCTCCACCGTGAACTATGTTAAACACAAACACCGCTCACGCCTCACAGACGACAGCTTACAGTCCTGCGTAAAGATGAAAGTGACTTCGTACAGCCCCGATTTGCAGACGCTGTGCGCAGAGGTTCAGGAGCAGAAGTCCCATTGTAAACATATCACGGCAGGCCCGACGATGTTTGCATGAACATGCTTTTCAGCATCTCTCTATTGACCACTTTTCACACACGGTTGCTGTACGCATACAGCCGGTGTTAAAGCTCACAGCCCGACACATACCAACACAACAGCATAGAGACCACAGACGTTAAGGCGGCGAGGTGCGATTGCGGGTGCCGCTAAGGTGCGTCCGCCTCCCCTGCAGCGGCTCTGCAGACCACGCCCCACCACACACATTAACTAGGTAAAATACATATTTAGGCAGAATATTGCAAATATCTATTTTTCATTTTTCAGCAGCATAGTGCTTTTTCCCCCCCAATTATTTTTTTAAAAGTCAGGTCAATGCTCCAAAAGCCCAAAGGCGATATAAGGCTGGCGGCTCTCAACAGTTTTTGTTTGCTACATGGATCATTTTAGTTCAGCTGGGTGTCTTTCCTTTTGTTATATTTCTTTAAGAGTTCAAAATGTGTTAATTACATAAATAAAATGTAATTTTCTCTGTAGCACTTCATGGATTTCATAAGCAACACACCTTAGTTGTTCACACAAAGCATAAATGTAAAAAAAACAATATATACAGTGTTATCTTCATTTTAGATGTCAAAAAGTATTTGCGGCTCCCAGTGTTTTCTTTTGCGTGGAAATCGCGTCCAAATGGCTCTTTGGGTGTTAAAGGTTGCTGACCCCTGACCTATACCATAAAATACCCCAGTAACATAAACCATAACCTACATGTTAACTTACAAAGTAACCTGTGTTATGGGCCAAAACGATTCCATAACTCTGCCAAAATCTACATAGTAAACGATGCCATAACATATACCATAGTACCATAGTTTACACCATAACATAACCATGTCATCATTATAAACCCCATAAAACCTACACCGAAAACTGTAGCATAACCTACACTATAGGTTACTGTGAACTGTAAACTATACCATAACCTACACCATAACCTGCGCCATTATCTGCACCATAACCTACACTGTAGCCTACATTGCAACCTATGCCATAACATCTATCATAACATAAACTATACCATAACCACTCAGCCACAAATAACTACACAGCAAACAAAGCCACAACCTAATAACCTACACTGTAAACTACGCCATAGCCTACGTACACAGTAACCTGCCCCACAAGCTATGCCATAGCATATACGCTAACCTACACAGAGACTATACCAAAACCTACACCGTAACGTACACCAAAAACTATGCCGTAACTTAGACCATGCATTTCCAACTATTTGAAAAAAAAAAAAAGAACCTATAAAAAAAAAGACGACAGAAAAATGTTCCAGCATTTATTTGTTTCTATCGTGGATGGTACTGCATATAACACATTAGGACATGACCACATGGTAATTAACACATTAAACAGCATGCAAAAGCATGACTGCTGGTAACAGCGTTGGCCTTCTACGTTATGTCTAAATCCGTCGTAAGCATGCACATTAGAGTCTGACAGAGATTTGGAGCGTGCTCGGCTGCATGATGTCATGTGAGTTCTAAGTCTTGGTAGAAATTTGCACCAGCAAGAAAAGGGTGTGGCAAAGGTGTTTGAGACTCACAGCGGCCATTACGGTGATTAGTGAGTTCATTAATCTTTTACAAGCCTTACCATTGTCTCGCTCCATCCCCCTCACACTCTCTTCTATACATCGAGACACACGGCATCTCCCTCAACCCCAAAACAATCACAGCATGCACACAGCGTGTACATAGAGGAGGAGTTTCACCTGCACACACATGCATACACTGTATTTCCTCTGACAGTAAAACAGGAGAAAGTGCCTGGGCTTGACAGCAAACAAACCAACATTAAGAGATTCCTGGCAGGCGAAAGAGAGAGTGGTATCAAAGCTACACGAATGCACCACCAGCAATCCATTTTTTTACTGAGAGAGTGAGAGAGTATGCGCAGTGTTGTAGTAGACCTGAGCTGCTGGTAATTAGAATGAGCTCTGAGGAGAGACAGGCAGTGGAATGAATGCAAATGAATTCACTGGCTCCGGCAATGGGCTCCACAACCTCACTTTTCATATAGCACGCCTTACAGACATGAAGTTACTGGCACAAACAGAGGCAGGCTACATGGTAAACACTGAGTGACACGACTGTGGACATGCACGTGCCAACGTGTCCGCACGCAGAAACAGACGTGCACGGGTGTGTAAATAAAATGCGAATCCGCAGGCATGAAACAAATATGAACCCCACCGTGCGTGGGGAAGCACACACAGATACAAATCCACATACGCAACACAGGCGCG
The DNA here is from genome assembly GCF_057382275.1 of Copadichromis virginalis. NCBI lineage: Eukaryota > Metazoa > Chordata > Actinopteri > Cichliformes > Cichlidae > Copadichromis > Copadichromis virginalis. Next base: position 23,387,744 of record NC_140619.1, read on the forward strand.
CGCACACATTATACTAATCCCTACAAACAGCACAGTGTTGCTTATGAAAAGAGAAAGTGAAATTGTGCGTTCCAAGCGAACATCCCCTGCATGTCCCACAGCGGAATAAACAAACCCTTCTTAATTGGTGTCGATTTGGAACGGAGTGATGATTCATCATGCAGAACTCCCCAGTAGAGTATTGGAAACCCAATCATTTCTAATCCATATGACCTTGACAGAGGGCCACAGCTAGACCGTAACTCCTTCCACATGCATTGTGCGACAGACAAAGTCGGGGCATTGTCACCGACTTTACAACTCGTTGGGATTGTAATGCACCAAAGTCAGATCACTTCACTGATTACTCCATCTCAGCCAGCGGCAAATCTTTATGAAGCACTCAATTCTCCACAGCAGTCATAAATCAGGGCGCTATAAGCTTTCCATCTCTATGATGGCACACCAGAGACACTATTTCCATACCATGCTGCTCCAGTCAATAATTCCTATTCCCAAAACATCCACCAGCGTTGCTCTGGACTTAGAGATGCTCACCAGTACCAGCGTAGCTCACCTGCAGATTCCCAGCGGTTTCCAATGCGAAACTTTGATCAGTAACTCTGCAGCTTCTCTCAAGGAGAAGCAGGTCGTCTGTGAAGGGGTCCTGCTCTTTACTAACCAGTGCAGTAAATGAGCCTAATTAACACATCTCCCTTTCTATCTTAACCAGACTTCCAGGGCCAACTAGAGTCTTATTATAGAGTAGATTATGCATGTAATGTCCCCACTGAGATTAAAGTATGGAAAGCACAGAGAGAGGTCCACGCATATGTGCACTCTGCACAAGAGGACAGGTCTGTTTGAATATAGGCAGAGGAACAGGAGCAGATGGAACCAGGGGCTGCTTGGTATTCCGACTAGACGATGTAATAGATGGTGGAGTGAGATACAGATACAACGGGAGAGCAGACGAGAGACAGAAAGAATAAGAGGAAAGAGACGTGTCTTCAGCACCACCTGCAGACTAGTCTGGTGGCCATCTTGCGGTCAATGAGGTGAGAGCGGCCGACGCCCCGGGTCAGGATTAACACAGACCAATGACAAGTCAGCACTTGCCCTCTATTGCAGCAACATCTTACCGTTCCGCTCCACCGACCGCACCTATCACACCAATCACGGCGCATGCACATGCATACGCTTTCACGTTCTTCCACCACTTTCTATCTGTCTACCTCTCTTTTGAAATCGTTCTGTCACACACACTTGTGCACGCACGCACACACACACGCACACACCAGGAGAAACTTAACAAATGTGGGAACAGATGCCCCACATCAGACTGCAGTTGCCCTCTGCTCCCTGTATGCCTCCAGAGAGACAGAGGGATACCGTTAACGAAGATAAGACCCCGCAGTCCTCTGCTGTCTTAACAGATGCCCACAGAGAACACACACACACACACACACACACACACACACACACACGCACACACATTTCTGAGTCGTTTGTTAATGTCTATATCAATATAAAGCTCAAGAGATACAACCAGAATATCTGTAATACCTTCTTCATGCCCACCTTCCAATCACATCTCCCTCCTTTGCTGTAAACACTTCTAAGTGATCCTCCCTTATGCTTTCTTTCTTCTGGGGACGTGACTCCTTTTTATTCTGGCTGCTGTCGCCCTCTACTCACTGGTTGAACTCAAGGAGCTGCTTTGATAGGTGAAGAGGAAAACAAGATATTTAGTGACCCTCTTGTACCCAGACATTCAACCAAGGCGGAAAATAAAAACACTTCTTTGTTGAAAGCTTCAATTTTTCTTTTTAAGGTAAAGGGCTGTGCATCTCTCTCAGATACAAAATGATCGTAATATATTTATGATAATACAGGCTGCAGTTCTATGTAGCCTGTTTTTGTTGTTGTTATGCTAGGAGTATATCTATTGCTGCATCTTTAGCTGTATACTGAGCAAGCACTGTATATAAAAGATGAACATACACGCTTTACCGCCGTGATTTTTAAAGTGAATCTCAGTCATAGTGTTTGGGCTGCTGCCATGTTGGTCTTTTGGACCAAGAAGTGACCAGTTTTAAGGGCAGCAAAGTGCATCAATTACCACGTAATGCCAGAAAGCTTATTTAACAAGTGCATAAATAAACCTCATGAGTGCAATGCAAAGACACAGATAAATATTAATTCAGGCTTGTAACTTATATATAACTACTAGATTTTCATTTGACAAAACTGGAGCCCAAACCTCTTGGACAGGCTGTACCTCACAGCAGGGCAGACAGTTTAATTGAAAATACTCCAAAAGGCACAAAGACATGACTCAGATTAGAGAATGAGTTGATGCCCTCAGGAAGAAGGTACAGTTTATACCAGACTGTAACTCAGATAGGTATAAGAGGAATATGATGGATGGACTGTGATGTGTTCTCTCATTTTTCCAAGATGAATTTTTCATAAGAGAGACAATACAGCGGTCCCTTGTTTATCGCGGGATTTACGTTCTAAAAATAACCCGCGATAGGTGAAATCCGCAAAGTAGCCAACTGTATTTTATTACAATTATTATGTTTTAAGCCTGTAAAACCTCTCAAAACACTCTTTATAGACTTTTCTCACACAAGCATGGACATTTTCACGCTTGTCTCTCTTGTTTAAACACTTACAGTTCAAACCTTCGTAGAAAAATAAGCCCAGTATTACATAATGAAACCAAAGGCACCTGCAGGTGACGATGTTTCGTCTGCACTGTTGTGTTTGTTGGGGAAAAACTTACAAACATACAGTACAGCACTTTAGAGTCACACTGCTAGCGATCAAAGATTTATGTAAATTTGACAAGCTGAACAAATTCTGTACTTTACAGGACAGGACACGGCACGAGATCGATTGACAATGGTCTACAGCCAATCAGGACGCAGAACACAATGCGCTGCAAGGGGGGAAAAAAGCATGCAAAACTGCACCCAAAAAAATCTGCAAAACAGCGAGGCCGCAAAAGGTGAACCGCATTATAGCGAGGGACGACTGTAAAGGCTAATCTAATCAAATATACTCTAGTGGAGATGGAGCTAGAGCTAACGGTTGCTGATATACTTTATATGCCCAACCCCAAAAAGTTGAGTCGGTGTGTAAACAATATGCAGTTACAATAGAACGTAACAGCAGACAGATTTTAAATTTGATGACAGCAACACATCTGTGCATCCCTTCTCTTTTTAACTGCAGTCTGTAAACATCTGGGAACTGAAGAGACCACCCGCTGGACTTTTGAGAGAAATGTTGTCCCATACCTGTCAGGTATAGCATTCTGCCTGATCAACAGTTGTGCCTCTTTATTTTATCTTTTATTTCATCAAATAATTTCAGTTGGAAAAAGGTCCTGACTGGAGGCAGGTCAGTTCAGGACCCAGACCCTTTTACTAAAAAGCCATGTTGCTGTAATAGATGCACTGTCTGGGAGACATATGCAAGGCCTTCCCTGTAAAATAAATCATCTGGATGGGTGATGATGGTGCCTGATGGTGCCTTTCCAGATGTACAAGCTGCCAGTTCCATAGGCACTGATGTACCCACACTGATGACAACAAAGATGCAGGCTTTTGAATATTTTCAGAAGCCGACCACAGAACAGTTTTCCAGTTTGCCTCGATGTATTTTGAAGGATCTTTTGCCCAAAGAAAACAGCAGCATTTCTGAAATATGGCACCCCAACCCAACCTTTTTGAGATGAGTTGATGCCTACTGCAAAAATTATACATTTTATCAGTTAAATCTCATCTCTCATGTTAGCCCTGCGATAGACTGGCTACCTGTCCAGGGTGTAATACGCCTCTCGCCCTATGACAGCTGGGATAGGCTGCAGCCCCCACAACCCTGAATTGTAAAAGAGGAATATAAAATGGATGGATATATATTATGGCTCAATATTGAATTAATTGGTTCATTATCACATATTCATACATAAATGTACGAATGAATCGAAAATGCACATGTGAAAAAAACCCTCATGAGCTTGTGCTTGTTACTCGAGGAGCATGCTTTAAAGCCGGTGACATTTAGGGCATCTATTATATAGTGCACTCGCTGGTTGCAGGGTCAGCCAGGAGATCAGATTAAATAAACATCAGCAAGTGAGAGAGAGAGACAAACACACACGGAAGAGAAGAGGTAGCTCAAGTGGTCGATTTTTTTGTTGAACACCAATTAAATACAAGCTTTTTATGTGATCCTTGGTCACACATATAATCACTTAGCTCTCCAGACATGTGACAGACGAGGGACAGCGGAGGAAGATGTGTAGACGGATCAAGGGTTTGCGGCTGACTTTCAGGGATGAACGGATTGACATCAATCCATCATCCCTCATGTTATCTACTCTGGTATCTGTCATAGCCTGAATAGTCCCTGTAAATGACCCAGATTATTTGTTTATTTGATATTTTTCAAATAGTTAAATCCCTGAACGAATTATACCTTATAATATAGATTAAACTCTTATTTTGAAATTCGGAACGGGCAACTTCCGGGAAGGAAGATCGTACCGCAACTGCTTGCCGCAGAAAGGATTAATGAGAAGGTTATCGTTTTCCATCCATCTTAAAATTAGCATCTAGCTGGAAGGCAAACAGGTATGTTTGTGTGTTGTATTTGTTGTTTACATTTCGGACAATTTGTAAATGTATTACTTGATTGTTAATAAGTTTATGAGCGATCTAGCAGGCTGATGCTAGCACCTCCTGTGCCTTTTCTGTGAATTGATTAGCATAACAGAAACGTGGTTATATCAAGTGAATGTTTATTTGTTTTATGTTATGATTACAGCTCTTACGATGTGTCTATGGCAATTTGTGAATAAATGGGTTGGAATACCCCACCATGGTCCATCCGTAATGATCATTGAGTGCATCGTCTGAATAAAGTCCGGCTGGAATGCTACAGTAAGAGCTGATCCCCCGCATCATCCTGCTGCCATCCTGCACCACGGAACCACGAGGACGAGTCACGGAGCTGTGTTGCTATTCGTCTGGGATTGACAAGACATTTCACGGAGCAACTCAGTGCCATTCTATGGGTCTTCTAGACAGAGACTTTATAATCATCATGCAGCTGGCTTAATGGTTTGATGTGACGGTCAGAAAAGGTATGGAACATTTCATTCTAATCGACAAGGAAAGGACATTCATTCTCATCAGTGGTGGTTAAAGGGAGAGAGAAGGTCGTCAACTACTGTGGACATCTGCTGCATTAAGACACAACGGACATGAAGTAATAACAAGTGAAGTAATTTTGTTTATTGGTATTTACCACCACTACTGTATATTTATCATTCTTTCTACTGACCCAAAAGGGGGTGAAAGAGGGGCATTTAGTTCAATTTGTAACTGTACAATAGTAATGGTGTATTGATCTGTGTTTAGCATAAGAGGTTTACTTTACCACATCAGTTTGCAACAGCTAGCAGGTTGCATTTATGATTTTATACATTTCTTCTCAATGTTGTGTTGGTTATCCGCTTCTATTTCAACTTGGTTTAAAGTGCAAAGATTCTCCTCCCTTCTGTTAATGCAGCCTTTAAGTTATAGTAACCACAAGCAGCTCATTAACTAAAGCCTGCAAATTAGATAAGTAAATAACATAAACATTAAGGAAATGGAGACTCCCTCCTCACAAACAGAACTAGAGCATCAGATAGTCGACCTGCAGAATAAAATCAAAGGGCTTAAGGCGTCTCTTGAAGACACATCAGAAACTACGGAAATAGAAATTTTGGAGAAGGAAATTCAACGCAGAGAAGAAACGTTGAACAACTTACAAGGTGAACTTAAGGAAGGCCTCCGACGTTCCACTCGAACAAAAATCCCAACTCCAAAGGCGCTTGAAATGCAACAGGAGGAAGCAAGAAAAAGGGAAAGAAAGTTCATCTCAACGTACGAAAGATGGAAGATTCGAGCCCGAGAGTCAAGAGAGCAGCTCAAGTCAGACATTAGTAAAGGCGAGCTGGCATCTTTGATGGATTCTTTGGAGAAAGAGAAAGAAACTGAGTTAAACACTTACCTTGAAATACGAAGTCACATTACACCTTCTCCAGAATTAAGACGTCACGTTGACAGTTGTGAGGCAGTTACAGCCGAAATTATGAAAGTTACCTACGAGAGAATGTCAGATCTCGATGGTGATCATGATGCAGAACAAGTACATTGCCGTCTCAGGGAGCTGCTTAAGAACAGCTACGCACGCTCCATCTATGGATCCACCGCATCTAGAGTGACAAAGTCAATCCGTAGTCACAAAAGCACTACTCTAACACTCAAACAGGCGGATGCAGCAGCAGAGCTAGCTGCTAAGGAAGTCGAATTTGAAGGGTTGCTGGAAGAAGAGAGACAAATGGAGAAGATAGAGGAACAGCACAGAAAAATGGAAGTAGAAAAGCGCAGACTTGAACGCCTTCAAGCAGAAAAGAATTTGAGGGCTGCTCGGGCCAAACTGCAAGTCTACAGCCAGGTAGCCTCGCAGGAAGGCAGTCTCCATTCCTCTAATAGTTCAGTGGGAAATCATCATGTTCCCCCTGCTATCAACCCTCCAACTCCCACCGTCACAGCATCGCCACCCGACCTAAACGTGTCATCCCTTGCCCAAGCCCTACAAGACAGTATGGCTCTAAATAGACTTCCAGTTCCAGAGCCGTCTGTATTTAGTGGGGACCCCATTCAGTTCATTGAGTGGAAAACTTCATTCATGTCACTTATTGACAAAAAGGCCATCTCCCCAGCAGACAAACTTTATTACTTGAGGAAGTATGTAGGCGGCCCAGCTCGTAAAACATTAGAAGGAACTTTCTATAGGAATGACAGCGACGCTTATAAGGATGCGTGGAACAAACTGGATAACAGATATGGCCAAACCTTTATTATACAGAAAGCCTTCAGAGATAAGCTCACAGATTGGCCAAAGATCCAACCAAGAGATGCAGAAGGATTAAGAGACTTCTCAGATTTCTTAAACGCTTGCCAAGATGCAATGACACATGTGAAGAGCCTCGAAATACTGAACGACTGTGAAGAGAATAAGAAGCTAATCCTTAAACTACCAGAGTGGATAGCATCTCACTGGAACAGGAAGGTTACTGAAGCCTTAAAGGGCAATAAGGAATTCCCCAGTTTTAAGGACTTCGCCGCATTTATGGCGACAGAGGCAGAGATTGCTTGTAATCCAATCACCTCAGCTTATGCCCTCCGCAGCTCTGAGTCGAGCACTGCAAAACAAGGCAGCAGAGACCCTAAGAGGAACAAGGCAAGCGTTCTAAACACACAGACTGAGTCTGACACCGAGAGGCTCAAGCCAGTTAAAGGAAAGGAAAGGTCTCCTTGTGCCTTCTGTCAAAATAATCAACACAGACTACATGGATGTCCCAAGTTTATTGCTAAAACTCTGGAGGAGCGTCGAGATTTTGTCAGAGAACATAAGCTCTGCTATGGCTGCACCAAACCTGGACATAGTGCAAAAGACTGTCGACATCGACACTCATGCAACACGTGCAAGGGTAAACATCCCACTTGTTTACACGATGACAACTATTTAAAGAAGGAAAGAGTTCTGCCACAGGAAACCACTATCCTGAGCAATGCCGGCCAAACGGAGGCTGCTGCAACTTCAATGTCAGTGATTACTGGACAGCCAACTAACACATCAATGATTGTGCCTGTGTGGGTGTCAAAAAAGGATACAGGAACTGAGAAACTGGTTTACGCCTTGCTGGACACGCAAAGCGACACGACGTTTGTTGACCAGGAACTGAGTGATGTATTAAAGGCAGATTCCTGTCCAGTTAAGCTGAAGTTAACTACGATGATTGGACGCGACGTGATCGTAAAGAGCCAAAGAGTCTCAGGGCTTTGTGTTCGGGGTTATCGCTCTTCCCTCCTCATCGACCTTCCTCCTGCTTATACCAAGGATTGCATACCAGTAAACAGAGCCCATATCCCAACATGCGAGACAGCTAAAAGGTGGAATCATCTCTCCAAGGTCATAGAAGAGATTCCACCTCTACAGGACTGTGAGGTTGGTTTATTGATAGGCTATAACTGCGCACGAGCAATGGCACCAAGAGACGTCATATCAGGAGGAGACGATGAGCCTTATGCAATTCATACCGACTTAGGATGGAGCATAGTTGGTGGTACGTCGACATGCCCCGACACCTCAAGTACGGCGGGACAGTGCTTCCGAGTTGCAGTCAGGGAGCTCCCACCAGTCACTCCGGCAGATGCCATTCGCATTCTAGAGTCTGACTTTAAGGATGCTAAGGAAGACGGCAAACCAGTGTCTCAGGAGGACATCCTGTTCCTGGACAAACTCAAGAACCACATCGAAAAGAACAGTCTAGGTCACTACGAGATGCCGTTGCCCTTTAAGGAGAGACCTACCTTACCTGACAACAAACAGCTTGCAGTCATACGTCTGAGCCATCTAAAGAGGAAGCTGTTAAAGGATGAAGGGTACAAAGAACAGTATATCAAGTTCATGGAGGAGGTCATAGAAATGGGTGATGCAGAGGAAGTCCACGATGATGGGAAAGAGGGCGAAAAATGGTAAATGGTAAATGGCCTGTATTTATATAGCGCTTTACTAGTCCCTAAGGAACCCAAAGCGCTTTACATATCCAGTCATCCACCCATTCACACACACATTCACACACTGGTGATGGCAAGCTACATTGTAGCCACAGCCACCCTGGGGCGCACTGACAGAGGCGAGGCTGCCGGACACTGGCGCCACCGGGCCCTCTGACCACCACCAGTAGGCAACGGGTGAAGTGTCTTGCCCAAGGACACAACGACCGAGAAAAATGGTACATACCTCATCACGGTGTATTCCACGACAAGAAGCCAGGCAAACTGCGCGTGGTGTTCGACTGCTCTGCCAAGTACCAGGGAACCAGTTTGAATGATCATCTGCTCACTGGTCCTGACCTGATGAACAATCTCAACGGTGTACTTCTTCGCTTCCGGTTGCACTCCACTGCATTGATGTGCGACATAGAGAAAATGTTTCACCAATTTCATGTGAAGAAGTCAGACCAGGATTACCTGCGCTTCCTTTGGTGGAAGAAAGGAGATCTTGGTGCACAGCCCCAAGAATACCGTATGAGGGTGCATATCTTTGGCGCAGCCTCATCGCCTGGCTGTGCAAACTACGGATTGAAGCATTTGGCTACAGAAAATAAAGACCGGTACCCATTAGGCTCTCAGTTCATTCTGAGAAATTTCTATGTCGACGATGGAGTCACAAGTACAGACAGCTCAGAGAAGGCTATCAAGTTAGCAGAAGAAGCCAGAAAACTTTGTGCCCTGGGTGGTCTTAGGCTCCACAAGTTTGTGTCCAATGACAAAGCTGTCCTGGTAAGCATACCAGCAACTGAACGTGCATCAGACATTAAAGACCTCAACCTTGCCTTTGATAACTTACCTTCAGAGAGAGCGTTGGGTATCCAATGGCACGTCGAATCAGACTGCCTGAAGATCAGCACCAACCTTAAGGAACAGCCTGCAACACGTCGAGGCATATTGTCCATTGTTGCATCCCTGTACGATCCCTTGGGTCTCATAGCCCCCTTTTTGCTCATTGGAAAGGAAGTGCTGCAGCAGATGTGCTGCCATGGAACAGGTTGGGACGACCCTCTAACCAACGAACTTCGTCCACGGTGGGAGAAATGGAAAAACGACCTCAACAACTTGGAGAGGATAAATATACCCCGAAGTTATGCCCCGGCAGATTTCGGAAGGGTTATTAAATGTGAGTTACATCACTTCTCCGACGCAAGCACTACTGGCTATGGACAGTGTTCATATCTAAGGCTTAGCAATGAAGAAGGAGACATCCACTGTGCTTTAGTCATGGCCAAATCTCGCGTCGCCCCAACAAAGGTCACCACGATCCCAAGATTAGAGTTGACGGCTGCAGTCATCTCTGTGAAAACCAGCAATGTTTTGAAGGAAGAACTTGGATATGCGGACATTGAAGAGCATTTTTGGACCGATTCCAAGGTTGTACTAGGGTACATCAATAATGAGGCTCGACGTTTTCATACATTCGTAGCCAACCGTATCCAGAAGATACATCTCTACACGAATCAAAGGCAATGGAGATACGTCCCTACTGACCAGAATCCTGCGGATCGTGCTTCTAGAGGTTGTTTTGTCCATGAGCTAATATCATCGGACTGGTTTACCGGCCCTGCATTTCTATGGGAAAAGGGAGTTGACCTCTCAGAAGAGGTGGCTCCGGAACTGTCAGTCGGAGATCCAGAAGTTAAGGAAACACGGACTCTAAACACGGAAACTGTAGAACAAGATTCTCTTACTTATCGGCTGGCAAAGTTCTCATCCTGGACTCGCGCCATCTGTGCAGTGGCTCGCATTCTTCGAAGGTACAACAAGGATAAGTCAATCGGCCTCTCTACAGTGCAGGAAAGAGAAGAAGCCGAGCGCCTCATCATCAAAGATCTGCAGAGACAAACATATTCGGAGGAAGTGCGGCTACTGAAGAAAGGTTGTCAGCTGCCACCTCATAACAAGCTACATCACCTCAACCCCTTCTTGGACAACAATGGTGTGATTAAGGTGGGAGGTCGACTCCGTGATTCAAACCTTCCTCTCTCAGTTAAACACCCTACCATCATTCCAAAGGAACATCATGTTACAAGGATGATCATAGCATACTGTCATGAAGAAGTCAAACATCAAGGCAAGGGGATGATTCTCAGTGCAATTAGGACAAGAGGTTACTGGATACCAGGAATTGGCAGGACGGTTGCATCCTATCTTCGCCGATGTGTAGTTTGTCGGAAGCTTCGGAGACGGACAGAAGAACAGAAAATGGCCGATCTCCCTCCAGAGCGAGTAAATCCATCTCCACCCTTTACCTACTGTGGAATGGATTGCTTTGGACCCTTCTATAGCAAGCAAGGACGTAGTGTGCGAAAACGATATGGTCTCCTTTTCACCTGCTTCTCCTCCAGAGCCATCCATATTGAAATGCTGGAGGATCTATCTACAGACTCATTCATAATTGGACTGCGTTGCTTCATTGCTATGCGTGGAGCCGTGCGCCAGATCAAATCTGACCAAGGCACTAACTTCCTAGGAGCCAAGAATGAACTGCAGGAAGCCCTCACGGAATTAGATGGTGATAAACTGACGAACTTCCTTTCTAAGAAGCAGTGTGACTTCATCCTAAATGCTCCTGGATCAAGTCATGTTGGTGGAGTGTGGGAGCGTCAAATTAGAACAGTCAGGAGTGTTCTCAACGCGACCCTTGGACTCTCACCTGGAAACCTACCTGATGCTTCCCTCCGAGCATTCTTCTATGAAGCAATGACGATAGTTAATAGTCGTCCTCTCACTATTGAAAACCTACATGATCCCAACAGTCTTGAGCCACTGACACCAAACCACTTACTTACCCTGAAGTCTACCATGGCCCTTCCTCCCCCCGGCAAGTTCATAAGGGAAGATATGTATGCGAGAAAGAGATGGCGCCACGTACAATATTTGGCCGAGCAGTTCTGGAGCCGTTGGCAGAAAGAGTACTTAGCCAACATTGCCTTTAGACAACGCTGGCACACCCCAAAGAGAAACCTGCAGATCGGGGATATAGTCATAATGAAGGATGAAGACTTGCCCAGAAATGAATGGAGGTTGGGAAGAGTCGTAGAGACTACAATGGACAGAGATGGACTGGTTAGGAGAGTGAAGCTCTGTCTAGGTGACAGGAAACTTGGCAAAAATGGTGAACGTCTTACTAAGCGGTCAGTGCTCAAACGGCCAGTTCAAAAACTAGTCTTATTGTTGGAAGGTGACTAGTCCATTCCTTGCATACTATGCTTCTGTTGTTTGGTCATTATTTGTATTATGAAATCATTGTGTTCTTTCTTCCTATGTTTATGGAGTTATGTTTTTGAACACTAATGATTTGGTGGGAGTGTAAATGACCCAGATTATTTGTTTATTTGATATTTTTCAAATAGTTAAATCCCTGAACGAATTATACCTTATAATATAGATTAAACTCTTATTTTGAAATTCGGAACGGGCAACTTCCGGGAAGGAAGATCGTACCGCAACTGCTTGCCGCAGAAAGGATTAATGAGAAGGTTATCGTTTTCCATCCATCTTAAAATTAGCATCTAGCTGGAAGGCAAACAGGTATGTTTGTGTGTTGTATTTGTTGTTTACATTTCGGACAATTTGTAAATGTATTACTTGATTGTTAATAAGTTTATGAGCGATCTAGCAGGCTGATGCTAGCACCTCCTGTGCCTTTTCTGTGAATTGATTAGCATAACAGAAACGTGGTTATATCAAGTGAATGTTTATTTGTTTTATGTTATGATTACAGCTCTTACGATGTGTCTATGGCAATTTGTGAATAAATGGGTTGGAATACCCCACCATGGTCCATCCGTAATGATCATTGAGTGCATCGTCTGAATAAAGTCCGGCTGGAATGCTACAGTCCCTGGTTTCCAGAATAAAATGATTAAAGACCTGTCAGTGTATTAAAAAAAACACGAGCCCTCGAGCATAAAAGACAGCAGTAGCCCAGTGACCACTGGTCCTGTGACTACGGTCACATGGTGAAAATATCTCAACAAACTATGACACCCAAGCACCTGGCTCTGCAAACCCGTCAAAAATATGCAGACGTGTCAGTGCGTAGAATGCAAATGCAAGATGAAATCATGCATAGCAGTCTGAAAATTAAAAGATAAGTCAATACACTATTACGGCGAGACAGCTACGTATGCACTTACACTTCTCCAGTTAGAAGGATGTTTACATAGCCATTAGCTAACTGCACTTTATGACTATTCAGAAACCACTTACAGGACACACACTTCCAGACACTTAGCGCTATTAGCAGCCATTATCATTCATGTATAATCATGTGGAATGATATGCAAGGGAGCCTCATCTGCAGTCACCACAGAAAACACAGGGAAAACTAAATTCTGGTGACACTTGTGCAGCCAGCGGTGGAGCACAGGGGCACAATGCAGGTTTACAAAACGCATAAATGGCAACATATTTCACGCGTGCATACATACACAACCCCACACCAACTATCACCAACTCAACAACACAGCCATAAAACCAAACAGTGGGAGAAACATTAAAAAAGTACATGTATGATTCAGCCTGCCGTGATTGTACCAGGCACAAGCAGTGAAAATGCGGCACTTGTGCCCTTCGCCTTGCCCATCTCTTTTCCTGTCCACAGCTGTGACTAAAAGGGCCACTAACCTATGACACAATAATGCACAAAAAGACAGCATCCAGAAAAGACAGTCTGTGATCCCTTCTAAAAGGGTCAGGTGCTCCGAGGCAATAAAAATCTTAAAAAGCAAAGATAATATTCTGCCTTAGCTGTGACTCCGAAGACAGCGACGAATAGGAGAGGCTGAGCTCAGACAGGACCTGGGCCTTAATGTAGTTTGTAATTGTAAGTGTTGGTCTTTAATAAAAGCCCAGAGTATTTGGTCAGGCTAATAGACTGGGCTCTCTAAATCCTGCCTGCCATGCATTATTCAACAGCCATTAGCTATTGCCTCATCTGGGAGGCTGTATGAGCCCCATCATCGCCTGGAACCAAGGCTACGAACACCAGAGGTGTGTGGGGAAGGATGTGGGGGGGGATTAGCTATGGAGAAAAAGAGAGAAAAGGAGGAGATGCAAATAAAGGTATGGGAGGGGAAAGAGGGCAGGCTAAAGATTCAAAAGCAAAGAATCAAAGAGGGAGGCTGACGAAAGATGGGCGTGATGTGGCATGGGTGGGGGCCTGTGATATGGAAATGACTGGAGGGAGATGAAGAAATGCCTGGATAAAAGCCAGGGGTCATATAGTACAGATATTAAAGTGAGAAGAGGTTGATGCAGGGAACTGAGAGGAGAGGTGACCGATGGGAGGTGGGAGGAATAGCCAAGGTATAGGCAAGAGTCAGAGGGAGGCTAGAGAGAGCAGCAGAGAATGAAAGAGAGATGCCAGCCTCAAGTGGCATTTTTTGTCGGTCGGGAACATAAATGTCAGATGCATCCTTCCGCTCCCCTCTCAACCTTTTCCTATTTCAAATCCCCTCAGCACCTTTTCAACCTTCCCCCTGCTCCTTCCACTCCACCTCCCATGGCCCTTCTCGATCCGCCCGCCTCCCTCCATCTCCTGAAAGCAGTGCCAGTGGTAATTTTGCTTTCAGAGACACGAGAAGGCCGCGGAACACATGGAGGCACGGGCTGCTCAGTTACCATGGTATCGCTGGCCAAGAGGAATGGCGCCAAGATGCGCGTCTGCGTGTGCACCCGTGTGTACAGGTGTGGGCGCGAGCGTGCACTCTCGAGCACGTCTACACGGCCGGGTAATGGGTGTTTAGCAGGCCTGCCAGACTTGTCCCAGCCACCGCTCTCCCAGACTACCAGGTTCTCCTGACCCTCTGCGGCAGCCCAAGGACACACTCCTGTCTCTCTAATTAAAACACAACCCTGACACACATTGCATACACACACACACACACACACCCTGCAGGTCTGCAGCTTAAAATAACCTTAAAAGGAACCATCATCCCCTGCACTCAACACCTCTTCAAAATCCACTCAGCGTTTTCTCACCAGGCAGCTCACGGGCAGCCTCTGCCTCAATCTGCAGGAAGAGTCGCAACAACAAACAGCATCTCCAAATACTGCGCTCGTTTATTAGACAAGTCATCAAAGGCAGCTGCATTTATTATTGCATGACCTTCCAGGAACTACGGCACAGCTACTCCTACTGTGCACTTGAAAATAATTGACTGCAGAACCATTGGCCACAAAAACCACAACACTGTTTCTTTAAGGCTGTCAGAGCAGCTGTGGTTTAACAAACAGACAAATGTCTGTTTGTTAAACCAATGCAAAATATTACTGCTCGTCTATTTTTATTGCAAAACTGGAGGCGGACAGTATTTTGCAGCATTATGCCTCACCATGCTTTTTTTTCATTATTATTCTTTTTAACCATTGTGACCACAATTAAGTCTTTCACAAGTGTTTGCAGGTCCATCACTCTGCAGGCCCACACAGTCTCCTGCTGTTGTGGCAGCATGCAGAATTTAACATTAGTTACCTGTGTTCGCATAAGCTAATGTTAAGGCAGGAGCAATCAGAAACCTTGTGTGATTTAAGCAAGGTAAGTAACGTGCGTGGGTGTCGCATGTGACATCCGGGATTGAGACAGCCTCTCCACTTCATCTTCCAGCAGACAATTTAGCATGTTTACTTCCTCGTTAAGCGCATGAGGAACCCTGATGGAGGAATCCCAGGGAGGCAATGGTGTCCTGTCACTGCAGGTTACTACTGCAGCATGATTTAATGGAACTGTCTGTCAGAAGGCTGAACAACAGTCTGTCAACCAACAAGGAGAGGTTACACGCACACTCGCAAGTACATACACAGACTCCCAAAAAAGAAAAAAAAACAAAGCAAAAAACCAAAAAAAACAAAACAAACAAACCCCAAACCCCATAATGGAGACGGACTGTCAAAACTCCCTCTTTTACTTGCTCTCTCTGTCTCTCTTTCTCTCTTAAACACACGCACACAAGCAGTCGCACACGCAGGCACACAGGGAAAAAGAAGAAAAAAATCGAAAAGCTAAAGCACATATGTCCAAAAAGGTTCTGGCAAGAGCTGAGACAGGCAAGAGATGAACACGGAAGCGCTCCGAGCACGTACAGAGAAATCGGCAGTTAGAAAAACACACATCACCGGCAGCCCCCCCACCGAGAGAGGAGATGAGTGCCAGGAATACAGTTGCTGCATCAAGCAGCACAGGTGTTATCAGAGCGCTTTACAGGAGATCCCGCCAAACAAAGTACTACTGTCATCTCTGCACAAGTAGCAGCATGGAAATCAACCCAAACAAATGTAATGAACGGTTCACAAAGTATTTAGCAGATTAGGTGGAAAAACTCTATGCATGATGGGGGCCCAAATCCAAAGCTCATTACATGTGGCACTGCATTAGGAGCTCACACGAGCCAGTATACAGCTCTATCCCTCAGCTCAAGTCTGATTTCTATCCCCTGCTACCCAGTGAATGAGGTAGAGAGCAATCACATCAGCCAGGCGTCGGGCATCTGCTATAAAAGCCTTTCTTTATTGTATATTTCCAGCATCATTCCAAACTGGCAGGACAGAGAGCTCTGATTAGCATCAAAGCCTTTGATTGCCCCACTCAACAATCAGCGCTGCTCTCCCGTATGATGCCTGCCGTGGTGCGAAACGAACAGTGTGTGCGTGTGCGAGAGGGCGCGTGCGACTGGTGAGAGAGGCGAGAAATTACGATAAATCGCGAACAAGTCAAAATGACCCCCCCCACCATAATGCACGAACATACGTGCATTAGCATGTGTCAGCCCACGCCTTAATCTCTCGTGATGAACCTAAGTGGTCTTCTAATACGCCAGCCTTGAAGCCCATCTTTTGATGTTGCACATTGCAGCAGAATCCTCTGGTTTGAACATTTCACTCTGGCCCCACAAAAACGGGCTGCTTCTTTAAAGATACCGCTCTCTAAATATGATTAGCTGAAGAGGACATTGTAGCTCTCTCCACAGCTAATACATTTAGTATGGATCGTCTGAGGGGGTAAGGATACAGCTAGGAGAGAGATCAATATTCTAAGTCAGAGTCTGTCTGGAGAGGAGGAACCATGCTGGGAGATGGTTAACTGTTCTAAAGCAGCAAATGCTGTCTGGAAGCAACGAATGCCAGGAATCCCACGATATTGAACACGTCTTCAAAAGGTAATGCTTAATGCTCAAGCTGGGCGATAAGTTACGCTGAGTGTCTGCATCAAGCAAGGTGCTTGTTGAAGATTTGCTGTGGATATCTCCAAGGATGAGAGATTACATAAGGCAAATCTGGATGATTCCTTATATTCTATAGTGCACCACTTAAGACCAAAGCCCCATAAGGGCCTTGCCTCCGTAGGACTGATGTCAAAGTGGTGCTCTAAATAGAGAAAAGGGTGTCCTTTGAGATAGAGGGGAAAGGACCCAGATTTAAGTGGCTTCATTTGCATGCGTGAATCCCTCACTTGAGCCCATTTGAATCGTGCAGACCGGCCTCTGCAGACACACATGGACATGCACACAAACTTCCCAGCACACACACTTAGCATAGACACATTCTTCCCCTTCTTTTTTCCTAGCGTCAGAGGACATTAGCGCTGCATCTATTTCTGGAGTCCCATTAAGGCGGTAAAACATTTAAGATCCACACAGAGTGATTCCTACTGTCAGAATGACCCGTTCTTCCCCCATTTCTCCTGCTCGTGTTAAAGAAAAAAGAAAAAAAAAAGGCTGACGCGAAGCTTGTGACAGAAACATGTATTCGGTGCCGTTATGGATTCGGCTGAGCGGACTGGCACGCCGACTGGGTGGTGGGGAGAGGTAACGGAGGGTTCGGGGGGGAGAGGGGTGTATGCAGCAGTTTGCCCGCCAAATGGGTCCATTTTGCTGAAATGTGAAGCCTGCACTTTCCTGACACGCTATAATAAATCTATCAGTTGTGTGCGTGTGTGCGTTGCATGTGCGTGCGCGCCATGCATGAAGAGGAAATTGGTGGCATCTAAACAGGAAATATCCCCTTCCCTTCTCCTCTATAGATGTGACAGTCACAGTAAGAGCCAGCATCTCTTCCCACCATAACGCAGGATGGCATATGCCTTATAATGGAAATACTTTGTATCGGCTAGGGACAAACACACACTCACAAGAGCACACGAGTATTTAAATAGACACACACACATAGAAGGTAATGTGGTAAGAGTAGACAACCTTGTCTTCCTTCCATCTTAAATCTTTACATAAATATATAATTTCTTTGTCCGGTGAGGAGGAGATCCATAAAAGCAGCAATGTTGGGCTACTTTAATGTGAAATGACAAGCTTCTTTCAGAAACCTAACAAACCTGAAACGTCAGTATTTCCAGGGGAATGTAGAACTAGCGGACTAGCTCTACTGTAATTTATATTATTCCAAACAACTCGAACACCCCCTCAACCAGTGTTTCACCCACCTCCTGATAGGCTGCACATATGCAGAAGCTATCAGAAGCTTTGTGCCCTTTCACAAGCAATTACATATCTGTGCATTGTGGCCTTGAAGTCCTGATAGGATTAATCATTCTATTAATCCTGCCTATGTAAGCTACGTAGTTCTATCAATCTTAGTTTCAGATCCTACACAAGGGAAAATTACAAAGAAGAAATAAAATGCTCTGTTTTTTTAATGTCCACCTCGACTTTGCTCAGCTGCGCAAAATCGAGTTTTCTTGAACACCATCGACTTTTTAAATGATCATTTGATGTAAAAATAAGAAGAAATAACGAATTTGATATTCACAAAGACTTGTTGATTTTGTCTCTATATCATCTAGTACTTGCAAAGAGATAGATAATGCTTCTGAGGCTGTAGCTGTACTCTGTTTCTGATATGCACGAGCAAAAAAGAGCCTACATTAAATTTTCAGGATTTATAGCAGTACTAACAAATAAATAATTAAGCCAATGAAGCTTTTTATTAATGCTTGATTTGGCTGAACTTTAGATGCCCTTTATGTCATGGTCTCTATTCTATTCACTTTTGTTCTCACTGGAATATAATTAATACCTCAAGATAAGCTAAGCAGAACAAATCATTCTTTACCAAGCAAAAGAAGAAAGTTTATGTCTTCTGGTTTAATAATGCGCCAGTATTTTTTTCTTTGAGTGGATTTTGGCCAACATTCACACATACCTTGTTGTTTTTTGTCACATTTTCTAGTGGCTGTTCTCCACAATCAGAAAAGTTGAGTCCAAGAGAAGCTACCTTGGACAGAACCATTTTTAACTTCAAAGGTACAATTGTGGAGCCAGGTGATTGCAAAGACCTTTAAGAAAAAAATATCTACGTTTTCAGTGAAAAGGTCAAACGCACTGGAACATAAGAAAACACCGGGAAATAGAAAAATGTTGTAAAAGCACACAAAACACAACGAAAGACCGATAAAACTCACAAAACACAACAGAAGTGTTTTTAGGTGACAAGCTAACCGCAAAGTGACAAGCTAACCGTAAACAGCTAACCTTTATCTACAGTATTATGTGAATCATGTGACATGTGCTCCAATGAATCCCCCACTTCCTTTAAGTGTGTTTCAGTCCTTTGTATGGTTTGGTTTGACTTCCGCAGCTGTTCTGTCACATTAATATTTCCCCAAAGATGCTTCCTTTATGTTGTTGTGAGGTTTCATTTTATTGTACTTCCGTTGTGCCTTATTCAGCTTTGATTCTGTTGTGTCTCCTTTGGCAGCATTTTTATACTCGCTGGTGTTTCCTTTAGTCACGGTGCATTTGACCCCTCAGGGCCACCATAAACATCACGCTAGCTAAACATCTATAAAATCTGCATGATAGCCCTTTTCAACGGACACTTACCCCCCCTACGTTACAGTCCCTGCAACTGCTGACCTTGGGAGGGAGTAGACAAACTATTTGCTTCTCTTTTGTAAGAAGTTTTTCTTGCTTTAGAGCCCATTGCCATCATACAGGTGACCCTACGGGGCGGTTGTTGTTGCTGACAAGAACATGATCCCGCACTGGCTTCCCACCCACAAACACTGTCAGTTATGCTTGATGGCATGTTCAGCCAAGCCAGAAGCAATGCTGCCATGTCTTTGGGCAAGTGCTTTCAAGGTCCACAGCTGAGAGACACCGACAAAGCACAGGCAGTGCTTTTAAACCACTGTCAAACTACAGAGTACTCATTAATAATTGTATGACTCGTATACATCATGCGATACATATATTGGAAAATGCTGCTCTTACTTTAAACCAGCCTGGAACCACATTTCAATCTTTAACCGTCAGAAACTTGTTTATGGCGGATGAGTGTCGTGAGTGCTTTTTGTGGTAAAGAAATATGCTTTTCAGTGAAAAGACGAACCCCTCCTGTATGCCTCCATTTGAGTGCGTTTCGTGTTTTCATGTATCGACTGCGAAAGCGAATTTCCTCTCAGAGGATAATAAAGTTCCTGTCATCTTTACAGAGGTGCAGGGTTGTGCTGCCTTTGTCAATAATATCCGTGTAGATGTGTTTTCTCACTGCGCCTACTGCAGCACCGAGGACTAGTCAATATCCCACAATGCACCTCTGACCTGTGGGCAAACCTGCCTCGCTCTCCCTTTCAACTTCCGATGGAGATTGATTTTCAAGCAACTCCCACTCATATAAATGTGTCAATTGAGGAGAAATGAGAGGGGATGTATTTAAAGTGTAGACCAGGCTTTGAGCAGGAAAATACAGGGGAGCATTTCATCTGCCGCTAACCTGCAACCACGGCGAGCTAAAAGGCTTTGCATCATCCTGAAGGAAGCCACAGAGAAGAATCTGTTACCGATATTTTTGTTCTCCTGACCACAAAGTACAGTGTGGAAGTGCGAAGAGTGTTACACCATGGATGCATGATATGTGAGGCGCTATTCTAGGGTGAAAGTGTGTTTATGCTTGTATGTGTGTATTAGTGGGGTGAGGCAGAATCTAGGTCTGTGTGATGAATCTGTTTCAGTGGCAAGCAAGGTGCTGCTAGCAGCATGCCGTCTGTTAATTCACATTCGCCGCGGGTGGTTAGAGTCTGTGGCTGATGATACTGAGAGGTGTTGAGAAACGGAGGGAGAGAGGAAGAAGAGAGAGAGAAAGAGGCTTGACAAATGAACGAACACCATGTGCAGGTTGATCCCCAGATGTCATCTGTTGGCAAAACAAAACATATCTAGTCTAACTTCAACTGCGACTCCCTGGCTTTTATTTTATGTTGCTCCAAAACTACAAAGTGTATACTGTGGCATGAAAGAACCCACTTTACATAAGAAATACTTTAGCTCAACGAGCCGGAGTGTAGAGCTACTCGGTGCTTGTTTAAGTAAAATTAGCGGGAGCAGCTATCTCAGCTGGAGACATTTTGATCTCTGAGCCATCGTGTCTTCATTAAAGTATTAACCGATGATTGCAGCACCACCAACCAGCCATATTTATTCCAGCGGCAATTATAGCCTGTGTTACATCCACGCAATCACGACCTTCATCTGTGAAAAAAACCAAAACCATACTGAGCTGCCTCTCATTCGCCGTGCAGTGGTCATGAGAACATTAATCCGTAGATTTTTCTCTCTCATATCTTCCCTCTACGCCTCTAGCCAAACATTAGAAGTGATTGTGTACCATCCTACATTCATTCCGTTAATGTAGCACACAACTGCGCGTCTCACCCACTTTCCTCCCTCACCTTTTTCTTTACATCCCCTCAGCTGAGCTGTCAGGGGAGATCCATTCAGCGGAGAAGGTCCACATGTAAACAGCTCTTGCGTAAGTCCTTCCTAATCGCGATCACACCAGGAACGAAAACGAGGGCTTTGAGAACGAGAAATTGCAATCAGACAAAACTAAGATTTATATTTAGTTGCTTTTTTGGGGTGGGGGTTGGAGCCTTTGTGTGGCACAGGTCAAGAATACGGTTCCAAATCTGGTTTTGTGATGGTTGCCATCTCTGTTTCCTGTCTCGCAAAGGAGGAAGAAAAGATACCGCGGCACCACCCGCATCACATAAATCAGCCAAGAGAGCATAATGGCGAGGATTTGACTGAGGGCAACCAGGGGGCGAGATTTAGCACTCGTTCATTCCTGCTCCCATCTATTTCCCTCACTCTGCCTGTGTGCCGACCCGTCTCTGGTGTTGACCCAAAAAGGAAAAAGAAGAAAAGCCTGTGTCCACCTATTGTCGGCTGCACAGCCCATTATATCTCTCTCTCTCTCTCTTTCTCATTCTGCAGCTACGAGGGGGCTCAGCTCACACTTCCCCCGAGGTGATCATCTCTCAACACATCTCACAAACCGGACTCATTTTTTGCGCGTTCTCAAACTGTACGTGCATCCAGCCCAGCCGGGCTGCAGTCTTTCCCTTTTTTACTCCACCACAGACAGAAAAACAATAGATGAATGTACCTCGGATGTAACACCAGACCCTCGAGGGACGGAAAGAGACCTTAAGAGGAGAATATCTACTCTGTCTTTAAAAAAAAAAACACCCAAAAAAGACAGAGATGTACAAAAAGGAAAGTGGCTTATGATGCTCACCTTCATGCTTCATTTTATATCCTTCTCATCATTTTCCTCCAATTAACAAATTAAATCAAACCCCTCCCCCAAACAGCAGCCTTCCAATCATAATTTAGGCACTTTGAAGCTTTTGGAGTAGCAAGTCTTTATTAGGACTGATATTTAAAGAGACTTGATGCAATGTCTTTTAATCTCCTAAAACCAAAATACAAGCGCAAACGTCTTAGGTGAATGAATTATACATTGTTATCTGTCCTCAAATGTGCCTCAAACATTAACATATCCAGATGGCTTACAATCTACAACAAGGATTACCTCTGAAATACTGTCAGATCCTCGTCTCGTTTGCAATTATGAACAAATACAATCTACTGCTTTAACTTGAGTTGCTCGTGTAAATGCGGGATACTTTATCCAAACACGGGTAGTGCTGGCAGGGAAAAAGTAAACGAACCCCTCTTGCTAGCGCAGGATTATAAAGTGCATAGAAAAAGAGTTGCAGTACACAAACAGAAGCCCAGCTGACTAGCATGAAGTCCACTCATTCATGATATGCCTATACAGCCACTTCCTCCTCCTCATTTTCTTGAATTTGATTGCTACTTTGTTTTCTGCCTTCATTTTCCTAATGATTGCTTGCACAGGTGTGCACCGTGTACCTCGGCATTTAAAGCTGCCTTTACTAAAAATAGTCACAGCATGTATCCTTGCATATACCTCGCAGATTAATGCTGCTGTCAATCATGTTGCTCCCTTTTCTTTTTTTTTTAAATGTACAGATTTTTTTGCTTTTAGTCTTTTATGAAGAGTCTCTTACTGGGCAACATAAAGATGGGGATTACGTTCAAATCCTTGGAACCACTTGTGCAGTGGGTGTAGCTCTGGAGGTCGAGTTAGTCTACCTGTGGGAAGTGCCGTGGTTCATCCCTGGCTTCTCCAATCCGCCTGCCAAGTATCTTAGAAAAGCACTAGTCCGTTTACCATTTGGCATGGCTGCTTCTGGGTGTCTTAAAGACTATAAGTACAACGTCACCCTTTGGGCAACAGACAACATCATGTTTGTGCCTTGACATGGTGCCCAAAGAACGTTGGACACCAAACACATGCATCTTTCTTTTTGTCTTGCTTTAAGGAAGCCGGAGGTGTAGAGGTGATATAAATATCGTGACCACTGAGCGTGTGTCCTGTGTGGGAGCTTTATCAGTGCCATTATCTTTTTCATTAATTCACTGGGTGTACTTTATTTCTAGAATTTCTTGGAGTTAGGGATTTATGTTCTTGTGTTCTGGTTGACAAATGTTTCTCGTTGGGAGATAAATGTGAACAGAAATCCTATAAAAGGAGAGATGTGTGAGATCTATGGTTGCATATGTGCAATTATTCAGTGTTATAATATCCATTTTTTGTCGCGAAAGTATACGTCTTTCCACCTGGAGGCATCCCGTTAGGATCCAACAAGGTATAGAATGTGTTTCTTTAGACATCAGCGTTTACAGATGGTTGTTTGTTAATTTCTTGGATGTATTCAGTATACCGTGGGGCAGCACGGTGGCACGGTGGTTAGCACTGTTGCCGCACAGCAAGAAGGTCCTGAGTTCAATTCCACCATCAGGCCGGGGTCTTTCTGTGTGGAGTTTGCATGTTCTCCCCGTGTTTGCGTGGGTTCTCTCCGGGCACTCCGGCTTCCTCCCACCGTCCAAAGACATGCAGCTTGTGGGGGTAGGTTCATTGGATAATCCAAATTGCCACTAGGTGTGAATGTGAGTGAAAAGGGGGTTATACAATTGATTGTGTGCCATTTCCTGCAATAGCAAAGCTACTTATAATCATGATGGTTAATGTGTTGTTTGCACAGAGTCAGCCAAAGCATAAAATCTCAGTACGTTTCATGTAAAAGCTTGCTTGCATGTGCTCTTTCCATATCTCATTTTACCTCGTCTCTTCAGTGTTATGTGTACGTGTGTAATACTGGCCACAGCAATTACTGAATATTATCCACATTGGCCAGACTCACTGCACCGGCTGGTGTTGATCTGATTCTGCTCGTACACACACAATGAAAAACAACAAAAAAACAAAAAACATCTGTTTGGAGCAAAATACACTTACACACAGACACGAATACAAAGTGAACACTCCCTTGGAAGCACACGTAGACAAGCACACGCTCACCCTACCCGCCACATACGCACACATATACACACATACAAACCCTATCTAAATGACATTGTGCATCTGTTTGGACAGCGCTAGCACATTCAGGTTTTGCAAAACACTGGCAAGAGCTCTGCATTGGCCACGAGAAGCTTTTCCTACTGCAGCAGGGTGACCGGGTGACCAAGCAGCCATCCAATTGTCTGCCTGCTTCATTCCACACACACACATGCACACACACATGCGCACACACCGTCACCTGCAGACTACGCAATGCAAATTCAGTCCCATCCCCTCCCCTGACACCAACAGTCTCTTTTTCCCCCAGTCACCCATAAAATGCTCATGCCTTTAGCTTTTAGAGGCATTCCAAAACATTTTAAGAAGTGATTTATTTAACAGCATGATTATCTATCTGGTGTTCGAGCGATCTATCAAGCTAAGCGACTGGGTGTGCTATTACCGCCCGCTCCCCCAGCACAGGTGGCAGCTGTTTAGAGGACAAGCAAATGAGAAGCCCCGCCCCACCCAAAAAACAGACTAATTCTTGACGTATGTGTGAAAGTTTTCAAACGTACAATCTTTGCCACAGTGTGGCAAATTTGATTTGGTGGTCAATCTAGCATTCTGTGGCGGCACGCACATCTCTAAAGGAGTTACTTTTAAAAAATACAGATATATATAAAAATAAAACAGCCTCCTTTGCATGTTGAAAGCCTGGGGGTAATCCCACGTGTCTTAAATATGAAGGTGACGGCTTCTGCCAATCTGTCATGTCTCATCATAGCAAATGTATCTCTTCAGGGACCGCCAGTTTAGCATTAAGCATGTACATACATCACATCAATGCCACGAGACGAAAGCGCCCCATTTGTGTTTCTGACAGCTTTGTAGGGCCTCAAGGTGTGTGTGTGTTTGCACACATACACTGTGTGCACAGACAGAAAGAGGTACAGTGTCAGAAACAGACGGGAAAACAAACAGCAACAGAAAAAAAAGACGAGGGAGCGAGTAATAAGCCAAGGCCTGGAGGAGTTTTCAGTTATTTACATATGCAGATTCTGGTCACCCTAGATCCCTTCCCTCATCAAGAGCAAACCAATTAAAAATCTCTTCATTTAATGTTTACCTTAATTAACCGTAACAATTAATGGCTTTCCAAAGTCCTATTGTGGTTTTTTCAATTAAAAGCTGTCTGTGAAAAAGGTTGCAATCCAATCCTATAAATCATACAGACAATTCTCCTCCATCCCAGGGCTGAAGTGAATGAGTGAAATAGACTCATACATCACTACTTTTCTCAGTGTGGCTTAAGCTTCAACTCGCACCTTACTTTAAAAAAAAGAAAGTAAGAAAACAAATAAAAGTAATTTTTCCTCAGATGTAGACAGGTTGTGTTTTCATGTCACTGTGTTCCCTGGCATGCGCGTGCATGTCCGACCATTCAACACTCCTATTGGTCAGCAGATTGTTGGGTAAGACCCAGCGGACCATTAGTTGTCCGAAGCTGCCAGGGCCGAGCGCTGATAATGACAGGTGGTGCACAAACCCTGGAGGTCTGACAGGCTCAGGGCATCGTGCCACGTAACAACAGCCTTCACTACTGGCACCGTAACTGTGATGGCAGCCTTTAACGCTGGCGCTGACGCAGCTATGGCAGAAGAATCCCTGGCAGTTTGAGGACTGATGCGACAGAGGAGCAGCCATTACTACAAGTGGTTAAACTAAAATGGCAGCAACTGGTAATGGTGGGAAAACCGGCGCGCCGTTATTGCTGTGACTGGCATTTGAATCCCCGTGCAGGCTCAGATAGCGATTCTGATCGTCAGACTAACAATGAATCTGTGCGTTCATTATTCAGACGAGCTTTTTTCTTTTTATTACAGGAGACTGCTTAGCGACAGGTTCGGTTCATCAACACCGAGGATGGCATTGTGCAGGACGTAAAAGTCCCCGTTCACTTGTTCTCCCTCTTTCTCAGTCATTGTTCATTTAGGCTTTCGAGCTAACCATTCACACGGGCGTCTGTGCTCATACAAGCGTTTGAGACATAAGAGACATCAAAAATATTTGATTTCTGTTTTTTCTTTTCATCTTTTTTCTGTTTCATCCTCCCATCCATCGCATGTGTGCGTGTCCGTACAGGCACCTTTGTGTCCTCCACCCCCTCTCAGCCTCTCTTCCCTAGTGCAGAACACTCTGATTTGCACTAATCTCTCGGTACACTCTCGGGGCTATTGTTCCTTTCTGCTGCGAGCTTATTCATGTGCCACTCACTGCGCTCTCCTCTCATTTTAATACCAACAGCGCTGCGAGCTAAAAACAGGCTTTAAGACTGCTTATTTGACTGTTTATGTTTAAAAAAGAGAAAAAAGTGTGTCTGCCTCTCACCTCCTCTGCTCTGTAGGTGACTGCAGGATTCTCTACAATTTAGCCGCCTATTAAAATGGCTGGACTCTGATGTTTCCATTGCAGTGTTTTTATGTATACAGCCTGTAGGCAGCCAGTGGACAGCTTGAGATGAAAGCTACGGCTGATGTTCTGATTTGATGACTGTTGCCATGGCAGCGGGATGATGATGGAGGAGGGGGTGAGGGAGAAAGAACAGAAAATTATCTCTCTCTCTCTCCCACCGCATCTGACTCTTTCTTTCTCTTCGTCTCATTTTCTCTCACTCACAAACACACATCCCTAACCCCGCATCAACCAGCTCTACAGTCCAGCAGGTCCTTCACTGGATCAGTGAGCTGTACGAGTCCATCATTAGGACAACAGGGTGGGGTCCG
Source organism: Copadichromis virginalis (assembly GCF_057382275.1). Lineage (NCBI taxonomy): Eukaryota > Metazoa > Chordata > Actinopteri > Cichliformes > Cichlidae > Copadichromis > Copadichromis virginalis. Next base: position 23,414,865 of record NC_140619.1, read on the forward strand.
ACATCCTGACAGCTTGTCAAGAACAGAGGCCTGCATGGCTAACTGCGTGATGAGACCACCATTAAAGAAGAGGAAAACCATACAACTGCACTGCTGCTACAACAAGGCACCTGGCGGATTCATGGTAACTCTTCAGCCTCTCCCGGATGGCTGAACGAGCAGTTCAATAAAAACGCTTTCTGGCTCCAGCGGATGTGTTTATAGCGTTTCCTCTGGCCAAGCGCAACACCAGGGTTAAGTTGATCATCTCTCACTCTGGTAAAATAGCCAGGGGAGCCCATGTACCTCTAGATCAACTCTACAACTTAAAGACCCTAAACGTTACAGCTTCGATGATCGATATGGCACTGAGCAATGTTCTTTACGAGCTAATAGACAAATCCATTCCTGCAAAACCCCTTGGGCCTCTGGAAGGCAAGAAGGGTGTTAAAGTACGTGGCTGTTTGCCTGATGTGTCCACTTAAACCTGCGCTTACACTCGCACACAAAACACACCAAAGAGGTCGGAGGAGAGAGCGGGATGGGGCTTGTGTGTCTCGTGCGTGTCCACATGTGCGGTTTCACCGGCACATCTGCAGACATCTCAGTTTCCGAGGGCATTGTCATTTCTGGATTCCCCTGAGGTTATCGAGGTCGTGGAGCTGCCAAGAGGAGATTTGTGTCTTGCAAGATCAGAAGGGGGGAAAACACACAAAATCCATTTCGTTCACATTGCTTAAACGCTCCTATCTGATACCCCTGGATAAGAGAGCTTACACGAGCCATGTGTAATTCCCTCACTATCTAATTAAAAGTCCAGATTGCCTAATAATTGTCAGAATTGCATCACACGGATCAGAATCCCATCTGAAATCTAACACCTGTTGCTGTTTCACTGAGTTCCATCAGCGCATAGAAATGGTAAGGAATGGTATTTCAAACATAGCTTTAACGCGCATCAAATGACTACTGTCAAAGAAAAAAAAAAACTCACCAGTGCCTTTTTTAATGATGGATCTTAGCGAGCCTCTCCGGCTCTCTCTCCACTCTCTGCTCTCCTGCTTTGTCTTTACCCGAGCCGTTCACGCTCTCATTAAACCGTGTGGTCAGTTTTTGTACTTCGCTCTCTCACCAGACGCCTTCCGTGCCCTCGCTAACCTTCCGCAATTTCTTACTTGAACACAGCTTGGTCAAACTTGACTGAAAAACTTTAGCACATCATTATAAAAATAATGGACCGTGTTTACAAAGGCTATGAGGCTCCTCTATGACATTGTGCAGTCCCCTAGGCCCTCGAGCAACCTAGTTTATAGTCGGCTTGTAACATTTATGTTTAAGGTAACATTCATGCTTGTCTTATTTCAAGGCAAGGACAACAGCCACACTATGAAAAAAAAATATATTTTAAATGACTTTATTTGAAGGTCTAAAAAGGAGCAATCTATTTTGGGGCAATATGCCTCATTTAGTGTTGGTAAGTATAAACCCTGCAGCATCTACTCTGTTACAGGGTAACTTCCACACTCTAATTCAAGGCAGAGAACATTAATACTGCTTATCGTTCATTTACTGAAAAAAAGAGCATATTAAGAGAAATGACAATTAGTGAGGATTGCCTTCTAGAGTCTTTCTCCAGTAATTATAGTGCACTTTGAATTAGCAGTACTGTAGCGGAATTGTAATGCAGATGGAAAGCGCTGCATTGAAATCATGCCTGAATTCTCACAAAGACGTGTGAGTGAAACTGCTGTCGTCTCGTGGTTTGTTTTTTTAAATTGCTTTACTGCTACAATTGCCAAATATTTTTCCACTCGTGAAAAAGCCTCACACTTAAGCAATTAATCTTTTCATAGTCACAAAAAACTGACTTTCAACGCTTGTTTGTAAAGTCTCCAAAAAGATTGGTTAGTCTAACCGACGACACACGTCCCAAATGTTTTCCATTTACAAAGTTTTTTTTCGTTTTTAAAAAAGGGATCAAATTCTAATTTTTGAGATGGAAAAATGATTAAATTGATGGCATTCTGCAATCCATCTTGGACAGTTCCTTGTTTGAAAAAAAAAAATTGAAACGTATTTTAAACACATCAACAAAGAAATTAGTACTTGAGGGAAAATTTGTCTGAGAAATGAGTGTGGACAAATTGAATTCAAGACCCGCAAGCTGTCAAGTGTAAATAAATTCATGTCTGGTGAGAATGAACGAGGAGGGGCCTTGCATTTTTCTGTTCAGATTATGTTTGGGCGTTAGATCACATGATCAAAGGCTTTTAATATTCATTTATTGACACGATTCCTTTGAAAACTTCATCTAATACCAGGCTGCTAAGCAGTGACAAAAGATAACACCCAACACTGAATACAAATGTTCAATTAATTAACAATCAATTACACAATAAAGTCATCTTGTGATCGCTTGGCTTTTTGTCTTAATGTGTTTACAACGTCTGCAATGGGTCAGATCGGCAAATCTGGGACAACCTACCTCGACCCATGGGAACGACATCCACGCTGAGCCGTGTTTTCAGAGCACTGCTTTCATTAAGCCTGATTGGTAACTCGGAGACTGTAAATGTTTGAGGCAATTTGAAAACCCATTTTCTTCAAACCATTATCTGCAGAGTATGGCGGAAAGGGAACATTCAGACCTTTCTAGAGTATTAATTTAGCGCCGCGATCAGACAGTTTTAAGGGAGTTGTCAAGTTTTTAAAAAGTAATGGACATCCTGCAGCCAATCGGGATCAAGTGCTTACTCAGGCCCGGGTAATTACACAGATATTTGCATTTAGCACAGAAAGTTATCTAGTATAAAGAGCGATAGGGCCTTTCGCTGGACTCCTGTTTGCGGACGCCTTGGAACCCGTTCATCTCATGGACGATGGATGAAACGCGCAGTGATATAAAACCAGGAGGCTGTCTGATACACGTCAATGTGTCAATCTCAAAAGTAGCGGGGAGAAAGATAAGCCTAAAGAAGAGGGTGACGAGTAAAACTGTTCAACTGATGAAAAACAAGTCAAGTAATTAGCATCTCATTATATGACAGCGCTGTAACTCAGATTATATAGCTAATGTTTGTTTTTATGATTATTATTCCACGCTGCAGTAATTCAGAAGACTGACACCTCTCTCTCATCAGCCCTCTCTCGTCTGTGTCTCAGCATTTACTATAGGCCTCTGACCGTCACAAAGTAACTGAACACCAGAGTCAATGACCCTCGCCATCATAAACCTATTTATTAACCCGGTCTTTTTTACTCAATTTATACGCAAGCAGCAGTGTAAAAGGCAACAGTGACTTTCTGAAGTCGTTTCAGCACAGCGGGGTTGCCAAAAAGTAGAGATGTTACTCATATGTACAGAATAGAGGAGCAACCTTTCATGGTTCAGTCTCAATTAGGGCTGCCACGATTAGTCGACTAGTCACGATTACGTCGACTATTAAAATCGTTGACGACAAATTTAATAGTCGACGCGTTGTTTGAAGCTTTGTAAGATCCCGAAAGACGCAGGAATAAGTAGTAGGATTTAAGAGTGTAATAATGGACTGAAACAGAAGATGGCAGCACTGCATGTATAAGGATGCCAGCTGCCGTTAAACCCAGAAGAAGAAGAAGCTGTGTCCCAGAATTCATAGCGCGGCCCAGCGCAGTTGTCAACAATGGCGGCAGCTAGTTAGTTTTAATATTACTCTTATTAGTCTTTTTGGGTCACAAAATAAAGTTTAACATATTTCCAGGCGAGAATGTAGCTGTGTAAACTTCAAATATCTGCTCAGTTTATCAAGACACCACATATTTTCAAAAGCGCTCCGACGTTTTCGGAGGCGTCTGTTACCCACTAGCTCGATAGCTAGCTGGGGGCAAGGCTCACTAGAGCCCGTGAGAACACCGGACTCCCAGCAAATAGTTTTCAAAGCCACCGCTGTCTTTCGCTACACATGTGATATAAGTCACTTAGATAACTTAAAAATGTTATTGTTTGGCTTTTTTTAGTATTTTATTTGTTCCTGAGTAAATCAGTTTGGCTGAGAAATAAAGTTATAGTTTTTACACAGCTGAATAAACGTCAAGCAGACAGCTGATTATCAGAAGTGTGAGATGCTTGAGAATCTACTCCCGTGTCCTGTTATATTTTAGATAGCAAGGAGCAGACGAGACTGAGTTTATTAAACTCCAACGAAACAATCTGCAGATTTCATTAAACTTTAATAAACTATCATCTTGTCCTTATTTTTAGTTAGCACATACCTTAAACACTTCAAGCTGTAAGCTAATGATATCTATATAAGAGCAGATGCATGCGGGTGCAATAAGCTGTACGTTTTACGTTCAATGGATCTGATTAGTCGACTAATTGCAAAAATAATCGGTGACTAGTCGACTATCAAAATAATCGTTTGTGGCAGCCCTAGTCTCAATAGAAGAAAAAAGGGCGGTAACCTGCTGGTGATTTGTAAAAAAAAAAATCGCAAGGTCACCTGGCGGGAGGCAACCTGTCTCTAAACAATTGCAGTGAACTGTTAACTGTTTGCTAACTGGTTTTATTTGGTTATAATCCTGTAAAACAGCAAGGTTGCTGAGCACCTTGTATCATTTTCACATTAAATCACTGCCCTGCAGCGACAATTTCACTGTTTTTGGAGGAGTTCTGCTTCAAATCTTTGAGGTTCTGCCAGGACTCTGAATCTGAATACTTAATGTGAATTTATGTGTTTGCAGACGGCAACAAACCTGCAATTGTTTGACAGTTTACCACAGATAATCACGTATTACCACAAACAGATTGCATGTAATTGCTACCTTAACCCCATTCAGTTGCAGACAGATGGCAGACTGACTGCGTTTGCTCTTTTATTGTCATCTATGTGCACCAAATAACCATTTCAAAAGCCAACAAGATCAAGAGGTCATTGAACACGGTTGCAATAATTTAGTTTGCGCTGTTGTCTCCAACACAGTTTTGTGACTGTAGCATTACACATAAAATAACAGTTAAACAAATACTATGTATCTTTCTCAATAAACTGATATTTTTACATCCCTGTTTTTATATGGATTAAACACAAAAGTGCAACTGGGTGGTGAGACTAGCTTCTTTCTGTGTTTCTCTACTCTTCAAAGAAATCAACTAATGGGTTTCCAGCTTAAGCTTCATAGTTAATGGCAGGTTTGAACTAGAGATGGCACGATACCACTTTTTTATGTCCGATACCGATATCATAAATTTGGATATCTGCCGATACCAATATGAATCCGATATAGTGTGTTTTTTTAATCAATAATAATAATAATATAATTTAATATATTGCTGCATTTTGTATAAGTTCATACTCAAGTTTAAATAAACAATAACACTAAAGCTATTCTGTTATACCTGTATGTAAAAAATATACTGCACCGAAAATATTTCATAGTTCAGCAACACTGATCAATCTAATAAACTTAAACCTACTCAATCCTTCCTATTCTGGTATTTTAAAGAGTACTTAGCAGAAATATTAAGCAACCTAACTAATAGGGTTGCAAACTCCCAGCAAAAAGAAAAAGAAAAAGAAAAAGGGAACCACCCTCCACCTTATGATGCTTAATTGACGTAATCAACTTTAATTTGATGCAGTGTGGAAAAAAAAATGCGCAGAAATAAATTATTTTTCTACAATAATTAAATAGATTCAACATCTTTCTTCAACAGAATTGCAGACTGCACAGATGGTACCTTCCCAAAGGAAAAAGTAGTATAGCTTACTAGGGTATATTAGACTTAACAGTTACTATATACAGCAATGGACTTCTATACATTTTACATAAGATTAAAACTTTGGGTGTAAGATTCAGATAATTATTTATTAAAAGCTAGACATTTTAAATGAGAATAAGAAAGAAAAGTATGTCTTTGTGCCCCCCTTGTCCCTGTTCATGCCCTATCGGCCCCCCTGGCTAAACTTTGGTAGATCCGCCCCTGCACAGTTACCAGCCGTCAGCTACATAGAAAAAGATCCTGGTGTAGAAAGTAATATTAAATAAATTCTAACAACAGCTTATCAAGCTTAAACGTGCTGCTGTTGTTCAGCCGCTGGTTTCCTCTTTCTGGCGCAAAGTGGGCGATAAACAAACAAGAGAGACGGACTAGCGACAGAAAAGCCGATCAGCTGATCACTGATCAGTTTCATGATTGAAGTAGCAGCAAGAAGAGGGAGGGAGAGAAGAGGCAGTCGCTCCATATATCGGTTGTTAAGCTTAACGTGGGAATGCTTTACAAACATTCAGAGATGAACTTACACACTTGCTTTACTTCTCTCTGGGATAACTTCCTCGGAGATGAAATGCTGGTTTGGTAGCGAGGCTACAAATACACACAGCTGCTTTATCACGTGACCACACTGCTCCGACGTGCTACGGATATGGGCCGAGTTACGCAGTGTCACAAGTTCTGTGAGGTGCTTTTTTTGATATTTAATGGATCAGATTACATTTTTTATTTCTCTCCGATATCCAATCCAGTAATTTACATCAGTATCAGACCGATATGTAATATCTGTCTCAAGCCTCTGCTTTTTGGGGAAAAAAATATTTGTAATAGGTTAAACAGGATTTCTCCCGCACACGGGACTAAAGCTGCAGAATCTAGTCTATAAAAATTACAGAGCCCCTGAGACTAAGGAGGTGTGTGTGTGTGTGTGTGTTTCATTTGACCACAGTTCTGCCTGATTCACTTTGATTTCAAGTCCACAAAAATAGAACTAGTGAGCATGACTGGACTTAGTCTGTTGCTTACAGCTGAATGTGGGAGTCTTCCCTCTAGGTTTATTAATATTATAAATCCCTGCAGCTACAGAGGGAGGGCTGATATGTGCATCACCAAAGCCAAAGATTTGTTTTGTGCACATTTATGCATGCAGCACAACAGGGATGGCATTTTAAATTATTCATATATACTAGTGCTGTCAAAATTATCGCGTTAATTGTTAAGATCAACGCGAAATGTTTAATGCATTAAAAAAATTTAACGCTGATTTTGTTTTTTTATTAATTTCCTGTAATCTAAGACCTTTAAATTCATGAGCACCTCTGGAGGAGGGGGCAACAGTGTGCTATGCTGGCGTTTGGCCTGACAGAAATGATTAGAAGAAGAAGAAGAAGTGACACCATGCTACTATCTAGCTAACACTAGCTAACACACGCAAGCATGGACGAGGGCGGACTTTTGGGTGGAAAGTTTCTCTTTAAGAAGTTGCCTGATGGCTTGTTGGACAAAACGAGAGTAAGATGCACAATTTGCAACGCTGAATTCAAGTACCACAGAAGCAGTTCATCACTGGTGTATCACCTGAGAGCAAAACACCCAACTGAATCCACCTCTACGGGACCTCGCCAGTCTACGCTTCAGGAGTATGGTGCTTGTGGACGAATAACAAAAAATGTGAGAGAAAAATTAACCAATTCCTTGGTTGTTTGGATAGCTAAAAACTGCCGACCAGTTAGCATAGTAGAAGATGATGGACTGAGAGAAGTCATTCGTGCTGCATCAGGAGATGAGTGTTACAATCTGCCCTCGAGAGGAACCATTGTGTCGAGACTGCACACTTTGTATGGGGACCAGAGGGCTCAGCAGTCCAGCAAGCTTGTGCAAGTAAGGAATGTCGCTCTCACCGGAGACCACTGGACTTCGGTGAACAACGATAATTACTTAAAATATAAAGAATAAAAAAATGTAATTGGAGCCAGGCTATTAATAAAGTAATTGAGATTAATCGCAATTAATAACAGAAAATTGTGAGATTAGTTAGTTAATTTTTTTTAATCTATTGACAGCACTAATATATACACCTAAAAACATAAACAATGAAATGGATTTCTTAGCTTTGCTACACTTACACGAGCTGTCACACTCAGACTTACACAGTTTACAAGCTCAAGTCAAAAGATTTATTGCATGCTGGCCACCCGAAGCCTGAACTCCTTCAGTCAGTTTTACTGTCCAGTCCATTTATTCTGCAATACAACTATCGTCTTTCTGATGATTTGTTATCATGTTTTCTCACTAACCTGTAGTTGGTACACCTTCAGGTCACTCACTCCAGAGCATTCCCAGCCAGCTCCTTTTGGGATGAACTACTTTAGAATCAGTGTTCACTACCACTCCAGGTTTCCAAGTCTTATGTAATGCTTTCCCAGATAAAAGTATACTGCAGCCCATAATTTTAGACTGACACCTGGTTGTCCACATACTTTTGTCCATGTATTGTAAGTGGTGTACGTGTGTGTGCATCTCCCAGTAGTGAACTCCAGCTGAACTACACTTTCTTTCTACTGCCAATCTCCTCTGTTCTTGCGATGAACTGTCGTCAATTCGGGGTGTTGATGCTTTCCTGAGTTTGTCAGCAGGTCTGACTGGCGCTCGAAAATGCCTGCAGCCTTCCTCAAGGGAGGTGTCACAGTTGGACACACACACCCCACCACACAGCCTCCCACACACACACGCAAACATGAAAGAGAATAAAGACAGACATCTGTACAAATGTGGCTTCACACACAAGCTGAATCTCCTTTTCTTTTACTCTTTCTTAATCTGTCGAGCCCTCTCTCTATTTTCTCACACACACACACACACACACACACACACACACACACACACACACGGGGACTAAATTGACTTGTCAGCTTCAATCAGACCAGGAACAAAAGGATTCCTGCCAGTTTGAAGCTGACATCATTAATAGGTTTGGGGGGGGTGAGCTCTGAAGACAAAGGGAGTGCAAGGTCGGGCCGACTTAAAATGCACTTTCATTTTGGCAGGGACGTTAGCTTTTAGATTTCAGCCCCTTCACGCCAACATCTTTTTGCGAGTGCCTCTAACTTTCATTATCGCCCGGGAACAGAGGGGCGTGTGAGACTTTGTTGTGCTGATGGAGAGAAATGTGACATCCATAATACATTTCCTATTAGAGGATGCCACGCATGGACACACCTGGCCATGTCTCAGAGAGAGATGGACAGGAAGAGGATAAGAATAAATGGGCTGCTGCCGGTGGTGGAGAGGGAATAAGGTTGCAGAGTAAAAAGGATACGGACGCAGCAGAGGAGCATAGGTGTGAGTGAAAAGGGGGGAGAGCGTGTTCTTGAGAAAAGTTTGGAGAGAGAAACACAGGACATGCATTACATCATCATGTGACACATGAAATCCACACATAAACCGGCTTTCCTGGTGCACTGTAGCAGCAAAGCCCAACACTTTGAACATTTTAATCCTCCCCTCTTACGTCTGTGACTTCATCCATCCTTATTCCCTGCTGTCTGCTTCATTCAAAGCTGCCTCCACCTTTTTTTCTTTTCTTTTTTTTTTGCAGTTTTAATTCTGACCCCGGATAAAGACAGAGTCCCTCATCTGAAATGGTAATATCTTTGGACCATATGCACGCAGCCATCACAAATTGGTTACTGTATACTGCTGCAAGCATTCCCACTCTCTCTCACCCTCATTTTCAGTGACGCTGACTTCCTGTCCAGTGCACCAGCTATTCCCAAGCATCCCAAAACCTTTCTAGCTCCTTTTTCGCTCTCTCCTCTGTCTTCCCAGTCTTTCACCATCTTTGTCTAGCACTCACTTGAAACTAGCGTCTCCTTCACCTGTTTGACCCTCAACCACTCATTCCCTTTTATTCTCATTCTAATTATACCATTACATTACCATTTCTATTCTCTCATTTGCATTTTTTGCTTGCCCCTTCTCCTTCTCCCCTCTCTCTTTTTCTCCATCACCCTTCCTTTTCTCAGCCACTGAATACGTTCCACCTTTTTTGCGGCACATAAACAGACAGTGCCCTTGGGGACGGGTTGGAGAGCTCTGTCTTTGTTTGCGTGCACCTCTAACTAACTCTCCATCTGCAGGGAGCCCAGCCAAGCCCAGCAGCGCAAGACAGATAGCTGGCACCATCCCAGGCTCTTCTCTAGTTGGCCCAATATCTTCACCCCCTCCCCACCTCGCCTGCCTCTCAACTTCTCCTTCCTTCTAGGCTAGAGTCTTCCCACAGAGGCGGTTGTCAGATGCCCTCAGGCAGCCATTCAGGCACTGTAGACATGGGACCGCTACAATTCCTTTAATCCAAAATCTCCAATCCTTTTTCCAACTCATATTCTGTGGATGTTCATCATTGGACTTTCCTTGAGCTCAGAGTCAACCCCAGCTTCACCTTCAATAAGAGCTCACTTCAGAGACTAAATAACCAATAGTACATTTACTCTATTTAGTCACATCAAATAGCCTTCAAAGAAAGAGGAACTTAAGCATTAGCTTTAGTTCGAATACTGAGAGTTTCAATCACGCAATGGACCAGGGGTGTAACTTAAATCTCAAAAAAAAGAAGAATGTTAGGTGTTGTTTTTCTTTTTGCGTTTATTTTGCGTCTCTTTTCTATAATGAGGCTATAAGTGTAGGATGTGAAACACCATCTCACTTCACCACATGCTGCATTCTCCTTGCTTGTAGAAAAGAAAATCATCAAAGGTGTGCTACTAAATTATCTGCCAAGCCGATCTCCACTGCTGATGGACAATCCCATTAACGAGTAAGAAGAGAGGGTTTTTTCCCCACTCACCATTGTCAGGCTCAGACTTCCTGTCGTGCTCGGTGTCAGTTAGAGAGAGGGCGGAGTTGGCGCGGCTCGTGAGGCAGGAGCTCTGCTCAGACTTGAGGCCGCGCATCCACATGTGCTGCAGGCCGTGAGCGGGAGACGGGTCCACCTCCGGCTCCGTGTCCACGTCCGAACCCACACCGAGGGAGTAGCCGTGGCTGTGGACGTGCCCGGTCGGTCCAGAGCACAACACTTCCTCTTCCTCCTCCTGATGCTGCTGATGCTGCTGCTGCTGTTGGTGGATGTGAAAGTCTGGGCTCCTCAACTGCCCGGCCTTACAGAAGTCTAAATCTAGAGGGAGGGAGGGGAGACATGCAAAATGAGCACGCACAGCCAAAGAACTGCAAAGCCTCTAATACTGGCGTGTGTTTTTTATTTGCTTCAGCGACTAAGCTGACCAGGTGTTTGCTAAAGACAGGCATTTACAAGCCAAACAGCGAACACCTCCCAAATTATTCCAACAGGCAGGCTGTTATTTGAGCAAGCATTTATTAAAAGTTTTTTTTTTTCTTCTTCTTTTTTAGCAGAGGTCCAAATCAAAATGCCAGCCTCAATTTTTCTTAACCATTTGCAGTGAGGCTATATCCTGTTCGGGCTGCCCGATGTGTGTTATTGAGCTCGAGATGTATTGAACTGCTGCTCAAACAGAGCACTGATCTCATCTATATTCTCCTTGGTGGGGTGAAGAGATCAGATAAAGATCAAACCTTATTAATATTGACTCAGACTGAGGGAAAAATTGAGCCTCATATGCTTTCAGGTATTAGAACGCCCTCCAATCCCGAGCATCAACCTGTTATCTGAGAACATCAGATATACTGTGTTAGTCCTCTGGTTACACTTTAATTCAATTCAATTCAATTGAGTGCTACTTTTTTTTTTCCTGTAGAGGCAGTTGAGTAAATTTTCTTTCTCACCACATGAGTTTTCTGTTTAGAATGTATAAGTGGAAGTGAAGGAACTGATGTAATTGTGAAGAAATGAGGGCATCAATTGAAATCCATATAGATAGCAGCCTGGTACCACAGGCCCCTCTGAGAACAGAGGAAAGAAACACTTCCCTTCCTTCTCACTTAGCGCAGCTAATACGCGTGTTAGGTCAGGTCCTCTGAACATGAACCGCAGCGTTTCAATAAAAGCCGCAGTCCTGTTGACCACTTCATTGACCAGCGATGTGTCCTGCTGTGCCTGTTTGATGGGGTCAAGACCAAGTCTGGCTCACATACTGTTCTGCTGGAATTAAAGCAGCCAAAGATTGGTCACCACTCCACACTACTGTTTAGTTCAAATTGGCTGCAAGAGGGCAATTTGGAAGCAAATTGGCCATTTCCCAGTAGCAACAAACACGGATTGACTGCAAACTGAAAAGTTGTCTAACCGCTTTGTTTTGAAACGTATTTATGATAAAACAAGAGGCCGGGGGTGGAAGTGATTAGAGCAACAATATTTTTCTTTGATGAACTTCCCATTTCCTGCCATTACAGTCACCCGCTCAGGCCTCCGGACTATTTATGTGACTGTTTTATATTACTGTGCTTTCTTCCAATCTCGTAAGTACCTGTCATGAGCAAAAATCATTATTTGCCAAGCAGTTTGGGTAAAACAATCACAAGAAAGTAGGCTGAATATAATGTACAAAATCCCTGAATTGGATCCCAAATTTTAGCTTTGTGTTTCTTTCTCTGTTTGAGTTAAGAGCTTGCACATTTATAAAAGTATTTCTAACTCTTTCAATCAAATATGTAATTAAACTTGGGGTCATATATAGAGTCCACGTTGGGACTGTAGCACTGTTGCCTCACAGAAAGAAGGTCCTGAGTTTGACTCCGCCGTGTGGCCGGAGTCTTTCTGTGTGGACTTTGCATGTTCTCCCCGTGTTTGCGTGGGTTCTCTCCAGGTTCTCCGGCTTCCTCCCACAGTCCAAAGACGTGCATTTATTGGGGTTAGGTTAATTGAGGATTCTAAACAGCCACTTGCTTTTTAAAATCTATTCTTAATTACAGATTAGGTTTGATTAACTAACTGAAGTCTCTCTAAAAGGAGAGAAACTCCGAGAACCCGTCTGAGACACTTTTAATTGTTATTGTGCACACTTAGCAATAATGTTTGTAAACCTAATGAACTCGGGGCACGTACACTGCCCCTCTGTGTGATCGGCTGGGATCATGCGCAGCGCTTTTATTTATTTGTTTATTTTTTTGCTCTTTTTAGTATAAGAGTTGGCAGGAGCCTTGTATGTTTATGTACAGAGCAGTTTACAGAGAACTTCTGGTTTTGTCTATTTGGTGTCATCAGAAGGTATTTTGCAAGAATGTGAAATGAATTAGTTGGAAAAAGGTTCATAAATAATCAGATTCTTACTTAATTCAAATATTTAAACTGTGATGCATTTCTGGCTTTCTAAACAGCATGCTGAAAAAGCACGAATTAATTAGCATCCATTAGTAGAGGAAAAAAATGTAATTATTTTGGTCATTCGTTTTCAGCTCTGTAAAATGGTCACGTCGCTGGGGACCTGGCTGTCTATCTGGCCATCTATCAACAGTATCTGTCCAAAGTAAACAGGCTTAGCACAGACAGGTGCAGCGCAGAAAGGAGGTGATGTGGGATTAAATGGAAAGAGAGAGGAATTTGTAATATTAGTGGATAGTGAAACACGTGGGAAAAAGAAAAGGAAGGATAGGAACCGGAAGGAACGGGAGGAGAGGGCAAGATGGGGAGGCTTAAAAGATGAAGGAAAATATGAAGAACATGGGTGGGGAATTAAATGAGAAACGAATTGGCTGATCTTTGTCACGAACACCATAATCCATTAAAAATGTCACTGGAGGCAATGTCCCCCCTTAACAGTTGGTTACTTTGGTAGGGTATACTATATATAACTCTGTGGCCCAAAGATGAACAGATGTGCTTTGCAGAACCGGCTGCCATTGACATTTGAAAGGCTGCTTTGGGGGGGTCTCGTGCACCTTACCATATGACACTGATGGCAGGGGATGTTGTTTGTTATGGAAACAGAAAGGCGAGTAACTGCTGAAAAAGGCAAGTGCTCTTTTGACACCGCAGTGTCGTGGAATATATCGAGGCAGCATCATTATGACTAATGGCCATTGACAGGTTGCCGTATGGGCAAACAGGACGACAAAATCCATAGCAGGTGGCATTCAAACCATGAAATCCCTGGAGCGGGCCGCTTGTCAGGAGTTGTAACCGTTATGAATGGCTAATGTCGCTTGTTAGCATGGTGGGTAGGTCTTGCAGAGGAGCACAAGGTTGAGATAGTGGAAAGAGTATCTATTGATCACCATGAACCCTGCACAGTGGCGTGCTCCCGATGAGGTGCTGCTTCTCTTTTAACACCACACATGACCTGCATAAAGGCCATCCATCACAGCGCATGCTGGCCCATTTCTCCTCCTGTCACCAACAGGGAAGACATTTTTCGGTGTGTACGTGTCGGGGTGTGTGTACATGTCGGGGTGTGTGCACGCGCGTATATGCAAGCGTGTGTGCATGTATGCGTGCCTCTGTCTGCCCGTGTCAGTATCTGTGTGTGTGTGTAATGAAGGGTGGTGTTCCACCCCAGGTGAGGCCAGAGAGGTTTGGGGTTGACCTAGTTTAGCTGTGGGAGAGAAATATCACCTCCGTGGAGAAGAGGTAATTGGCTGCCTCCGACTGTCCTTCTGGCTCATTGTGGACTGTAATAGGTAATTCACAGAGGTCTTTTTAAAGACCTCTGTGTGTGTGTGTGTGTGTGTGTGTGTGTGTGTGTGTGTGTGTGTGTGTGTGTGTGTGTGTCTGCCTATCTTTTGGTGCCAGTATCCATTTGAGTACACATACAGTATCTTTGCAACCGCGGACGTATATTTCAAGGTAACTATATCCAGCCTAAGCATGCCCTGATAGCATGATAAGCGTGACCTTGTACCTTGTTGGGGTTGGCTGTAGTTGCTCTGCCTTTCCCGATGTGAACCGAGGGTGAGGCGAAGCTCGTGTGTGTAGTCAGGCAGGGTCTCGCGTGATGTGTAGGAGCGGTGATGGGTGCGCCCATCCTCACTCTCATCGGATGAGCTGGTGTAGGACATCTCCATTTCATGGCGCCCCTTAGACAACGGCTGGTAGGGTTTGCTGTCCATCTCCTCCATGGCTCGCAGGGCTCCACTTTAGTCACTCAGCACAGCCACAGCACAGAGCACAGAGTCTGGAAGAAAACGAGGCGGGTGAGACGCAGGGCAATGGGGTAGAAACAGCGAGGAAGGGAAAAGGGCAGCAGGGAGAAAGAAGAATGGGCCAGCAGTGGAAAATGAAAGGAAACAGGGGATAAAACGGACAGGGGCAGAGGAGAAAAATAGCGCAAAAGTCTATTATTGAACACAGTGGAACAGTATTGCAACATCTGCTCATTCCAATTACAGCAGACATTCATAAACAGCATTTGGCTTCTTTCATATTTCCCACCAAAGGTTGCTCCAAATCAATACGCTCAGAAGGGACCGCGATGGTAGCCATTATGTCCGCACGTGTTTGAAAAAAAATTGGCCCAAATAAAGCAAAGCTTAGTGTTCTGTCAGTTGCGGTTTCTATTTTTCCTCTCGCTACTTTAAGCTTTATCTCTCTTTTACAGACGAGCATTGACAAGCTACGAATAAATCTACAAATTTGTCGCTGAGAGCCATGTCTCTCACTCTCATTAAACGCTGTGACTCACCAGATTCTGAAGTAATGATGAAATGCTATTAGAAGCCAGTCTTTACAGTGTCATTGCCCTCCCGAATGGAGTAATGATAAATCAGCTCTTTTGGCTCTATTCAGCTCCGATTCTCTTGTTCTTCTTTCAACCACATCAAAATCTGCTTCCGATAACGTCCATCGCTATATACTTATACCGCCAAACTAATGATTGATTGGGACGACGATTAGAGCACAGAAGACGTGATTAGAAAATACTTCATTCATATTAGTTCTCTTTCATCGTGCCCTGCTCGAGGCCTTTCCAGCCTATTTCCTGCAGTTATAAAGCTTCTAAATGGAGCTTGAGAGGGTCATTGCTCATAGAGACAAAGTGCTATGTTATTGACCTCTTCAGGGAGTCCTGTAGTCCATATATCAAAGCCATTAGAGCGTGCCTGCTCAATACCTCAGAGATCTGCGGCATAGGGTGATCACCACCCGCCTGATACAAGTTTACAGCTGACCTTTCTACCACTGCAGTAACGCTTTTATTCCACCTGAAAGCCTCCCTAGCCTGGCCTTGCACTCACCCTCCTCATCCCCTCCATGCATGCACACACACACACATGCAGACCACCCACTGACCTCTGACAGCAAACAGTCAAAAAATGGGCCAAGTCACTCGCGCATTCATCTTGCACACACCCCCACCCTAAAAGCTCACCACTAGCCTTTGCTTGCATCCATCTTTCCCCCTTTAAGCACAACAGGGCCTTTTAAAGTGCACAAGAGCATTTTCTGTGCAATTATCGCACTTCTCAGTCCGTACAGTAGCGTACAGTAAGCTTCTCCGGATTCACTCGCACGCATGCTTGTGGTTCTCTCTGCAATCATGATGCCTTTGGTTTTGATTGGCAGAAGTTATTGCAAGGAATCAAAGCCCGCTATTATCTCAGCTGCCCTGTCAGAACGGGATTGACTGGTGTCACCTTCTCTCTGGTACGGTGAGGAGCGAGTATACATTACCCTGTGAGCTCTGAGCTTGCTTCAGGCACTGACTGCTGTCTGTCTCTACAGAGGCTCTCTGTCCCGTTTTATGTCTGTCTTACATTTACACAGAAAAATGAAAGACTGCAACGCGGCACAAAGGGGCATCATCTTGTTCCTCCGCCGCGCGTTTGAACTCGCACAGATGGTGTAGTGAACATTGCTCTTAATAAATGTAGTTGCGCTTGTATGTGACATGTATAATTCCCTCTTTCTTGTACCGGTCCACCTCTGCTTTCCCTCCTCCCCGCTCTTCCCCTGCCTCGCACGCTCTCCGCCCTCCACCTCGTCCTTCGAGGCTCCTGCGTTTAGAGAAGTAAGCCTGCTGGCGGGGGTTATTCCTGCTAATTCTAGCCCACAGTAGGGTGCCCATTAGGGGGGTTGATTCTCGGTTTTGATGTTGAAACCTGGAGATTGTTTCCTAGAGCCAAGCTTGCTTCAAACAAGACACAGGGGCGTTCTCTAGGACAAGTCAGCATGTGCCACCTGAGCTCAACACCAGGCGAGATTCACAGCTGAGGAATAACCACCTTGGGGCAGATTGGGCACATTGGCTCAGCTACTGGCAACTCTTCCAAGAGAAAAAGCACAATTGCTCTGAAAAGGTCCAAAGATGTTGTTATAATTAGCTCCGTGCTAGAGTAAATTTTTAATATAGGATTCTTTCAGACCATCCTTACAAGGTTTGTATCATCTCTCATCATTTATTTATACACTTGTAGAACACGGGACTACACGGTGCATTTGTTAAGCTAAGTGCTTCATTGTATCACCATACTGCCAGTTACTAAAAATGATCATAGTCTGATTGCAAATGCAAAGACAGACTGACTGGGAGACTGTAAAAAAACGTATAAGCTATAAGATATGTGTCACAAATCGATTATGGGTGAATATTTTTATGCACTGAATCTCTTATTATTCGGTGAATAGCATAATAAACGTGTTTCTGCTATGAATGGAAAGCAGTGATAAAATAGAAATAGAAAATCTATTCTCACTTGTTAGATAGACACAAACAATATGGGAAACATATGGGCTGTTGCTAAGGTGATCAAGCAGCCTGCATCTTAGGAGGAGGAGCTATGTATTTAGTATAACTTTGAATTTAGTTTTAGCTGTTCTGGCAGCCAGAAATATCTCATTTTTGCATTCTTCATGGTTGTTAATGTTTTCATCGGTAAGGAGATTATAGGCCTTGACCCTGGAGGTACATTATCACTATCTGTTTGAAATGAACACTGAGCTTTTTCAGTGTGTCAAAAGCAGCCACAATCACTGTCTTTATTTCACAAACAGCAACCCTGGAGGCTGAAAAAGGAAGCCAAAGTAGAGATGCCAAAATTCACAGTTCACTTGAAGCAGGCTCCAAAAGTGAGTCAATCTCCGTAGTCTTCAATGTTAAAAATGCTGAACCTTAAAGAGGAAATTATTGGGATTACAGTCTGGAACAAAAATCTTATTTTTTTGTTCCCATCGATAATTTGTTTTGCATCTCTGCAGCTATCAAGGATTATGCTTTCTTTTTTTTTATTAGGTTTTAAAGTTAGGGGCGTGGCCTCTTTGACAGACATCTGGATGCTTCGTGTGGTACAGCTCATCCATAAACTTTGTGTTCCAGTTTTGATAGGTACAAGTATTTTATTTGTGTTTTACTTAGCACTGATGGTATAATTTGTATAATTATGGTCAATCAAGATTGCACCAGCTATGTTGGAGACTTCACGTTAGGTATGTTGTTGACTACTACCATCTTTTATACAAGGGGTCAGCAACCTTTAACACCCAAAGAGCCATTTGGACGCGATTTCCACGCAAAAGAAAACACTGGGAGCCGCAAATACTTTTTGACATCTAAAATGAAGATAACACTGAATATATTGTTTTTTTTTTTTCACCTTTATGCTTTGTGTGAACAACTAAGGTGTGTTGCTTAAATCCATGAAGTGCTACAGAGAAAATTACATTTTATTTATGTAATTAACACATTTTGAACTCTTAAAGAAATATAACAAAAGGAAAGACACCCAGCTGAACTAAAATGATCCATGTAGCAAACAAAAACTGTTGAGAGCCGCCAGCCTTATATCGCCTTTGGGCTTTTGGAGCATTGACCCCAAAATAATTGGGGGGAAAAAGCACTATGCTGCTGAAAAATGAAAAATAGATATTTGCAATATTCTGCCTAAATATGTATTTTACCTAATGTGTGTGGCGGGGCGTGGTCTGCAGAGCCGCTGCAGGGGAGGCGGACGCACCTGAGCGGCACCCGCAATCGCGCCTCGCCGCCTTAACGTCTGTGGTCTCTATGCTGTTGTGTTGGTATGTGTCGGGCTGTGAGCTTTAACACCGGCTGTATGCGTACAGCAACCGTGTGTGAAAAGTGGTCAATAGAGAGATGCTGAAAAGCATGTTCATGCAAACATCGTCGGGCCTGCCGTGATATGTTTACAATGGGACTTCTGCTCCTGAACCTCTGCGCACAGCGTCTGCAAATCGGGGCTGTACGAAGTCACTTTCATCTTTACGCAGGACTGTAAGCTGTCGTCTGTGAGGCGTGAGCGGTGTTTGTTTTTAACATAGTTCACGGTGGAGCTGCTGACATGATGTGGATCCGAAGATCCAGAATTGTCTTACCTGGGGTTGAAAGTCTCAATAAATGCACGGCAAGTGTGACGCTTATTTTGAGCGATTAAGAAAATTATAGAATATAATTTTATTTTTATATTCCAATATCACAATAATCTTCCAATTTAGAACTACAAGTTAAAAAAGAACTAACATAAATAAAATACACTTCAGCTAATTACTTAAAAATAATAATTTATTTTCCCAAACCACGCAGAGCCGCACTAAAAGGAGCCGCAGGTTGCCGACCCCTGTTTTATACAGTCTACTTGATTGTACAGCAAAATATACTGCTTAAAAATGTAAAGAACACCTTTTAATCAGAGTAGAGCATCAAGTTGATTAAACTTCTGGGACATTGATCAGTTAAGTAGCAGAGAGGGTTGTTAATCAGTTTCAGCTGCTTTGGTGTCAATGAATTTAACAACAGGTGGACTAAAGGAGCGACAAGGAAACAACCAGCTAAACAGGAATGGTTTTACAGGTGGAGGACACTGACTTTTTTTTTTTATCCTAATCTTTTCGGTTTTTTCACTAGTTTTGATAGTGTTAGTGTCAGTGTCACTACTAGTAACATGAGGTGATATCTGGACCATATAAAGGTTGCAAAGATAGTCCAATTCCTCCAGGGTGGCACAGTCTCATGAGTCTGGAGGAGATTCCAGGAAACAGACAGTTACTATAGGAGAGCTGGACTGGGCCGTAGAGGGTCCTTTACCCATCAGCAGGACTGGTATCTGCTCCTTTGTGCAACGAGGAGTAGGATGAGCGCTGCCGACTACAAAATGACCTCCAGCAGATCACTGGTGTCTCTGACCAGGCAATCTGACACAGACTTCATGAGAGTGGCTTGAGGAACTCGTCCTCTTGTGGGCCCTGTGCTCACTCTCTAGTGCTGTGGAGCCTGACTGGCATTAGCCATAGAATACCAAAATTGGCAGGTCCACCACTGGCACCACAGATGAGAACAGGTTCACCCTGAGGACATGTGACAGATATGAAAGGGTCTGGAGAAGCCTTGGAGAATTTTATACTGCCTGTAACATCGTTCGGGATAAGTGGTTTGGTGGTCGGTGAAGGTCTGGAGAGGCATATCCATGGTGGGACACGCAGACCTCTACAGGCTAGTCAATGACATCATGAGTGCCATTAAGTATCATGATGAAATGCTTGGACTCATTATCACACCCTACGTCAGTCCAATGGGTCCTGGGTTCGCCCTGGTGGATGACAGTGTTCTGCCTCATGTGGTGAGAGTCTGGAGGCAATTCCTGAAGGATGAAGGAAATGATCAAAATGATCTAGCCCCCATGCTCGCCTGAGCAAATCCAGTAGAACCCTTCTGGGAAATTTTGTTTTGGTCCACAGATGCTGCCAGGTTGCACTTCAAACTGTCCAGAAGCTCAGTGAGGCTCTGGTCCAGATCTGGGAGGAGATCCCCCAGGACAATATCCATCATTTCATTAGGAGTTCTCACATTATCAAGGATGCATGTGAGAGCCATACAAACTGCCGAGGACCATTTTGAGTTGTTACAATGAAATTTCAAGAAAATGGACTAGCCTTTCACTTTGATTTTGGGGGTTTCTCTGAATTCAGCCCTCTGTAGGTGGATAATTTTCATTTCCATCAAACAACGTGTCATCCTTTATTTCCTAACACATTACTCATCCATATCAGTATAGATATCCAGCACGACTTTTTCCCATTGAAATTTGACATTTTCAAAGTGCATCTATCGTTTTTATTTGAGCAGCATGGTACAAATCAGAATTCATAGGTAAATAAGGTGTTGATTCAGTATGTGGGGACTACATCCTCCTTATTTACCAAACTAATACAAAGTGACAACACTGAGTACAACACAAGCATCATGTTGCTTTGTTATCCCCTTCCAGTGCTTATCCACTGCCACTAGCCATTTTTTCTATTTCTTATCAATCCCTCTTACACACACACACACACACACACACACACACACACACACACACACACACAGTGACACGGGAGTGATAATCCATGGCTACACAAATGCAATAATATCTAATGGGACCCTTCACCCACTTGATCCTCCGTCCTATCTATCTATTTATTCAAACAGTGCAGCCATGGACAAAATCTGCTTAGAGAAGTGATCGAGGCTCACATACACAACTTGCTTTTAAAAAGGATTTACGCTCCGAGTCTCCTCTGGAGGGGCGGGGTCCCTCAGATGTCCAACAGCAGCGACGATAACACAAACAGCACGGTCGAGATTGTCATGTGAAAAGGCAAGGACCATGAGGACAAGTCAAAACCGATTTTCGCTTCCCAATCTCAAATGAATGTGCTGAAGTCATGAAGCAAAAAGAAGAGAGAGCATGCAAAATGGAAAAAGAGAATGAGGCAGAGAGAGGATTGGGGCCAGGCAGAGGCAGTGAAATTGAGTTTCAAACTGGTAAATAAACAAGGAGGACGGGGAGAGCAGAGTGGCATCCAACCATATTAGTCCTCAGATTATTGATACAGTATCGTTCCAGGATTACATGCAGAGAAGGCTCTTATTTTCCTAACAGGCCGGAGACCCCATGTGAGTAGGAAGCTAGTTTCTTTGTTAGCTCTCGCCTTTATACGTTTCCTTGAAGCTTGTTTGCACAGAGACAAGCTAATTCTGCTCACTAAACAGGCCCGGCGAGTCGCAGGAATGACGATGAGGAACCTTGAGAAAATATATTCATGCCACAGCATAGACTTATCGCCCCAGATGCTCCAAAGTGAAGTTATGACAATCCTGTCGCTGTTTGCAGGTTTTCATTTTGTCTACCATTACAATGGCTTAATCATCAGAAGCAATTGAGGCACAGTCTGTAGCTGCAAATGCAGATCCAGGCTACAGGTCCTACGGGAGTAAACAGTGAGCTGTCAGAGAGAGAGAGCGCTTCTCCTAAAGCGAGGGTGTATGTGTCTGTGTGTGTGTGTGCACCTCCTGTGTGTGTTTGTGGCTGTTTGCATGGAGAGATGGGAGGAGGATGTGTGTGCGTGTGGGGGGGATAGGGCTTAAAAAGCTATCTTCTCCATTCGTTAGCACCACCACGGTTCCTCAGGCATATGACAGGGACGACGATGACGAGCGGCCCTGAAGGACCCACAGGACCCTGTTATACCTAAACCACCCACAACACAACAAAAGAGTGCACCACCCACTGGGAGCCCTCGGCTCCTGCTGAGAGGAGGGAGGGAGGGATGAATGGCGAACAAGGATAAGGGGAGTGATGGATAGATAATAAGAGATGGAGAGATTTCACTATGAAAATGGGGAGCATTGAAGGATAGAGAGATTGCCAAGTGAGACATGGAGTGATAGAGGGTTTTAATTAGTGGATAAGGGCTAGCTATCTGTGGGCGGCAGCAGCACTCTTGTCACGTAGTTGTGCTTTCATAGCTGACCAAGCCTGAAATCTCTTGCTGCCGAATTTACCAGCAGAACACATACTGTAGCACACAAGCACACACACACACATACATATAAATATATATAAATATATATATACATACGCATGCTCGGACACATAAACCTCAGCATACAGACTTTATTAGCTCCTGGGTTTGAAGCACACACACACTGACAATCATCCACAGATGGACACACACACACACACTCAGTGCCCTTGCGCCTACAAGTTCTTATAGCATTTCACGCTAGCTGACAAACAGCACACTTGAACACCCACATGCCACAGAGGCTCAACAGTCTTCACTGGCCTTCTCAGCAAAGACAGCATTGTGCGAACCCCGCTTGCTGTTCCTGTGTTGTCGTCGCAGTGTCTTTCACCATTCAGCCTCCGGTTCACCGTACGCCCTCATTATTCCGCACACCGTATAACCCAAGGTTAATGCATCTGCTGCATGTGCAAAGCAAGTCGTATAGGTGACACGTGTAGCCCTGCAAATCCTTGTTGTATTCCCACCCGTGTTAGAATGAGAGCATGACCAAGAATCAGGAAATAAAGTCTGCGTGCGTCCGCTCACGGAGCAGATCGGCCCTTGTCAGGAGCTGTCAGGAGCTGTCAGGACCAACCTGGGCCATTTGACTATTTATAGTGGACATGGCTCAAATCCCATATCAGCGCTTCATGCCTGAGCAGTGTGGAGAAATCCATAAGGTCCTACACTATTCATGCTCTCTGAATGTGGCCTAGAGCAAGGGAGTAGCTAAGCTTTAACTTTTCAAAGCTTTCTTTTATATCTTGACTACAGTTATGACTTTTTTCTTCCTTTCAGATCTCGACTAAGGTAGCCCATAGTCTTTTTTGTCTCCCCCACTGCTTCTTTCTATTCACGCTCCGATCCTGCCCGTCTCTGATCTAAAGCCCTCTGCTGATTCCCTAGAAGGCCGGAGAGCAAACAAGAAAACACAAAATATGATGCAAGTATGCAACAGCACACATGTACTGTATTCACATCCACTTGAAGGGGCACACGGGGATTTGACCGCAAATACGCACACACACGGAGCAAGAGACACCACCCAAAACCACTTAATCAATATTCCTGACAAGGCAAAGCCTTATTCAACACATTTGATATTCCTCCTCTCTCGCAAGATAAATACATGTCACTGTCCTCCTCGGCGGACTAAAAGGCTGTTCGCACTAACTCGCTTTGCAAATAAAGCTTTACATCATGAGTGACAACCTCCTAAGCTCTCTGCATCAGCCACTGCTTGGAAAAAAAGCCTCTTTCAATAATGCATTTGACCGCTAAAACCCTCCCAACACCCAAAGCCAAGCAAAGTGGCAGCATTAGGGATGCAAAATTAATTGATAAATCAATGCCATTGATTCCTGAAATTGGATTTGGTGACTTGCGATTTAGACAGTATTTCCTATGCGTCCTCACTCATGAAGTTGTTGATTACGGAGAAATGAGTGAGTAAAGAGCATTAGTCCTCCAGAGGAGCAGCTGAAACGATGTACTAGTAGCTGTTGAGCAGCCCAGCAGATTGATTTCTGAATGCTAAGTGGGCTAATCTTCCGTCTGCGCTGTTACAATTTGATGCTTCTCAGCCTCTGAAAACCAAGGAGCGTGTAAGAGGAGATCTTTTTCTTTCTTTCTTTCTTTTTTTTGCGGCACTCCCAATGCAAAAGTCCAGAGGGCTCCTGCTGCTCCTCAGATCTCTTCTCAGCCCTCACTTTCACTCTGATTCTCCTGGCGGCTCAGAGACTGAGGCCACGGATGGCATTCACCAGCCTCACACAGGAAAATACTTCTCAACAAAGAGAGAAGCAGCTATTCAAAGACCACGGGACTCAGTCGGGAACAAGCCGACGTTCTCGCAATGCTCTTTTGTGAGCTGACGAGACAGAAGCGATGGGCTGAATACATCCCACCTATACATCTGTTCAATTTATATAAACATATAAATCCGCCTCAAGGTTATGGCAGACAGTCTGTTTAACCATGCTCTGAGACAGACATAAAAATTTCGAGCTTTCACCAAGAATGAATGCAGGATTGTTAGAAATGTGTATTCAGCCCTAAAGGCTATAATATATATGTGAGACGCACAGACAGGCCATGGTGAGATGTAACAGCGAAAGAGAAGAGTTGCAGATTTCCAGATAAACAAATCACATAAATTTGAAATCAATAGCACACATACTGTAAAATGTATTTACAGTTAGGAAGTGGCAGAGAGACATTTGAAGCACTTTTTCCTTCGATATCTCAAACCTCCGCCTTGCTTTTTCATTTATCCTGCATCTTATTTTCCACTGCAGTCCTTTTTCTTTCTCCTTCCTCAAAATTTGTTAGGCAAAATCTGCAGTGGGCACATTCCTCACCAATTTGCATTTCTCATTTTGGTTCCTGTCAAATGAATCACTGTGTCATCCGAGCACATTAACGAGAACAAAATAAGGATTTTTCCCCCCCAGACAATTCCTTTTTGAGACCAAGGTGGGGATGACACGCGAAAGCATCTGGTAAAATTTCAGATTTCGGGATTGTTACGTCCGGAAACGTGATGTACAAAGCCTGGTTCGCATGAAAAATGGCTGTGCAGCTCTGCCGTTCTCTGGTTTTCTTGGAGTACATATTGCCTTGTTTTTTTTGGTCTTCCTTTTTTTCACATCACTTTGCTTTGTGCAGTTTGGCTTGACATCCTGGCTTGCAATCAGCGAAGAATATGTGTCTCTACAGACAGAAGTCAATTTGGTGCGATGATGCACGCGCTTGAAATACATCCCTGAGTTCACGGTGGATCAAGTCTCCTCCCTGAAATTAAACCTGAACAATGAAAACAATTCACCTCCTCGCAAGGCACTGAAAAACACACCCAACCCAACCGTACTGTACCCTACTGTACATTGCATTGTGCAAAATGTGGCTTCCAGCAGAGATGCATCAAGCACCATTTTGGCGCTATTCATCTTTTCTATGAATTAATAATTCATGATCATCTAGAAAGTAGAGCTATGAATATTACTGATGATACACATGAGGCTATTTACCAGTCAGCAGGAAATAGATGAACTCGTTTAGCGGAGAGATCTACAGTGTAATATCACTGTGTTTTATAGTGCTAAATAAATCATTTCATGGGCATGCAACAAAGCTACTGATGCAACTCATTCATATTGAGTTATTAATCACGGTCTTGAGGTGCAACTGTAGGTGTGTGACGTGCTGTTGAGCTTCATTGTGCGCTAATATGGAGCAGACGTGAAGGCGACTTAGTCTCCAGTTAGTAACTTGGCTAAACCATGGCTGTTTGCTTCACCCTCAAGGTGGATCGTGCGCAGTTTTTCGGCATATCTGACGCATCCAATTTCAGCCGGTACCCTCTCCTGATGGCTCCCGTGTCTGCAGGCGATAAGCTAGCCAGTGCCAGCTGCCCCTTTGTCCTCTGTGTGAACAAATGCAGGATATGATATAATTGGTTTAAACTTAATTATTTTGACACTAATTCCAAGATGTGGACCTGGAGGTGAAGGACAATTTATGTGGTAATAAATTGGGAAAGAAACAAAAATTGATTTTTCTTCTGCTAAAGTTGTCTGCTGACTGGATTAATAAAAGATTTTACAGTGGGATGCGTGTCCATGTAGAAGTGCTTTCTATGTGTGTCATTAGATACTGCATTGTCATTTTTTATGATAGTTCCAGTACAGCAATATCAGAAAATAAAATGCTGTCATGAAAGAAAGAATTACACCGAAATAGCTCAGCGATTGACTGAAATAACATTTATCTGCTAGGGTTAAAAGTAATTACTCAAGCAAAAATATTCCATATTGCGAGGTTATGGCTCCTTCTAACATTAACTTGTTGTTTTTGTATGTTTGCGCTTGGGGCTCTTGGGCTGACATTTAAAGGCATCACTACAAATTCTAAGAACCATATTTATTTATTTTTTTTAAAAAGCAAGAAAATGTATTAATAAGCGATGAAAAAGATTGTCTGCTGTATCCCTGTGTGTAATATAATTCAACATAAATACGCAAAATTAGGTCCTCAAACCTTAACGCGCATGTGCTAAGGTTTGAAATTAAAAATATTCTGACAGCTATCTCAAATTTCTGTCTAGGTGTGCGCCATCAGCGCTGGTCTTCACACACACACACACCTCTTGACAAATTAATCTCATATTTTAAAGAGAGGTAGAGTGGGCTTGACCAGCCAGCCTCTCGTGGTTCTGATCCTTCTGTGTGCAGACTAGAAATCTGAAAGGAGGGGGACCAGGATGAAAGTGGAGGAGTGTGAAGGGAGGCTGTGATTGCATTTTTGTCATAGAAATCTCACATAACACCTGAGTAGTTATTGAACTGTACATAGTTCCTGACTGTTGCCCATAGCCCACTGGAAGACGACAAGAGAGAACAGAGGGCTGGAGATGCCAGTTGAGACTTAGCAGAGTACTTTAAAGAAGAGTGCCTCCGGCATATACTGTATCTATGCGTCTGTAGGTGTGTGTGTGTGTGTGTGTGTGTGTGTGTGTGTGTGCGTGTGTGTGTAGCATTGGCAAAGAAGGTGATTTTGGTTACTATTTCTATCTGTTTCTCTGTTGCTGTCGGTCCAGGTTTTGGTTTAGACACACACACACTCACTAGTAAAAAAAATCTTCAAAGCTTAATATGTAACTACTGAATTCTTAATAATGGTCAGTTACTAGAAAAATACAATACATGATACTTACTGAAGTAACATTTTGTGATATTTATCAATAAATGGCGACCAAATATCTAAGAGTTCAACTGTTTTGATGAATCTTGTTTTTATAATTAGCTGTTAATGAGTCTGCAAAGCCATCAACTGAACCATTTTCATATTTACTGCTTTTTTAACAGTAATCACTTTGGTGCCAACCCTGCTTTCTTATTCCAAGTGCCTGAATTGTCAAGTCTAAATGATGGGCTCACTATGTGAGGTTTTTATAGGGTAATTTGGTAGCACTATATTGCTTTTGTATTTCCTTTTTTCAAAAAAAAGAAAAAAAAATCACAGGCTGGCAATTTCCTTGCTGCAGAGGCCAACCACAGGCGAATGAATAGAGGAAACGCTAATTAGCACTGCAGGATTTGTTAAACAATTCCTCTTGAGGATGGAGCAGCATTGCAGCAAGAAGGTAAATATTTGAAGTTGTACAGTGGTTACATCTCTAAGTGTCTACGCTGCGTATGTGTGTGTGTGTGTATATGTGTGTTTGTGTCTGCAAGTCTAGGGGTCTAGCACTCTGATTAGCTGGCTGGCGTGAGCGCTTTTACTTTGAAATTATCAGCCGGGTGGCGAACGCAAACGCATTTTATGCTTTTCCAGCAATTACATTCCTACTATATGATGGACATGCAGAGAGAGAGCGAGAGGAAGAAGAGGAGAGAGAGGGATAAAAACTCCCACCGGGCCACATTTTGCCTGGCTGCAGCACTGAGTGTTGTACTCTATATAATAAACAACCTCTGATGCATTTCACATTGTCCTCTCGCTAATTCATGACCCCAATTTTATTAAAGAAAATGAGTTTTGTGGACAAACTTGTGGGTCAGAAGGGAAGATTGTGAGCGATTCCATGGGAGAGGGGAGCATTACAGTGCCAGGGGCTACTGCATTCCTGGAATGAAAATTCATAAATAATGCAGAGCTGGATAACAAAAAGAACTCCCCCGCTGTCTCGCACAGCACTGCACTATCCAAAGGCCATGCAATATCACTCAAATCTCAGAAAAACACAAATTATTGGAAGTAAGCGAACAGTTTTTTTGTTTTGGTTTTTTTTTTGTTAGTGGTTTCTTGACACAGGACAATGGGATCTGCTGACAGCCAAGGCAAAATGCCAGCATCCTAACAATCGGCACTCGGGGCCCAAATTGTCAGGAAGTTGCACTGAAATAATGATGTGACTCCAAGCCAAGGAACTAAGCAGCTATTTTGGATTTCCAAAACACCATATGCACCACCCGCTTAAGAACAACAATTGTGAAAATTAAAAAGTGCAACAACTGAGGGAGATAATTAGCACAGCGACAACTGCTAACTGCTGCTGAGAGTGTGTGTGTGTGTGTGTGTGTGTGTGTGTGTGTGTGTGTGTGTGTGTGTGTGTGTGTACGTGTGTGTGTGTGTGTGTGTGTGTACGTGTGTGTGTGCTAGCTCAAGTTTAAATGTACAATCTGGAATATCCGAGTGATTGAAGGGTGGTGTGGTGAGTCGGTTGACTGACAGGAAGGCCTTATCAGTGGTGTGTGCGCAGCATTTAATTGCTGAAGTGACATTTCAATTCAAAGGCCTGTCCTGTGGTTGTTAAGGTGTTGCCATTATGAGTGTGCCATTTAAAAAAAATATGCACTTAATCACTGTTGATCATCGCGGAAGGACTGAAAGTCATCTGCATGTATGCGAATGACAAGAAGGCCGCCACCACGACGCGAAGCCAATCTACACCAGAGCACCAACCATCAACCTCTGCTGGTCCAGTGCATGCACATCATCTCCCTATGACTAATGTGACTAAAAGAGTGTGCGTCCATATGGTGAAGAAGAGAGCATGTGTGTATGTGTGTTATCAAGCCTCCTGTACAAGATGCACTCTATTAATCACATGGAGCTGAGACAAAGTGCCTGATTTTTATCATGACTATCAATAATGTGCAAGCCGAAGAAGAATAAAGCACAGCTACAGCTTCGTTGTGAGCAAAGCCAGGTAGGGCAGTGACACGGGAGGGTTACACCGTGTGACAAAAATCCCCACAGTTCAAAGCTTGCAGCAGAAGCCACACCGGGTTGGTTTGCTTTTGTTGTTTTCTTTTTTTTGAACACTCCAAAATAATAATGCAGGAATCAGGTATGCCAGATGGGTGAAACAGTCCAAACACTAATGCAGCTCTCTGAGAGATGTGTACAGTGGCTGTAGTGGGTGATGCATTAGATGCATGTATTAGAGATGCTGATGAATTATAGCTTATGATTAAAATGCTTTTGCCTCCCCTCAATCAAACAAAGCCAGATTTAATACCATCGGAAAAGATGTGGAATGAGAGTTCAAAGCTAATGGAATAATATATCTGGAGAATTCCTCAGAAATCTGCATTATTCATATATTTGTTTTCCTTATTTGTTGTTGTCTTATCTATGACTTATTTATTTATTTATTGGAAATGTGCCTTGAGTGGTTTACTCCAAACAATTATTTATAATCTGCTGTGAAGGGGAGAAGTGAGGAGGTCTAATTTAAGTCTCTCAGAGCCTATCCATCTCGGTGCAATTTGCGCTGCCTTCACAATAATTATGATTTATCAAAATGCATTTGCCGCCTGTTAATTATTTACCCTCACACATTTTTAAACTGCGCCAACGTGGAAAATAGATATCACGCAGCTCAATAATTTAGGCCAGAAATTGCCTCACCAGCCATCCAGAAGGGCTAGGAGTTGACATGAGAGATGTAAAAATAACAGAGAAACACAGTGGGTCACGGTGCCTGTTGGACCTATACTGGTGGTAATGTCTAGCCCGGGCCCGGGTAGGCGCGTCAGAGAGATCTACACCCTCTGGATCTGATTGCTGATGGAGATAAAGCGGACGAGTCAGAAGTGGAGCAAAACACAACAACAAAAAAACCCCAACAACTCAAGGCTGTGAGTGTTCAAAACGGCTACGACACATACAAAGCTGGCAGCCTGCTGCTCCGCGCACTGTACTCGGATCGTCATCATTTAGACAGGTTGTCACACACACAGGCACAAAGTCTGCATCCCCACACTTCAAACGAGGTGCACTGGTTTTCATAAAAGCCCAACCACACACACGTACACAAACACACTCACATACACACGCACACACACACGTTTATATACTCTCCCCCTCTCTGCGTGTCTGCCTCACTCTGTCATACACTGCACACACACGCGCGCACAGACACGCACAGGTCATAGCACTGCACGGCGCATCAGAACAGCTGATAATCACCATTCCCGTGAAACTCACGTTGTCTCGGCACCCGAGCCTCGTTTAGCCAAGCAGCACCGTAGCCCGATCTCCCTCCCCCGCTTAATGAGCCCACTAAAAAGGCCAGAACTGAACGTGCCGCTTACCTTCCCGACGTAAAGACATCCCTTTAGTCCGATTCCGTGCTATAAGCAGCCTGCAAAAGCCGAAGTGTGTGCTATCCCCCCTCCCCACCACCGGCAGAAATGTGACTTGAGCTCCGGTTAAAAAATGTGGACGAGACACCCTCTCTCCGCGGTCTGGTTTCGAGGCGGCGGTGCTGATGATGCTGATGATGCTCGCTGAAATGCCGATGGAGGACGACGAGACGATTTTGCGCGGGGAGGAAGGGATCTCCTCGCACGGGGCTGTGCGCGAGCCAGCTCCGCTGTGCGGTGTGACAGGGATCCCGGCGCGGTGCGTTTAGCCGCAGTTGAACCCGATGATGCTGTTGCTGGTGAGGCTCGGTGGTGCTATAACAGTATCCCTGGATCATACCACCGCACCGAGGAGAAGGGGGTGTGGCACAGACCGGCCACAGACACAAACACTTGCAGGCGTCAGGAGGTCGTCTGGATCACTAGTCAGACTCGTTCAGGTGGTGCCATATGGCTGCACACCGTGGTCCTGCGCTGGAATGCTGACTCATTAAGACGAGGAAAAGTTTCGCTTTTTCATCCGGTCCCATGGAGCAACAGGCCCGAGAGCTGCAGAGGTGCAATTTCACCCCCACACCCCATAAAAAAAACCCATTATAAAAATTATACAAAAAAGTATAAATAAAATAAACTCCATGTTGTTGCGAGGAAATATATAGGACCCAAAGAAAGCCTTAAAAATCAACAGCATTCACTTCAATTACTTTTAAGCAGAAGATGGAATATGGCATTAATTTATGGCTGCAGTGGGCCTGGTGTGTTATTACACCTGCACACCATCTCATAAGATGTGTTTTTCTTTGCTAAATTAGCCACCTAATGATTCTGACCTGTGCTCTATGTGCGATGCATTGGAGTGGGTATTTACAGCCAGCCTGCTACAAACAACTTGTGAATGACAGGGGTTCTAATGATGCAGTTTATTATTTCCCCAAAGCGCTGTACGCGCGGGGCTACAAACAACCATTTTGACAGCTGCTTCAGTCTACCCGCCTTTCAGCCTGTCTTGCTATATCCCCCCAACACAACACAGCAGTATGCATCTTTTATCAACAATAGTTTTTGGCACTTTTCGTCAGTTTCATCGGCCAGTCCGCTCTAAACAGTTCCGCCCCACCCCACCCACCCCTCCCCCCCAAGGGGATGAGGTTATCCAAGAGGAGACCTCAGTGAGGGGAAAAGATCTCCAGGTCCTTGTCCGTTTGATGTTAACTGTGCCTGGCTGGTGCAGAAATGACCAGTGTGTGTCAGTGTGTCAATATGCAGCTGCCTGGTCACTACAGGACCATGCTCCCTTTAACACCCAAAGGGAGAGCACTTTTTTTACAGTAGCATGCATTCTTTCACTTAATATGTTTTTATAGGGTGATAATACACACGCCCACATAATTCACTTTCAATCTGTGAGTAAATAACTTGAGTCTTAGCATTTGGCACCTTTAACGAGGTGCTCCTCCCTTTTATTCTAGTGAAATACGTCTTTAACTTTTTAAGTGATGTTTGTGTTGAACAAACGGTCTAATAGTCTTGGACTTTCTAAATCAGAATTACCATGGAGTAATACCACCGATGAGGTGTAATGTCCTTTGTTTGTACTGAAGCTGGTTTGGAGCCCATATTTACAGTTTGTTTAGGCCATTTATTCCATTTGTAGCCACAAGCAGTGTTCATTTTCCCTTTTATGCTCCAGAAGCATG
Source organism: Copadichromis virginalis (assembly GCF_057382275.1). Lineage (NCBI taxonomy): Eukaryota > Metazoa > Chordata > Actinopteri > Cichliformes > Cichlidae > Copadichromis > Copadichromis virginalis. Next base: position 23,447,136 of record NC_140619.1, read on the forward strand.
TCTCCAAAGAAGGTAATACCATCTCTAAGGCTACAGTGGTTGCTCTTTGATTAATATTTAGTTTGCTGTATTGCTACATTTGGTTGGTGCTTGCTGAAGCAGTTACATCTTGACTGCTGTTAGTTCCTATTTATTCATGTTTGTGCTCCACTAACAGACATCATACCAACCCTGTCGGCACTGAATGGCGCTGGAAAATGGATCCTGCAGAGAAAATCTTGGAGGATGCCCTGGAAAAGCACCAGAACATGATTCGACAATTCAGAGGTTAGGCTTTGAGCAGGTGACACATGCAAACATGAACAACAACATGCATGTTTTTTCTAAATGTCTGTCTGGCTATTTGTCTGTTTACTTATGCTTATGCTTGAAAGTGTTCATCATCTTTGTTAAAATGAACATAGTCACAAAAGTGTGCAAGAATAAGCCATTTTGCACTTTTTCTCCTTAACTGCGCAAGACTCTAATGGATTTTGATCAGGATTCAGAGGGACTCCCCCCGGATCTCTAAAGGTGCTTTCTTACACTGTGGAGAACAGTGCGTCTCTCTAACTCCCTTATTTGCCTGCAGAGTCCTAATGGCAGGCACATTACACCTCCGGTGGCTGGGTAAACGCTCTTTTAAAAGAGCACTTCCTCTTTTTGCCTGACACATCTCACTGAGACATCTCCTTGACAACCAGCTCATTGCAGAGATTTGAAATGTCACAGTGTTTTACTGTGATTCTTTTTGAACATTATTGTCTATGGAGGAGAGCGATAATAGATGTGGAGAGGGGGTGGTTGGGTGGGGGGGGGGACCGGCCTTGCTATACAGGAGAGACTTATTAAGGACAGGATGACACGTGTTTTATAACTAGCCCTGGCGTACAGCTATGATACAGTGTATCTAATACACTTCATGCTGGGGAAAGTTTTTGGAGCAAAGTCAGACAACATTTTATTTGATAATAAGGCTCATTAGAGCCGCAGAAGCTGTATGGTGCTGGTTAGAGTGCATTTCAGACGTAATGTCAGTTGCATTGAATCTGGTGTCACCGCATTATAGTTAAAGTGACACGACCTAATTAAACAGTATCTCATCAGGCTATAAATAAATAAATAAATGCAGTTGGTCGAAACAAAAAAAGATGAGCTTGTTCTCCATAAGACCATGTTTGCTCATCTAATTATTCCTGCCCTATTTGGAAAACATGGAAGCTCAGCTGGGGTGTACAGGGAGGAACAGCGAGCACAGAGGTGGATTTAGAGGTTCATAAAAGACGATGTGAGAGTCTAAAGAGAAAGCAACCGCTACTGGTGTGAATGCTAAGATGGTAGTCTGGCAGGAATCACTTTAATGGGAAGTTGTCCGCAGTCCTGCCACCCGTCCTCTCCCCTTGATTACGAGCATGCTCATCCCCTATGACACATCTATTAAAACCTGCGTGCTCGGGGTACGTTGCACTTCACATGCTGTCATGAAACAAGGGCTAGATCTATAATGCAGCCTTGCCTTAAGGCTACTTCAAGCCTTAGCACTGATATTGGATTCCAAGTATCCCTGCACTACTTCACTTCACAGCTGGAGGCAGTTTCCTTGAGCATTACTTAGTCTCATACATGCAAACTGCAAAGCCAACACAGCTTCTACTTCTCGGAACTCTTTGCTCCTTGTGGGCTGCGTTCGATTGGCCGGTGATCAATCTTTCCACCACGGAAACCAAAAAAGGCAGCCGTTGCACGTTGCAACTAGAAACTAACAATTATTCTCTCAATAGTTTGTAATTCTCTCTGTTGATTATCTCCTTTATTTTCCCCTCAGTGTGGTTGCCTCTTCCTGTGCAGTCTTCTAAAAATATTCCTTCAATTTTCTACAATTTCTCTTATTTTTCTGCTTTATTTAACCCTCATCTCTCTCTCTCTCAATCCCCCTGCCTAGCACCATCCTCTCTCCAGGGTGACGTTGCTGAAGGGGTTTCTCTCATTCTCTAATAAGGGATCTTGGATCAGTGCTGTCAACAATGCTCACCAGCTGCAGCAGAGATACAGTATTATTCTGCCCTTGCAGTGGATGGCCTGATCTCGGGGGACGTTAAGAGTTAACTGGGGTATTCTTTCTCCGGAAGGGTGTTAGGGATGTGCTCCATCACTCTTTCTCCCCTCTGTTCTCCACCAGTGCTCCAGCATCACCCAGTCAGCCATACGCAGCTCGAGTATCTCACCGGAGACAGAGCCAACCATTTATTGAAATCTTTTTTTTCCTCCTCTTTTAAATGACAGAGCTGTGACCTTTCCCGATGCATACGCTTCACGACCATAAATTCTCGCAGATTTCATTTTACATTTCCTCCAAGCATTCACAACCAAATTAACACCTCCACAGCCTTCAACCTACAGGCAAGAATACAGTATTTTCATCTTCAATTATTACTTCTTTTTTTTTCTTCTAAAGACAAAAAAAACTTTTCGATAGCACTTCAGCACTCTAGAAAAAAAGGGGGTGGTATAATCTGTCCTGAAAAACACACACATTTTGACAGCATCGTCAAAGCCTGTCCTTTCCTAAGCCTGTCATCTGCTTCCCATCGAGAAAAGGAAAGGGGAAGAAAAGAAGTGAGCATGGAGAGGTAGCTATTGATTAACCAACAACAGTAAGAGCCCTAATGTGTGAGCACGGTGAACCAGTTTCAAAGTGTTGACAGATGAAACAGCTATATAACCTCACCCAGGCGACACATTCTCCTTCAAACCTTTCTCTCATAATTAGTCATATCCCTGAAAGGGCATGACATTAATAAATTCCACTTCAAAATCCACATGTATAAACTGAGCAGGATTTAAAAGAAAGCTATATTTTTAAGCAGCACTGCTCTGACATTCAATAGCTAGTGAAGAGCGAGGAGGAGATTGCACTACAGAGGACGCAGAATGATACAGGGGGAGGACATCACTGCACCAAAGACGGGCTCCGAGCACGTGATGCAGGAATTATTGATTTATAAGGCATATCTTTATCCTTACAGTATGCATGAAAGCGAAGAGAACATCAAGAGCATCTCTCAATCACCTTGAGCAATGGAATCAAGTCTTTGTTCTGGGCTTAACAAAGCTTCAACACACACACGCACACTCTTTGGTCCCAAAACCAAGGCTAAAAAAAAAAAGCTTTTTACTTTGGTCCCCTAAAATCTGAGGATTGTTCCCAAAAGGATCAAAGTGTATATGTATGTTTCAGCAGCTTTTGTATTTAAGTGTGTGTGGCGTTGAGTGCTTTCCTCAGACTGTGCAAAAAGCCCTCAGATACCGAACGCCACCCTAAAGCACGGGCACTTCTCCTCTCCTCCTTTTATCACTGTACACTTCTTGCACTCGCTACCCTGCTTACCTGTGACAGGCGCTCCTTTCAAAAGCACCTCATTGCATTTCAAACGCCAGTAACTCCCACTCCCGTTTCCAAGACTCCCACGCAGACGTACGCGCACGCAGCTGTCAGCTGCCCAAATACTGTATATCCCCTGGCCTTCCCTCCCACCCCTTCCTGAACTAACTCCTCCACAACCTCGAGTTGTTGAGAAAATAATATTTTATGCATGCCACAGCAGCCCACACACAGACACAGCTTATGAAAGACATACCGAGCCTACTTCGCTGCCAACATTTGTGTGAGTGTCGTGCGTGTCTCCGTCTGCGCTCACGTATATTTGTGTGCTGCTTGTTTTTATATGCTAAATTAAGATGCACTTAAATGATGTTCTTGTATTTAAATGCAAGAACACATTGCGCAGCACTCGCTTTGCAGTGTCTCAGGGATCAATATACATTGTGCGGATGCTGTGTCTATAAAACTTAGAGGTCCAAAAGGCCACGGGAGTCTAGTTTTGGCATAGGCACCACATTCTCGGGAGAATTCATCACAGCAGCGGATTCAGATGGAGTCTGCCTACATACCTTAGCATTTGTCAAAACAGGAGAGGACACAGTACAATGAATTTGCATCTGTTTGAAGTGGTATTATTAATTCATGCCAATGAATGCCTGCATAAGGGAGACTGGGTAAAATCTGAAAGAGTGGAAAGTCCCAGTAAGCAGAGGGACTGTTTGATCTCGCTGCGTCTTCTTGTTCTTGTGCAGCTTGTTGAAGCTATATTGTTGTCCAAGCATCTTTATGACTACAGGAGGTGCCCCGTATTAGCCAAGCCCATTTGGGAACAACAGGCTGGTATATACGCATGGGCCTATCTTATTTAATCAGCATGTGTTGAGCTAAATAACAAGCCATTATCACTGACCACTCATTGACTACTGCTCAGTTTCTCAAACAGCCCAAGCAAAAGGTCAAACAGCGATAATGAGTAGAGAGAAAGAGCTATTCCTAATTAGACATGAATGTAAAATGTGAATGTGAAATTAGCCCCGGTACGCGGGAGCAGGAGATAGAGCGTGACCAGTGTATTCCAGCTGCACGCGATATATTTACTCTTTTCTCTGTTTTATTGCTTCACACACCGGTTGGCCCCAGAGTGTGCACACAATGGATTGTGTGTATTTCTCATGATTTATATTTAAGCATTCACATGGTGTGAATTGTTGCACCGCAAGGTTGCCAGTGCTTGCATACTGCACATGTGTGCGCGTGGTACCCATGGGGTAGATTGTGCATATGCTGGCATAGCTATTTGGGTGTGTTTGAGTGAGTGGGGTGGTGGTGACAAATATAGTGGTGGCACATTATCAGCAGCAACACAAACACAGGCTGGCAGCATCCCAGCTGTTAAAAGGGGTCTTTATTTGTGCGTGTGCGTGGCTGTGTGCGTCTGAATTAAGGCAAAAGAAACAAGGAAGGGTAGTGCCAAGGAGGGAGGTTTTTGCCTTCAGGGAGAGTGGTAATTACATGAGAGTGCGCCGAAGATAAAACATATTAATGGTAATACTGGTCAGAGGGGTGCTGTCCTTGGGGTTTCCTGGAGAAACATTTTAAGCATGTTACAGTGCTGTTGATTTAAATCTGCAGCAAACACTGTAATTCCCCTCTCCGGTTTCTTCCTGTTTCTGCTCGAGCCAATGAAGTTGTCAGCACGTCTTTCCCATCTTTCAACCAGTGGGCTTAAGCTCAAGCCCCGGTGACAGGAAGCATTTACTTTGCTTAAGTGTCCTTGAGTATTTTTTTTTTGACTTAATCCCCACCTGCTCTAGGGGCGCTGTTCTGTTGTTAACCTGTGCTCCCTGCAGAGGCTTGTAGAGCAGAATTTCACCCTACAGGCCACACAGCTTCCCACAGAAGCGGCTCTGTCCATGGTGCTGAAATACAGCAGCTAAAATAAAGACATATGCTGTATCCAACTTTATAAGTGACATGCTAATTGTAACCAATACTCAGTATGCATAGCGTTCATTGTGGAAAAGTGCTGAAATTAAGCATACTCAAAGATAACAGTATGCATACTAAATTCACTTGTATTCAAGTGCGCTGTTGATGGAGGTTATTATCCCACAATGCTGCAGAAAAGCTCTTCGCAGCTGGGGACGAAAAAAATAAAATAAAATAAAGCAAATTGTGTACGGCAGTGAGACTGCTTAAGGAATATCTCGGAAAACAAACATTTAGATTTCTCTTTGTGGAAGAGAATAATTTGATATTCAAAGAAAACACACTTTCTCTGAGAGACTTAGAGGAGAAGATTGATAGCATTTCCTCAGCTTCTAGCACCCAGCTGTGAACAACAGAGAAAAATAGCCTTCCGACTTCACATGTCAGCACAAATCCTGCATTATTTCCTTCTATTTTAGAAGACAGAGCCGTCAAAAGTTAGATTAATTAGTTGTGTAATCACTGAAGCAAAAGGAAAAAAATAATAATAATAATTATTTATATATATATATATATATATATATATGGTACACGGTGTCCCAGTGTCAATGCATTTCTGCTAAGAGATAAAGCAATTGCTATGAGCATACATTCAGTTAATACAGATAATAGAGGTGGTAAAGAATCTAATCTCATCGCGGCAAAACTCTAACAACACAGTAAATCATCTTTACTTTTACCGAGGACAGACCCACACACTTACATGTGTGGTGCTCTGGAGCGGGCCAGCTCTGAAACAGCAAATGTTATCTGGGTGAGGCATAGCACATTCAGAATATTAAAATTAATAATTAAAAATGCCTAATAATTTCTGCTCTGTGCTATATGTGATTAGAGCAGGATTAAAGGAGAAGCCTTGAAAAAAAAAGCTCTGTAGTTGTGATTGCTATCAGAGTAGCATGAGTTAAGAAACAAAATTTGCTCACGGATCAACATTTTGCAGACAGATTAATAACATATTGACCAAAAACTCACATTTTACGTCTGTGTTCTTTAAGCTTTAAACTCACAAATATCACCAGACTCCCAATAACTTGTTTTGCACCCTTTTTGTATTTCAGTGGATCACAATGAGAATTCAGCTGTGACTGCCCTTGGCTCCAAATTACTCTCAGGCAGACTGTGGTACGTGAATGGGTTAGCGAACAACAATAGAGTGACTTATCAATCCAGCTTTGAATGATCATGTTTCCGCTCCTTACGACGCTCATCATGACCAAGGATGGTTGCTTTCTCTTTTTCTCTTGCGCTGTTATATTAAAGATAAACAACAAAAATAGCTTGTGTGTATTTAAATGTTTTCATCCCTCCTCACAAAGGTAGCTATGAGCCAAAACAGTTTACAGAACCGAAATGCCCTCAAAGCACGCTTTCTCTGGCAGCTTTTTAGTGATGGAGTCTGTAAGCATATTATTTTCTGACAGTGTGAACAACTAATTTAAATTGGGAGATTTCAGTGTTTGTTTTGTTGTTGTTGTTGTTTGTGCTCTGATCTCTGGATTGAATCAGACTTTGATAACAAGCCTGTGCTCAGACTGCATCGCTGCGCTGCAGTTTTCGGACAGAAATAAATGCGTCCTTGAAAAGGTGTGAGACGCTGTGCAGGAAGCTCTGAGGTAGGGTTTAGGTTACTGTTGTTTGCTGAATCAACCCACATTAATGGACGCTCATGTTGAGACGTCCACCTTTACAACATAAACATGTCTGTTCACAGCCTGGTACAAAAAAATGGTTTTACAGCTATAGAAACACGGTAAGGAGAAAGTTTGCATGACTCGGGGTGTGGCTTCTTTTTCTGACAGGTGGATATCATAAACAGTGGACTCGTGCTTTGCTTGCTGTCATGTTGTTTGCTTTTATTAAGCCTTATATGGATGAAAGGGTGGAACCTTCTTTTATCAGCTATCTTATCAAGGTCCGTTCATAAACCATACGTTTTTGGTAAACACATATATTGGCTAATTAGTGCTAAGGAGTGAGTTAGTAAAATACTAGAATCCTGCTCCTCACATACAAGGTCTTAAATAATCAGGCTCCATCTTATCTTAATGACCTTATAGTACCATATCACCCCATTAGAGCACTTCACTCTCACACTGCAGGCCTACTTGTTGCTCCTAGAATATTTAAAAGTAAAATGGGAGGGAGAGCCTTCAGTTTTCAGGTGACCCTGAATCCTCCCTTAGTTATGCTGCAATAGACGTAGGCTGCTAAGGGACTCCCATGATGCATTGACTTTTTCTTCTTCAGTCACTTTTCTCACTCAAGACCTCTCTGCACTGAATCATACTGGTTATTAACCTCTGTCTCTCTTCCACAGCATGTCTTTATCCTGTCTTCCTTCTCTCACCCCAGCCAATCACAGCAGATGGCCCCGCCCCTCCCTGAGCCTGCTTCTGCCGGAGGTTTCTTCCTGTTAAAAGGGAGTTTTTCCTTCCCACTGTTGCCAAAGTGGTTGGTCATAGGGGGTCATATGATTGTTGGGTTTTTTTTCTCTGTATGCATTATTGTAGGGTCTACCTTACAATATAAAGTGCCTTGAGGTGACTGTTGTTGTGATTTGTAATCCACTGTAAATGCTCCAAAAGGCACCAACAGCACAAATACAGTGCAGGGATCCAGCTTAATTACTTGACTACTAAGTAGTGGATGAGCTCGGTTCAGTTCAGTTGTGTTTATATAGCAACAAAGTACAAGAACAGTCACTCTAACATACTTTATATTGTAAGGTAAAGACCTTTCAATAATACAGAGAAAACCCCAGCAATCAGACAACCCCCAATGAGGAAGCACTTGGCAACAGTGGGAAGGAAAAACTCCCTTTTAACAGGAAGAAGCAGGCAGAACCAGGATCAGGCATTTGTCACAACTGTTTGGGGGTAAGGGGAGGGAGACAAGATAAAAGAGAGCCAGAGATTAATAATGATGATTAAATGCAAAGTGATTAAGCAGGTGGAGGGTGGGAAAGAAAAACTCCCTTTTAACAGGAAGAAACCTCCAGCAGAACCCTCTCAGGATGGGGCGGTCGTCTACCATGACTGGCTGGAGGGCCAGGGTGAGTCGTGCCCCCTAACTCAATCGTCCAAGTGGATGAGCTTCGAGTTGTTATGAAGATAAAACTATTCAACTATTCAAAACAATCTTCTTTTGCACCAGGCTTTAAGCATGCTGTTAAACGCAGTAATGTTTTTGCGTCTGTGGGGATCGACTCCTAGAGGAACTGCAATTTTTTTCCACTTCCACACTGGCTTCATTTTACAGCTCCACGGGTTGGCCCTTGGTGATTACTCAGGCACGTGGCTGTACTCAAAAGCTGTCCAGCCACATCTCATTCCCCGGGCATCAAATTATACCGTTTTGTCAAAGCTGCCGACGTGTCTCAGTTACACATAAGGTGTCATTTGGCAGCATTACATGACACACAGGGTTATGGCATCAGTCATCCCCACCTCATCATTTTACAGCGTGCGGGGTTGCTATTTTTAAGTGGCACATTTTAAATAACTCTACATATTTTTTTTGACCAATGACTAATCAGTTTTCAGTGTGGGAACCTAACCCAGTCCAAGCAAAAAGTGACAATTAAACACGAGCCAGTGGGGAAAAAAGGAGGAAATAATGCAAACACAAAGGACCAAATGCTGTCGAAAAAAAGGTCCATGAAGACATCTTGTGCTTAAGGGTGAGACAGAGGTAGTGCCTGTCAAAAATGAGTTTAGCAGCTTGTTAGGCTTTAGCTGAGCTAAACTGATCTCTTAAACTTGTTGTAGTGTTGGTGCTTTTTGAAATATTTTTAATGCAGTTATATGACAAAGAACTGTGCTCCAATTTAGCTGATTTAGAAATGTAATTAGTTAGGGCTGTATCAGGTGACCTCAAACCCTCCCTTAGTTAGTAGGTCTAGGCTACTGGGAGTGTCTCATGAGTGTTTCTTCTTCACTCTCCACGTGTTTACACACAACTCTGCATTTAATCATTGTTATTAATACATGTCTCTCTTTTGTCCTGTCTCCTTCCCCTCACGTCCAACCAGTTGTGGCAGATGGCTTCTCCTCCCCGAGCCTGGTTTTTCCTGTTAAAAGGGAGCTTTTCATTCCCACTGCTCCCCCACTCTCACTTCCCATTGCTCAAAGTGGTTGTCTGATTGTTGGGGTTTTGTCTGTATTATTGTAGGGTCTTTACCTCACAATATAAATCCCACTGAGGCAACTGTCGTTGCAGGCGAAGCTACTATTAACTGCCAACTTAGCATTGCACACTTTCATTCAAATATTTCTCCCTCCACAAAGACACAAAATACTAAACTGATGCTTCAAAACACAACTTCACAAACTACAGTCTCTAATGCTGCCTATTGTGTGTCATTCAAGTCAAATCAAAACACACCTGCATAGCCCTGACATCTTTTCAAAAAGAATCCCCCTTTCCTGGACTTCCTCTGTAATTGCTGTTTACATAAATATGACATTTTAAAGCTTCATATCGAGGCCCTCACTGTTCCTTCCTGCCACAGATTACAGTTCTTCATGTCTCTGACTGCATGCTTCATTGTCTCATGCTGAACAAGGAATTTGGCATGACTTAGCTGACTCCCTGATGGCTCTGTGATGGATACCAATCTGAATGTGAACTTTCACATGAAAACTGAAGACAGTCTCACTCCACTTTCTGTGTGTCTCTAAGGTTTGTGGGTGTCATATTAAACAAGGAGCACTGTTATATTTATGGAACATTCTGTATTCTAGCTACCAAAAGATGTGAGGTACAGTGCAGGATACCCTGCGGCCTCATGCCAAGTTTGATGGGAAGGAGAAGTGAAGGGGTAAGTCAGACCTGCAAGTCTGGGGTATTGGGTTGCATTTAAGTAGTGTGTGTGTGTGTGTGTGTGTGTGTGGCAGTGGATGGGAACTTGAAGACATCGATAGGTAATGTTGAGGACCGGATTTGAAAGTTGCACAGGCACCGTGGGGCTGATCCAAAAGGCATCAATGATCCTGCAGGCGTGAGAGAGTAAAGTGTTGTTGATCTGTGATGGAGCATCAGTTGGCAAGGCGTTAAACGCTCCTCCGTTAACACTTTCACACGCAGCTTGTCAGTGTAATAAAAGCCTACAGGCAGACACGCGCAAATACTGTAAACTCTTCCCTCCACTTTGATTTAACCTTGTTAAGCTGTTTCACAGATATTTTTCTGAGTGGAGATGGATTTTCCGCCTGACATCTGATAGGCGAGTTAATTAAGACAGTGACATTATTAAAGCCAAGAGTGACTGTGGCGTGTTTTTTATTAATTCACTATCTGACCTTTCCTCTGGATTCAAGCTAACACCTGATACCTTTGCAATTACGGTATCACACCCCGAAGCTTTCAGAGAAAATGGAGAGCGCTTTCAATTTGGCTGTTAACATCTCCACTCTCAGCGTGTGGAGTTTTCTGTTTTGTTTCTGTGTCCTTCTATGACACTAAAGCCCCGTGGAGTGACTGGTGACTGCGTGGAGTGACATATCAAGGCAAGTCACACATACAAGGCAGACATTTTCTGCATATGGTATGAAGGTCTGTAACAAAGCTATTGTGCGAGATATAAAAACAGCATTTTGTTTGAATATTACTTCTCAGAAAAGGTCGAAACTTTAAATAGGAGATATCTGACATTTACATAAATACAAAAAAAAGAGTAATTTCCAAAACCAATTTCCCACTTGTACAGCTCAGCTCCTAGAACTCACAGCCTGTAATATTAAGCCAACGAAATTATTCATTGATTTTGTCTAAAAAAGCCACCGTGTTACACAATATAGGGCTTTCAGCAATAAAGTTATGAACCAATGAGACTCAAAGGGCAATGATGACAAACAATGCTGGTGGGATCCCACTCTCTAGTTAATCCCGTGACTTTCCCTTTGGCCAAAAGTCATGAAATGACAGTTTGTTATCAGGTGCAGTTGAGCCAACATTTGCACAGCTTATCCCACGAGCAGAAACATTACTATTTTTATCTGACGCTCTATTTGTTTAAATCCATAAAATTACTCATCTTTGACTGCAGGTAAAAACTTAAAATTGGTGTGTTTTAAAGTGGAATTTGAAAGCCTTAGAGCTATGATTTCTGGTAATACGATCCCCATAATTAAGCATTAAAATCTGATTTTTTTTTGGTTTTTGCATTTAACCAAAAGCTAGAGAAAGATTCAGCATTAAATATTTTTACTTTGCCAAATCACTAAGCAGATATTGCTAAGCTAAGCGCCTAGATACAAGTGTCCTTCAGTTATAAGGCTCTTAAAGTGGCATGTCAGTCTAAGAAAAGCACACGTGCGAATTAAATTTAAAAAATAATAATAATAGTGATGATGATAGCCTAATTCCTTTCAGCTGCTTCCGTTTCAGAGTTCTGAAGGCTATTAATGTGTACGCTGGCTCACAGCCATGTCTTACTGTGGCACTTAAACACAACACAGCTATCATTAATGTAATTAGCAACACCTGTGCTTTTCCTATAATTAAAAGTAACACTGTAAAGTTATCCACTTCTTTGGCATCTTGTCTTTCAGGATAGAGCTGATGGGGTGAGAACCCTTTCAGCTATTTGCTTTGGTTTTCCAACCACAGATTTTCTACTTGCACAGCCCTGTCACTCTAACCAACACAGAGTTTATCTTTGCTCATCTTAGCACAAAAAGTAAGAACATTTGTGTTTGGTTGATTATTCTTTTGTTGTAGCAATGTTTCTTGGCAATAAATCTTGTACTGTTGGAAAGCAACTGAATTACATCACATTTTATTAATTACAAATTGCTAATATGTCTTGTTTCTTCAGACCTCATCCAATCCAATAAATGACACCAAACAAGAGTCAGTAGCAGAATAAGCTGTTTGGCTTTGCAAGAAAAGATTTGGCAAGTTTTTTATGAGCACAACCCACACGCTCCACTCTGCTGCTCAACCTACAAATGCATTTTTCTTACAAATTTGGCAACATTTAAAGAGAATAAACAGGCTTTCCAATGGTATAAAATTTATTCCCAAGAAGCACTGATGCAATAAAGAAATAATCACCCAAACGCAAATTTCCTTAACTTTTATTCTGGCGCCTCCACAGCCCACTTAGGTGGCAATCTCGCAGCTGAGTCCACCAATTTGCTGTGAGTTTAACTGCCAGTTCCTCCCTCTGTACATTTCAAAGTCCTCGCTGGTTGGTAAATGGTAAATGGCCTGTATTTATATAGCGCTTTACTAGTCCCTAAGGACCCCAAAGCGCTTTACATATCCAGTCATCCACCCATTCACACACACATTCACACACTGGTGATGGCAAGCTACATTGTTCTCATATGCTTTCGTGTTTTTCTTTTATCCACTAGCTTAGGCTAATGATAGCACAGCAAGGCAAGCAACAGGTCAAACAGCAAACCTTCAATTTTGAGAAAACAAGGAAAAACAACTTCAAAAGCTCTTTTGTTCCTTTAAATGCCACGCTTAATGCAAACAGGTTAGTCCAGTTCAAACATTTAATTCTTTCCACAAGTAAAAGTTTAAATGCAAATGAAAAAGTAACAGCCCTCACTGGAAATAAAATGGACTTCTGTGCAGGGCTGTCACGTCAGACTCATAGAGCTAAAAGATTACCGACTGATACTTTAACCAGCGGTCCCCAACCTTTTTTGCGCCACGGACCGGTTTAATGTCAGACAATATTTTCACGGACCAGCCTTTAAGGTGTCGTGGATAAATACAACAAAATAAAATGATATGACCGAGACAAAAACTGTGGTATTTTGTAAATATAATAATAAATGCCAATTCACTGTGTAATTGTGTAACTTTATTAGCAGCGTCCTCCTGAAATGTGCCAACAACACTGAGAGTAACATCCTCCTCTCTGCCCCTTAATGCTCTCTGGTTCCTATGGTAACGCGTAAATATTTCTTTCAAAATAAGACACACAACTACAACACAGGAAAATACCCAGGGAAACCGAGTTAACGATAAAAAACCTAAAACCATGAATTTCACACTCGAGCCTCAACTCTCGCGGCCCGGCACCAAACGACTCGCGGGGTTTGGAACGATGCTTTAACAAATAGGCAGTGTACATTGTCGCTAAAGATGGACTTAAATGCAATATATGGTAGTTTCACCTGTAAGTACATTGCTCATTATAAGCCAACCATTGTGCTAAGTCAAACGTAAACAACAGTTTCCACTTCTGCAAAAGTAACTGGAGACAAATTGTGATCATTAGACACCAGTGATCTAAAGTAACACCACTGGTTTATGACCAAACACCAGACGGAGACATTTCACAATAATGTGGCTATTTTTTAAACTGTCACCTGTTTGCATTGCCTCATTGAAGACTGAGACAACAGTCCCAATAAAAAAATAAGCACTGATCATATTCATCCACTTCCAGTTAACAATTGAGATGTAACTTGAGGACATCCAAAAATAAGACCTGGACAACACACTAGTCTGAGTCTCTGAGGCTCGTGGCGGCATCGCTGATTCAAAGCTAGAAGTGATTCTGTGTTGCTGTTTGTACTGAACGGCTGGTTATTAACAATGCCACAACACTGCACATTATCTGTGTGTGTAGCTACATTCAAAATAGCAGGTTATGAAACACACTGAATCATTTGGCAAAGCCACGAAAATAGCACATCCCGGCTGCGTGACATGACTATTTTTTTCCCTGCTGTTTCTGTAGGCATGAGAGATGGGGAAAAAAATAACAGGATAAAAGTAAGAGAATGAATTGAACTGATTCATGGCAGCTTTAGCCGTGTTGTAATGCATATTTTGTGACAAGCGGAGTTATTTTTGCTTGTGTTCACTGATTTGTTGGAACCGTGTTTACAAGATGAACACACACATTGATATATACAAATAGTACATGGCATAAATACTGTAAATTTAAAACTGTAAATGCCTGTTTTTGAAGAAATACACACAGAATAGCACAAACACATGCCCCCAGTGTTTGCATATGAGATTCATTGTAGCAGTCTGGAAGGGCTGCCCTGATGATATGATGATATGTAGCTGAAAGCTCATGGAGCACAGTGCACCAGAGGTCCCTGAACCCCAGAGACTGCTTTGCAGGGAACCAAAGGCATATCTGCAGGCAGCTACATCACACGCTAGTATCTGTCTGGAGCTGGTGTACATCATCATGAGCTCTGTAACACCGGGTACTGAAACATCCAAACGTCGACATTCCCAGCGGAGCATCGCTTTCTCGTCTACAAAGCCCGAACATATTGCATTACAGTAGTGAGAATTTGAAACAGTACTGTATCTGCTGGAGGTTTTGTGTTGAACCTCAAAGGTAAGTTGGATAAGTTGAAATCTGCCAAGTGTAGTAGAAGGTGATGTTTAGTTGTTTTTGGGCTCCGAGGTCGTCTTCATGCAATGCACCCTGATTGAGAAAGGGGGGGGGGGGGGGGGGGGGGGTGAATCTGTAAACAGTGTTAATCACCAGAACAGAATAATGTGATTTGCTCATAATGAGGAGGGGTGTAGCACATCACACTTAGAGCTGTGATTACTGACGTCTCACTGAGTACCGATGTAGCAGAACTAATTCATACATACAAATGTATGTCTAAAAAAAACATGAATTTGCTTCAGGCTAATTAATAATCAAACAAACCAACGAGCAGAGAAATACCCAGAAGATGCGTCCGACTATGCTAGGTGTCTTAAGATCACAATAAAGCGCCGTCAATATACCCAGAAGCTGTGCCGTACATGTCTTCATCTGTAGAAATGTGATGCTTTTTTCTCCCCCCTTTCACATTCACGCCAGGCTGTGGCAGACTCAGAAAGTCTTTTATCTGCAGGGATGCAAACATTTGTGAGAAAGAAAGGCGAGGAAAAGATTACGCTAAGGAGCAGGATCTTTATCCCTGTTCAAACGGGGCCCATCAAAAAAAAATGCTTTCAACTCCTTCTCTGTTTCCTTTGGTAATGACATTTGCAAATTTGGCTTTGCCAGGTCAAACACCAGACATTTCCCATCTGTGTTGATTTTATTCAGAGGTCTCGATAAAGGGACGAAGCTTAAACCGAATCTACCCATGGACGAGGCGTGTTGACTTTAATTAATGAACAGTTTAAACCAGGATCGATTCACATTTTAGGCACGTTCACGTCAGGAACAGATGACAGTTAGTGTAAGCCCATTGTGAGCTTAAATTCCCTGACTGTCAATACTGCAGATGACAAAGTATGTAAGGAGTGCAAGGGTCACAGCAGCTGCTGTTACAATGCAATAACTATATCTGCAGTCCAAGGATTATTTAGGTGTAACACAGAAGTGCTTTTTCCAGCACTTCTGTGTTAGTGCTGAAAAACAAAAGAGGGGAATTAGGACACTGCATTGTTGTCACAGTTTACAATGTAACCCAACAATTAGCAGTCCTACTTGCTATCCCCTGTGTCCACTGTGTTAATAGTCTTGGGCAGGTTCCAGTATTCCATTACTGAATAATTGGACAGCGTAGTGGGCCATCGCTGAGCCCCCTTGCTCTTGCCAAGAGAGAGGTGAAAGCCTTATTGATCCCATGTCTGAATCTCTGATCAATCACCCCAAATCAGCCCCTGGGGATGAGGGAGGTAAAACAGGTGACAAAGGATATCTCTATGACTATGTACATATTAATCACAGCAGGGGTGTGGGGTGGAGGGGGGAAAGAGATGCGGGTGCAATCGCAAGCAGCATCTGGCTGCAGATTCCTCACTGAATTCTCAGGCGGGCAGGGAAAATAGCACTGGACCGCTGCAGAGCGTGCGAGAGGACAGTCGGGTCAGTAAAGCTGCCCCGAATCTCCAGGTGACAGGAGCGGCGGCGGAGCCTGCTGTGGTTCCCTGTAATTGAGTTAAATAAATGATTGCGTTTCCAGTGGCGGTTGCTGCGGCCTTCAGCTTTATGCCTGGCTAGAGCCACAGCCGATTTAATTAATTTTTAATTAGGAGGGAAAATTGCTGGCCTATTCCACTGGGACCTTTAAGACATCTGTGCATTAGAGATAACATTCTTAAATACCCCGAGCCGCCCAACAGTGAAAGCTTTGAGGGAAGCGTGGCTTGCATAGTCCGGGGCCACGGGAGGCAGACGGGGGTGCTGCTAAAAGTTTTTGAGTGCATGTCGGTCGCACTCGATGTGATTGCGGTTTGTTGATCATTGGTGGGTGTGAATGTCATCAAGCCAGTGTGAGCTCAAAGCCTCGAGACGATTCCTGTCAATGTCACGTCCAACTTCACTTGATTGATTGATTGAACTTACCCTCCATCCTGTCATGCACAAACACTTGTACACGTGGAGGCGGCATACCATTAATTTTCACACACAATGTGATCCACTCTCTCCTAATGAATATGTATAGCTGTCCTATTTTCCTTTCTGCTGCCACGTAATCCCTCACATACTTAGCCTTTTGCATGCTGTGGCCGGGGCTTGATGTATGGCAGTTGTGGTGTGTAAGATTGTAGCGGGCGGATGTTCAACAGCCTGTTGGAAGATGTTTTACAGCCCAGGCGAGCAGTATGTTGTCACAATGTGTTCAATATCACAACGCATCAAAATTTACTGCAGGCTTCCAGCACTTTCCATTCATTGTACTTTATCTCTGTGGCGACACACATTGATCTTGGCAAATAATACTTTTTATTATTGAACATTACCCCACGCACTCCATAATCAGATTTATTTCCTGTCCAGCATGTCTACGCTGAGGCCTATGAACAGATATGAGAGCAGATATAGACGAGAGAATTCTGCCCTATACTTGACGTGATAATATCCATGAAGAACACTCTATCGGAGAAGGAGACGGTATCTGTGTTTGTTGTGCCTGAGGAAAAACACCTGACCTCTGATATGGACTGACAAGTTCTCATAGAAATATAGGAACTGATAGAAAAGGAGGCCATTTGATCTTGTGGAGTGTCACAGACCACCTGTTCATCTGCTTACTTAGAGACCTATGCTTTATTCAGATCACTAAATTCAGGTGTTCCATTCACTTTCATGGTCACAGGTGTACAGAATGCTGCACCTAGGCATGCAGACTGCTTCAACAAACAGTTGTGAAAGAAAGGGAGCTCTCAGGAGCTCAGTGCATTCCAGCGTGGCACTGTGATAGGATGCCACCTGCTCAACAAGTTCAGTCATGAAATTTTCTCACTACTACTACTGATAGTGGTATTATAACATGAGCAACGCAGCTACGAGGTAGTAGCCCACATAAAATCACAGAGCGGGGTCAGCAGATCCTGAGGTGCAGAGTGCACAGAGGTCACCAACTTTCTGCAGACTCCCAAACTTCATGTGGCTTTCAGATTAGCTCAAGAACAGTGTGCAGAAAACACATTGTTCAAGTATTTATGATTAGTTTCCATCGCTGAGCAGCTGCATCCAAGCCTTGTGTCACCAAGCGCAATTGTGCTGGAAAGCGTTGCATTCACTGGTGTAAACAACACCACCACTGGACGGTGGAGCTGTATTCTCTGGAGTGATGAATCACACATCTCTGTCTGGCAATCTGATGGATGAGTCTGGGTTTGGCGGTTGCCATGAGAACGATACTTGTCTGACTATATTGTACCAAGTGGAAAGTTGGATGGACGGGGGATGGTGTGGGGCTTTTTTTGAGGAGTTGGGCTCTGCCCCTTAGTTCTAGTGAAAGGAACTCTTAAAGCTTCAGCATACCAAAATATTTTGGACAATTTCATAACAATTTCAAAACAGGTCTTCTCGTCCAACATCATTGTCTGGTAAGACTGGTCAAAAATTCCATAAACACTCCAACCTTTGTGGAAAGCCTTCCCAGAAGCTGCACAGGGAGTCTGACATCATGTTAAATTCAACGGATTAAGACTGGAATGTCACTCAAGTTAATATGTAAGGGCGGTCAAGTGAATACTTTTAGTAATATAATGTGGCATGGATGATCAAAACTGCTATGTTATTAAATAAAAAGAAAATGACTCAGTGAAATAATAACTTACTCTGACACATGAAAAATACTGATAAAATAAAGATGGACTTGAGTAAATGTATAAAACCTTAATGTCTGACTAACTATTATTTTCATCTTGATTAGGTAAGCACCTCAGTTCTCTAAGCATCTCTTGACTGGAGTGGGAGCAAAGAAATAAGGATCAACCAGTACTTGAAGCCTTGAAACACTTGCAGCAACTTCATCTGCAAAATCAGTGAGAAATACCTGAAAACAATCAGAAATAAAGAAGGGTAACGGGCAGCAGGTGAGTAAGTGACGGACAAGGTAAGCGGCTCATGTTGTAACTGACGTCAGACGCCGGAGATTTTGGCGGAAAATTAAAGCAAATGGTAGTTTAGATTTGAACAAATTCATTTAAGCTTCAGCATTACCAAATACACTTATCAATTGTCTTATAACTAACACTATTTGTCTAAATAATCTCCAACACCCTGGAGAACAACGAGGAGAGTTTAGAGACTCTCCAAGATTACATCGATCAGTGCTTTCAGGATCTCGTGATGAAGAAGACCCCGTGTGCAGCTTCCCCGGCCAAAGCTGAGACGCCGTCGTCGAAAAGACAACGCCCGGCAGATTCCCCCGGCTCAACATCGCCAGCCGGCAAAGATATTGCCGACATATTGGAGTCAATCGACAAGCGATTGTCCAGTTTCGACGCAAGGCTGTCCTTGGTGGAGATTCTTCACCGAGAATTTAAATGCTTGCGAGAATCCCTGGAGTACAGCCAGCAGCAGGTGGAAACGCTTGCTGCTGAAAATGCCACGCTAAGGGAGTCGGTGAAATGTCTCACAGATAATGTTACCCAGCTCAATAAAGAAAATAAAAAAATAAAAGAAACAGTTATCGATCTACAAGCTCGTAGCATGCGTGATAATCTGGTATTTTCTGGTATTCCAGAAGCCGCTGGAGAGGACGCGGAGACCACGGTAAAAAGCTTCATCAAAACCCACCTGAAGCTGCCGGAGGACACTGTGAAGAACATCGTCTTCGATCGGGTACATCGCCTCGGCCCCATTCGGGCTACGGCCGGGAGACCACGTCCTATCGTGGCCAAATTCGGCCACTTCAAACAAAAGCAACATGTGAAAAGCCGCGGCAGGGAATTAAAAGGAACGGACTTCAGCGTGAACGACCAGTTCCCCAAAGAGATCTTGGAACGACGCAGGGTCCTCTTCCCAATCCGACGCGGCTTCATCCAGAAGGGCTCCCGCGCTGTCATCGCTGTGGACCGGCTGTACGTGGACGGACAGCTCCACCGCGACCCCAACATCACTCCGTGGCTGTATTAACCTCACACCAGATAAGAATCAGCTACACCATTTCCCTATCCACTCACACTAACTTGCATTAACATCTGTTTAACTTACCAGTATCAAATCGCATCTTAAAGTGTGATTTCATAGCAGAATTAACACCGTCACTCTCCGTCAGTGATTTAATTGGAATGTTTACGTTTTGTTTCTGTTTTTTTTTTTTTTTTTTTTCTTCTCGTTTTTTTTTTTTTTTTTTTCCTCCTCTCTTTTCCCCCTCTTGGTTTTATGCTGCTCACCCCTGTCCTTGGTTTCTTTCTTTATTCCTTTCACTGCCTCGATCACCTGCTTCGACACTCATCCACAAACATCCTTTATTTCGACACATACGCACCATGCGCTCAACGGCAGCACATTTACATCAGTCAGACAGCGCACACAGTCATATAAGATACACACACACTTAAGCCAAGCCTACTCATATTAGTAACTATGCATACACAAAGTCAGACTCAGGGAGCATCTCGCCACACATTTTTTCTCTCTCTCCTTGTCTTTATTTATGAACAAGTGACGTATTCTCTCCACCTGTCTAAGCGACGCACACAGCATACATCCCTAGTTATACACAAACATCTATGGGTACACTGAGGTTCATTACATGGAATATAAATGGAGCTGGCTCCAGAGAAAAGAGGTTAAAAATATTTAACCAACTCAAAAAACTACAGGCAGATGTTGTCCTATTACAAGAGACCCACAGACCTCTTAGAGGTTCGAATGAACTTAAAACACCTGAGTTTCCTAATGTGTTCTCAGCTTGTTATAATTCTAGACAAAGGGGAGCAGCAATTTTAATACATAAAAATATTAATTTCACAGTACTCGATACAGTTATAGATCCAGAGGGCAGATTCTTAATCATTAAACTATCTATACGTGATAAAAAGCTATGTATTGCAAGTGTATATGGTCCAAATGTTGATGATCCCTCATTCTTTCACGGTTTTTTCAGTGCACTCTCTGAACACTTAGATGGCACACTTGTTCTTGGAGGTGACCTCAACCTTGGACTAAATGAAGACATGGATAGGCTCAATACAGCGGGAACTCAGCGTAATTGGCAGTCCACAAATATAATCAAACAGTATATGAGTGACTTTGGTCTTTGCGATGCATGGCGCTCCCTTCACCCCACCAGTAAGGAATATACTTTTTTCTCACATGTCCATCACTCCTACTCTCGTCTGGATTATTTTTTGGTCAGCAGCTCACTGCTGAACGACATTTCAGACACTGAGATTCACCCTATAGCTGTCAGCGATCATGCTCCTGTATCTTTAACACTAATGCACAAGAATAATACTACGCCAAGAAAAAACTGGAGATTTAATATATCACTACTTAAAGATGAAGACTTTATTAAATATTTTAAAAAAGAGTGGACTTCATATTTGGACTATAATGACACTCCCGAAACATCAGCTTCTGTTCTATGGGAAGCAGGGAAAGCTGTGATGAGAGGTAAAATAATTTCTTTCTCATCACACAAAAAGAAAGAAGAAAACAAAAATATTCAGGAATTAGAAAAAAACATCAAATCACTAGAAGAAGCCTACGCGTCCCACCAAGATCAGGAAACATTGAACAAAATACGCAAAACAAAACTAGAATTAAATGAGATAATTGATAAAAAAACAAAATTCTTAGTACAAAGACTACGCCTACAAAATTATGAACATGGTAATAAATCCGGTCAATTTCTAGCAAACCAGCTAAAAATAAATAAAGAAAAAACAACTATATGTGCTGTTCAAGATTCATCTGGGAACACATTATATGAACCGATACAAATAAACAACATTTTCAGGGATTTCTATAAAACGTTGTATTCACCACAAATAAACCCATCTAAAAAAGAAATTGATCAGTTTTTGGACAACATAACTCTTCCAAAATTATTGGACACTCAAGCAATGGCACTGGATTCACCACTGACACCAGGTGAACTCCAGGAAGCCCTGATAAGTATGCACAATAATAAGGCTCCAGGTCCAGATGGCTTTCCTGCAGAATTCTACAAAGAATTCTGGTCGATTCTAGCACCAGTTTTCTACAGAACGTTGTTGGAAATTAAAGAAAAGGGCAGACTTCCATCAAATATGAATTCTGCAAACATTAATCTCCTGCTAAAACCAGGCAAAGACCCTGTATATCCCTCAAGCTATCGTCCAATATCCCTTATAAATGTAGACCTTAAAATAATCTGCAAAGCTCTCTCAAAGAGACTGGAGAAAATAACCCCCCTCTTAATTCATCCTGACCAAACTGGTTTCATAAAAGGTAGGCACTCATCAACAAATACACGTAGATTACTTAATTTGATAGACTACTCATACAGTAAAAACCTAGAAACTACAATATTCTCTTTAGACGCAGAAAAAGCATTTGACAGAGTTAACTGGAAATTTCTATTTGCAACTTTACACAAATTTGGTTTTGGATCCTCTTTCATAAACTGGTTAAAAATATTATATAATTCCCCAACAGCTTGTGTTAGAACAAATGACCAGACATCCTCCAGCTTCTGTCTCTTGAGGGGCACCAGGCAGGGATGCCCACTCTCCCCTTCACTATTTGCAATTTTTATTGAACCACTAGCAGCAGCAATTAGACAGAATTCAGTAATTAAGGGCATAAAATGCAAGAACGTGGAACATAAAATCAGCCTTTATGCGGATGATGTGTTACTCTTTCTCCAAAATTCACAAACCAATATCTCTGGGGTGATTGAATTGATAAACTCTTTTGCAAGAATATCAGATTACTCAATTAACTGGTCAAAATCTACAGTCCTACCGATTAATTGCTCCTTCCATAATTCCTCTTCTACACCACTGCAATCGGGAAATATAAAATATTTAGGTATTAATGTTTCTCCCAAGCTTGCAGATCTAACTAAATTAAACCATATCCCACTTTTAAAGAAGGTAGAAGATGATCTGGCTAGATGGAAATGTCTACCCATATCACTCATGGGAAGGGTTGCCGCTATAAAAATGATGGTCTTACCAAAAATAAATTATTTATTCTCAATGATCCCAACTAAACCGCCACAAGATTGGTTCAGATCTCTAGATTCATGTATGTCCAAATTCCTTTGGAAAAATAAACCCCCACGTATAAGCTTAAAAACACTACAAAAGACCAAGGATAAAGGAGGATTAGAACTGCCTAACTTTCAGCACTACTTCTTAGCCAACAGGCTTCAGTTTATCTCAGGATGGCTAAAACACACCCTCTTAGATGAACCTTGGCTAGATGTAGAACAAGCACTCTGCAATAAACTAGAGATCTCAGACCTACCATTTATCAGCTCAAACATCCAACGACATGAATGCTTTAAAAGCATCAACATCAGTGCTTCTCTGACAGCATGGTGGGAGTTTCTAAAATTGACGGCGTCTTCATTAATCCCATGCAAACGTACACCTATCTGGAACAACCCTGACATATTACAAAACAATAATATGATAAACTTTTCAGATTGGAGTGATAAAGGAATCAAATATTTAGAACATATACTAGAAGGAACAGAATTTATTTCATTTGACGGACTAGTTACACAATATGGGATCAACAAGAAAAGATTTTTAGAATATCAACAAATTAAATCCATAGTAAAAAAGAAATTTAAACCGGGTCAAGTTGAACTACAAACACCACCAAGTGTGGTTCAATTTCTTACTCTTAAACCCCCCAAATTACTATCCAAAATATACAGAATGCTTTCTAAAACAGATGAATCAATATCACTTCCTATTGCAAAATGGGAAGCGGATTTATCAGTTAACTTAGACCTAAACTTCTGGTCTCAGATTTGCTTAAAAACCTTTCATCTAATTAGAAATCCCAGTCTTCAATTAATTCAATACAAAATATTACATAGAGTGCACTATACAGGTTATCGGATGTTCAAGATGGGCTTTACATCTTCCAACAACTGCTCACACTGCCAAACCAATTCACCGGACAATTATATCCACGCTCTTTGGTTCTGTCCACCAGTTCAGAAGTTTTGGCACGAGATATGTGAAGACTTATCGAAGTGTCTGAAATGTAACATTCCAACTTCCCCCTTAGTGTGTTTGTTGGGCAGCTTAGATAATGTCACTTCAGAAAAGAATATCGCCCATATGGTTTTCACTGCCCTATGCATAGCCAAGAAAACAGTCCTCATGAACTGGAAAAATAAAAATAATCTTAATTCTAACCAATATAGAAATTATCTATTAGATTACATTAGTCTTGATACAGCCTCTGCCACCACATCAGATCAATTGCTCTGGGCTCCTTTGATCAGCTCCATCACCTAGTGGGGGTGGGGGGTCA
Source organism: Copadichromis virginalis (assembly GCF_057382275.1). Taxonomy (NCBI): domain Eukaryota; kingdom Metazoa; phylum Chordata; class Actinopteri; order Cichliformes; family Cichlidae; genus Copadichromis; species Copadichromis virginalis. Next base: position 23,471,156 of record NC_140619.1, read on the forward strand.
TAGTTTGGTCCCGCCTTCACTGTTGTGATTGGTGTGGGGGTAGGGACAGGCTTAGGGCGTCGGGGGGTTCCCCGGAGGCATCTTCCTTGGGGGGCTCAACCCGGGGTAGCGGTCATGTCCGGTTAGGGGCTCTGTTGGCTCTCCGGTGACTGTTTCCTCGCGGCTGCGTGCAGCGGGGCTAGGGGAGGGTCTGTGCTGACGGACGTGGGTTACTGACCTGGTAGCCTGGCTGCCCCTGGGTGGGTCCGGGATGGGCGTGAGGTTCTGGGGGCGCTCCGTCTCTGGGCTGGGACCCGGACCGGGCCTCGGGGGCTTGGGTCCTGGTTGGTGTGTTGCTGGGGTTGTGGGCGGGTGGGTGCATGGGGGCCCAGCCCTGGAGCAGGGTGCCGCCGGTGCGTGGAGCCACCTGGGGGGCTCTTCAACTGGTGGGGGAGATTGTCACATCTTGCAGGAGCTTTCCTCTCCTCAGGAGCTCCCTCTGCAGGAGGGGGAGATACAGGAGAGGTGGAGGAAGATCTCAGCCTGGGTGTTTATTGTCTTATGTAGTCTGGAAGATGAGTGGATGGTGGGGTGGGTGCAGTTTTCTCTGTGGTGGGGTTGGGTGGACTGTCCCGGGCTCTGTGGGGCCGGGCGGCGCTGCTGCACTGGGCCCGGTCTGGATGGGCCTGGGCCCCCTTTCCCTGGCGGGTCGCGGAGTATGGGGGTGCCTACTGGGGTCAGCGGGAAAGCTGGCCCCAGGGAGGGGTCACTTGCCCCTCCCTTCCTTCCCTCCCCATCTCCAGCTGCCTCCCTCTTCCCGCTCCACCACAACCACCCACACATGCAGGGCCTTGGAGTAGGGGTATGTCACCAGGGTGCAGAGGAGGCTACCCCCCCCCCCCCCCCCTCTGTCCTCTTCTGGCTGCCTCTGCCTCAATTTTATCCCACAACTTAGACATTCACATTACTCACACTCTCATTACACATACATATAGGATCTTGGGGGTGGGCACGATACACGGAGTCCAAAGTACCATCAGGGTGTACACCCCACCCCTGGCATCGTTGCCCACCTCTCAATTTTAAATACACGTAGACATTGAGGGCTAGCAGGAGGGACCATGCGCTTACCTGCTGCTCTCTGGCAGGTAGCTCCAAGCCCTCCTGGGTTTTAAATGCACCTTAGAACACACATGCATCAACATTACAATGAGCGGGTGGAGGGAGGTTCGGAGTCTTCTCTCACCCCCGTTCTCTGCGACCTGCTGGAGCAGGGGGGCTAGGACTAGGAGGAGGAGTTGGCCGTCCGACTGCGGTCTGGAGTGTGGAGCCTTCCTGCTGCTGCGGAGTCGGGGCGGTCTGCCTCCCCCCACCGCAGGGAAAAGGGAAACACCACCTGGGTCTGGGTGCAGTTCCCCCCTCCAGGGGCGGGGGCACCTAGACCCGGTTTGTAGAGTACGCTTGGGGAGTGTGATCATGTGTACAACGTCTCTTTATGTCTGTCTCCACGTTGGTTGAGTGTGGAGTAAGTGCATATGAGAGCATGAGGGGGGGAATGGATGTTTGTATCTGTGTGTGCCTGTATGTCTGTGTCTATATGTCAGGATGGGTGTCAGGCGCCACCTCTCTGGGGACATCTCAGGCCCTCCAAGGTTTGGAGGCCTATCTCCACCTACCACCACTTCCCCTGCCAGTGGCGGACCCCCTCAGACATCGGTGCGTTGGTGGTTCTTTGTGTCCGGGGATGGGCGTCCAGGTACACACCGGCTCACTCCTTGGCGGCCGCTTATCGGGGCCTGGAGCCTGGGGCTCGCTCGGGCCACTTCGGAGGTGGGGTGCCCCCGGCCTCTCGGCCTGGGGCTCGGTCACTCAGGCGCAGCTGGCTGCCGGCGGAGCTCACGGGCGCGTCACTGCAACCCCCCCTGGCTTCTGCTCTGCAGCTGCTGAGTGAGTCCTCATCTGGGACTCTCCTCAGCTCTTTCCGGGACAGTGGCGCAGCTGCCCCTCTGTTGGTCTTCCTTGGTCTCTTGTGTTCTGGGGGCCTCTGGATGTCTGGAGTTTTGATCTCCTCCACACCTGCTTCACGCCCTGGAGGACGGGGCTGTGGCCCCCCCACACCCTCTAGCAGATTATTACATGAAGGAACCTTTTAAAAAACAAAAAACAAGCGCGTCCATGCTCACAGGTGTACACACGGGTGATCACACCCACAAACTACACCCTTTTTGGCTCCTACCTCAAAGCACACTGTGTTCTGTTGATCTTATGTGCTGCACAATAATGTTTAACATTTAGTATTTACTGTCATATTCCCATATATCATTGTGATGTTGTTTATTCTATTACTCTTGTTCTCTTCTGCTTGCTTTCTTTTTTCTTTCTCAGCAGGTGATCCAGGTGATTGATATATGCATTTTTTTTTCTCTGCCCGTTCTGTTGGTTTTTGTCTTTTGCCCTTCTCCCCCGTCCCTCTTCTCAGCTGTTTCTCTTTCCCTCTTTCTTTCTCCCCTTCTTTCCCCCAGTCAAGTCTGTCCCGTATTCAGTAAGTGAAAATAAAATAAACAATAAAAGGTGAATCAAATGGACCATTACGGCAAGGCTGGGATGGTCAGTTTGGTAAAGTAAATCCGTTGGGCATCTTTCTTTGCCTTTAGACAACAATTCTGATGGCAAAAGAGCCAAACGGGACAGGCCAAAAAAAAAAAAAAAAAAAAGAAATAAAGAAGAAGCCCTCCGAGAGCGCTCACTCAGGGCCAGCTCCCTCTCTACTCATCATTTCCTTTAAAGGGAATGGTAAGGTATTTTGTATATATTCATTTTAGTTTCTTTGCCCTTTTGAAACTTGCTTTGAGAAGTTTATACTGCAGTAAAAATGGGTGCAAAGTGCAGGCTTTTTAATACTACTATTACGTAACAGAATATATAATATAAGTATAATTAATTTTTGTATTTATGTGGATTCATTCTTTATCTCGACAAAGCTTTCTTTGAAGATACATTTTGGGGTCAACTTGAAAGAGAGGCAGGTGGGAAATAAAAATTTGAGGTCAGAGGTCAAATGAGACATAGTATTTGGTAGGGATGGGTAACGGTATCCGGTGCCATGATGGCACCGGTTCTGACATAAACGGTAGTAACCAGACCGAAAAGCAGCGCACATTTCGGTGCTTTATTTCGGTGCTTTTTTTTTCGGTGCTTTTTTTGTCCTGAGCTGTGATACACTTTAGATTCTAGCCAATCATTTTACGTTTCCGAGGATAGTAGGCGGGGCCAGGTACGTACGTTCTTATAGAGCAGAGCTACAGATTAAAAATGCCCAAGGCAAAGCGGTCAAAAGTCTGGCTGTACTTCACAGCAAAAGATGCAAACTCAGCAGCAACAAGTGCTTTAAGCTGATACTGTGATACTGTCAAAGGAGGTAACACCTCAAATCCGATGAAACACGTGGCGACACATAGCGTTTTTTTTAAAAGCCGAAAAATGCGCCGTATTTGATAGCTTGCTGCGAGACCTCACACCGAGCACATCTACTGCGGGTGGGTTGCCTGTTATCAGACCCGGAGTTACCAACATCCCCCAAAAACCGGAGGAGTAGAGTCCTGGCCCCTAGCCCTGCCAGTGTAGCAGAAATGATGACGGATGATGATGGCAGCAGCAGCCGTTCTTCTCTGGGTCAGTAGCTTAATGTTGTTCGTGTCTAATTTACGTTGCGTAGGCTAACCACGTTATTACATTAATGCATGTAAGGTGAACTAGCAAACATCATCATAGCTACATGCGGCTGTCTTCTTGTTTGATGGCAGATACTCCCTTCACCCTGGCCAAAAAGGCTAAAATGACCAAAGAAAAAGTGGAAAACAGTTAAACATGAGAGGTTTTTGGACAAAGTTTGTGTTCTCCATTCTTTAAGCGCCGGTTTGAGCACCGTTTAAGCACCGGCACCGTTTCAAAAGTACCGGTTTGGCACCGGTATCGGATAAAACCTAAACGATACTCATCCCTAGTATTTGGATGCAAGTGATAATGCGTTTTTTAGAATCCTGATAGACCAGTATCATTGCCTAATGATGTCAATGTAAACAAAGGCAGTGAGATTTGAAGCAGTTTTAAATATAAAAGACATTTTCTGAAAGTTTGAGTTTGTTTGAAGAAGAGGTCAGAGGTCAGAGGTCCAAGGTTATGTGATATTTAGAATATCATTCCCTATATTCCTATATGTTGTCAGTTCAAACAAATGCAGTAAGAAAAATTAGTTTCAAATAGCACTGAATAAAATTATTAGCACTTTGACCTTGAGATAAATCTTTTGACCTTGAAAGACAGGTCAGAGGTCAAATGTGACGTGGTATTTGAAATCTTTATATGGTACTTTCTGTCATGGATCGCTGTGTGGCAGGCGGGAGATTGGACCCAAAATGCAGGACTCACTACACACGTGGATGAACTCAAAATGCAGCTTTATTTCCTGACACAAAGGAAATGGTACAAAACTAAACTAGGAAGCTCTAAACACACAAGGAAAACACGGGGAAACGCACACAACAGTAAGGGACGACACAACACTGAACAGAGAGAGACGCTGACCTACATACACAGAGGGATAACAGGGACGTGTGGACACATGAGGAGCACAAATGACAATGACAATAAATCATTCAGTTGACCTTGAACACTTTGGTAGACAAAAACAAAATTTTAATGGATCATGAACATGACCTCACTTTACACCAAGTTTATAAGTCTTTTACATTTTTTAAGTCTTACCAGAATCCATGCAAAACATTTTGAGTTACTGTGTTTACAGACAGACACTCACACACTTCCTTGGCAGAGGTAACTACTCTCTGGACGCTTCATTTGGTGCATCTTCTAGCACCAGTTGGACCTCCTTTTGCCTTCAGAGCTGCCTTAATTCATCATGGCATAAATCCAAGAAGGTGCTGGAAACATTCCCCAGAGATTCTGGTTCACATTGACATGATAGCATCAGACAGCTGCTGCAGATCATTTGGCTGTGAGTCTCCCATTCCAGGAAAACTCGCTATTTTCAGTGTCAACAGCCTGAACTGTCGATCCAAGGCAGGATGGATCCTGCTTTCATGTTGTTTATGACAAATTCTGAGTCCACCATTCAAACGTTACAGCAGCAATCAAGACTCATAAAAAGCAATGTTTGGTGATCCTTTGTAAATTGTGCCTTCTGCTGCTGTAACTCATCTGCTTCAAAGTTTGATGTGTTGTGCATGAGATGCTCTTCTGCATACCTTGGTTGTATGGAGTGGCTTCGTATCACAGCAGTCTGGCCATCCTGGGACCTCTGACATCAACACTTTTGCCAGTAGAACTGCTGCTCACTGGATATTTTTTGGCATTCCCTGTAAATGCTAGAGATGGTTGTGTAGATAAATCCCAGCAGATTCTGGAATACTCAGAGCAGCCCGCCTGGCTAAAAAAGAACACACACACTATGTTCAAAGTCACTTAAAATCACCTTTCTTCCCCAAACTGATGGTCAAATATGAACTTCAGTAGGTTGTCTTGACCATGCATGAATGCCTAAATGCACTGAGTTACTGCCATGTTTTGTTTTGTGCAGCTGAACAAAGTAGGCAGTAATTTTCAAAAGGGAAAATAATGCTGAAATTAAATAAGTAAAATAGATGATTATACTCTAGTCCCAGAGTTAAATGAAAAAGTAAAAGGGTGCAATTACAGTTTTTCTCGATTGCCTAAACACTATAACCAGGCCTCTAAACTAAAATTTCAAAACCGTAACGCTATTGTTCAAAAAGCTCACCCATTTCCCTGAACTATAAACACTATTCCCTGCTTTGACACATGACTCAAATTTGGTGAACTGTTACTGCAAAACTCTACACACAAATCCCTACATTTTACAGTGCTTACACCATGTAGTCATTTAGAAAGCACTAGCATGCAATAATGTTAACTTAAGTCAGCATAGCTTGAGCTCAATTAGCACACAATTAACCAGGTGGAAACACTAGGAGTCAAAATTTAGCACACACCAATCAGAACCTGCGATGGATAGATAAAAGGGCCAAAGTCAGCTCATTCAGGTTTGAAACAATGGATCCAAAGAGATGCAAAGGAAGAGGACGTGGTGGAGAAAGAGGACGTGTTGAAGGAGGAGGACGTGGTGGAGGAAGAGGACATGGTGAAAGAGGAGGACCTGGTGAAAGAGGAGGACGTGGTGGAAGAGGAGGAGGAGGTGGTCTAGGACAACAGGAAGGTGGTGGAGGAGGAGGGAGAGGTGGAGGAGGAGGAGGACGTGGTGAAGGAGGTGGAGGTGGAGAACGACGGCGACAAGGAAGAGGAAGAGCAAGGGCAAGAAGACAGTCAGTCTCGGATGAAATTCGAGCCACTTTAGTTGACCATGTCCTTGTCCATGGGATGACTATGAGGGAGGCTGGGCAACGAGTACAACCAAATTTGAGTCGCTTCACTGTTGTCTCCATCATCAGAACCTTCAGGGAGGAAAACAGGTAGGTGTACTTGCAGTAAGACTGCTTTGTACAGTAACGTTTAAGTTACTGAACTTATGTGTCTTGAGTTTCAGTATGTTTCCATTATTTGCCTGTAAAATGAATGTGTGACAGTTACAGTAATGAGTGCTTCTATTTTTGTAGGACACAGAGACGACCACCTGGTGGAGGCAGGTTAAGGCTTTTGTCGGAGGAGCAAGAGAGGGAACTTGTAAACATGGTAATTGCAAATAATGTAATCCGCCTGCAAGAGATTCAAAGGAGAGTGATTGAGGATGATCATCTTTTTCGAGGCATAAATGCCATCAGCCTCTCCACAATTGACTGCATCCTCCGAAAGAATCAATTCCGGATGAAACAGGCATACCGAGTCCCTTTCGAACGAAACTCTGACAGAGTGAAAAACCAACGTGTGGAATATGTTCAGGTATGAGTTTTGATACTGTATAAAGTATTGTGTACCATCACAGCATGGCAGTTTATGCTGCCATTTCAGCACTCTTGAACTGTGGTTCAGGGTACCGATTGACTCTACTGTGTTATGTGTTTTGCAGAGAATCTTTGAGATTGAAGGACGGCCTGTTCCCCATGAAATAATCTTTGTGGATGAGGCAGGTTTTAACCTGACCAAAAGAAGGAAAAGGGGGAGGAACATAATTGGCCATCAGGCTATTGTAAATGTCCCTGGTCAGCGTGGGGGGAATGTCACTATGTGCGCAGCCATCAGCCAACGAGGGGTACTCCACCGCCATGCCGTACTAGGACCCTATAACACTATGCTTCTCCTTGCTTTTCTTGATGGTTTAAGACAACATATGTTCCAGCTGGACTACAGGGAACCAGCACAGCCAGAGCAGCCTCACTACGTTGTTGTGTGGGATAACGTCAGCTTCCATCGCGCTGCTCTGGTTCGTGACTGGTTTACCAATAACCCAAGGTTTTCTAATATCTTTCTGCCTGCATACTCTCCCTTTCTAAACCCGATAGAGGAGTTATTTTCGGCATGGCGGTGGAAAGTGTATGACCGAGAACCTTATGTCCGTGTTCACCTCCTTCAGGCCATGGAAGAGGCCTGCCTAGACATATCAGTAGATGCATGCCAGGGGTGGATCAGGCATGCAAGAGGATTTTACCCCCACTGCCTGGCTTGGGCCAATATAGCCTGTGATGTGGATGAGATTCTCTGGCCTGACCCAGACCAAAGACAAGATGCTGAGGTGGGATAATGTTTCTGGTGTGTGTTGTACTGTATAGTACATGAATGACAATGTGCCACTGTACATACATTGGTTGCGTCTTTTGTGTTTATCATGTGACAAGGGTTTTGAAGGGGAGAACCATAAGCAACCTATTTGTTTTGGAGCTATTGTTTTGAATTAATTGTACCAGTGTGCAAAACTCTGTTGTAGTGTGTGTGTTTTTGAGGGCTTGTGTTTGATGTCTGAGGGCAAAGTTTGGTTTTTCAGCAGGAGTGAATAGTTTTGGGTGTAGAGCTTCATTTTGACCTGGAAATAGGATGTTTGGGAAATTGAGTGAGATGTTATGGATTTGTGTTTACTGTTGTGAGGATATGAGGCGTAGTTTCAAGAAATGTTTTTTAGCAATCGAGAAAAACTGTAATACAGTAAACTAAAAATACTGCCTGTTTTTATTGTATTAATGGTATCAAAATTCATTTACTTCACGTCATTTGTTTATTTCCTCACAATTATTGCACTTTCGGTCCTCCTTAAATCGGCATGAGAAGATGACAAAAATAAGTTAACGGTTCAGTTCCACAGCTGTGGATTAAAATGAATCAGCGATTCATTTTCACAAATCTCTCCTCATCAGAGTAGCACTTCATTGCAAAATTATATTCGTTACATTAACAAATGTGTTTCTGGAGAGGGCTTTTTTTCCCTTCTTCTTCTTTTGGAAGATCTGATGGCAGAGCATGGAAGTGCCTAATTAGGCTGCTGTCCAGGAGGCTACAGCGTGTGTGAGAAACGCCCTATCTCTGGCATTTAATCTAAGCCTGTCACATCCACTTTGCCTCTCCCTCAGCCCCCAGAAGTGCTTTGAACGCATGGCTGAGGGGACACCTGAACACGTCGCTGTAATTTTCTCTTTCGCACTGATATCCCTCTAACATGACACTGGCTGATGGTCTCACTGCCTGCCTTGCTTGTGAAATAATGAATCAAGTGCCATATTGTAGTGGAACCAGTGTGTTTGGGTGTGTTGATGCGTGTTCGTTAAATAAAAGGGAACGAGCAGACGCTGTTACAGGTAGGGAGTCACGTATAATTGGACAAACTAAACAATCACTTTGACACAATATATTTTTAAAATTAATTATCTTTTTTTAAAATGATTTTTCCAAGTGACAGACTTGAAAATTTAACTGTCTTCTATTGATCGCAACATACCAATGAGGCATGGAACAAAGGGGACGCAAAACTACCGAGACAAGCGCTGTGTCAAACATGGGGTGCGTCTGACAGGCGGGAAAAAAACAAAACAATTAGGGCTCTCACGAGGTGACAAGACATCCTAGAAACTTATAATTTGTCAAGTCATTCACATGTTTCTTTTTCACTGGTAAGATGGACACCAGAAGGGGCATTGTTGAACTCTGAAAAAGCAGAGCTGGGATCAGAGGAACACCTCATTCCCCCCCAAAAAATCAAAACAAAACGAAATCACAGGGCTTTCAATCCTGGGGAACATTTCAGCTTTGTAAATTTTGATTTTGCCATCACTCCAAAACAAATTTGTGTGCAATCATGGCACTGAAATTAGAAAAATTTGTTTTTTGTTTTGTTTTTTATGAAAACAAAAGAGCTGCAACATCTGCTTCTAGAACAATTTTTCATTTCACTGCAGACAATCTACAATCCTGGCAATGAGCAGTTTTCAACTAATTTCCCCTCAATAAACAGTCTAGATGAAAAGATACAGCCTGAGGAAAAAGGCAGTACGAATTTTCTTCCGAAACTTTTGTGAACTCCTCGTGGGTAGTAAATGCCATATCTGGCCTTTGAAGTCAATATTTCACTTTGTGCTCAAATTAACTTTGTTTTCAAATTCGCTTGACCCAAAATGTTGACTGTGAGCTCTGGAAAATTACAAGTGGAGAGTGGAAGATTTTTGTTTTGTCACGCGTGTTAAAAAGAAAAGAGCTACAGATGTCGTCAGGAAATAGTTTTTGTTGTGCTTGGCTTTTAAACCCTCTGAAAACTAAAGTAAATCCTGAGGATATCTGTGAATCCAAGTTAGATTACGAGAACCTTGTTTGTTATTTATTTAGATTTTAGCTGCTGAAATTGATCTCCCAGCCTCATCGGTGTGATGGGGTGTTCCTATCAAGTGTCGACGCAACATTAACTGTTATTGAAAGTTTAGCAGTACTCTTTCATTTATTTTGGTGTTGCGCTACTTGTACATGTGCATAAAGGCAAAGACAAAACCAGAAAGACAACCATTTGTATGTAAAACACTGCAAAACTGCTAAATAGCGTAGCCCATCCAAATGGGATTTCAAGGCCTTTTAGGTCACTCGCAGCTGACACTTTTATAGCTATGTGATTAAAGCAATAAAAATAACATTATGACTGACATAAGCTATATTAACAAGAGCAACATGTTGCTTTACCTTTTCAGTGGCGATGTTCACCTTGCAGCATGGCTGCACTATTTGCACTACTGCAAATAAAAAAATCTTAAGGTGTGACAAAGAAATCCCAATCGTACTTTCTTTGCATTAAAAAAGTTTTATTTGTGTAAGGCCTCAAGGTTTCTGGAGGTCTACAAGTCCCCCCTGTGACCACTTAGGCTGGCCACTTGGATTTAAAACAAGGAACCTTAAAAAAATGTTCTGTTTAAGTCTTAGGATAAACCCGGCTACCAGGTAATATGCTGCAAGTCTGAGGTAGACACCATCCCCGGGGTTAGGGTTAAGGCCTCATACTACTTGCAACCATCTGGCACTTACCAGTCACTAAGGAAAAGTGTGTATTCCTGGCTCGTTGGTGAGTGGTTCAATTCACTTTTATTTATATAGCACCAAATCACAACAACAGTTACCTCACGGTGGTTTATACTGTAATGTTGGAGCTTGATGGAGGCTACCCATATGGAAAAGAAATAGTAAAAACTTATATGTGATTACTCATGAAAGTGGCCACTTTCTCATTACTTTCGTACATTTTCATTATATAATTTTTCAAGGGATCTTAAATCTGTTTTCACTCTTATATGCTTTTCATACAAGTTTCACACAAGACAGATACAAACTTTATAAGATTTATATATATCTTTTCCATATGGGTACTGACAGTCCCTCTCTCGTCTTTAAATGATGACATGTGAACCCTGTTTCCGGGTCCAAACTACTCTGCGTTTATTAAAGCTGTTGTGTTTTTAACATGTTTTAATGCTTTGTATCTTGTTCTATTTAATCTGAACAAGCCCCTAAAAGCAGTCAGTGATCACTGTCGGCTTCTCTGGGTTTTTATTACCACTGTTTATTTTAAAGCTTGGTTTTTAAAACCTTACGATGTAACTACAGACTTAGACTTAGAACTTTTTGTCATTTTACAGTTGCTTGCACAATGAAATTATGTAACAAGACCACAAGGTGTGAAAGTAAAAGACAATATACAAAACACTATGTATACCAAGAACACCATGTACACTAGAATATACTAAATCATAAATAAGGGTGGAAGGGCTATGGAAGTTGCACATCTGCCAAAATATTGCACAAAAAAGACATCAACATAATAAATGCCAAATAGCAGCAACAGAATACTAATATGATTGTATGGAAGACAACTGCTCAAACTCTGAATTTGCATTAAAGTCTGTTGGTTTTTGCACCTGATGGATCTGAGCCTTTTTCCAGGATTATCTCAGTTGTTCTCCTGACTGAAGTTTGTCCGTTTACAACATCCTGCCATGCAATAACATTTGTCCCTAACCATTGGGAACCCTCACGTTAACTTTTATCAAATGGAAAAAAGTTAGCGTTCATCTTCCTGCTTCACTGTGTTTATATTATGCTAACCATAGCCGTGTAGCTTGCCACCATGTATATACCAACTAGTCCAACTTCAGTAACCCTACAAACGTCACTGCTATTTAGTTTTCTGTCTTCATTTATGTTGGAAGTGGTGGCAGAGCTGTACGTTTTAATTTTTTCAGAAATCCCTCTGTCAGAACATGCTATACCATGTTTAGAAACTACCAAGCTAACTCCCTGCTAACTTCTAACTCATAAATTCTGTTTTCATTGATGCCTGGATGTTAAACTTAATTGTTACACCTGGTAGAGCAGGAATGCTGATCATTTTATTAAAGATGAAAGAATTTAGAGTTTGTAGCTTTCAGTGATGCCGCAGTGTTCGTTTGACTTTGGGACCTGAAGCGGAGTGTGGATCCGGAAACGACTAATGACTCGGACTTAAAGACTGGATTGCAAAGAAAGTGGAAAAAAATGTGTATTCCATGTCCACTTGCTAGCATGAAGTTGGTTGCAAACAGGTTACACGGAAAATCTTCTTGTGATTGCTTTCTTAGCTAGTGGGTTGCTGGAGTCTCCCATAATTTACATCGAAGATATCATCATCGACTGTGTGACTGAGGACTTTGCTTGTTCGGCTTTGAATTCTGGAATGAGACAACAGAGCTACTATCCATAACATGTAACTGCAAATTCTCCATCTTTCCATTAGTCCAGAACACAGCACCCTCACTCAAAATTCATAAACTGATTTGGAACAGAGTAAACGAAATACAGTGTGAAAATGTTCCTAAAAACAAAGTTTCCTTCCAGCACCCCAATAACTGTGCATTTGTTATCACTGTTGCTAATTTGTAGTCTTAAACATGTCGTGGTTTTATCAAATTTAATTTATTCACCTCCTTGTAATTAGGGTCATGGCAGAGGCATGTCAGATGTTTTGCTGATTTTATTTTCAACTTTAATAAGCCAAAACCCAAACTATTTGCATGCACCGCGTGTTTCTTCCTCCTTGATAGGTGTATTTAAATCTGTGTTTACTCATTCCAGCCTCATCATCTGTGCTTTCCTTGTTGGGAGTCCTGTGAGACTGCTGCAAACATAAAGCAAAACACGTCGCAGAGTCAGTGCAGGCTTCTGCGTGTTCTCCTTCAGGGATCCTGCCTGCCTTTCTCATCTCTGCTCCACGGCCGCTGACCACATTAACACTCGCAGGTGTAACCTACGGCGAGCCCCAGTTAAGCCCGTCAGCCAGCTGCCACCACGGTGAATGCTGTCTCAGTGGTGCTGGGCTTTAATAGATGATAATCACAGCAGGACGTAGGAGGGCACATCAACACGATTTTAATAGCTTCAGATGGATGTGTCTGTCTGTAGAGCAGGACGAGGAAAAGAGACAGCGACATAAGCACCTACTCACTCTGACTCTGAGGTGACCTTCTCCATAGAGACAGGGAAATGTCATCTCAATTAGGCCAATCACATGCTCTGTTTCTGTCACGGCTGGCCCAAGGAAGGCTCTGAGGAGTTTTGACAGCTGGATGCTAAGAGCTCAAATTGCTCCATTAGAAACATTTTGATTTGAAACATATATAAATCTAAAAGTGATCCCTGATGTCACAGGTTAAACATACCGGCTTTGTAAGTGGCTGGCAGCAGCATGCTCCCATTCATCCCGTCTATAGGTGGTCCCATTTATTTACGTCTGGAGAGAGGCTTTAAAATGAGGCGATTGCAAATAAACTGAAACTCTAAGTGCATGTATTTAACCATGTTTAAACAAACTAGTGTAGGCCAAGAGAGGGAGGAAGAAAAAATGAATCTCTGCATGTGACACCAACCGGCAAGAGAGACTTTCATTTAAATCATTCAGGTGCCCTGTCATTGCATTTCTAATTTTAGTTTTAATCAGCGAGCTGATATATCTGCATTGTTAAATCAGAAACCTCATATACCTGTTAAGCCGGATCGTTAATCAAGTGATAATCATTCCAATATTCATTTTCTCCCTGGCATGAAAAAAGCCTCCCAGATACTTAGATATGTACACATGAGCACACACGCGCACGCGCGCACACGCACGCACGCACGCGCTCGCTTTTCCTCTCTCGCTAACACAAACATACACAGAGACGCGCTCACTCAAATCAGAGCTTTTCACCCTCACATGGCCTATTAAACAACACGTAATGGTGACCTTGGTTTCGCATAGAATATGAAATAAGCTGGGCTATTATTTCATTAATGCAGAGAACGTGTAGCCCTTCAAGCACTTTAGTTTCTGCCTTAACATTTAACCGTTCTTTATTGCTTGCTGACTAGGCTCAAGACAGCAAGGTCAATTACCAAGGGTTCCCCTCAGAAGGTGCTTTACCTGCCTCATCATTTTGCATACAGTCTTCAAAAAGTGACCATAACGACCCCTGTAAACGCCAGGCGGAGGGATCAAAGAGCTCATCGCTTGTTTTGACACACTACTGTTTTGTGATTTTTATTATTTTTTATTATTTTTGGCCAGTGCTGGGGAATAAAAATAAGCAGGGAGAGTGCTGTAAAAAGGTTTAACATCTTAGCGTGTTAAAATATTCTGCGTGTGACTCGAACAGAGGGTCACTACATGAAAAATGTTATAGACCACGTTATTTAAGGCTTCCGGAGAAGAATAGCAGCTTCCCCCTCAAGCAACATTTGAGGGAGACTAGGAGCTGTGTCTGCAGCTGGCACTGCAGTTTAAGTGCGTCCAGAGCAGAGGATTGTAAACAGCAAACACCCATCAAATTATTTGTATAGCCCCCCCTTAATGACACCGGGCGACACATCACTAATCCACCCTCTTCTCACCACCTCTCTCAAAATGCGTGCACGCGCACACAGGAACGTCACACACAAGTTGCCTCATAAATTTCTCACCTTGCACCATCTAAAGTAATCATACGGGGCCATGCATGACACACTCCCCCCAACACCCCTTCGGCCTCACACCCCTGTACTGACAGAACCTTAATCAAAGGTCACACCAGAGAGAGGGAGGGGAAAGAAATGCACCGCTCTAATTGTTACATGCCTAATTTAGTAGAACATTGCATAAGCTTTGGGCTGTTGTCTGCCATTGATTTATGTTATTGCAGCCCTATTGACTTTCACAACAGTATTCAGTGAGCTATTCCCTTCTAATGTTTACTACACTGGATCTGGCTATTACATCATAGACAATAACTTAAACAGCAATGTACCTACATGATAGGAGATGTTGCAAGATAAAAATGTTTGTCTCACTGGAAGCAGAACTGCCAGAGACCCCCTCATGCCTATGTAATGTAATGCTTCCAAAAAGGAATGATATTAGACGAATTTTTCATCTATTGTCCTCAGACAACTACATCTGGCTCCTGCCACCCTACCCCAAGGCATTTGCTATACGAATTTGAAAAGCACACTCAGCTGACAGTTGCTTTTTTCCCCTTTTCTTTTTCCTGCTTGCGAATGCCCCATACACCCTGGAAACTAATTAACTGGACATTTACTTCTGTCGAGAGCCAGCGACTAAATGCCCAAAGTTCAGCTTCTCCGAACTCAAAAAGAAATCAGTCTTAAGCTGCCGTTAACAAAAATGTCACTTATGAAAAGCAAGGGTTTAATATGCGTCTCTGCTCACATTTATATGCGCACCATTCACAGCTTGAAACAACCTAATGGACTTTTAAGTAAAGAGAAGGCTTTACAAAAAAAAGACTGCACGCAATCCTTGAATTTTAATGTTTATTTTTCACGGGTGGTCTTGAAACACTCCTAAAATTTCCCATTTCTCTCTCTCGCTCTTTTTTGTTTGCTTTTGATGGGAGCCGCTGATTATTTTGCACATTTTCATTTGAACTTAACGAGGTCAGATGTGCACGCGAGGCTCGACGATGCTGCGAGGAAGATGGAGGTGAGGATGAATGAAGCAGGATATTGACTAAGATGCAACTTCCTGAATGAAAATAAAGAAATAAATGCCGCACTATTGATTTACTATTTAAGATTCCCATCGAACTTAACGCTTCCTACCTTGACACTAAAAGGGTGAGGACTTGGAAAATAGATGGAAATCCACTCAGGCTGAGTTCTGCCAGGTGGAAGCGCTATTCAATGCAGCATCTCAAACACAGATAGCTCGCTTTGACAGTGCTAAACATAACCCTCCACTCCCCCACCACCGCCACCCGCCCTGTTCAACACTCGATGACAAACATCCCTGGAGTCGAGCTTGTTGGCCCTGACTTCACCTGCTGCTGTTCTGATTGTGTTTGAGCAGGCCGCAGTGTTAGCTCAGCCTCTCACAACCCACTGAGAGCTACATCCTTTCTTACAGGATGCGGAAACGTTTCTTTATCCTCCTCTTGAACTTTATGTTACATTTGTATGACTAACAAATATCCCTTTTTTGCAGAAAGCTCCCCACCCCACTCTAAACATGAATTGTGAAAGCAGCTCAGCAGCAGATCTGCACAATGAAGTCTCACCCCCGGTAATTTGCCTCAGGCTCCATGTGGTTTCAATCATTGTCAATCATTTAGTTTAATGCACTTCGGAAGACTGAAGACCGTGTCACCGCTCCGAGCTGTGCAGCCTCCTACCTCTTCTCTGAGCCGAAAGATAAAAAACAACAAACATGCACTCTAAATTGGTTCCTCTGAATATAATTACTATTCTCCGGGTAATTCCCCAACCACGCCCCCCCTTTCCCTTTTCTTTTTCCCCCCTCTTCCATCTTTGCTCTCTTCAGATGTGCTCATTTGAATAGGAAGCAGGAATCATGTCCCTTTAATATATGATGTGTTTTCTTTCTTGGACAGTATTATGGAGCCCTTACAGAATAGTTGTAGGAATAAAAACGTCACTGAACATAACGCCCCGATATACTGTAGGACCGTAGACACTGACTATGCTAATGAACGCTCCGTGCAGCCTCATTATGAGCCGTGGAGAGAGCTCGTTTTTCTTGGCTATTTTCCCAATGAAGTATTGCTTGAGGTGGGAAACTGGGCAGAGGTCTATGGTGTGTGGATTGTAAAAGAAGGAAAAAAGAAATAGGGTAAATGAAGAGCGAGCGATCGTTAGTTGGTGTGATTTATATATATATATTAAAGGTCGAAGTGTGTGTGCGTGTTTCGTGCATGCGTTGGCTATTTCGGTTTACCAGCTCTTGACAAATGAACAGCAAATTAGTTGTCTGTGGGCATTTTATGGACGTAATTATGGCTTGAGTTTCCCCGCCACTCCAGGGACCTCACGTGGTTTAAACTTAATTCCCATCCAGTTCAGAAGTGGGAAAACAGACATCCTGTGTATCCCTTTTATTTTTTCTTTAATGTGATGCACATGGCTAATAAATTAGATGAGTGAGTATAACAATTTTATGCACAACTTTTCAAATTTTTTTTAATGTAATAAGCTCAGGGTCCTGAGACAAAAACTGAGCACGCCAATTAAGACACTCATCTTCTCCCTCTCTTCATCTTCTTCTGTTTTTTTTTTTTTTTGGCTTTTTGCTACAGCCTCTTCTTCTCTCCTGATTATTTCTGATGCTGCAATCTCCTAGTCCTACCCCCCATTCCCCATCAGCATCTCAACCTCGTAATTAGCCGGCATTAATTAGATGCACTGGCATAATTGTTAATCATTGGTTACGCTGGAAACATCTTGGAGAATGAACAGAATGCCAAGTAAGGCACAAGGAGAAAAAAGGGAAAAAGGAAACACAACTTTGTAGCAGTGAGAGCGGGAAAGATAGACAGAGAGGTGGAAGATTGTGTGTAGATGGGAAAGCCTCAAAGAAAATGCAATCCAATGTGATTAATTCCCCAAGACCTCAGTTTCCCTACTTAAGCCCGTGGAGATGGCAGCAGCAGTGAGATGAGGTTGGTAATTCATTAATGGATCTGAGTCCTGATATTATTACTGCACGCACTCCAGAGGATGGTTTTGAGAGTTAAAACAAAGCTCGAAACCAAGCTAAGTCGTGGATTATAAACACTCATAAAGGCCACCGCGACGGATCGCTAAACTAGAAAGTCATGGGGATAGTTTGCTTATGGAGTCCCCTCGGCTCGCGGGCGCTGACTGCACCACTGCCTGCCCATCTCCGATTACCGTCTAATCGAATTCAGCCTCATGTCTGGCTGCTCCCGTGGGTCTGCTCTCGCGGTCGACTTCTGTGATAAAACATAAAAACAAGACACCGCCATTTCATTGTGGAACAAGTCAAAGGGGACGTCGGAGACCTGCATCGCCTCTCTTTAGTTATCTGTCTTTCTTTTGCTCCTTTTTATGTGCTCGTTTGCATTTTCCTCTCTGCGTTTGTCTCTCCTCCTCGCCCCGTCTGCCAGCGTGTTGAGGACGGCGGCAGAGTTTGGAAGTAGTCGACTGAGCTTTGGCTGTGTCATCAGGAGTCAGGCCGGCATCTTGCAGAGGTTACGTGGCTCATTCTTTATTCTCCGTGTCAACTGCCCGTAAATGTTTATAGCTTTGTGGTAAGACCTCAGCTATTCAAATTATCTTGTCACAATGCATCCCTGAGCAGGAATAAAGCCCTCCTTTATGGGAAACTGTAAACAGTCGCTGTGTGCTTCATGGGGAACAATACCCATTTATAAGAGTCCAGCAGAGGCCATGTCCAAAGGGGACAGTAAACTTTTCTCTGTGTTTTTTTCTTCCTGCAGCTTTCCCCTTTCTTCCTCCCTCCTCTGTTTTTTCCTGCCTTTTTCACCCTCCTTTCCCAGGGCTTGGCTGAGATCAGGCCGGGCTTTAATGAGAGCTGCTGCCTCAGTCTGAGCCCTCCTCTCTATGCAGCTCCATGAGCCTCGTAATCCGCCATCGATCCTTCCGTGAGTTGTTGCTGTCAGCTTTCTGAAATAACAGAAAGAAAAACAAAACGCCATTCCAATTACTCCAGGTTATAATTGGGTATTATTACAGTGCTGGAGCAGGACTTGGCAGAGCGAGACACATGTCATCGTCCCCCTTCCCACCCCACCCCTCGCAGCAAAGCCCCTCCGAGAGGTCGGGAGTGACACGGTGCCCTTCTTGCCAGCCCACATCCTGACCTTCTTGCCAGCTCATATCCACAAGCAGAAAAGCTCTCGCTGCCACAGCTCACGACACAGAGCTGTAAGCACTCCATTTGAATGTGACTGTAATCCTAATTACACACGGACAACCGTTCGGTAAGAGATTGCTTCCTTGCTTTTATATAAACGTGTACCTCTAAAGAAATGGACTTTGCTTGGCAGAATGTCTGCTGACTTGCTCAAAAAAGCTCAAGGACAGTGGAGGGAGATAACCACTCCAAGGAGGAGCAGTGTTACAATATGCCTCTCAAAGCTTTTGTCCCATCAGTCTGTCTCACCTTTGAGTAACACCTTTGTCGCCAGACAACTTCTGATTCTTTGCTCTGCCTTCACGGTGCTGAAGTTGCACAATGGAGTGAATCTGAATAACAAAGAGGGGCAGTTAACGAATGAACCTCACATTCATTTTCCTCGGATAATAGCCGCGCAGGCTAATATGTGGTATCATTCATTTATTAGGCTTTTTTCTACAATAAACGCCAGTGAATCCTGGTCGGTGCTGCTATTTTTAAAAAAGGACCGTTTATCACCCCTGAAAAATATGAGAAATCAGACAAAATTGTTTCAGCAAAAAATAGGAGTAATTTTGCAAAGTTTGAAACCAAACTGATTTTGCAGTTTGCTTGAATTTCATCTCAGATTCCAGGAAAAATAATCCTCAGAATAGTTGAATTACTGGACGAAGCCAGAAAAAAACAAACGCACGGCCTTCCAGGATCCAAAGCCAGTGAAAATAAGTAACATTTGGTACAAAAACTCACAAGTGTTAGAGAGGCTTAAATGAGTCTTCACACTCCTCTCTGAAGTGTATTCAGAGAATTGAATTACACCCCTCTGGAGAGACGGAGTGGAGAGAGGAGAGCGTGGGGGTGGAGGGGGGGCAAGAGACAGAGACGGAAAAAAATGGAGACACTGAGCGAAATTAGAGTTTGCTTTGCGTTGTGTGGCTAACAATGTGGAAATACAGTTTTCTGGCACTGAAAAGAGCAAACACCAGGAGTATCGGCTCACAATCGAGCCGAGGCTGGCGGTGTTACTGTACCGTGCGTTGCTATGGCAACAGCTAAACCAAGTGATGATGTGAGGTAGCCTGATTGTCACAAACACGGTCACCGAGACCTGGCTGTCAAGCTGCTTGGGTGGAGAGGAAGAGGGGGGTGAAAGCACTCAGAGCACTTACAGAGGCTGTTCTTTTCCCTCGGTTTACCGTAGCCTTATCCCTCCAACTGCCAAGCCCGGCTTCGTGAAGGAAAGGCCGACTACTCCACACTTTTATGCCATGTCTGAAGCAACCTGTGTAAATCTGTGTGGGCTGTTTGAAGCGCCTCTGATTTGTAGCATCAGGTCTTCTGAGACTTTGTTTCCTTACTTTAATGTGCTGATTAATTATTCTGTGTGAAAAAAGAGCCTTTCTGTTTCCTTCTCAGTAGCTATGGAGCCGCAGACCATGAAGGTGTTTAATAAAAAACAAGGGAGCGACTGATGATCTTTGTCCCTGCTGTCCCAGGGGGAGGTAGGCGATGGGCAGCGGCCACCTGCTACTGGGAGGACTGCACTTTACTGGTGCCATGAAAAGACAGAGGCAGCTCTCCACAGGCCAATCAAACTATACTAACAGCTGGCCAGCTGCCCTCCTCAGCCATGCTCTCTTTCCATCTCTGTCTCTCTGTCTCAGTTTGTCCCTTTCTCTGTGCATCTTTCACTCAACCCCCGCCACAGTCCTTTCTCATCAACCAGTGGTGTGATAGCACCGCAGAGGAGCATCTCCGTCGCTCTACTCCCTTGGCTACAAATATTTACTGTGGTGTCCTGATTTATTCTGAGTTAATTAGTGAAAGTTAAATAGCTATCATCGGCATGATTCTGAAAAAACACAAACTCGGACATGCACGCACACATGTGTGCTGACAACTGGCTGTCTCACACAAGCTCGACGCCAGCTACTGACCTGCCCTCTAGCCCCCAAAGGCATAATGTGGTTTATTATAGACATGTGAAGACTTAATTAGATGTGTATAATGCATGCCGTCCAGGGACTGCTTGCTGTAGTGCTGTATAAAACCCAGGCTGTGTTTAAAACTGGCTGTGTTAACAGTCTGCATTAGTAAATCTCTTTGTGTTGTGTTAGTGACGAGAGGCAGCTTGGTGGTACTGCTTGTGCCTCATTATGACAGACATATGTGGCTTTACTAGCAAAGAGAGGAAGAGTAGTAGGGAACACTTCAGACACACATCTTCTGTTTTTGAATAATTGGCTCTCTATACAGTAAGGAAAACTGAACTGTATGAGAATCTATAAGTAATGAGCGTTATCATAAAACAAATACAACCTGACACACCTTCTGGCTCACTATTTGACAACTCCAGCAGCGACAGCTGCCACATCTGAATATGTGTAGAATCTCTTTCCTTCAATCCCAGCTCACAAAGAAGTTTCTGCATCTCTGGCAAATCATTCGGCCAGGCTCTGTGCCCCTGCCCTGGAGAAAGCCGTAAAGATTAGCCGTTAGATTACAATCTTTACTACAAACAGTCTTTCCAAGGGAGAGTGGGTGAAAGAGCAGGCCAAAGCTGTGCCGATGAGGGAGATTAGCCCAGGCCTAAACAAGAGGGACAAAACAAATCCACTCAAATGAAGAGGCCGGTCACACAAAGGGAAGAGGTGGGAGACTGTGTAAAAAATGGAGGGATGTTGTTGACTCTGGGAAATGTTTATGGCTTGCAGTGGGCATAAAACTTGAGTCAGAGCTTTTGTGAACAGAAACAAAAAGAGAGGGAATCAATAAATCCATGCAGGTTCACAGTAACACCAGATTCTCTGACATTTGTCACAGGCATTATTGGCCTTTTGGACAGCACTATGACCCTGGGTCACATCGCTGACCCTTTGTTCATCTCTGTCATCGGAAACGTGCAGAAGCCACACAAAGTGCAGACTGTCATAGAAACAAATGTTTCCTCTAGGTGTTCTTCCATGTTTTATGTTTTATAGAATTTCCATAAATCCCACGGCAAGACCTAAGCAATCTGTTAGCCTATCTCACTTCTCACTCAGAGCTCGCTATTCTTGCAGCCCCAAGCTCAGTTGTTCCTCCTAAAGTAGGACACAAATTCATTTTGCCACATACAGCCCAGTGTGACCAGTAAAATGGCTGCGTAATAACTTGCCCCCATAATTTCCCCCCCTTCCTTTTAGTATGAACAGATGGTGACCGGTCTGAGATGTCTCGAGAAATATGCAATTGCAGTTGTTTTCCTCAGTCAGAAATAATACCATCAGAGAAACTCATCCTCAGCTTGGTTTGGTATGGGTAGGCTGTGGGTAATGTCTTTGTCAGTAAGAAAGGCTGTAAAACTGACATAATTAGACCTCTGGCTCAATGTAATTAACAGTTTAGATCGTCACTTTGATGACATGAGCCATTCTAATGAGTTGCAACACAGTGCTTTCTGGTGCAAAATACAGTGACAAGTTCAAAATAAGCCCCCACCCCCAGCAGTTTTCGCACTTTGCAAAGCCATATAGTGACTGGACAGTTTTCCCAGTTTTATATGCTCCACGCCGTCGAGCTACAGAAACATCACATTTAGGGTTGCCAACTCCCTGAAAAATAAATAAGGGACACCTCGTGGCCAGGGCCAGTTGTCTTCACCCTTCCCAGTGTGGTAGCTCTTTTTTTGTGTGTGAAATTATTTTTTTAACCATTTGACTTGAAGTTGATTTAAGCAGATGCATATTCTTTGTGATATGACCATATGGGAAACAAATGATCATTTAGCCATTTATTTTTAGCTCAAAATGACAACATTAACACAATAAAACAGGTCTCTTTCTTAAACAGAAGCCTGTCATGCTTAACTTTTGAGAATATAAGTAAATCTTTCTTTAAAAGAACTCTGTCCTGCTTAACTTAAAATAATAGAAAACAATAGAAAGAAAAATATTCTTGTAACAGTGCACATTTAGTGCATTTAGTACAATTGGCTTCAGTTGAGGTATTATTTCAGCTTTTCTAATGCTAATCAGCTGCTCCTGTTTGTAAACCCACTTGTTCCCATGATTACGCATCTTAACTCATCATCATTATTCATCTATGTATTACTTTTATGTATTAGTCATCTATTTGTTGTAATCATCTATCCTTGCAGTTGTTTATTACACAAAATAAGTTATATTATCACACTTCTGGCCACATAGCGCTGATATTCACTGCACATGCCCATATTAACTTTTTCCAGCCAGGTGTTTTCCTTTTCCCATTCTTCCCTTTCTCTGAGGCGAACAAACATTGCTGCTCTAACGCTGGGCTCACACTGTGCGGTTTTTGGCCCATTTTGAGACGATTTTTGAGTCGTGCGACCGATTTGGTGATCGGACCGATTTTGGCCTTCATCGTGCGTCGTGTAGTATACGTGGGGTAACGAGAAGTGATTAACACCTCACGACCAGCTCCCGATCATCAATCGCTCGTGACGTGTCACCGCAGCCGCTCACACTGCTCACGCGCAAACACATAAACGTCGGTGAAAAAGACGGTGTTCTGGACACAAGCGATGGAGGCACAACTTGTAGAACTTTGGAAAGCTCATCCGAGCCTTTTCGATGTGGCATCACAAAATTATCACGACCACAACAACCGTGAAAATAGTTGGATCTACATCGCTGCCTGATCAATGTTTTTCATTAGCAATTTAGCAAAGTTGATGGTGGTGGTGTGTCTGTGTGAGTGAAAGACAGAGAGGGAGAGAAAGCGAGAGAGAGCGACAGATTTTCTGTTATAACCTTTATTTTATGGAGGCACAGTGTGAGCACTCAGGTCGCATCAGAGCATCGGGCGAGTCAATCGTGCAGTTTGAAAATCGCACAGTGTATGTCCAGCTTTAGGTGTACTGTCGTCCGAGACTTGCACCGCAGTGTCGGCGTTTGTTTCCCTGTTGGCCATGCTTCTTGTTGTGGTCATCTGTCGTCTTCCGGTATTTTCTCCGCAAGCGACCTTTCCTCGACCAATGAGATGAGCGGTAATCTGAATTGTCATACTCGAATTGTCATAAGTGTGCTGTCAGCTCATGTGTCACAAAGCAGGAGAGGGGCTGGGAATTATGTTTTCAAACAAAGTGTTAATTCCATAAACATTTATAGACTACTTTTGATTCTCACTGTATTACGGGACAAAGTGCGTCCCTTATTAGCTCAATACGGGACGTGTACTTTTGTTTCGAAATACGGGACGATTCCGTATTTTAAGGGACGGTTGGCAACCCTAATCATATTTCTTCTGTTAATTTCCTAAGACAGCTTGGCTCTGCAGTTTCTTTAGGAAATTATATTTACTTAAGAGTAAATAGTGCATTTTGTGCAGCTGGGGATAAATGCACAAACCAGCAGTAAATATTTACAGCACAACACTAGTGTGTGGATTGATCGAGCAATATGTGGCTGTGTATTGTCATTTAATATAGTTTAGATGATATTAAACTTTAGGCTCTAGCTGCAATAGTTGTTAGAAAAATTGTTGCTTTGGTCTTTAAATGTGATTTGTTTACTGTAAAGTAGAAATAATGTACAATACTGTGTCACCCATCCATCCATTTTCTTCCACTCATCCGAGGTCACAGGGTTATCCAGGCGTGCACCAATGTGTTCCCAGACCAGCAAAGAGATATAATCTCTCCAGCGTGTCCTGGGTCTGCCCCAGGGCCTCCTCCCAGAGGGTCATGCCTTTCTCATCCTTGTTTGATGCCTGAAATCACCTCAACCGGCTCCTTTCGATGTGGAGGAGTAGCAGCTGTACTCTGAGCCCCTCTTGAACGGCTGAGCTCCTCACCCTAACTCTAAGGGAGAGGCCAACAACGCTTCAGAAAAAGCTCATTGATGTTTCGGTCATTGCCCAGAACTCGTAGCCACAGGTCAGGGTAGGGACGTAGATCAACTGGTAAGTTGAGAGCTTCGCTTTTCCACTCAGCTCTCTTTTCATCATGATGGACCGGTATAAAGTCCGCAACACTGCAACCCTAATTTTTTATATTTTTGTTTCGAAGGAGCCATGCTTTCTAGTTATTTTTCATTTTTTTTGTTGTCTAAAATACTTGTCTAAAATTTCTGAAGGTCTTTTAAAGTTCTTCTTTGGAAATTGGCTGCTTTTTCCACTGATTTTCAGTCCATTGATTTTACCTGACCATTTTCACAGGAATGTTTTTGTTGGTAAAGCCACTTAACACTGACCTATGAATCATTTATGCATAAACAAGGCATGGGATGAACCAATGTTGTGTCTACACATTACAGACAGCAAAGGACCAATTTTAAATTCAGTCACTTTGTTACTAGCAGCTTGTAATAAAAACACATTATTTGTTCCCATTTCTTTAGATTAGCCTATGAAAATGCCAAACATAACACAGTATGACAGACACAAAATAGTCTTTTGGCACCAACAAAGTGAGTCCAAAAATGACTATTACCTGAAACCTTCGCATATCTCAGCATGGTGTGCACAGTGTCCTTACAGAATGTGAAGAAACAAAAAGGACAAAAGAAGTGGAAGGACTAAAAAAAAACGTATTCAGCAGATAAAGTCATATTCTGAAGTAACAGGAAAAAATCAAGCAAAGACCTGACACAGGAAGTGAGAGATGCAGCTGGTGCTTCAATTGATCGATCTACTGCTCGGCGAAGCCTCATCAGAAAAACGGCTGCCAAGAAGCCATTTTTAATGAACGGAAACAGGACGAAAAGGCTCAAGTATGCCAAATATCACAAGAACTGGACTGAAAATCAGTGGCTACAGGTTCTATGAAGTGATGAGACCAAATTTGACATTTTTGGTTCAAGTTATCAATATGTGCAGAGGAAGTCAGGGCAGCAGTACAACAGTAAGTGTCTGCAGCCTTCTGTAAAACACGACACAGCCTATGTCAAAACCACCTTTAGATTTTGATCCACAGTATAATATCATCTGGAGGGAGTCTGCTCCATTTTTCAGGATGACAATGATCCCATGTAGTAAAATCATACCTGAATAGAAAAACACAATGAAACAAGCAGAAAATGTCCTTCATGAAGCCTGGAGTCTACTGAAAGAAATTAAAAGAAAGCTTGCGTAAATTTGAGCTGTAATATTGACTTTCAGGCTTGTTATGCACCAACTCTGTTTTTTACAGTGGCCCTGAGAGGCCAAACGAACTGCAACTTAAGAAAACACCAGCAATAAGAAAAACACTGCAAAAGCACACAAAACACAACGGAAATAGGAAAAAAATGATTTCCAAAAAGCACAAGGGAAGTGTTTCTGGGGAGAAAATAACCCGACGGACCAGTTGCAGGAACCAAAACATGCTAGGCAAGTGTTTTAATCTCATGATTCATATAATACTGATGACGGATTTTAGGCTAATAGTTAGGCTAACACACTTACCTCTCATCTTTTCTTTCCTCACAAAACTGACAGATCCTCCACTTCTTGTGTCTCCCAGCGCAATTCTTAGCATATTGGTTCCTGCAACTGGTCCGTCGGGTTATTGTCTCCCCAGAAACACTTCCCTTGTGCTTTTGGAAATATGTTTTGGTTTTTTTTCCCGATTTCTGTTTTCTTTCTTCTTATTTCGTTTTTCCTATTTCCGTTGTGTTTTGTGTGCTTTTGCAGCGTTTTTCTTATTGCTGGTGTTTTCTTAAGTTGCAGTCCATTTGGCCTCTCAGGGCCACCGTAGTTTTTCCTCATATGTCGTACGTATGGTTGCATATTTAAATAAATCTTTGCACGTATTTCTTAAAATATAAAGAAATGTGGGTTGACTCAAGACTTTTGTGCAGTACTGTATGTATGAGTAAGAAATCGCTGAGTCATTTATTACACGTCTTTGCTCACATTCTGTTTTGCCTTACTGTGTAATAAGTTCATGCTTAGTTCTTTTTTTAATGCATTTATTATGTTTACAGGTTATATGAACTTCTGTAATACCTATAATGTTTCCGACATCAGTACTTCTATATCTTTACGGTCACACAATGGCTCTATGTAAGTGCCGAGTGGGGAGCCCACACAAGATAATTACTTAAATAAAAATAGAATTTAATAAAAAGAAAACCACAGACACCAAAGAGGGATGATGTCAGGTAGATGGAGAAGAGAGAGAGAGCAAATGAAAACATGGAGCAGCTTTTATAGAGGAAGGCCCAGGTGAGCTGCAGTCGCTTATGACTCTATGCTATCAGCCACTTGCTGTTCAAAGTAGATAAAGTCCACCTCAGTTTCCCTTCATTGTCTTTTAGCTCATTAACTGAACAATCCCTGCTTGCAAAATCTGTCTGTCTGTCCGTCTGTCTAGCCTAATTTCAGATATGCACTTCTCTTCCAGTTGAACGATGGAAATTTTGCTTCACTTTTCAGTAAACAAACTAGTTCATTACTTAAAGCTAAGCACAGTTACAAAGTTGGAGCAAACAAATTCCAGCAGTGTCTCTCAGCAACAAATTGACATTTAATCTGTTGTCACTTTGTAATTTAATTTCAAACGCTGAGAGCTCAGATACCTAATCCAAACTGACTGTATGTCCCGCTCTCAAATGAGTTTGCATACAGTTTCTATCATCGCAACAATAGTGACTAAATGAGGCAAACATGACCCTGCGAGCACAAACAGACAAACTCCCATCATTGCTTTCACAGGTGTGTGTTTATGATTGCAAGTATGTGTGTGCGAGTATGTGTGTCTGAGCATGGCCTGGAAGTGACTGCTGGCTGTTTTGCTGTATGAGCATGCGAAAGCTGCACCCATTCATTACCCTGTAAATACAGCCTGAGCCAGAGCTATTATTGTTGTTGCCTTCTGATTGAAAAAACAAATGCATTTTCAGGGTAAATGTGTATGTTGCAAACTCTCCTCAAGAAACCTGATTTTCAGTTTTAGTTTTTGCATATGTTTTACATCTTACCGCGCTTCCTCCTGCATGATCTCTCTGTCTCTGTACACTAACCCAGTGGATTTTAGATTAATCACGTGTTGATTGAAGTGCAGACTTTCAGCTTTGAGTCAAGACTTTAAACCAAAGTGTTGCATTAACTGTTCAGGAATTACAGTCATTTTTGTACACAGTCCCTATATCAAGAGGCACAAAAGTAACTAGACAAACAAACATATTCTTAAATACAAGAATTGTTTTTTATGCATTGGATGAAAATCCTTTGCAGTCAATAACTGTCTGAAGTCTAGAACCCATGGACATGAACAAATGTTGTGTTTCCTCCCTAGAGATGCCCTGCCAGGCCTTCACAGCAGCCACCTTCAGCTGCTGCTTATTTGTTGGTCTTTCTGCCTTCAGTTTTGTATTTAGCTACTTTTGGCTGCTCCCTTGTCACAAGGGGTCACCACAGCGGGTAGCTCAGCATGTTTGATTTGGCAGTTTTTATACCGGATACACTTCCTGACATAGCCCCCCCCCCAAAAAAAACATGCTCTATTGGGTTGAGATCAGGTGACTGATTTGGCCGTTGAAGGATATCTTTTGCAGTATGCTTTGGGTTATTATGTATTTGCACTGAGAAGCCCTGTATGACCAGTT
The DNA here is from genome assembly GCF_057382275.1 of Copadichromis virginalis. Lineage (NCBI taxonomy): Eukaryota > Metazoa > Chordata > Actinopteri > Cichliformes > Cichlidae > Copadichromis > Copadichromis virginalis. Next base: position 23,499,314 of record NC_140619.1, read on the forward strand.
TTACAGCATCTGGCTGAATCTGAGCAGAAAGTACAGATTACATAGTTCATAGCTGCTTCTATCACCAGTCGCATCATCAATAAACATTAGTGAGCTGCTATCACTGGCAGCCATACATGACCAGGCCATAACATTACCTCGGCCATGTTTCACGGATGATGTGCTATCTTCCCGAGCCGTTTCTCTCCCTCGCTGTACTTTTCTCTTCCATTCAATCTGTCCAAAGATGTTTTCCCAACTTTTGAGGCAAAGCCTTCTCACTCTTGAGTGTAACTGGTGGTTTGCACCTTGTCATAAACAGCCATCACTTGACTGTAGATCTTGGCATTGACCTATTCGAGAATGTGTTTGACTTGGTTAGTTATTGTGAAGAAGTTTTTTCTGCCTATCCAAGGAAATAACACTGCAATTATCCACTTTAGTTTTCTTCCGTGGTCTTTCAGGCCTTTTAGTGCTACTGAACTAGTCAGTGTGTTTATTGTTTTTAAGAATATACCAGACTTTTGAGTTCTTGTTCTCTCTGATAGGGTTGTTTTGGTTTCTTAGTGTAATGATAGTTGCTCTCACTTGCTCCGAACCTCATACTGAAGGTTCCAGTGAAATGGTACCAAATACAATTTTAAAAATTGTGATGAAATCCAAATAATTAATCGGCTTGATTTGTCATGGAATATCAAGGGAACAGGCCTCACTTCACCATGAAACTATCTGTCAGTCAACTGTCCGACTGGTTTTGAACCTCTGAATTTGAGGACTGATTTAAAATAATTCTTCTGAGAGTTCACATCCTCATATGTGGAAATGATTTTGGCTTTTCTGCTACTTTTTCGTCATTCTGCTCAGCAGTATTTTTTACTTTGTTTAGTGTTTCGCCTCTAGACAGAAACACAGCAGCTCACACAGACTTCTTATGGTGTTCTGCTGCAAACTTCGTAAATTTATATACTTGGGGTATATAAGTGGGGTGGCTGTAGCTCAGGTGGCAGAGCAGGTCAGCCACTAATCAGAAGGTCGGTGTTTCGATCCCAGGCTGCCTCCTGGCTGCATGCTAAATATCCTTGGGCAGGATACTAACCCCATGTTTGCCTACTGGTGGTGGTCAGAGGGCCCGGTGGCGCCAGTGTGCGGCAGCCTCGCCTCTGTCTGCGCGCCCCAGGGCGGCTGTGGCTACAATGTAGCTGCCATCACCAGTGTGTGAATGGGTGAATGACTGAATGTAGCGTAAAGCGCTTTGGGGTCCTTAGGGACTAAGTAAAGTGCTATAAAAAAAATGCAGGCCATTTACCATACTTATAACAGGTCCAACTAATCACAAATAGTGAGGAGAAATTAAAATGCATCCCAAATAAGAATCAGACTCAGAAGGTTAAAATCATGCATTTTTCAAGAATTCAAGCTCCCTCACTTCATTGTCTATTTATTCATAGCTGATAATTTCGTTATTCTGCCTCTGCTTAATGATGCATTTGAGGTGAGACTTTTTGGAAATGCCATTACTGTTTGCTCTGCTCCAGTCGCAGATAGAGATGATAAATCAGTTCATCCGTACGAACCTTTTAGAAATATTCTGTCTGTAAATCTGATCAGTGAGTGTTCGATCTTATTTGAGTTTACACACAAGTTGGAGGCTCAACTGATGGAACTGCATTCGAATGCTCAGAGATTTGATTTTCTCACACTTGCACCTATACTGCAGACATTAATGTTGTTAAAAATGCGAACCTTCAAAACATCCTTTCTTTTTAATTCTAAGATGAGAACAATTTATTTGTCTGTCACTAGGTTGAATTTCTTTGGCCTTTGGACTGTTGGTTGAAAACAAAAAAGCAATTTGAGATTCATGTTTTGTTCACCATCATTTTGAAGACTAAATTGTTGGCTTAGCAGGGTAAATGTAATGCTTATAAACAGTTTATTTGGACTTCAGTGACTCGTATATATTTATTCACATTTTTTGTGTGTATACACCAATCAAGCACAACGTTATGACCACTGGCAGGTGAAGCACATAACACTTTTATCTCTTCGTCATGGCATCTGCTAGTGGGTGGGTTATATTAGGGAGCAAGTGAACATTTCTTCTTCAAAGTTTGTGTTAGAAGCAGGAAAAATAGGTAAACTAAAGCTTTCCAAAACTCCAGCTCTTGGGGGGTGTTCCTGGTCTGCAGCGGTCAGTATCTATAAAAAGTGGTCCAAGGAAGAAACAGATGCATGTGGTGAGTGAGGGTTGGAAGCAGGTCCGGTAATTCGATCAAACAGACAAGCTCAAACCTCGTCTGCCCAGCAGGTTCTGAGAGAAAGCTGTCAGAATACTAGTGATGGGATTTCCGGCTCTTTTTAGAGATCCGGCTCTTTCGGTTCGGCTCACTAAAAAGAGCCGGCTCTTTCGGCTCCGAACCGGCTCTTCGGGTTGTTTTGTTGCTTTAATTTATTTATTATTAACAATAATATAAAATTATGCACAAAAGGAATTAGTAATGTAAAAAAAAGTGGTTTTATTTATATATGTTTATATATAAATATATGCGGTGGCCCCTAGAGACAAAACACGTACAAACTCCAAAACACATTTCTAGCATGAACTGAACTTCCAAAGCAGAGCTACTAGATCACTTAAATTACACAATTGAAAGCATGTGTGTATTGTTTGTGTATTTATATACAGGCACTCATATATATTCAAATAATTTAAAAAAAAGTTCATTTACCTGTTATTACCACACACCAAATCCGGTCGTTGGTACTTGCTGGCTTGTGTAGCCACAAGATAACAAAAGCTCAACACTGCGCCCAGCATCCTGGAGCACTTCTGTTGTCTTTTGTAAGTGTTTTGAGTTTTTATGTGCTTCTGAGTTTTTATGTGCTTCGGAGTTTGTACGTGTTTTTACGTGTTTTGGAGTTTGTACATGCTTCAGAGTTCGTACGTGATTTGAAGTTTGTATGTGCTTTGTCTCTAGGGGCCACCGTAAATATACTTTTATTTATTCACTCCACATAAAATGTAATAAATAAATCATATAATACAAAAATCAACTATTTACATTTCAACTTTTAACTATTTAAATTTTCAGCTTTTTCCTTTTACAAATTTAAAGTGAAAACAACACTGCAAACCACAACACAATTAAATATAAATTATAATATTAAAACAAGAAGAACATGCATATTCTCTGTCATATGGACCTGCATGAATAAACTTTCTGAATCCTTTATCATCTGCAACGTAAAATAGTTGTGGATGATTACTATACCTTTCTAATGTGATGTTGTTGTCCCTGCCTCTCTTTCTCTCTCTCTGGCTCTGTTCCTGTGCTACTGAGTATAACTACCGCCCCTCCCCCCTCTGCCCAGCGTAAAGCACAAGGCTCGAGTGCAGAGTGAAGCGAAAAAAAGTGCGAGAGAGAGAGAGAGGGTGAGAGAAAGAAAAAAAAAAACCACGTGACGGCTCGCGATAAGGAGCCGGCTCGCGTCGTTCACGTCAAAGAGCCGGCTCTAAGAGCCATTTCGTTCGCGAACGACCCATCACTACAGAATACAGAGAGTATCACAGTTTGTTGAGTATGGGGCGGCAGACCAGTCAAGGTGCCCATGCTGACCTCTGTCCATCAAAAGCACCAGCAATGAGCATGTGAGCCTCAGAACTGTGGCCAGGTGTGCGTGCATGGCTTACCCTGGGGATAGGTGCACTATGGGAAAAAGGCAACCCAGTGGAGGCAGTGTGATGGTTTGAGTAAAGTTCTCCTGGGAAACCTTGGGTCCTGCCATCTATGTGGATGTTACTTTAACACGTACCACCTACCTGAGCGTTATTGCAGATAATAAACACCCTTTCGTGGAAACTATTCCCTAAAGGCTGTGGCCTCTTTCAGCAGGATAAAACAGCCGGCCACAAAGTAAAAAGTTTCAGGAATGGGTTGAAGAGCACAACAACAAGCTTGAGGTGTTGACTTGTCCTCCAAATTCCCCAGATTTCAATCCAATTCAGCATCTGTGGGACAAACATGTCTGATTCATGGAGATCACACCTCACAACTTACTCGACTGAAAGGATCTGTTGCTATCATCTTGGTGCCAGATACCACGGCACACCTTCAGAGGTCTAGAGGAGCCCGTGCCTCAATGGGTCAGAGCTGTTTTGGCAATATTAGACAGATGGTTCAAATGTTATGAGTTATACACAAAACAAATACATTGAAAGAAAGTAGTTGATCAGATTAGTCAATGTTGTAATAATAACTGTTTCTCAGTTATAATCCCGGTTGTTAATATTAAGTAATGCAGAAAATCGAGCAGATATTCATGAAAAACGATTTTATGATAATGTAATAAGGATATACAATCAAATTTTTCTTAATTTTTTACATTATTTTTTGTAGAGATTGTGAAACCTGCTATTAACTACCTCATACTGTAACGACACACTTGACAGAGTGAATCTGATGAAATAACAATTATTATTATATAAGGGTCTAGGATCCTTTACCGCTTACTGAGTATTGTGACTGTAGCTTTCATCCTTAGGGCAGCACCCTGTAAGAGAAGCACTGCAGTGTGAGGGGGTATTTATCAGCTTCCCTTTTGGACTAAACAGAGAGAGGTTTTCCAAGGTCTTAGCGCTGAATTGCTTCTGTCAACATACTGTAAATGCAAGCATGGTGGGATATTGGCAAACAAAGGATAACTTCAGCATTCACCTTCATGGTTCCACTGAAACAAAGTTGACCGTTTCAGACTGGAATCAGAAAATAAACTCATCTGCCGAGCAGGTTTCACAGACCAGAATGTCATGTCTCTTTTGGTTTCTCGGCCGTGCTTTGATGGCCGTCTCTGAGGAGCACTGAATGAGCTGTTGATTAGATTAATAAGGCAACAGACTAAATGTGGTGATGTGTTTGGTTTACAGGTCATTCCCAGAGCCCCTCTCACTCTGCGGTCGCTGTACAGGACCAGCCAGCGAAGCCATTTGTTCTTACCGCAGATGCTGATAGGTCCCTTGGGTACCGGCGTGGTTGTCTTACTGCTACCACAGGCAGGCGGTCATGTTGCAGGGAGATTTCTCCTGCTTTCCCTCTTTCTCACATCTGCGTGTCTGACAGTGGCATCTTATAAAGTCTGCACAGAACACATTAAATCATGTGGGACAATTTTGAAGCTGCTGCTAGCACTGCCCGAGCGCTGGTTCCCTTTGATATTTCATCACAAGAACTGAAGTGCAAAAACTTTAAACATGGATTTCTAATATCCTGGTGTTGTTATTGCCTCGCTGTTATCGAGGTCCACTGAGGCTGTGTAAAACATTACTCTATGAGATAATTGAATAATGTCTCACGCTAGCCTCCGCTCCTCATTTCTTTCCCTGTATAATCACTGATATGACGTGATATAACATGACAAATGAAAAATATCACATTTCAAAGCAGGCAACATCTCGCATTTATCATTGTTTCAGGAAATACCCATAGGGTGAGCCGCGGTGCTTACCTGAGACTGTAGCCTATTGATCTCAGCTGGCAACGCTAACTGTGCTCTATTCATCCTGTTCTGGCTGAGCTCTCGCACAAACAGAGCCGTCAGTCACTGTCTCAAAGCAGCATTGGCACCACCTTTGACATAAAGCTAACAATATCATTTGTCTCTTAAGTCACTCTGCCGCATACTTATTTAGGGGCAATTGTGGAAGAACGCGCTCGCATTTTGCTTCTAAAGATGCAGAATTAAATTTAAAGTTTAATTAAGCAGTAATGAAACTTCAACTGGCGTCTGCATAACCCATGTTAAGCTCTACTTGTGCTCACAGCAGCCGTTTAAAGGATTCAGACCTGAATTATCATATTGAAGCAGCACTGCCTGCATGTAAAAAAAAAAAAAATGCATGATACACTGGCAGCTGCTAATTTATGCTAAGCAATGTAACAGACCGCAGATGAGCGTGCTGTGTACACGCGGCTTCTTGGTGGCGCGTGGCAGGTGTGATCCCTGTAAGCATTCTGCTCAAGGTCAGAGCATCAACGTCCCCGCGTTAGGGATCGGGATCAGCGCTTCTTTCTGCAGAAGCAAAATCAGGAAATAATATTGACACCTTAAACAACTGATGAATTCATTCGGAGCTCAAGAAAAATCCATCCCAAATGATTTGCCCATCAGTAAAAACCAGAATGTGGGCATTAATAATTCATCCAGAATCAGAGGGAATTGATCCATAAAGCTGGCAGAGTCTTCGCAGACAGCAGGGTTGGAGATTTTCTCCTTAACGCACGTGCTGTAGACTTGCAACTATACCTTTTTCTTTACATCTACATGTGTACGCGCCAACCCAAAAAGAAACACACACAAAAAGCGGAACTATGCGGGCGTTGTAACAAGATGTACATGTCCCCATACGTTAACGTCAGGATGACTTGCATTATTAAATAAAATAACGAGGATGGGTGAAATGCCACAGAGGTATCGGGTATCAGGTAAGTGTTTGCGTTTCCTTCCTGAATATATTCAGCAATGCCCCATTTCTGCAGCTGTTAAATGGTGCCTCACTGTCTTGGTTTCCGTGAGCTTTCGCTTTGAATTGAGTTTATCCAATTATCTTGCAGGTGTGACATCACTGAAGCTGAAGAAAGTGTAGGAGGCAGAGAGAGCGCTGCCGGTTGAATGAGAGATAAGCAAATGAAAAAGATGCAAATGGAGAAAAGTTATTTTGAATTTTTTTTTCTGAATGTCTAAGCTAATTGGTCGCTAGAGAGAAGATGCTGATGCAGAGGTTTCAAGGCGTGCTGCAAAGCCACCCACTCTATGACTCGCACAAAAGCTCCGAGGCAAGCTTGCGCGCACACAATGCACACAAACTCATAAATGCATCTGCCACATCTCCCGTTAACACCCCGCTCTGCTCGCCTAACAATACTCTATTCTACCTTAGCTCACTCTGGGTTGCATTAGACATCACCTTGTTTTGTCTTCTGCATCATTTTCCTCAGTCTCAGCCCTCTTTTTCTGTTTTTTTTGTTCCGTGTATGTTAAAAGCTAACATTAGCATACCAGAATGTCCTGCTTTTGTCCTCTTTTGTGAAGCATTTCCATCTCTCACCTGCCATTAGGCAACATGATCTGTCTGCCTGAGTCACATTTTACACAAGGGAGACTGTTCTCTACACACCCCATTAGAGACTAGGAAATAGCCCCCAATATGTCTAGGACACTCTGTGCAGAACATATGCACCCTCGCTCTCTTGCCTCACATCCACACACACACACACATTTACACAGTTATTCACTCAGGAAGCCTGCTGTTCCTTCAAAATAGTCACTGTTCGGTTGATAAAGATGCAATAAAATAAAGCAAAACAAAATGAGCGGAGGCATAATGAGCTGCAGAGGGAGTGGAGGACACCTGTTTGTTTATACAATCTTTCACAAATACAGTGCAGCTAATCACCTGAGGTGCTGCTGGGGTGACGCATATTTGCATCACAATGGAGGGGTCGGCCCGCATTAAACACAGAGGACAGATGCCGTTCCATTTTGCTTTGGCTTTTCGATTTTAATGCCTGTTTTCTTTTTTTCTCTCTCTCTCCACCGAGACGTAGATGCAGATGTTCTACATTGTGCTGCACCTGCATTTCCACCCCAGCTCCTGCTTGCCAACCATCAAAAAGCAGCCAGACTGAATGTACTCACAATGATCCAAGTAAAAAAAAAAACAACCTCCCCCATCAAAGAAGGGAAAGTAAGACATCAAAAACACTTTCAATCTCACCTCAATTTTCTCTCAATCGTTGTCTGCAAAGCAGTTCTCCTCTATCAGAAATAAAGAGAATCCTATTACATATTTCTTACTTTTACTGGCTCTGTTGCCTCTGACGCCCTTTCAATAGCTGTAGTTACCACTTTATTTGCTGCCTCCATAAAGGTGACTTATAAGCTATTATCACAAGGCTGGCAAGAAACGTCAATACAAGATTAAAAGGTGTGAGCAGAGAATGGGACAGACTTCATTAAAGTTGATGCAGAGCTGCAAACACCTATTGATATGTGAAAGACAAGAGTGATAGTCGAGAGGTTCGGTTGAGTTTTGGCCCCCTCATTGACACCTATTGACTGTGACTGACTTCTCATATGTAGTGTACTGATGAAAGTCTTCGCTTCACCAACACCCATTTTCAAATAATGGAAAATGTTGGTGATACGTGGTAATGGTGAAGATGGCATTACTCTTCTACTATAATTGAGATTATACAATGAGTAAGAACAAGTGCAACTACATCCAGGATCCAGATTATCTGGATGTACCTCTGTCAGTGCGCCCCAGGGTGGCTGTGGCTACAATATAGCTTGCCATCACCAGTGTGTGAATGTGTGTGTGAATGGGTGGATGACTGGATGCGTAAAGCGCTTTGGGTTCCTTAGGGACTAGTAAAGCGCTATACAAATACAGGCCATTTACCATTATAAGTTTATGCCTATTAAAAAAACAAAAACATACCTCTACTACTGCTGCTAGTTCTTAAATGCTTCCTAGAAGTCCCCGTATGACCGTTTGTGTTTTATCTGCAATGAGCAGTGGATCTGGTCTAATCCAGCATGTCAAAACAGCACCGGTTTAACTTCAATTTCATTTTTCTGAAAGAGGACTAAGTCACAGGGAGCCAACTGTGGCGAGCAGGGCTGGCGGTAAGCTAAGATTGTCTACGCGTGGCCAAAAATCTTATGTCTTTTCAGCGTGCTATGTGCTATCTGAATGGCACATTGACATGCTTTTTGGTCCCTGGGTCATAGCCAGAAAGCCAGTTCTCATTACCAGTGAAGATCCTCTACAAGTAAAGCTGGGTCACTTTGACACAGAAGTTGCTCTGTGCCCAAGTTTAAGGTCCATGTTGAAATCAGGTATAGAATAGAATAGAATAGAATAGAATAGAATAGAATAGAAAACTTTATTTGTCAATTTCTTCAAATGTACTTGCCATACAAAGGAATTGAAATTACGTTTAACACTGTCCCATGCGTAGACATTGACAACAATAAAGTGCAGATGCACAACAAAAACAGCCCTAACAATAAGGTAATATTAAATAGGTAACAGGATAGACAAAAAATAAATAAAATAAAGTGTTCCAACAGTGTTCCCTGGAAAATAGTATACTAGTCTACTTGAGGTAGTCCCAGGTTGTGGTTGGTAGGGGTATTTTGTTTTAATGCAGCATAAGACTATAGCAGCAGTAATAGTAATATAATAATATAAATAGTGCTAAAAGAAATACTAAAAATATATAGCAGCAGGTGTGTGCAATTGCAATGCAGAGGTAGTTGTTTCCAGTCAGGAATGTATTCAGGAAGAATGAGATTTTCAAGGAGGCCTCTTAATTTAGCAGACAGAGGTCTGAAGTAGTGGTGTACAATGCCGTGATCCAATACCAAGAAAATACAGGGCGAGTATTGATGATACCAATAATGACCTATAACCTATAAAGGCAGGACCAATACCAGCATTGGTGTCAATACTATTGACATTTGGATTAATCAGCCCACCTCTTGTATAAAGATACAGAAGGAGATGTAGGGGTGATCAGCCACAATAGGTCAGCCATTTCTGATTTTTATGCATCGTGTACGACTGCCCAACAGGTCCTTAAAAGTATTTGTTTCCAATTTCTTCCACCAATGATATCTAGTTCCTAACAGACGCTTGTCTCGTAGCCTGAGTAAAAACAGACCTTTATTCTAAAGCGTAATAACACAAATAAAATATATAATAAAAACTATGTAAAAATCAATTACACAAGATCACAAAAATGAATTCAGTGACAAAACATTACTATTAGAATCATCAGTGTTATCTCTCACCTGTTTGCGCAACATATTCAGTTTTTTAGCTGCTGGCACATTAGTATAATTAAATTGGGTGCTCTATTATTGTAATGTCATTGTTCATTGGAAACTATGTGGGGAAAATTATATTTTATGATAATTCCCCACTCGCCCCTGTGGGCAGTCAATCCTTCAAGCTAGAGGCCTGGGAGCTTGAGGGTCCTGCGCAGTATCTTAGCTGTTCCTAGGACTGCGCTCTTCTGGACAGAGATCTCCGATGTTGTTCCCGGGATCTGCTGGAGCCACTCGCCTATATATATACTATACGCTTCTTCTGGGCTATATTCTCAGCAGCATATTAAACATATTAGGTCCCCATAAGGAGAATCATGTGCTAACAGCTGTCTAAATGACTCGGGTAAAGTTTGTAGCATGCGTTGTTTTTGTCTGCTTCCACTTGTCTTTGCACTAGGATGATGTCGGCGTAAATGTCCAGTCATATTCATTGTGTTCCCACTAGTGCTATCAGCGTTAATCTCGTTAAAATGACATTAACGCCATAACGCAGCAAATCTCCGTTAACAAGTTACCGCGGATCGCCCCGTGCGTGGGGCTGGACGGCGTCAACACGTTAATAAGCTAACTAGTTCCCACAAATTGAGCATTGCGTGGCACATCCAACATACTGTTTTACTTTTGTCCATGACGCGCTTACCATCAGGGTCACGCTTCACATGAAAACCAAGATAGTTCCAAACGCCAGATCTGAATGAGGGTGGGGGAGGTTCAATTTCGGGTAGCGCTGAGGTAGTTGCCATGTTGCAACGAGCTTAGCGTCTGTCTTGCTAGCTTGCGCTGCGCTCAGTGGATCTGCAATCGACAGTGCAGCCTAGGCGGAGTAGTCGAATGCAGATCCACTGAGTGCTCAACACAGACAGCATCATCAGAAGAAAAGTTGATAAAATAAATAAAAAATTTTGTATTGTTCAATACATATGTGTACCGAACCGAAAGCACTGTATCGAACGGTTCAATATCGATACGAGTATCGTTGCACCCCTAATATATATATATATATATATATATATATATATATATATATATATATACACACACATATATATATATATATATATATATATATATATTAGGTGTGCAACGATACACAAAATTCACGATTCGGTTCGGTTCGATACTTTGGTGTCACGGTTCGATATTTTTTCGATACAAAAAAATGTTCATGCATTTTTAATTTGTCATTTATTAAAATTATAAATATATATTTTAACTCAAAAGTACAGTTTTTAAATTTAACCCTAACCCTTGTGCGTGTTTTTTATTTTGACAGCGAATGCGCACCTGCGGACCACTTATGTGCAGCCCTGGTTATTTAGCTCGTCATATTGCAGCCACAGAAATTCTTTTGTCCATGAAACCATAAAGCTGCACTTTCTTTTTGCCTTATAGTCTGATTTATCATAACTTCTCCGTTTTGTGGTAAGCTTTTCTTTGGCTGTCACTTCTTCACCCTGACCTGTCTTATTTGACTCAGCAGAACTGAAATGCTTTTACACACTCACTCACATAAGCTCAGCGATTCTCTGCGCGATCAACCTCTCACATGTTTAAGCTTGCTGCGGGAGATTTCACTTGTCATGTTTTTTAGATTAGATAGAACTTTATTAATCCCTCGGGTGGGTTCCTCTGGGAAATTCGATTTGCATAGTTTGCATAGTAAGCTAACGATTAATAAGACGATGTCAGAGGAATTGGTGCACAAATTATCATCACTCACAGATCAGTGCTGTCGCTCTCTATACACAGTTCGCACGATTGCAAAGTGAAAGCAAAAAAACAAGCGAAAATTCAAACGCGACTTCAATATGTCACATATTGACAGTGGCTCACCGATGCCAATGACATAATTACCCAGCTACATTTCTGAAAGAATGCAAAAGCATTGACATATATTTTTCCTACAATAGCCCGATGGGCAGGGAAGAGATAGATTTTGGTAGCCCAATTGAAAAAATCGCTAGCTCCGGGACGTCGGGCTAGCGATATTGCAAGCCCTGTATCTGATTGAGGAATCACTCATCTTTGGAAAAGAGAGTTTATTACAGAGAAATGGCTCTTTCCAAAATAAAAGCTATACTATCCGCTTCTTCTGGGCTATATTCTCAGCAGCATAAGGAGAATCATGTGCTAACAGCTGTCTAAATGACTCGGCTAAAGTTAGTAGCATGCTTGCTTTTTTTTGTCTGCTTCCACTTGTCTTTGCACTAGGATGATGTCGGCATAAATGTGCACTCATATTCGTTGTGTTCCCACTAGTGCTTTCAGGTTAATCTCGTTGAAATGACCTTAACGCCACAACACGGCAAATCTCCGTTAACGAGCTACCGCCGATCGCTCCGTGCATGGGGCTAGACGGCCAACACGTTAACGAGCTAACTGCGCTAACACACTAGTTCCCACCAATGTAATTGAGCATTGCATGGCACATCCAACATACTGTTTTACTTTAGTCCATGACTCGCTTACCTTCAGGGTCATATGTCACATGAAAACCAAAATAATTCCAAACGCCAGATCTGAATGAGGTTCAACTTGCCTGTTGCAAGGAGAGCTTAACTTCTGTCTCGCTAGCTTGCCCTGCGCTCTTCCTTCTGACTATGCTGTCTGTGTTGAGCGCTCAGTGGATCTGCGCTCGACAGTGCAGCCTAGGCGGAGTAGTCGAACACAGAGTCACTGAGCGCTCAACACAGACAGCATCGTCAGAAGGAAAATTGATAAAATAAATTACAAATGTTGTATTGTTCGATACATATGCGTACCGAACCGAAAGCACTGTATCGAACGGTTCAATATCGATACGAATATCGTTGCACCCCTAATATATATATATATATATATATATATATTATAAATTCATATCTCGATATTTTTTAGCTGGATGGCGATATAAGATATATATCTCGATATTTTTTTTAAGCCATAAAGTAAGAACAAAAAGAGAGTTCTTAGTCAAAGCTGTGTCCCAGATGTCACACAGGCACTTTTATTAACATACAGCACAGATGTACATGAAAAATTACTCAAAATTAAATTATGAGCTTTCATTAAATAATAATGCTCCATAAATAAAAGAAAACAATGTTGTTTTTGTGCTAAACAAAGAGCTCACAATTGTGCAGTCAAAATGTAAACTAAAAGACGCTGAGCGTAATAACAAAGACAGACAGATTTCACAGCTGCTCTGTTCCCAAGTTTTACTGTGTGACTGATAGCCTGGAGTTTGAAATCCGCTTCATAACCACGTCTCTTACAGGTGCCATTTATGGTCCTTATACACAGTAGGGTAATATTACGTTGAAGCACAGTACGTATCACTCCGCGAAGCTCCTCAGTAGCCGTAATGTGCCGACAATCTATCAAGCGGTGCAGCTCCGTAGCTTACCAAAGTCGTACTCAAACATTTGTGACAGATTGCCGAGCGCCGTGTACCACATAAAATCGGTTCGCGGCCATCAAGCACAACCAGAATTCATACATAAGGCGCGCTATCAACTTTTGAGAGAATGAAAGGATTTTAGGGTTAGCGCGGTTAGCTCGTTAGCATGGTTAGCTCGTTAACACGTTGACGCCGTCCAGCCCCACGCATGGGGCGATGCGCAGTAACTCGGACACGGCAAATCTCCGTTAACGTCTTGTCGCTGCCTGCACGTGAAGCGATGGGGGAGGAGGGGGAGTTGTCTTCAGTGAAGGAGAGAGGCGAGGCCGAGTAACGTTGCGCAGAGACAAAAGTGGACGAAAGAGAGGCAAACTTGCGGCTCCACAACTATAATTATAACGTAACATAGACTATATCGATATAAAGGATATTGTCACATCTTATATCTCGTATAAAAATATATCGATATGTTTTAAAAACTCGATATATCGCCCAGCTCTAGCATGTATGTCTATTCCCTAATGCCTCCTGGACACATTAATCAATTGGAAGGAAACACACTATATATGTATATGTGTCTGTGTACATTGTTTGTTAACAATTTTCAGCGCAGTGGCACTTTGGGGTCTGTAAATAAGTGTTCATCAAACAGTGATGTTAATAGTGCGAGTATTTAATTTTTCTTTAGTTTTGGGATTCTTAGGTTTCTCTAGTTTTGCAGTTTTGGTTAATCTTGATATTCTGTGTAATTGTTTGCCATTCTGTTTATAGTGGTTGTTTTGCTTTTCCTGACCCTTATTAGTCAGTTATCTGTGCCTTGGCTATTTTAGTTGTTAGGTTGTGTATTTTCAGGCTCTCTGTGGTTCCCTCTGTGGCTCACTCTTGTCCCCGTCTCTGTTTGTTTACCTTTATGTCTCAGTGTCAAGCCCACATTTCTGTTTCAGGGTAGGATACTCCCCGGACAGGTCGTCAGTCTGTCGCAGGGCTAACACATAGAGACTGACTGAACCATTTGCACTCACATTCATACCTATGGGCAGAATAAGTAACCTTACCCGACTAACTGCATATTTGCTATATTAAATAAAAATATATATTTTTTAAACTAACTGAAAAAACTGTGTTTACTCACAAAACTAAATAAAATAAATCAATATACCAACTAAAAGGCTTTCATCTGAATTCTGTCAAATCTGACAATACAGTTAAGAATGGGAGGCATCTTAGTTTGACTCTGGATGTCTACCTGTTCTGAAATTTCAAATATTTTGTCCCTACAACACTGAACTAAGACTAAATCTAATAAAAACCAAACTAAAATGAAACATTTTTCAAAATGAAATAATAAAAAAAACTAATAAAAAATTTAAGTAACTCTGAGTTCTGCCAACAATTTTCTATTTTCTATTCTACTAAAGACTCATTCCTCAGGGCCATGGAACAATATCGTCCAAAACCACTAAAAACACATAAATGAGTTAGATTATTGCACTGCATGCCTGGTTTAAATGATACAGAGTCTCTTGAATTAAGTTTAGTTAATTACGTATACTAGTACAATATGCAGTGCTATAAATATTCTACACTACACTGTGGCTATCTGTAAGTAGGGGCAAAAGGGCCATTGGCCTTCCCACTTAAAACCCCTTGTCCCACATTATTTCTAGGTCAGGCATCACCACTGTCCCTGGTTCATCCATCATAATCCAGTAAAAGGCATAAGGTAAAAAAAAACAAGTAATCACAAAAGAGGGTAGCCTATTCTATTAATCACAGGTTTTGTCATTTTCATCTAAAATAATTTTATTGTAAACTGTGACACAACATGGGAAAATGTAAAGACAAGAAATGCAGCACTTTTTATTTACAAAAGAGTATTTGGTTAAAACGATATGTTTGTTCAAATATGTTATTTTCTTCAGTTGTTTTAAAATAATGTGTGCCCGAGTCACCGATGAGACAGTACAAGAAGAGTAGCTATTCCTCCGTTACACCACAAGAGGGAGTATCTCCTAAAATGAGCAGCTCTAGTGGGAGTAAAGTCTATCCGGTTGTTCAGTCTGACGTCACTAGCCGTGTCTGGGTCTAAACTCCGCTGCAGGTCCATATATCAAACGATCACTATGGCATTACTGAGAGTTGAAAAACTGTCTAAAGTCTTTCATCTTTAATAAAATGATCAGCGTTCTGCTCTACCAGGTGTAACAATTGAGTTTAACATCCAGGCATCCATGAAAACGGAATTTAGGTTCTAGTGAAACTTACATAATCTACAGCACGCCAAAGTTAAATAGCATAGCACGGAGTTAGAAGTTAGCAGGGAGTTAGCTCGCTAGCTTCTATCTAAATACAATATAGCATGTCCTGACTGCGGGGTTTTGGAAACAAATTAAAACGTACAGCTCTGTTATCACTTCCAGCATAAATGAAGACAGAAAACTAAACAGCAGTGACGTTTGTAGGGTTACTGAAGTTGGGCTAGCTGGTATATAATGATGTGCTACGTGACAGCTAGCGACACAGCTATGTTAGCATAATATAAACAAGCTAACTTTTTTTCCACTCGATAAAAGTTAACGTGAGTGTTGTCGGTGGTCAGGAACAAATGTAATCGCATGGCAGGATGCTGTAAAAGGACCAAACTTCAGCCAGGAGAACAACTGAGATAATCCATCCACAATACGAGGTTAGTCATTCATATACTGCTGCATGGGCTGGGCTGTAGTTACATCCTAAGGTTTTAAAAACTGAGCTTAAATAAATGATTAGCGGTAATAAAAGCCGAGGGAGGTCAACAGGGATCACTGACTGTTTTAGGAGCTTTTTGAGATCAAATAGAAGAAAATACACAACATTAAACATGTTAACAACACAAAAGCCATATTAAACGCAGACTACTTTAGACCCGGAAGTAGGATTCGTCGCGTCATCACTGAACAACCGGATAGGAAAGCAGATACAAAATAGTAAATAACTTAAACTTGGTCTAAGAATAAGTCCACAGGGTTGCAGAGAATGTGAGAAAGCTGGCCGTCAATTACCTTTATTTGTGTTTAGTGTACATTTATTGGTAGGCATATAGATTAGCCATGAAGCTAACGATTAGCAGCTAGAGCTAATTCGCTAGGTGTGGAAACCTTGTGGCGCTGTGGTGGATCTACACCTGTACCTGGCTGTTTATGTTTATTTCATTTATTGTACTGTAAGAAGTATTGGTGTTTTGAGTTTGAATCAGGCCAGACGACTCAGAGTAACGCAGTGCGCCTAATGAGCTGAGTGAGTCAAATATGTAATGATTGCAGAATATACAGTAAAGGCAGACTCACAAAGCCACACTGATTTCATATCCTTTTAATCTAAGTGTGCAACAGAAATAACAAGAAGAAAAAAAAAATCTTGACTCACAGTTACAAATCTACATGTTTCATACACCGTGCAGCTATAGGATTGCTGTTTTAAATATACTGTCGGTAAATCACGTGTTCAGCCTCAGCCACAGTGGCCTCCTGCTAAGTAAGCTTCTAAGCTTAACTCTTTTCTAAACCTCAAAAAAGACAGAAATAACATTAAATACAACATAGGAGCAGAAGCAATAGCAGTAATGCTAACTTATGATGTGGAGCAAGAGTTTTAACAGTCCCATGAGTCTTTGCTCTGCCCATGGCCAAAGCACCGTCCTCTGGTCACTACAGGATGTTAGCCGAATCTTTTTCTTTCTTCCTCTTCTTAATGAGACAAAACCGCTGACCACCTAATACCCCCCTACAGTTCAGTGATCACAACGCATTTTAAGTTTCACACATCATCTGACCTCACACTGTTTTGTCTGTACTGGATGTCTGAATATCTGCGCTTTCACTCCTGGTCCAGACCTGGGTGGATAGAAACATTGTGCCTTAGAGAAAAGTAAGAAAGAAAACACAGAGGATTATTTTTTTATATATGAGAAGAATGGAACAGAACAGAAGTTTAGGAAAGTAAAATGGCTTTGTTAGAGAAAGGTCATGGTCACAGTTAAAGTTACTGAAGATAAAAAGAATCTTTTGTTGAAGAAACAGGATATGAGCACATTTTCCTGTGGGGTGAAGCCGCACACTTTGTGCTCCCCAAAAAGCGTGACCTCCTCCTGAAAAGCTTTTGTAGTTTTAAAACAATATCACACAATATCCGCCTTTGCTACGAGAGGACAATCTTATTCACGAAACAACAAGGGGCCGCTTGTCTGTGGGAAACATAAACAGACTTTTTTTTCAAAGGTTTGAACAAGAAATTTCATTGTTTTTCTGGTGAGGACAGTGGCTGTGGATGAAAAAAAAATAGCACATCTCTTTTCAGCGGTTTACAACATGCAACAAAAAATACTTCAGAGAAAAACAGTCCTTCTGCCGCCTCTGTAGCTGATTACTTGCTTAATGCAGTTTCACACTACATCATGCTGTTCTGGTCTAGCTTGGCCCTCAGCTTCTGACAACGGAGCGAAGGCTGTAGCAGGTGAGAGAGTTCATTAGAGCAGCAAGCTGGGGTCCACAACAAGCAGCCTCTTCACATGGAATAGCAGAGCTTAGCCTCCAGCTGTGACCTCTCCCATCCAACATGCAGAGATAATACAGCAGCAACACAAACTCAAGGCAAAAAGTCTTCACATGGAGGCGCACACTTAAACCAAGGCGGAGAGTTTAACAAACGTGGAGAAGCACAACCTTGCCTTTCAGCGCTCTGCCCCCAAACTTACCACCAACCCAACCTCCGCGGTAACTCTCACTAGCTTTCAGATACATACTTTTTTTCTTCATATGAATATTTACAAAGGTCAAAGCTTCAAAAGTTTGGAAATTGTTAAAACAAATATGGAGAGTTAAGGTCAAGGTTAGGAGTGTAATGAAGGCAGAAAGCAAATTTTTGGCGCCCAGATTTTTCCACCGTGCATGCTGATGAAGTTTGCCCTCCACTAACCCTTCAAGCAGAGCTGATTGTGTAAGGCTCTCTGTTTCGTGAGCACACAAAACGCATGTGTAACAGGTGCAGGGCAGAGAAAGCCATCATACCCCAAATCTTATTCGATAAAGTATTTATTCTAGAAACGGAATAAGCGCGCACACACACACACACATATATATATACATACACACACACACACACACACATATATATACACACACACACACATATATATATATACATATATACACACACACACACACATATATATACACACACACACACACACACACACACATATACACACACACACACACACACACATATACACACACACACACACACATATATATATATATTAAAAATTAACCTAAATTGATAAGTTTTCTGACGCAACCTAGAAACAGCCTCCTGGCTGCCATCTGCTCTGCATGGGGATAACTTAGATCATTTATGTATTGTGTGCTATTTTGCCAAAAGAATGAATTGCATCAGATAAAAACATTACTCTTTAATAGGGGGGGGATTAAGCTCTAAGAAACTGTGCTTCATACTTTTGAATGAGGTTAAAAAGAAAACCAGTATAAATTTAATCTTTAACCACCAGCAGATGGTTGTTGTAAGTATATTCTCGATGTTTTGAAACAAACAAACACATGGTACTGCGGAGCCTCTAATGAACCTTGTAATTTACGAGTGAAAAGCGTGTGTCACTTTTAGAGCAATTTTTTTTCTCTAAAATGTTCTGACAGCATCCTCAGTTCTAGTGTAAAAAGTAAAAACAAATCAACAAACCCTTAAGAGCTTCTTCTCAAAGCTGGGAGGTCAACTTGCACTCACTAAGTACATAGCTTTTGGTGTTGTATAGTTCAGTGAGAACGCAAGGGTTTGTGTCCCAGTGGGACCGACGTGCTATAAATGCTTGCATTCATATTGAATTTTGGGATAAGTGTCCATTAAATGAAATGTGTGTTAGCACTTCTGTCAGATTATGCGTTTTGCCACAAACAGCTGAGCACATTTTAACCAGGCAAATGCCTTGGGTTCTTGAGTGACTCACTCATCCTTCCCTCCTGCTCTTGTTCTACTTGTCTGCCTCCACCACACGGGTAATGGATTTTGAACAAAATACTTGCCAAAACCAGTCAACCAGTCAAAATTTAAGTACATCCACCATCTCCACTGACAACAGCTGAAGCGGTGAGTGAAGTATGAAAAGATCAAGCTGGATAACATTTCTTTTAACTTATATATGTTGGAAATAAGTCACTAAAAATTCTTAGGGACTTTAACCTAAACAAAATCTGAGTGTACTTTTCCTCGTTTAACCTGTCTGTAATGTTCATACAAATAAATATATAATTTGTAACCATACATACAAATTTACTAGGACATCTACACTGTTTGGACAAAAGTACTCAAAAAACCTGAAGTCCGTGATAAAGAAGTCTGGACCAAATGCTTTTCTCCTACTAGGTTTCTGTTTATAATTCATATTATTAATTTCCGGCTCTCTTTCAAAATGTTTCATTTGTCCTGCCTACTTCACCTCGGCCCCAACTGGTTGCAGCCCCTCCTGAGCCTGGCTCTGCCAGAGGTTTGTTGTTGTTGTTGTTGTTGTTATTTGGTGCTATATAAATAAATTGAATTCAACTGATAAATTGTAATAATCTTTTTTTGGTACTCCAACAGATTGTCTTCAAAAGATGAGCTTTACTGCTGTGGTGTTGTTTTCTTATATTGTGGAGCCTCAAATTCAGCTTTTTGTTTATTACCATCTTGGTTTATTTAAACCAGATTAGAAAGAATATAAGTTTGAAGCACTTCTACATTGGTTTGAGGCTATGCCCATGTTTTATATAAAGTCTATTGAGCGAGCCAGTTGTGTGGTGAGGCCAAGAAAGTGTCTCAAATTCCCAACCTTTGGAAACTGAAAATGCATTACAGCCTAAACCACTGAAGCCAGAAGCTTAAGGTTAAAGCTCAAAATGATTTACAACAAAATGTGAAATGTCACTGTACTGTGGTTTAAAAATCCAGTTTTGTGTCAGTTAATGTTACAGAAACAACTGTCGGCCAAAAATCATGAAACAGCATTTTAACCATCCTCTTTCATAAGACAGCGATAACAAAACAAACTGAGGAGTTCAAGGGTGGTCTCTCACACTATGGACAGCTTTGCACTTGAGAAAGCAAACACTCAATGGATTATTAGTGTTCTTGTTCAGTCTTACTCATGTTATTTTTGGTTCTTGATTGTTATGAAAGTGCAGTGTGTTTCTGCTAAGTTTAGCTAGCAATGTGCCAACACATGGTCATGCTTTGTTGATATGTAAAGGTTAAATGCAGTGATGCTCCTGTATCTGCTCAGGAGAGCTTGCATTGTATCTAATCCAAAATCTTATTTTCTAAAATAAAGGTAAAATCCAAATACTTGACCAAAGATCTTTCAGGAGACAGGAACATTTTAGACACCTTGTCCCTTCCTAATAACAAGTCCTACGTTTTATGGAAAGGTGCTGGAGGCTTTGTTGGTCTCGGGATCTCGTCTCTGCTTTTTGCAGATGATATGATTCTGTCAGTTCTACCCTCCAGCTCGCACTGGGTTGGTTTTGTGCCAAGTGAAAAGCGTGGCGTGCCCACTATGGGTTGAGAAGTTGGGCTCCCAGTTCAAGGATTTTGTTCATGAGTTAAAGAAGAAGGTAGGAGGAGACTGACAGGTGGATTGGAACAGCTCCTGCAGTAATACAGAGGCTGTACTTGTCTGATATGGAGGCTGACTGTGAAAGCCAAGCTGTGGATTTAACGGTTGACCTATGTTTCTACCCTCACCAGTGGCCACATACTGTGAGCAGTGACCGAAAAAGTCCGATCTCTGCAAATGGTGGAAATTAGCTTGTTTGGAAACGTGTCTCTGACTGAGGCAGACACAGGACACTACAGAGATTATGTCTCTTAGTTAACTTGCCAACCTGGACCTGAAGAAGAAAATGGATGGACCGATGGATGGAAGCACTATTTCTGTCTAAGTCTATCAATATTTCTTACAAACCTTTTGCCAAAACTAGAAGTAGGATGTAGGACACTGAACCGTAATTAAAAGGGCTTGGTAGCGTTTAGATAACCTTGAAAACAGGCAGATAAACAAACAAAGAGCACTGAAAATTCTCCACCAAGCTCTCAGCTTGAGCAATTTCATGTAGAACATGTAAGTACAATAAGTAACAACAATAAGTAGTGAAAATACTAAATGTCATTGTTGCACATACATGCTGTGAGAAAAACAGTGGGAATGCTTTTTCCTACAAGTGTAAATATCTTACTGCAACTACTAGCCTAGCTGTGTTTGATTTATTTTTTACATAAGCAGCCAGCGTGTTACTTGAGGTTCAGTTCGAGAGGGTTAACCAATCAGGTTTTTAGATGATCAGATTTCTAGAAGGTTGGTATCTCTGTGGTTTAATTTTTGGACATGGCTGCTGTCAAAAGAAATGTAGTGATCTTGTAAAAGATTACTTAGATAATATTAAAAACTATTACAGCTATAACTGAAGTCTTGATTGTGTTGGCATATAAAGGTGAACTTCTCTGAAGGACAGAATTACCATTGCCTCCATCTTCAAGCCATCTGGGGCTGCACATTTTTATTTTAAACCCAATTGCTTTCCCCCTCGCTTAGTTTACATTCATAGTAGAATTCCACTGAAAAGCTGCAAGGAAATATATCTTTATCTCTTTTTGCAATTTTTGGACACTCCTGTCTTGTTAGATTAACCTTTATTTGAATAAACCAGCAATGGATTTGGTGTTTATGTCAGCGTGAGAGGCTCCATTGATCTGTACGTTATAAGCAGCATGTCCAGCATGCAGAAAGGAGCATAACACCCGCATTAAAAACATTACATCAAAAATATATAAATGCACACCAATGACTAACACCCACACAGGTAGAGAAAGGAAAATGCGAACTTTGGACAAAATAGCCCCAGGACAGTGCATGTTTAAAACCAAGATAGTTCCTTGTGTAAGGCCACGGTTCTATCCACTTCACCGCCATCAGAGCATAATCTGTAGATTTGTTCCCACACAGCCACCTTGAAAATTTCCAGACAAGCTTTCGACAGTGTTGCACAAAACTGAAAGAAACAGTCTGCCCTTGATGAGAAGGTGAGTGCTCATAAAGGCGGTGCGGGGTCTTTGGAGAGCAGTGCACAAATAACAGCCATGAGACGTGCTTTGTAATCGCACAACAGAAATCTTTACATTACCATAGCTTTTATTCAATTTTATTATTCCAGGGTGAAGAGGTGATGGCCTTTACTTTCTCCCCAGCATGGACAGAGGCTTATATTTTTGTCAGCACATCACAGATATCCTTTTATTTGCTATCATGGGAAGGGCACATGTCAGTACTTCTGCTATGATGCACTGATGAAAGGAACCCACAAGGTCACATATGAATTGACTCTGTGGAAATCACGCCACCTAAAGAACTGAGACTTTCTAGCAGAAGCTTCATGACAAGTAAGGTCAAACCAGCTATTGTGCACAAAAGGTAAGAGTAACTGCTAAAGGTGCAGAAGTGCAGAAAACTTTAATTTTCTACTTAGAGACTGCTGCTCAGTTTTTATCCAAGTTTTAAAACTTTGACAAATCTTCTAAAAATGAATCTGAAAGCCATACTAGCTGCTGAGTGCAGCTGCAGCTGCAGCAGTGCTTTGAGCCAAATGCTAATGTCAACATGCTCATGCATAGAGAGATGGGGGTAGCCACAGTGACATCACCCATTTGTTTGCAGCTTCCATTTGGAAGCCCGAGCTTTAGTGTTATTGTTCTCGCCAGGATTGTTTCTTGGAGCCAGAAGTGTTGAAATCTGAAATGAGGGTGAAGTTATCAGCTTAGACTAGCAAGCTTGGTTAGCAAAGAATATATGTGCAATATACAGATAGCTGCTCATCTGTGCTAAGTACTGTGCAAATAAAGTAGCCTACTAGTGTTTTTCTCATTAAAAGTGGAGTTTTATTTATATTTTTTGTCATGTCATGGTATTTGAATTGTTCTTGTTTATTTCCGTTGTCAAATGTAAATCACGATTTACAGAACCACAAGTTTTAGAACTATCATCACCTTTTAATAAAAATTGAGCACTAATAATTCCATAATTTGAATTTAAAAGCATATAATTTCAACAAAGCTGATATGATTGATCAAATGTCACATATATAAATATCAGGTAAATATGTATCTTTTTGCACTATAGATTACAAGTTTTATAGATTTCAAGTAATGACAGCACTATATTTAAAATATACCTGAAGTCTACTGTAACATGTCAACTCACCAGCCACATTATTATGTACACTGGTTCATCTGCTCATGCAAATATCCAATCATCCAATCACATGGCAGTATCTCAGTGTATTTAGGCATGTAGACAAGGTTAAGACTGTGTGCTGAAGCTCAAACTGAGCATCAGAATAGGAAAAACTGAGATTTAAGTGACTTTGAACATGACGTGGTTGTTGGTGTTAGACAAGCTGGTCTGAATATTTCAGAAACTGCTGATCTACAGGGGTTTTCACTTACAACCATCTCTGTGGTTTACAGAGAATGGTCAGTGAAACGGAAAATATCCAATAAGCGGCAGTTCTCTGGGCAAAAATACAATTTTAATACAAGAGGTTAGAGAAGAATGCCCAGATTGCTTTGAGCTGATAGGAAGCAACAGTAATTCAAATGGTCACTCATTACAAGCAAAGTATCCAAAAAAGCTGACTGCACAACACACAGATGGGTTCCAGCACCAGACGATCACGCCGGGTGTCAGCTAAGAACATGAAACTGAGACCGAGTTTGAAAGGGCTCCCCAAAATCAAAGACTGGAAAATTCTTGCC
The DNA here is from genome assembly GCF_057382275.1 of Copadichromis virginalis. Taxonomy (NCBI): domain Eukaryota; kingdom Metazoa; phylum Chordata; class Actinopteri; order Cichliformes; family Cichlidae; genus Copadichromis; species Copadichromis virginalis. The sequence goes on from NC_140619.1 coordinate 23,523,399, forward strand.
TGGTCTAATGAGTCTCAATATCTGCTATGACATTTGGATGGCAGGGAAATGCCACAGCCTGGGGATTACTGCCCACCATGTCCATCTTGTTATGACCAGTATAACCATTACCTAATAGATGCTTACAGCAGGATAACACGCCATGTCACACAGCTCAAATCATCTCAAACTGATTTCTTCAACATGCCAGTCAGAACACTGCCAGTGTAGTCAAACGGCCTTCGCAGTCACCAGATCTCAATCCAATAGAGTGCCTTTGGGATGCTGTGGAACAGGATCTGACAAATCTGCAGCAACTGTGTCATGTCATTATGGCCCAAAATCTCAACAAAATCTCTTTTTGAATCTGTGCCATGAAGAATTAAGGCAGTTCTGACAGCAAAAGACTGTCCAATCCGGTAATAACATGTCAGGTGAGTGTGTATTATTGCTTAAGGATGAAGGTCTTCTGGCATTAGAGGACAAATGCAACCATCTATGAGTGCATATGTGAATGAATCAATTAATGAGCATTTTAGCAGACTATTTTATGGGGCCACAAAGTGCTTAAAAATCATAGCACTGCATTTGTAATACAGAGTGTAAGCTATATTTAGCAGTCATTTAACATTATGCAAGTATGTGGCTATTTGAGATATAAGGGCGCACATTTGTTATCGCTTGTAAGGCGGAGCTTTTTCTCTCATGATACTTTCCTGAAAATGTGACAAGAGCGCCCTTCATCACTAATATTCCTCGCTTCTCCAAACTATATTCCTGTGTGATGATAGCTTCGCAGGTTGTCATTAAAAGCAGTAAAGGTAGTGGCGTGTTACATTAGCACTGGAACAGTTGTAGGTCTTGCTCAACAGCCCTTCTCTTCATTAAAAGTTGGTTAATTGACGGTGAACTCTATCTACTTGTGAAGGAGTAATGAGCTAGGAGGGAAGGTCAGGTTCAGTGAATCAGCACTGATTTCACTAATTAATATAAAGGAAAATCCAAGTAGACTATAAAGAATGAGGAAAAAATAGCCTCATAACGTGCTCGTCTCCAAGTTTATTGCGCTGTATTAGTCCTCGCTGTAATCATACAATCGTACAAAGGGGAAAACACATGAGTTTCAGTGAGTTGGTAGTAGCACCAGCTCTGTGTCTTCCTTTTATCCTCTCATCTTCTGTCCATTTGACTGATCGTGTGCATATATGTGACTGCCTGTCCCTCCACCCTGCGGTGAGCGTGTTAGCCTGTTTAAGTGAACACTTTATCATCCTCTTCTCTGTCAGGGTCTGCTCTTCCACTCGCTTTGTTTCTCTGCTTCTGTGCTTTGCCTTTTTCATCTTCTCCTTTTTTTTTTTTTTTTTTAAATGCTGGCCAGTCTCCATGCTTCTGTTCTACAGCTCTCCCTCCTCTTTCCTATCTCTGCATTATCTTCTCCATCTCTCCAGCTGTCCCTTTCAGTTCCTCTCCCCCTGCCCTCCCATCTGCTGATCATGCCCTGATTATTCTGCAGAGGGAGGCTCTTCCCCGTCAAACCGTCCTTCTCCCCGGATGTTCCCCACTCTGTCCCCTATCCATCAAGACTTTCTCCACACACAGTCGCTCCATCTGTCAGCCCCCCTCGGAATATTCTTTCCATTTCTTCAACCTTACTTCCCAACTTTCATTCATCGCCTTCTTCCCGCATCAGTATATTCATAAAACTATTTCTTCATCATTCGGATCCGTCCGTCCATTCACACAGCTAACTACACTTCTTCTGTTCCTCCTAACCAGTCTGCACCCTGCAGCAGTCAGATCAAAATGTAGAGAGACAGAGCATGAGCCAAGATAAGCTCTCCCTGCAGGTCACTGTCTATGTACCAGCTGATAGGAATCAATCTGCACCGCGGGACACTACTCCTTTTGTTGTGTTTCTCCTCTCTGTTACAGGCCCTGTACTTTTATGTCTCTTTCTCTTTAATCCTCCCCATTTTTCTGAAGCAGTGCCAAAAATCATTAAAGTGCGATACCTTCAATCCTTTCTTCCTCCTCACTGTCATTACAGAATTTGAATTGTATTTTGTTCTGCTTTTTGATTTAGTTTATACCGGTGGGTGTTCGCCACATAGCGTCTGTAATGCGGTGCAATCTGTCATTTAGGGTTTCTTTCATCTGCCACTTCAGAGGTATTCCTGTGGTTTATTGTACAAGATAAATGACTATAGGTTCTTTAGTTTGGTAGATTGAGGGGTCAGGATGGAAGCCTACTAAAGCTAATACTTGCTATTAGCCACAGATGTAACACACAGAGGAGACCAAAAGAGTTTGCATCAGCTCGGAACTGAATAGGCAAAGTCGGAACAGGGTTATCCCGTCCGGAATAAGTGCTATCAACATCAGCCTAAAAAGCCCCGGCAGTGCATGGGCCAGAGTAAGATTGGCAGAAGGTAAGTCATACTTTCAGCAGTTGTTTTCAAACAGTTGTTAGAATTTGAGTTTATTTTTTGCTTATTTAGTTCAAATTAAGTTTTACTAGAAAGGGAAGCATGCAGTGCAAAATCTGAAATTCGCAATTATCCTGAAATAAACAGCAATTACAAAGATAAAGAGTCATTAAGCCTTAAAAATGTAAGGCTTAATGACTCCCATTTCAGCATTTCATTTCTGTTCCTCAGCTGGGAAATACTGAGCAAAACACCTTGAATTTCAGCTGTTATGTGCTGGAAAATCTATAACAACGTGGGGCAAAAAGTAGTTAGGTAAGTTTCTTATTGTTCACCCATATTATTCGTAAATGGCCTGTATTTGTATAGCGCTTTACTTAGTCCATATGGACCCCAAAGCGCTTTACTCTACATTCAGTCATCCACCCATTCACACACACACACACACATTCACACACTGGTGATGGCAAGCTACATTGTAGCCACAGCCACCCTGGGGCGCACTGACAGAGGCGAGGCTGCCGGACACTGGCGCCACCGGGCCCTCTGACCACCACCAGTACGCAACGGGTGAAGTGTCTTGCCCAAGGACACAACGGCCGAGACTGTCGGAGCCGGGGCTTGAACCAGCAACCTTCCGATTACAAGACAAACTGCCAACTCTTGAGCCACGATGAAACCGTAAGATGTATATTTTGGAAATAGCTTGGGATTTTGGATTATTATGGATAAACTAAAGAAAATTGCCAATTTTTAATTTAATTTTTAATGTTTTATGGTTAAATTAGTGTTTTTCCACTTTTGTTTAATTTCTGCACACCACAGCTTTATTACACTGTAATAACTATCTAGTGCTATTTGAGTCCACCACCAGGTCCATATGTATAAAAATGGGCCATTACTTATTTACACTATTAATTAACACCCCTCCCCCAACCATAAAAAACAGTTTTTATTTAAAAATTTTTTTTTAAAACAATCAGATTTTTTCTTTAGCTCAAGTGGTTTAAATGCCTCCAAACATCTTCATTCAAGTTCATTTACTTATAGAAGTTATAAAAAATTCAACCGATTTGACATTTTTTATTACTGCTGCACAGCCTTACTTATAATATTTGGCACCAATTTTTTTTTCTATTTACATATTTTTTTTAAGTCTTTGAAATAATTCCCTGAATTACCTGTCCCCCATTACTCTTATGGAAATCCTTTTGAGACTTGTTATGATTAATTTAAAAAGTAATAATAGCGAAAAAGATGTTTCCTCCTATTTCATATTTCATCATCCAGGCATAAGGACCACATCATGGAGTCCTTATGGCTGGAGGAAAAGTTTTGTAGTGCTGGAACACTTTCCATCTCATGTGGTACAAGCAATGTAAAATAAAAGATTTTTATTTCATTTAAGTTTATATGTTATTTTATTACACACAGGCACCAATGTGTAAAAATGTAAAAGTCTGCTTAAATTGAAAGTAATAGTACAAGTAAGGTGGTCCTGTTGCAAGAAATTATTAAAAGTCTTATTAAAAGCAAGGATTATAAATTAAATCCCTAAAATCGTTAGTACTGCTTAATGTGACTTATTATTATGGTTATTGTTTTCATTTAATAGGTGTTAGAGATTTTTAAACCTTCGCAGGATTATGATTTTCTTAAACAGGGTGAAATAAGAATGATTGGGAATGAGGTTGAAGAAGGGGTGTTTCATCTAATGAATGTAAATTAAAACTTTTTTTGCTAAGCCCTAGCTGTGAAATCAAGTCAAAATTGCATGTTCCCACTGGTTTATTATAGCGTGAGGCAAGCTTTCACTGGTGTGAGGTCAGCCCCATCCTGTTAACTGTTGTTTTTTCTTTGTTTTGCTTTCAAAAAATTAACTAAATTAAAGAAATCAGTATTGTATGTAGCTTTGTGGTTAAATAAAGGTAATAAATTAACAAAATTTCATAATAAATAAATTCAATAAAAGAATTCAACAAATTCTACTTCAAAAAAGATTATCAAGGAGGTTGGCGTGATACTTGTTTATTAACACCCTCTTAAAATATATTTGCAAAGTAAAGACGGGGACATTTTAGCTCTTAGAAAATGCAAATGTGTAAGTGACTGTACATTCAAAACACTTATTATTAGATATTGTCTCGTAACAGGAGGGACATTTAGGGACACGTCATGCGAGGAGACAAAATTGTTTTAGCGTGATATCTCAGTTTGAGGAATATATTTTCTGATAATTTAACAAGTTCTCCATCAGAGAGAATCATAGAAAATTTGACAATGGTGCTATCATGAAATGGCACCAAATAGAAGGCATAGCATGGCCCAAGTGTACAGCAATCAATGGATGCTCGCTCAGCTTTTGTACTGTCTTGCAGCGTGTACTACTTTGCAACTAGAGACTCTTACTCTTTAAACCTGTGACACAGTTAGAAGAAACGCTTTGTGTCATTTCAATTTGCAAATCAGACTAATGTGGAGGATTTCAGCAGTACAAGGGACGTGTATAAAGCCTGACTACCAGCAAGGACTTTCTGCTGTAACATTTTCCTATATTTATTAACACAGCATAATTATGTTTGATTGGCATTTCAAGCTTATTCAGCTTCATTTTCAGAATCTGAAAGTCAGTTGATTGGACCATCTATTTTTTTTTCTTTTTCCAAAATAAAAAACAGTTAGATTAATGTAGTTTTTATGCATCTTTTCATACACGTGTCTTAGATTAGTGTTCTCGGATCTAATTGGATTGCAAGCACAAAAGCGAAATCAGTCATGAAGGACAAAGTTTGAAATACTAAATGCCAAAGTAAATACAAAAAAAGCAATCTACGCTTGCCAAGAGTTGCGAGAATAAGTTTACTGAAGTTAATTAAAAGCTCACAGCCTTACTTAAGTTTGTTTCCTTGATCTTTTGCTATGGTCTTCACCACCTCCTGAGAGAAATATCCAACTCTTTAGGAGCTAAAAGTGAAATCCACAACATGTCAGACTAAGTTGCTTTGCGTACCTGCTGTTTGAGGTTTTTTATCTGAACGTTTTGCCTTAAATGAGGTTGCTCGGGTGGACTAGAGCAAACATTAAAGTTATGCGACATAGAACTAAAACCATGAGCTAAGTTATTCATGATTCATCACTATGAATAGGACCCTTTTTTTTTTTAAACTGGACAGTCAAAAGCTGAATTAATTTGTGTTACTTCAAAGACATTAATTTAATTTTTTTTAAAAAGTTGAACTCTCAGTGAATGAATAGATAGAAACAGATTTTAGATGCTGGAAAGTTGGGTGACTTTATGTCCAATCTTCTATGGACATGTTGGATTAACTGTGACTAACCTCAGTGGAGGATCCCCCCCCCCACTAGAGGAAGGTCAGTGTAGAGGTGGATGGGAGTGGACCACACACACCTCCTGCCACGGAGAGATTTATCAAGCCAGCTTTGCTCCCCGAAACACATGGTTAATTTAGCAGCCATTACAGGTGACATTTTGATGAATAGAGAAGGCTGTTCACGCATACATAGGCCATAGGCATAAACACACACAAACACACGCACGCAGACGTGCTCATAGAAAGAATAATGGTCATTTTACTGCAGTCTGCAGGAGGACGGGAGATAAAAGTTAGTGTTGGGAGAATGATGTGTCAGGATGGTTTCATTAACTCAGAGATAGAAGACTCCTGTCTGAGGCATCAGCGATCATTCTAGGGGAAGAAATTATTCTTCACGGCTGGAGATGGACATGTGCACTAACATAGTGACAAACTACTCAGTTACTCACAGTTAATCCCAGCTGCTTACAGACCCAGATAATCCTGTCTGTGTAATTAGCACTCCTGCTAATCAGGATTTAGCTGAAATGCTAAAATGTACCTGTGTGCGCAGCCCGAGAGAAAAGTTGCACGCAGCCAGGAGACAAGAGGCCATTTATCATCATTTTCATCCCTTTAAACTGATATCTATTGATTTGTCGGCGCTGCCCTTCACTGCTTTGAGTAGGAGGTTCCACACATACCACAAACATTTGATCACTGTCAAACATGTGTTGGCTGGGGCTGTGACAAACACACACTAAGCTGCTCCACAAAGAGCTGTCTATTCAAACCAACAGATGATATAGAGTTGTTCTACCCACACATGCAGGATGCAGTCTGCCTACGGTTGAACAGCAGCCCAGAGCCAGGAGCGGATAGAAAATGTCCTTTATGAAGCAGCGACTCTGCTCGGGCTTCTATGTCTTGGCGGCGATTTGGCAGGGAGCAGAACAGACGTGCAGACAGACAATAGAGAAGTCGCTATGGAGATCAGCCTGCACCGCTACACGGCCACCGCTTCTTTTTTTTCCTCCCCATGTCCCGGTGCCTGCAGGGACACTGTATAACCCTTTAAAATACAGTTTCAAACCCCAGACAAATAAATTTCCTTCGCTTTGTTGAATATCAAACCTCTCCCAAGGACTAGCGTCAGATTCAGAAAAGATTATTTTGGGAAAATGAAATGAGAGACTCAAGAGTATGTAGCACTGAAGCATAACTCTTAATAATAATGATAATAAAAAGCCAATACTTTGTCAGTCTGTATCATCGCAGTAACAATCAGATCAGATCAAACAATCACATCAGATGCAAACTTGATTTGATTATGGTCTTTTCACCACTGTGGGTATTTTTCCTCTACGGGAGCCGGGGAGTAGAGTGGTGTCATTACCTTCGGCTCTGATCACGATGCATCCTGAAGGTCAGACCTGATGAATTGGAGAGACAGCACTGTTATAGAGAACAGCCATTATCCATGATAGTGAAAGAGATTATTCACTCTCCTGAGAGAGGAGAGGAAAGGAAATACTGAGCAGAGTAGATAAAGATTAAAGGACGAGAAATCAAAAGGAAAGGAAAGGAAGGAAGGAAAGGATCCACATTCAGAGGGCTCAGACAAACACCTCAGTGAGGAGTCACTGTGAAATGCTGATAGCTGATGGGTGACAAAACTCCCCTACCCACTTAAAGCTGACACCTCGGTGCAACTGTTTCTTTCCACAGCATGCAGTCAGGGATGATATCATTGTACCTGAGAGAAGCTCGAATACTCCCAGCCCAGTTAGAGCTGACACCAGGAAACAGTCTCCCTCCTGCGCTCCCCTCTGTTTCAACTCAACATTTTCTCTCAGCGGAGATGTCCTCTGACAGAATTCAGCACTGTAACCACTACACAAGGCTGTTAGCTGAAGATATCCCCTCAGGCTGGAGTTTAAGGGCAGAAACGCCTGCTGGTTCGACTGAATTAAAATAATGTGGATTCCTAACCTCATCGCCGAATAATTTGCAAGCAATCTAAAAACACGAGGACATTCTTTTTACCCCGTAACCCCTTGAATTATGTTTAAAACTGAGGCAAGAAATATGCAGCTTGTAATCTATGGGATATCCCATCCAAATAGGGGACTTCTTGAACCCTAAGCCTATCTTCTAGTCTGTCTCTGCTTCTCTCTGCAGGCTGTGGTGATGAAGTGCTTTGTGCCTGCAGTAGTCCAGCGGTGTGCCATGCATGTTAAAAAGCCAGTGATGGCCGGGGGAAGCCTGGGGAAGGCTGTGCAACCAGCAAAGCTGTTGCATTCTATTCTAAAAGGCGGATGCAAATGGGCTCGGTCTGGTACGTAAACATACAGCCACATGCATGAAATGACACGAATAAACAAAGCCGTGTGTCTGGTTTTATCTACAGATACAAACGTAATGGCGATGCATGAGCACAGCTGCAGATGGGCGCGTTCACTCACACAAACACCAGTGTGAGTCTGCATATTGTACATCAGTCAACCCCATTATCATCTGCAGGAGATGAATACTGACAAGAGCAAGATGCTAAGAGAAAACAGCCTGTTTTTCTTCTTCTACGTCCTCCACGTTCACACAGCTATTACATTCATAAGACATGATTATACAACTAACTACAGGGAACCTTTTCAGTTATGGAGATATTTGAGTTTTGGAAATAAAAGGAACATTTAAAAAGCTGCCAAATTCATCTTGAATCTAAATTGCAAGAAAATAGTTCATTTAATGCCACAAAAAGATTTGAAGAAAGTTCCTACTGCATGCACACACGCGTGCGTATATGTGTGTTGTGCGTGCATGTGTTCGTGTGTGTCTGTATACACCTGAATCTGAAAGCTCTGAGGACTAAATTAGAGAAAGAGTAGGTGCTCTGTTTCTGAAGAGAGGAAGGCTAGACCACTTCATGGGTCACACCTCTAGACTCCATCAGCACTCCGGGCCTCATTGAGAAGAAGATCTCTGGGGTGCAGGGCGGAGAGGATGACCCGAGGTTGGCCTGGGGAAGTCATGCTCAGAGAGGCAGACATCACTGCACAGGTCAACTGTGCTTCTCAAGGGGGTGATTAAAAAGTTAGAGGTGTGATTTTCTGCTGTTGCTGCAAAATACAGCACAGTACCCGAGGCAAAAATGTATTCGGTTTTTCTCCTGTGAGTATTTTACATTTTGGCATTTAAATGACTGTAATATTAACATAAAATTAATCATAATGTGAAATTATCTGAAGTTGACTTGACTTCCGCCTACCTTAAAACTGCTACAGAATACCAAGACAATACATTTACATTTTCTCCACATGGTCCACCTTCTTGGTTTTATCTCTGGGATATTATCAGTTTAAGACAGTGAGACTGAAACTCAAAGTCTCTGCTTGTGACTCATCATCGCCAGCTGTACAGTGCTGAATACATTCTGGTTAGATGAAGAATAGTGTTTTCCCTATAGCTTTTCTATATCAAACAAGTTATCTCAGCAGGATTTACTGACTAGTGACTAATATTGTGTTATATTGTCAAAGGAGCTTGCAAAGAAAAGCGTCTGGACTTCTTTAAGTTGCTTGAAGACGTTTCACCTCTCATCCGAGAAGCTTCTTCAGTTCTAAGGTCAAATGGTGGAGAGTCCCAGATATAAACCTAGTGGGAGTGACCCCCCACAGAGGGACAAAAGGACCCCCTGATGATCCTCTAATCGCCTGAGCCAAGGTGGGAAACTGGGCGTGGATCCCAATCAGCCAGAGTTTCGGGTGTGTTCATTGTGAAACCTGGCCCCACCTTATCATGCGAATTCCTGAGGTCAGATGGCCCAGGATGTGAGTGGGTGTTAAGGCGTCTGGGAAGGGATCTCAAAACTGGATTATAGATGGCAGAGAGTTGGTGTCGTAAACCCCCGCCTCTGTTCAAAGATGGTCGCTCACAGTGGACATAGATGGCTTCTTTTGTCCCTCTGTGGGGGGTCACTCCCACTAGGTTTATATCTGGGACTCTCCACCATTTGACCTTAGAACTGAAGAAGCTTCTTGGATGAGAGGTGAAACGTCTTCAAGCAACTTAAAGAAGTCCAGACGCTTTTCTTTGCAAGCTCCTTTGACTACGATGACCTGGATGACTGAGAACCTTCACAGACATATTGTGTTATATTGCTACCCTGTGCCGAGAATTGGCTCAAGGTTGGTGAGAAGAAGGGAGTCACTTACTTTGATCCACTAGAAATAATTTACTGCAAATAAACTAACAAAATGCAAACATCAAAGAGGGCTGATGCCAGGTGGAGTGGAGCTAAATGAATTGAAGCTGCTAAAGTTCCAGCAACTAAACAAAAAACTGGAATTGAAGTCTGAGCACGAGCCAAATTAGCATAGCCAAAGGCTCCTCCAAACAAAGGCTCTCTGACAAGCCCAAACTTCCCAAGACACCAACAGTTAACCAAGCAACGAAAAAGCTTAAACCAACTCAAAGCACAATTAGTGGTGTACACCAAAACTACCAGGCCAAGCTTCTAAGTTACAGATATCACAACACCATTTAACATTAAGGTCACTTAATCTTCATAGACTTATTAGTTATACCATACTGAGCCATGTTAACCAAATATCATAAGCATTTTGGATACACAGTGGTCCCTCGCTATAACGCAGTTCTGTGTTCTGCATCCTGATTGGCTGTAAACCACTTTCAATCAATCTCCTCCGTGCCATGTCTCCTGTACAGTACAGAATGTGTTCACCTTGTCAAATATACATAAATCTTTGATCGCTAGCGGTTTGATGCTGAAGTGCTGTACTGTATATTTGTAAGTTTCTCCCCAATAAACACAACAATGTCGATGAAACATTTTGCACCGCCAAAAGCACCCAAAAAGGCAGAGGAAGATGCTAACCATCGCACAAAAAGTTGGACATCTGGACATGCTAAAAGAAGGTAGAAGTTACCGTATTTTTTGGATTATACCCTTATATTATATTATACCCTGAAAACAGGGTTTCATTCTATAATACTGGACTTGTTTTTCTATGAAGGTTTGAACTTTGAAAACGTTCATGCCTGTCTGAAAACAGTGTATAAAGTGTGTAGTGAGGGGTTCTACAGCCTTAAAACATCTATCTAAAAAATAAAGTTTCCCCTATTGTGGGTTATTTGTAGAATGTAACTCCCGCGATAAACAAGGGACCACTTTATTGGCCATATATTTTGTCTTTAAATTATACGGCAAACCCAGAAACACATGTACCAGAACAAATGCAGTGTTGCAGTAACAGCCAGAAATTCCAAGCTCCCTAGTTCTTGCCAGTGCATTCAAAATTAATCTCAACCCTAGTCTTTGGACAGATGCGTGTGCTGGGTACTTACGCACTGATTCCACTGGCACCAAAAACTGGGAACCATCTGTAAACCAGGGAAATGCTCCCAAGACATTGTCTTCAGCCACAAACTTGCCTATATATGATCAACCACTAAAGAGATGCATGGCTCATGGAAGTTGAAATATGGCTATATTTAACCCAAAACAACATGTAAAATCTTAAAATTTAATTCTTTGGTTTGAAAGCCAAACAAAATAGCGACTGGTGCTGCCTTCCTCCAACACTAACAAAAATTAACTCAACTAAAGTTATTAAAATACCCAGTACAAACAAAACAACATCTTTTGCAGAGCTCTCAAGCATCTTTGTCACAATGGTGAATTCCAAAATTTAATTCCTTGATTTTTTTTTTTTTTTTTTTTAATATCCTGGATGAGCCCCTATTTGTCACGAACTAGCTCAAAGGTGGAAGTCCACATAAGAAGGTAACTCAAATAAATAGAATTTATTGTAAACTATCAAAATGCAAACATCAAAGAGGGTTGTTGCCAGGAACATTTCTATACTCTGAAATGTTTCTATATATCTACATGGACAGGGCATACTGGTATTCCTCAGACTTCCTCAGATATTTTATGGAAAAATGTGTCATGTCCCTCGATAAGTAAATCTAATAGTTTCTTTGCTTTGTGAGTTGCGTTTGGTTCTCTTTCTCTATAGGGCCTCTGTATAAATGTGAGCCAATGCAGAAAAATTTCCAACAGGTTCACAAACTTTTTCCTGCAACTATACGCTGATTATGCGTTAGTTAATCCTATTAATCCTGGTTACATTAAAAGTTAACCACCTTTGCTTCCAGCTTGAAATTGGAATAATAAACCACTGAAAGGTCCCTTCAAATTATTTGTGGTACACTGAATAAATAATATTAATCCAGTAATACAACTTACCCCTCTGAAACATTCATATATGCCATTGCAACTCGATATGGTTTACCATTATGCATTTAAATTGCACTGGCAAAATTGCCTCAGTCATTACAGCACCTTTGTAGGCAAAACTCGTACCTGTCTTTGTCTTGATGTTGGAACTACTGCTGCTTCGCTGACATGCTGGACTTGCTACACAGAAGTGTTTCAGGCATGTTTTTTAAGTAGTCCGTCTCAGATATTCAATCCAGCTGTCGCAGAGGCTTGCTTTTTACCTGTGATATATGCATGAGTGGAAGCGTAGCCTTTGAATTTCAAGTCTATTTTCCTGCATTTTACACAGTGCACAGTAATTGTGTGCCAGGCTCTGAGTGCTTCCAAAACACAGGTGACCTAAAACTCAATGCACTGCCTGAGCGCCTCTTGTGTAGACCCACATAGAGCACCAAAGCTGCTGCGGTTTTTCTGCTAAGCCCTGAGGGTTAGATTTGGGCATTTAGATTTATTTTTAACCATAAGCATATCTAGTCTTAGAATTGACTCTCCCTTGAATATAATTATTTTGACAGTAGTGGCAGGATCACCTTCTGGTTAAGGAACACCATAAATATTTTTAGAGAATAGGAAGAGAATGCAAGGCAGAGAATGTGGGGTGTGCATGTCAAGGTATCCATACCTCCTGCAGAGATTCTGCAAAAGCTGTCTGACTGCCCCTACTAGAAGGTGACACGGTTAGAGGTGAACAGCACCTACAGTGGGGCAAAAAAGTATTTAGTCAGCCACTGATTGTGCAAGTTCCCCCACTTAAAATGATGACAGAGGTCAGTAATTTGCACCAGAGGTACACTTCAACTGTGAGAGACAGAATGTGAAAAAAAAATCCATGAATTCACATGGTAGGATTTGTAAAGAATTTATTCGTAAATCAGGGTGGAAAATAAGTATTTGGTCACCTCAAACAAGGAAAATCTCTGGCTCTCACAGACCTGTAACGTCTTCTGTAAGAAGCTTTTCTGTCCCCCCACTCGTTACCTGTATGAATGGCACCTGTTTGAACTCATCATCTGTATAAAAGACACCTGTCCACAGCCTCAAACAGTCAGACTCCAAACTCCGCCATGGCCAAGACCAAAGAGCTTTCGAAGGACACCAGGAAAAGTATTGTAGACCTGCACCAGACTGGGAAGAGTGAATCTACAATAGGCAAGCAGCTTGGTGTGAAAAAATCAACTGTGGGAGCAATCATCAGAAAATGGAAGACATACAAGACCACTGATAATCTCCCTCGATCTGGGGCTCCACGCAAGATCTCATCCCGTGGGGTCAAAATGATCATGAGAACGGTGAGCAAAGATCCCAGAACCACACGGGGGGACCTGGTGAATGACCTGCAGAGAGCTGGGACCAAAGTAACAAAGGTCACCATCAGTAACACACTACAACGGCAGGGAATCAAATCCCGCAGTGCCAGACGTGTTCCGCTGCTGAAGCCAGTGCATGTCCAGGCCCGTCTGAAGTTTGCCAGAGAGCACATGGATGATACAGCAGAGGATTGGGAGAATGTCATGTGGTCAGATGAAACCAAAGTAGAACTTTTTGGTATAAACTCAACTCGTCGTGTTTGGAGGAAGAAGAATACTGACTTGCATCCCAAGAACACCATACCTACTGTGCATGGGGGTGGAAACATCATGCTATGGGGCTGTTTTTCTGCCAAGGGGACAGGACGACTGATCCGTGTTAAGGACAGAATGAATGGGGCCATGTATCGTGAGATTTTGAGCCAAAACCTCCTTCCATCAGTGAGAACTTTGAAGATGAAACGAGGCTGGGTCTTCCAACATGACAATGATCCAAAACACACCGCCCGGGCAACAAAGGAGTGGCTCCGTAAGAAGCATTTGAAAGTCCTGGAGTGGCCTAGCCAGTCTCCAGACCTCAACCCCATAGAAAACCTGTGGCGGGAGTTGAAAGTCCGTGTTGCTCGGCGACAGCCCCAAAACATCACTGCTCTCGAGAAGATCTGCATGGAGGAATGGGCCAAAATACCAGCTACTGTGTGTGCAAACCTGGTAGAGACCTATAGTAAACGTTTGACCTCTGTTATTGCCAACAAAGGTTATGTTACAAAGTATTGAGTTGTATTTTTGTTATTGACCAAATACTTATTTTCCACCCTGATTTACGAATAAATTCTTTACAAATCCTACCATGTGGATTCATGGATTTTTTTTTCACATTCTGTCTCTCACAGTTGAAGTGTACCTCTGGTGCAAATTACTGACCTCTGTCATCATTTTAGGTGGGGGAACTTGCACAATCGGTGGCTGACTAAATACTTTTTTTGCCCCACTGTATACACTATGTTGAATAGTTCCTATCTTCCAGCCATCTAACTTAGCAAATATTCCAAGCAATAGCAACTGAAAGAAATGTACTTTTAGCTAACAGTGTTCTTTTACACAGAAAAGTGCACTGATTGAGAGATCTAATATTACACTGAGTTATCATGTTCTAAAGGCAGATTTAATCCTTAGGAGAACATCTGCTATGGTACAAAAAAGCCTTGGGCAGCTGTTGATAAACTATAAGCTGTCAATCATGTCTTATGCCCCCCCCTTTACATCCCTGAGGGACACAGAGAAAGGGGGGGAAAGACAGAGTTAATCAAAGGAGTAGTTTTCCAATTAAGTGACAGCGAAAGTTACAGGATTGTATCTTGAATCCATTTGGCTTACTTCATGCCTAAGATGAGAGCTCTAAATAGACTCTGTTGATTCTCAGGTTTAGTGATTAAGCTTGTCATGGCATATAAGAGTTCCACAGAGTGCTGTTTTTACACCGCATTGTCTTGATCCTGTGTGGCTTTATGCCATCCCAGGGAAAGCTTTTAGAAGCACAATCACTGCTGTGTTTGAAAAATGTCACCCCGCGTCATGTGTGTTGAGATTAAATTCAAATGTTTTCTGATGCTCATCAGCTTACCCTATGAATTATTCCAAGAAGCTCCTTTCCCGCTAAAGCAATTTGTTCTGATGGGACTGTAGGTCATCCACGTGGATCCGGAGTGTGGCCTTAGTGTACGATTACATGTTTAGCTCCAATATTGATGTAATCCACAATGGGTATTACCCTCTAGCAGATATGCATCGGGGGACTTCAAATCTGCACCCAATCTCTCCCTATCTTGCCCCTGCAGCTTTTTCCATCAAACGGCAGCGATTTGGCGCACTTCTCCTGATGGGGTGCTCCTCTATTCTCCTGCGGCTGTTGGACGGCTGACCCTCAATCCAAGGCGCCTCTTCGAACACGTCTGAATGTTTTATTCATGACACCTGTAGAACACAGTAAACTGCTAAACCGCAACCAAAACAAAACGCCTCAGTTACCTCAGGAGAACCACTTTCCCTGTTGAAATAAGACACTTCATGTCTCTGTTGCAGGGGTGTTTAGATGCTCATACTATGAAACAACCACACTGGGACAACTGAATCCATTTCACCGGTTGCAAAAAGATATGCTTATGCACATCAACCCCTCTGTTTGACTAAAAATATATTCTTATTTCTTGGAGGATGTCAAGCAAGGATAATTACACCACTGACACGTCCCCAAAAATAGCCATGCTAGTCTGTTGTTTCTAAGCAACTCATTGTATTTAAATCTATTTCTCTTTTTTTTGTTCATTTGCTGTCTCACCGAGAATAGATATAAATAATCACAGCACTCATATAACTGCACCCACCCAGTACCATTTAGCTCAGCTTAGCATAAAATTAAAAACAAGAGACTACCAGCCAAGAAATTGTCTGCTACAAAACCACTTCTTGTTTTTACAAGGGTTTTTGTATGAATTATGTAAATGTGGCATAACATAAAATATCAAGCATGGTTCTCTTCAGAGGGTGGCAGCTAGGCTAGGAGTTTTTAGTGTACTTTTACATCTCCCCCCAACAAACTTACTGTTTTTCAGCTAGCTGTTAGCATAGAGATTGATTAGCTTAACTTAGCATATCAAACATAGGACATATGAAAACAGAGGCTTGTAGAACATTACACAACCTCGATGTTTTTTCTTAGCTTTTGTTCCCACTTTGGGTTTAAAAAGGAGACCTAATATGCTTTCTTCTTCTTCTTTTTTAACCACTTAAGGATGAGATAACGTTAAATAGGTTATAAAACGGGGTGAGGAATATAAGTCCAGACATGTGTGGTATCCACAGAAACCTCTGAATCTCTGCTAAAATGTCGTATAAACTACGGTGGCCCCTAGAGACAAAGCACGTACAAACTTCAAAACACTTGCAAACTCCAAAACACATGCAAACTCCAAAACACGTACAAACTCCAAAACACTTGCAAACTAAAAAACACTTGCAAACTAAAAAAACACATGCAAACTCCAAAACACGTACAAACTCCAAAACACTTGCAAAATCCAAAACACTTGCAAACTAAAAAACACATGCAAACTCCAAAACATGTACAAACTCCAAAACACTTGCAAAATCCAAAACACTTGCAAACTAAAAAACACATGCAAACTCCAAAACACATACAAACTCCAAAACACATGCAAACTCCAAAACACTTGCAAACTAAAAAACACATGCAAAATCCAAAACACGTACAAACTAAAAAACACATGCAAAATCCAAAACACTTGCAAAATCCAAAACACTTGCAAACTCAAAAACACTTGCAAATTCCAAAACACAACGGAAGTGCTCCAGGACGCTAGGGGCAGTGTTGAGCTTTTGTTACCTAGTAACTACATAAGCCAGGAAGTACCAATGACCGGATTTGGGGTTTGCAGCCTTAAAGGCCGCATTTTAAGGCCGATTACGTCACAGCGACAAGAGAAGGCTTTCCCAATTCAAAGGCTGCTCGAAATGCGGCCCTCAAATGCGTCCATAATTTCCCTGAATTTTAAGGATGGGTCGGTGTAGCCTTCATGGCCCAACATATCCCAGACTTCATAGTGCGGTGGTGGTGTGGATAATTTTGCCGAAAAAAAACGGTGGAAGCGGAGCGGAGGAAGAGTAAACTTTCAGAAGTAAGTACTGAATATTATGTCACTTATTTATGCGCAAATATTTTTTTAATGAAGAACCATTAAACCATTATTGTTGGCCACATGTCGGGAAAGTTATGTGACATTAGTGATGTCTGTACTTTCAGAATTAACTTGGTTTTAAAGCCTTTACTTTTAAAAAAATATATATATATAGTCGACCTTAATCTTACAGAGATTGTGATGATTTTGTGGATAATTAAAGTCAGTCATATATCCACAAACACAACAAGCTGAAAGTCAGTGATGCTGCTCGGTTTGCAGTCCTGAATATCACGGCACAAGCAGGATTCACTGCACTTTAATGTTAGCTATGTTATATTGCTGCCTCTGTTCGGTGGTGTCGAGCCAAACGGACTTTAACGTGTGTTTGAACGAACTGACGGTTCACTCATTAAGCTGAAAGAAAGATGCTTTAATCACAGGAGTCACACATGTGTCCACTGCACCATCTGGGAACTCCTCTTGTTTCGTAATAACACAAACACTAAATCCTCCTTCTTTTGTGCTGTTTTGTAGCAGTGTATACACCTGAGACTTTCACCTGTCTGTCTGTCCTGCACTCGCTCTCTGTTTCTTTCTCTCTGATTGTGGAATAAAAGTATGAACATGTGTTTATAAGTCACACTTGTGTTTGAATCCTGCAGCTTATCACACATTTGATTTCCATGTGTGACAACTGCAAGTGTCCAGAGTGAGGACAGACTGAGGGACACACTGCTGCACATCATCTGTGAGGCTTTGCACCCCTGATGATCCACCAGGACAAACTCAGCAGTGTGTGAGGAAGAGGAGGAGGAAGAGCCAGCAGCAGCTGACAGATGGAGAGAATAGACAGACTGTTCCCTGTTTGTGAAGGACTGCTAGAAAAGTTTAAAATAACTAATTGTCTGTCCTGAATCAGTCTTATTAGGTAATGTTCAAATAATTTTATCATTCCAGTGTTTTCAGTGTGGGAGAAAGTACTCAGGGCCTTCAAGTTACACACTATGAAAGGCAGCAACAAGTGTAATATTCAGAAACCTAAAGTATGTATCAGCAGCAGAATGGACCTAAAAATAAATGTTTGTTCCAGTTCTATGAAGCTTTGAGTATTTTGGATCAGTAGCACTGCTGTGTTTGTTGCATCATATTGCTGTAATTGTTTATATGCTTTATATATTCTGAGGTAAGTTGATCTATAATGTTACATCATATTCTATAAGGATGTTATGTGTTTGTAGACTTTCTGCCCAGTTTGACCCATTTAGGAGAAGCCAGCCTGTTTAAGGCTCTGATATCTATTCTGTATGACTTAAAGCAGTTATGACATGGTCTGATTTTCTCACCCAATAAAGGAATATTTCATATATCAGTCTACTCTTCATTTTATCAGAAACAGTTATCACAGCTTGTACATTTTCTTTTTATAAATATATGTAAGCAATGAGCCAAATTTAGTAATGCCAACATACTGAAGGAACAACATTTGTCTCTTATATATGATACACCTATATATGCACTGTCAAAGATACTTGTCTTTGAGTGAAGATTTAAGGTGATAAGACATATAAATAACTGCAACTTGAATCTGTACTGAAGCTCAGTATTTGACACAGAGTTCATGTTCACTGCTGTAATAGCTAATAATGATTAATATAATAACTATAATATTGGCCATATTATATTTACATTACCAAAGTGATATGACTTTAGTCTCATGAACAACATCAGCTAATTCTTATTTACTAATTAATCTTGAAATAACTGTTCAGTACAGAAATGAAGCCCAAAAATCATGTTTTACTGTCCTGTGGTCTCAGCCTCAGATACTTATCAAATCACACAAAGCTCTTGTAGAAACAAACAAACAAATGAACAAAATATGTTCTCCCTCATTTCTGTCAAACCAAGTTGTATGACACGTTTCCAGCGGTTAGTATCATGGTTGCTAGGCAACCTGGGAAGCGCAACGGAGACTAGACCGTCCCATACAGACAAACTTGCCGTTTATTTTGCAAATCGAGCTCAACACTGCCCCTAGCGTCCTGGAGCACTTCCATTGTGTTTTGGAATTTGCATGTGTTTTTGAGTTTGCAAGTGTTTTGGATTTTGCAAGTGTTTTGGAATTTGTACGTGTTTTGGAATTTGTACGCGTTTTGGATTTTGCAAGTGTTTTGGAATTTGTACGTGTTTTGGAATTTGTACGTGTTTTGGAATTTGCATGTGTTTTTTAGTTTGAAAGTGTTTTGGATTTTGCAAGTGTTTTGGAATTTGTACGTGTTTTGGAATTTGCATGTGTTTTTTAGTTTGCAAGTGTTTTGGATTTTGCAAGTGTTTTGGAGTTTGTACGTGTTTTGGAGTTTGCATGTGTTCTTTAGTTTGCAAGTGTTTTGAAGTTTGCATGTGTTTTGGAGTTTGCATGTGTTTTGGAATTTGCATGTGTTTTGGAATTTGCATGTGTTTTGGAGTTTGCAAGTGTTTTGGAGTTTGTACGTGCTTTGTCTCTAGGGCCCACCGTAATAAACCATTTCTACAACCACCAAACACACAGAAAACAAGCCGTGATTAAACGAGCAGTTACGTAAATGCGCCGAAGACCGCTAAACAAACAAAACCGAACCGGAAATTCACATGCGCATGCATAGAAACAACAGGTGGGATAGTTTGTCAGGTAGGATGGATTCCCAGAACACCTGTTAAAGATAGGCTGGTTAGCTTCCAGAGCTATCACTGACTCCACACACCAAGTTTCACCACAATCAGACCAAAATTCACTGTATGCGCCGCAAAAGAAGATCACAAAAACACATAGCGGCGCAAATGCGCTAAGACAGAGATTGGCTTACTGTCTAGATTTCCTCCGATATTTTCACCGGTAGCTGGTAGCAACTTGGTTATCAGAAGTTACCACACCTACCTAGCCGCATCAGAACCATTTTCCGTCAACAACGTCCATTTTAGACCCACCTACAGGCACGTGACTGGACAGACCACATGCAGAAAATTTGGGCCCACGTGGATTGTGGCATTGCAACGTCTGATTGGTTGAAGTGTCGTGAACGGGCATCGTTACTTTGATTCTATTGGCTAAAACGATTAAAAAGAGGTGTCAATCATGCAAATTGACCAAAAGAAACCAAAGTTACAGCCCCTCGGAGTTTAAAGGGCCCATTACCATGTAAATGTGTGGTTGTTGCATATAATTTAATTTTTGCTTGATGCGAAACTAAGATTAAAACTAATAAAACAAGTTCCAAAAAGAGACTTTTCCATTTGATTACATCTTTTATGATGGATTATGCAGAAAAAGTAGAATTGGGCTGAAATATCTATTGCTTTATTACCTATTCAGGTTTTAAATCGTGTTTTTAAAAAGTAACTAAGTAATTAAGTAATTAATTACTTTTGAAAATAAGTGATCAGTAAAGTACCTTTTGGGGAAGTAATCAGTAATTAGTTACTGATTATTTTTTTCAAGTAACTTGACCAACACTTGTTTTACACATGTTATTTCAGACATTTTTTCCACTTTTGGTAGAGATGTATATGCTGATTCGAGGTACACAGGTCTGGCTGTGAGCACAGAATCCCTACGCACCTTTTGTTCAAGTGTTTTGTTTGCAACAGGCAGCCAATCAGAAGAAAGATGGCTTAAAGTGAGGAACAAGGAAGCTAAAATAGATCAAGGCTCAGTATATGAAAAATAAGCATTATGTTGAACTTGAAATCATGCAAAGCTATGAATATGGAGCGGGGTCTCTTTAAATAAATTTTGTCTACTCTAAGCATGAAACACTGAACATTTTTAATTGATCAGTGCATTTTTTCAGAATGCTTATAAAATGATTTTTGTATAATCCTATCGGTCTTTGTTATTGTGGTTAGTTTTGATAGTTAATTAGAGTCAGTTGTGATGTTATTATCATCGTATTATTTACAGCAGACTTTTCTTTGACTGGTTAATTACTGGAGTTGTAGCTAGGTTGTATTATTTGTATATTTTTATATATGCTTGCGCTTTTAGAGACCAACATTATTTGCAGATTTTCTTAAAAGTCACAATTATACAGGAAATCATGCATAACAAGCATTCACTTTATAGCACATATCATTTATATATTCTTTGTCTATATGGGTGCTAAGCATGCTATCCAACTCATATAGGGTCATCCTCACAGCACCCCACACTTGAAACATGTTGCCATCCACACTCACAAAAGCGACAGTAATTGAACTCCAGTCATTTGCTTTACTACAAATAGACCTCTGATAGGTTAACCTCTTTTATGAGAGCTTTGTATGCACAGAGGAAGAAACAGAGTAATAGATGGATTGGGACAAGAATGGAGAAGCAGGCCTCGGCCAGACATGCAATTAGAGGCATGTGGAGACACTGAGGTGGAGTCAAGGGTGATATTGCTAGTGGACAAATGCTAAGAAAAAACAAAATCCATAAACATGTCCTCTGGATCCCTTCAGTCCATACAGTTTTTTGTTTGTTTGTTTTGTTCTCCATTGCACTATAATTTTGATGCTTTTTTACTTATTTCAATAAGTGTACTCCAGGGGTGTCAAACTTATGGCCCAAGGGCCACATCCAGTCTGGAATGCAATTGTATCTGGCCCGTGAGATAATTTCATAGATCAATTATTAATGGCCTGTTGGTATGTGGTAGCCAGATCTTCAACCCTGCTGAGGATCCTTGCAGGCAGGGGTGGGACTTTATTTTGATGGGCACACTATGCAGCCAATCACATGCAAAGACAGACTGGGATCATACCGAAGGATGCTACGCAGATGTTCCTCGGAAAGCAAGTGCAGCGGTACAAGCCAAATACAAAGAGAGAAAGGGAGCTTTGCATTTAAATGCAAAAGTGTCAGGAAAAGTAAAGAAATGAGTGACAACATAAAATAAACAGTATGGCTGCATCTGAATGATATTGGAAACTGCAAAGCTGAGTGCATGTATAAAATTAGCAGCTGGCTAAAGTGATACCCATTTATATTCTCAGGTATTTTCCGTTGTGGAGGACAAAAGGTTTCAAACCTGTCAAGGTCTTAAACCTCATGTGTGTTCTCCATAGTAGTAGTAAATGCATAAAAATAAGACTTTTATGAAAACTTGCTTCCTTGAAAAAGACTAAATTTACAGTTCAGTAATGACTATTACATAAATTGTATACAAAGTGTCTCTGAATGGCAGAGATGCAGAAATATCTGCATGAACCACAAACCCATGGCTCAGTGTCTGAGTGTCTAAATGAGCCTCACAGGCCTGAATGTGCGCTTGAGGCAATTTATAATTCTTAACTTGTTTGATCTACAGCTCACCACAAACAAGTACAAGGAGAAATTTTGGACTTTTAAATGTAATTTCATAAGTTTTACAGCTTTTCCTGCTGATAAAAACCTCTCATATGGCCATTCATACTGAACAAAGTAACTCAAAGTGACGTTGGATTGATGTCTTTTATGTGTCATTTTTGGATTTTCAGTTTTAGTCCACTCAAGGGGTTGTTTTGTAATGCCAGACAACATCTTTTTTTCGACGTCTACTGAACCTTAGTGTACGAGCTATTTGAAGTTCAAGTGTGGTCGTAATGGACGTCTTTTCGATGTCAAACTTAGACTCATTTTATACTTTTTCTACAGGCTCTGTAATCCCATGTTTCCAGGGGGTGGAGGACATGCTTTCTATAGTCCACCAGTTAATTTTTCTGTAGGTTTATTTACGCTTTCATAAATAAATAAATTGAATAAATAAACCACTTAAAGAAAAAAAAAACTGCCATTCATAGCATGCTGATAACAGAGAACCAGGGTTACACTAGTAACCAAGCATTTTAATGTACTTCTTTTTTTCTTTTCTTTGCATTTGTGAAACTACGGAATGGCAAAAAAGGAAAAACCCAAAACCTTCCCATATTTTTATCTAATCAAAATGTAAGTAAGTATACAAGACAAACAATCCTAACCTTAACCCTAAACTACCCTACTGTGTTGTTGTTGGCTTGAAAGAGTTATTCAGAGGGTCTGTCTGTTTACAATTACACAGCTCTTTCAAAAATAACTGTTTAGTTTCGGTTCTTTTTGTTAGACATGTGAGATGTTTATCTCCTGGTGTGCTATCTTATACTTGTATCTTACAGAACAAGTGTCTAAAGCTCTACCTAATGAGTTTCAGAAAAGCTAAATGTAACCCGATACACACATATGCCAGTCTTATTGTGGTATCACAAAACTTTGAGCAAAAAAACCCCAACAAACCACTGTGGCTGAAGCTGTTGTGAGTGAGCAAACGAGCATGCCTTTTTCACTTTTCAAACCCTAATCTTCCCGGCAATCAGTGGATTTGAGCCAGTGGCACTTTTGATCAAAAAATTTCTTCTCCCTCATGAAAAATGCAAGAATTTCCCTTATGATCAATAAAAGCCTGTACCACTGGATCCCAGGTGATCAGACACAGTGCATAATACACCCTGTGTGTGACAGCCACGTATTGTAGAATGATTGAAATTGATGCAATGTCAATGTTCAGTAATCACAGAGCTCCCTGTCTCTACTCCTTGATCATTCAGAGTGAATCAGACCCAGTCTTTGATCAGTCTCTGGCGCTGTACCCGGGGACCAAGAAAAAGAGACAGCTAGTACAGAGGAGAGGACAGACACAGCCATGTATTTACCCCTGCATTTCAATTTCACTAATGATTATGCACGTCCAGTCACTGTATAACAGCTTGGAGGAAGCCAAGTGCTGAGCCAAAGCCTTTATTAAAGAAGATCTGAGTGAACATTATTGCTTTTGCTGCATGAAACAAACGCTTCAAGCAATTATAATGATTATCATTATCTGCTGAGAGACATGCTCGACGCAAATTGGCTCTATGTCAGTAATTAAGTGATGCACCCCTTTTTTGAGGGAGGTGAGTGAAGTTTTCACAGTGCTTTTAAAATAAAAAGCTTCAGTAATGCTGTGCAGAATTTTAATATCCACTCTATGGGGGATAATTTGACCCATTCTCTCAAAAGGGTCTGCATTTGAGTGTTATCACCTTTCAGAACGGCTAATTACATGTAAGAAAAAGCAAGAGGAAGAAAAAAAGTGTGGCTAATTTGAATATTTCTAATCGAAGTGGCCAACCGACACAATAAATGTAGTGTCCAAGTCAGTTCTGAGTTCTATAATTTTACTTACAGAAGTTCTTTTTTTTCTAATTTCCTAATTCTTTCACTGGAACTTGGCCAAAATTGTGTGTGACAGTGTGTAACAGTCTAATTTCCTCTCCATGTCAGGAAAAGAGAAAGTAGCTGCATTAAAGCAACCTGCAATTGGGGGGACAAATTAAAAGCAAAACCAACATAAAGTCTCCCAGTCACGTTTTAGATCCACTACGTGCCGCCTGAACAGCTTCAGTGCAATTTGGCATTCATTCCCATAATCTTCAATGTCTTATTTGGTGTGACCGCAGATATGCCATAACACATGATTCACAACTTTTATAGTAATTAAACAATTCATTGACTACTCACACTATCTTGAAGGAAACACACACAACAAGATGATATTTGATCATTAGGTAATGGCGATTTGCGAGAACAGTTGATTGATTTGCAGTGACTCTTACATCTGGAAGGGCAAGTAAACACAAATCAAGGCTGCAAAATTTTCCCCACAGCACCCCTCACCCTGTATGGTCCAAGTATCCAGGTGTTTCCTTTAATCCTTCACACACTTAGTCCACAGTTATAGTAGCAGCCTTCCAGCTACAGTAGCCCTACCAGCTAGTCCAGGTGTGAGTTTATGTATACAATAAATTGGATATTAATTCTGATTTTTATCACCTTCCTATGCTTCCACTAGGGTGCTGTTGTGACAGAATGAGGTTAGGCGAAACATGACTAAAAGGGTGACTACAGTAAAACACCAGCGACTGAAAAGCCAAGAACCAGATGCTGTCACAGAAGAGTATTAGTTGTTTACATCTGACAGGCAATTATTTTTGCACAAAAAAAAAAAAAACCTCTACAAAGTTTTCCTCACTTCACACGTAATGAAAACTTTGGAGAGGATTGTTTCAATTTAGAGTATTTTGGAGTTTTTTGGCAGGCAGAAATGCGAACTGAGTGCAATTTGCTTACAAGGGCAGAATTTGCGTTGAGGATGCCATTCTTTTCATGCTTCAAGTATGAACACTTAAAAAATGCAGATAGCTCTGTCAGGGTGTTGATTTGATTTTTCAAGTGCTTTTAACACAGTCCAGCGCTAGCTTCTCTTCTTCGACCTCAAAGACATGCTGTTTCCATCTTCCATAATAAGCTGTGATTATCAGCCAGCCTAAAATTGTATATGCAGTACTATACTACACACCCCATCATGATTACTATCTCTGTTTCGATTTCCTTTGTGCACCACTAACTTCCTATCCAGCGCCATGTGTCTGATGAGTAGTGCATGAGTAAATCAGTTGCTCATTATATTTATAGTAGTAAATGCCACATTTGACATGTTTTATAACACGTAGAGACAATGAGACAATATGTTTTACACAGCACCAGGCTGCTAACTGAACATAAAAGATACTCAAAGGCACTCATTTTGAAACATTTATTGTTCTCAGATTGACATTTTAAAACTGGGTGTGACTGTATTTGGACACAAAAGTATATTCAGAGCTTTATCAACTAGCACTGGCTAGCTAGCTTAAACAGGTGCTTGTAATTCACTATGATTTTAAAATTGGAAATTTGGTGGCTACCTTTTCATACAACCTGAACAAGACAAAACAACATACACCTTTCACCAAAAGTGGCCACAGCCTTAATAAATTTACAAGTTTAGGCCTTAAAATAATTTTAAAAGTATTTGAGTTTTTTTGTTTAAAGTTCCTTTAAATTACTGCCATCTTGAGGCCACAGTCAGCTGTTGTCTCTGGAAGCAGGCATAACTCTGCTTGACTAAAATCCAATGCAGTCTACTTCCGTCTGTCCAATTTGGAGATGTGTGCGTGTTTCATTGATAAAAGCTTGTCCAGCTGCTGAGGCCAGTACCATTATCTCAAATTCAAATTCAAATTTTATTTGTCACGTACACAGTCATACACAGTACGATATGTAGTGAAATGCTTGGACAACTGCTCGTGACCTAAAGAAAACAAAAAAGGAATAACTGTACAACACAAATTAGAATGAAGGGTAAATTTAACTGGGAAAGAATAAGATAAAATATATAAATTAAAGTTGAAAATAAAATAACTGTACAACAAAATACACAATATAGAACTATATAAGAATGTATGAAGAAATATAAATAAATATATACACAATAACAGCAGCTGTACAAGTATTAACCGGAAATGAAGAATGTAGTGACCAGTGTTGTGCAATCCACATTATGTCTTTTGCAGTGCAAATATGCTTAAAGTGATTTAAGTGATGAAGTGAAAACAATGTCCAGAATGTCTAGTGTGTGTGTAAGAACTGTATGTGTGGGTCAGTACTGTGTGGTGGTGTGATTGAGAGACTGTATCGCCTGCGGGAAGAAGCTCCTCCTCAGTCTCTCTGTGTTGGTCTTCAGGGAGCGGAATCGCTTTCCTGACCTCAGCAGAGAGAACAGTCTGTTGTTGGGATGGCTGAGGTCCTTCACGATCTTCCTGGCCTTGGTCCAGCACCGCCTGCTGTAGATTGAGTGCAGGTCAGGGAGCTCGGAGCGGATGGTGCGCTCAGCTGATCGCACAACCCTCTGTAGAGCTCGTCTGTCCTGCATGGTGCTGTTCCCGAACCAGGTTAAGATGTTTCCCGCCAGGATGCTCTCTATGGTGCACGAGTAAAAGTTCCTGAGCACCTTGGAGGGCAGTTGGAAGTCTCTCAAGCGTCTGAGGTGGTAGAGACGCTGTCGGGCCTTTTTCACCACGGTGTTGATGTGACAGGACCATGACAGGTCCTGCGTGATGTGAACTCCGAGGTATTTGAAGCTGTCCACTCTCTCCACTGGGCACTCGTTGATGACGGGGGTCTGGTAGTTCCTCTCCTGCTTAGTGCTGAAGTCCACTATCAGCTCCTTTGTCTTACTGACGTTTAGAAGGAGGTTGTTCCTCTGGCACCAGTTCTCCAGATTCCTAATCTCCTTCAGGTAGGCCGTCTCGTTGTTATCAGAGATCAGGCCCACCACGATGGTGTCGTCAGCAAACTTGATGATGGTGGTGGAGCTGGTAGTGGCCACACAGTCATATGTGTACAAAGAGTACAGCAGGGGGCTCAGAACACACCCCTGGGGGGCTCCAGTGCTGAGAGTGGTGGAGGCTGAGACATGTCCGCCCATCCTTACTGCCTGTGGTCTGCCAGTTAGGAAGTTGGAGATCCACTGACACATAGATGAGCTGAGTCCCAGATGCTCCAGCTTGGTGGTGAGTGTGGAGGGAATTATAGTGTTAAATGCAGAGCTGTAGTCTATGAAGAGCATTTTAACATAATTCCCCCTTCTAGTGTCCAAGTGAGTGAGTGATGTGTGGAGGAGATGAGAGATGGCATCGTCTGTGGAACGATTTGGACGGTAAGCGAACTGTAGTGGGTCCAGTGTGTCTGGTAGTGAAGAAATGATGAAGTCTCTGACCAGGCGTTCAAAGCACTTCATCACTACTGAGGTGAGGGCTACAGGGCGATAGTCATTGAGAGAAGCAGGGTGGGGTTTCTTCGGGACAGGAACAATGATGGACTCTTTGAAGCATGTGGGGATCACCGACTGAGATAAAGAGATGTTGAATATCTCAGTGAACACAGGAGCTAGCTGGTATGCGCAGTCTCTTAGGATCCAACCTGGGATGCCGTCTGGTCCTGCTGCTTTCCTGGTGTTCACTCTTTTGAAGGCTCTCCTTACTTCATGCTCGGAGATGACGAGCACGTTTCCGGTGCTGGCAGTATCTTCCTGTCTGCAGCCGTTAGCGCCACTAGCACTAGCATTGTTGGAGTCCTTAGCTGCAGCCTCGAAGCGAGCATAGAAAGTGTTCAGCTCGTCTGCCAGAGTCACGGCCGCGTTCGTCATACTGGTTGTTGGTGCTTTATAGTCCGTTATTGTCCTTAGTCCCCGCCACAGGCTCCTAGAGTCACTCTGTTGGAGTTGTGACTCTAGTTTCCCCCCTTAGCGCTGCTTCGCCTCTTTCACCGCCCTCCGGACGTTATATGACGCGGCTTTGTACGGGTCCATGTCCCCCATCGTGAGTCCCGTGTTGTAGGCAGCGGTGCGGGATCTCAGAGCGTCGCGGATGATTTTATCCACCCACGGCTTCTGGTTGGGAAACGTTGTGATAGTCTTTGTCTCCACGGTATCATCCGCTAGTTTCCCGATGAATCCCACAACCGCTTGCGTAAACACATTGACATCATCATTGGAGCTGTTTCTGAACATGCCCCAGTCTGCGTCATCGAGTGCGTTCTATATTAAACCTCAGTTTAATATATTTACTACCTGTCATGGCTGTGTGCAGGCAGGCAGGGATGGAGCCAAAAGCAGGACTTGGAGGCAAAAAGTGCACTTCAAACTGCTTTACTGCAGTTTGAAGTGCAGTAAAGCAGTTTGTACTGCAACATATAACAAAACTGAAACTGAAAATACAAATAAACTAAACAGGCAGGCAGGCCCGCACACAGAGAGTGGTATGATGGTACGACACAACACTGGGCAAGGGACGACAGGGGACTAAAATACATGACGGAGTAATCAGGAAACAGGAGACAGAAGGGAAACACAGCTGGTACTAATTACACAGAGATGGGGAAGAGAGGCTGAACATAGAGCAGGACTGTCAAAATAAAACAGGAAGTACACAACAGACACAGAGACCCATGCTGTGTCCCAATTAAGAGACTGCACGCTTGAAGTACGTGCACTACAGTACCACATAAGTACTATAAGTATGAGAAGTGCGGAAGTGAGAGGCTTGTGAAATGGGACGGTCTAGCCTTCGTGGTGCTGTTCAGGTTGCCTAGCAACCATGATTAAGGTCGACTATATATATATTTTGAAGTAGAGGCTTTAAAACCAAGTTAACGCTGAAAGTACAAAACATCACTAATGTCACATAACTTTGCCGACATGTGGCCAACAGTAATGTTTTAATGTTCTTCATTATTAAACATTCGCACATAAATAAGTGACATCATATTCAGTACTTACTTTTGACAGTTCACTCTTCGGCTGCTCCCGTCTGCCGTCTGCCGTATTTTGCGGCAAAATTATCCACACCCACCGCCGCGCTATGGATTGTGGGATATATGTGACCACGAACCGTACACCGGACCACGCTTGATATTTGGGGAAATCGACGGCGCATTTGGAGTATGCATTTGAAGTATGTATTTGAAGTACACTTCGGGACAGCCGTCGTCGCGTGGCGGTGACGTAATCGCACTCAAAATGCGTACTTCAAGCGTGCAGTCTCTTAATTGGGACACAGCCCCAGACTAGACGCTGAACAGAAGGAACACTGAGTACGGAGACAGGAGCGACATGAGACACCACTGACTGGGGAATGAGAAGACAAACATGAGGACAGAAGTAAACCTACACTGAACATGGGGCACAGGGACCAAAACCGAAGTACCAGAAATCTCAAGCCAAGGAGAACATAAGAGCTAGAAGTACAAACCGAAACTCAAAACACAACCATCCTAAGAGAACAAAAGTACAAACTCAAAACACTAGGTCACCGACCCAGGACCGTCACACTACCTTATTGTAGAGTAAGTCAATCAGTGTTAACCTTTGCTCTCATCAGTAGTTGCTTTAATTTTCCTCTTAGAAGTTGAGAAAAGTTTAATTTGGGACTCACCCATTCTGCATCTCCAGCAGTTAATTCACACTTTGCCACTTTTAGTTTCTAAATTTTACCATGTACCCTTATGCTGGTATGAGACAAAGGCCAGGGTGTTATTGCCAACGTCATAGATATAAAACCAAAATTATGTACAAGATGCTGACTTTAAATTATTTGAATACATGTAAATTTTATTTAGTACAATGGAAAATGTTACATTTAATGGAATCTGGTTAAATGAAATTGACACTGATATAGATTCTGTTTATCCCATGCTTAATT
This sequence comes from Copadichromis virginalis, assembly GCF_057382275.1. Classification (NCBI taxonomy): domain Eukaryota; kingdom Metazoa; phylum Chordata; class Actinopteri; order Cichliformes; family Cichlidae; genus Copadichromis; species Copadichromis virginalis. Next base: position 23,553,516 of record NC_140619.1, read on the forward strand.
TTCTTAATGATTAAGTATTTGAATAAATAAAAATGTTATTCTATATATTTTAGTTACATTTTACTCAAAATTATTGCCAGAAACATAAAAATGTAGCAAGAAAAAGTTGGTGGATTACTCTACCTTTGGTAACTAGTCAAGTGTCGGTGCCAAGTTAACACGTAGTGGACCAACAAACTGATATTAACCCTACATCAAATTTCCTGAACTAATAACCCTGTTGTTATATATTATGGTTATAAAGAATGATTGAATGAACGAATCCATGCATAATAATAACAATAATAATAACTAAAAAGAGTCACATTGCTGTAACACAGATGTATTGTGTGAGTGCTAAAAGCTGCAAAACTGCATCTATGCTTCAGATAAGTATAGTTGTTTTTTTTTAAATCTTTTTTTGAAGCAAAAGCTTTATATGTGACAGAAAATGATGGAAAACAAAGCTCTTCTGATTATTCAGACAAAGTGGAGGTCACAAATGGAAGTGGGTGGGAGACTCATTATGTGATCCTCTGCCAGCAGGTAAGTATTCCTCATGCGTTTAGAGGAGAAAAGGGAACAGCGATGTAGAAATGCAAAAGGGCACAAAACGAAATGCACGACAAACATTTCACAGCAGATTGAGAGAAAGGGTAAAAAGGTGAAAGGATAGACTGAGTATTCTAAGACTGATGTGAGGCTGAAGGAGAGGGAAGACTGAGTGGGTGGGTTGCTGGGTAAGTTTCTCGAGTGCAGGCGACTGGGGAGGGAGCGAAAGTGTGAATCCATGGGATATTGGATGTTCTGACCTGGCCAGTGGAGGGCGTGAGGATGGATTGGCCACCACGGACCATCTGAGAAAGCATGAAGAGAGAGAGAGAGAAAGATGGGGTGATGGAGATGTGGAGAAAAAGAAGGGAGTAAGGAGAATATCAATGGCCAGACGGAGACACGTATGGATTTCTCTTTCGTCTCTTCAGAGCCTAACTTTACAGCAGCACAGGAGCGGATCGAATTGGGAAAGAGAGAAAAAGTGCCTGCTGATCCTCCCCAGAGAAATCAACACTTATGCATGAAAAGCTTCTTTGACTGTTAACTTTGTTTGCCTGCTCGTCGTTCAATAGGATGCACTTGTTTTTTTCATGTCCTTCTGTTTACAAGTCGATACAAGAAAAGCAGCATAAGGTGGCGACAGGAAATAATGAATGCCACATAAATGATGAAAAGTCCATGCCTCAGAGTGAACTAATAATAAAAAAGGAAATTTCTGAATAAGTGTGGTTATTACAGAGTCCTGCCTTGCAACTATTTGCATAATTCCAATTACAGCACAATGACACAGTTCCTTCCTGATGTGATTTGTGCTGACTGTTAATACCATCAGCCTAAACAAAGGAATATTATGTTGATTCTGAAGCTTTGTCTGTCATTGTATGCATCAACAGTCATATAATGTAGAACGTGAAAAGATGGCCAGAGGTTATCTGCTTTAAAGGAAAAATAGAAATCTGTCACTCGTAACTGTGCCTTTTGTAACACTAGCAGCAATTCAGTCAACAGTGAGAACAGGATAGAGATTTCAGACGGTTAATTATTGTCATTTTACGTCAACGCCACCAGCTGTCCGGTCCTAAAACGCCAGTTTGGCATCAGTAAATGTGGCACATCACGATGTGGGATTGTTGACAAAAAGTACATACTGTGGACACAGCATTTTTCTAGCCATTGTCAAATTTTTTTGAGTGAACTTTTCAGTGGATAACTGCACATACTCAGAGTCTGGACACTCAAAAGGATTAGTGAACAATTTCCAGCCAAGTCAATGTCACCTCATGGTCCATTAGCTGCCTTCCCTGTGCGTTCTCAAAGATCTGAAAAATGTCATTAGGAAGCTTGGTCTTTCAGGTTCATCTGAGTAATCGACAAAGCTCGGCGTCAGCTTTTTCTATTGAGAATATTTCACTGGTGCAAAGTGGTTCTCATTGTTGAATTTCTTTCCCCCTCTTTTTTTTGAGTAAAACCAAAATAGCCTGCATCCCACCGACGCTTGGAATATTCATACTGTTGGTGAACTGACGCTTTAAGCTTTATCTGTTCGGGGAGTGTCGTGATATCACATTCCATTTGCAGCACAATAGAGCTAAATAGAAGCGAGTAGAGTGCTGGCCGTTGATCCCCTACAGGGGGATCGCCTGTGAAGAAGATAATGAGGAAATCAATAAGGCTAGTTGTAAAACTCGGGCTAAGTCATGCCTGCTCAGCTGGGGGTAAGCTGTGTCTTACCGTCAGCCTTCCAGCATCAGCTGAAACATAATTGCGTTACATGTGCACGTGTGGGAGTCGGCGTCTCAGCTTGTGTCCAAATATATACGTACGTGTTTCCAGATATCACATGTGAAAGGCACTGAGGTTATAGTTATAGATTCATGCAGTTTCACTTGCCACATCTCTGCTTAAATTCATGGCATCTCATCTGACAGGAGCCAAGCCGGAGAGAGGGGGGTTCCAAAATAGCCTCAGTGCTGCACTGCATGCTAAGACAAGCATCCTTTCTCACTGTGGGGAAGTGTGAGTGAAGAGGAATGGTGAATTGTGATACCGGCAATATTTCGACATTCTGGAAAATGCACGTGTTCCCCTGAAAAGGTCAAAACCGCTCAGATATACTTGGTGGTAAATACGAAGCTACAGCCAAAAGTCAACTAACTCAGGATAAACACTGGAAACAGAGGGAAACACCCAGCCTGCTTGTCTCTATCCAAAGGTGAAAAAAGATCAGTAAAAAGCAACCCAGCTATATCTTGTTGCATAAAAAGCCCTAGAGGTGTCTGAATTGAGTTCTTTACCACATCTTCAGTCTTCATACTAAGCTAAGGTAAAACAAAAAGAACAAACAAAACAAAAAGATATACATGTGAAATCCACATAATGTTGAATTTTATCTCTCTTGTTTGTGTGCATTTGATTAGCATTCTGACTTACCCAATAAGACACCGAGAATAACCCTGCTAGAAACACATTTTATCTGTGTCCAGTAACTTTTGTCGTCAAGCCTAAATATTTTCGAAGACAGCATGCTGCAAATTGAACACAATCATTTCCTCACACTTATCAGCGAGAGGTGAGCAGGAGGGAACATGCTGACTCTTTTTATATTGCACAAACAATGCTTTCGTTATAGCTGCTGGACATTAGGCAAATTTACAAGAGAAGGATCTGACATGACTGGTCATGTTCCTTATTACTCTACACAGGCAACACATACATTTACTGTATTTAGCCCCTAATTGCCGTTAGATAGGAGGACCATGCAGATTGAAATGCATGCCACAGAAATACTTCAGGTGTTTAAGAGACTGATGCTGCCACAGGGAGATGGTATACATTTTATGAAATGAATTTCACACTATGATGGATAACAATAGAACCTAACCTCAGCTTGGGGAGCAATGTGAGGCAGCTACATGAATGATCGCTTGTGCATTTAATATTTGTTGCTGTTTGATCAGTCAGTCCGTTTGATATTTCACTCGTATAAAGTTCAGTTTAGTGAAACAGTGTTGCAGTGTTCCAGGGGGAAATGTACTTTATCGTAGTTTCATACAGAAGAAAATAAATAAATAAATAAAATAAAGGATTTTGTTTTCACGTTATGGTGCACATTTACCTCATTTTCTGCATTTTTATTTGGAGCATTTTATATTGTGTATCAAAACGTGTCTTGACATACACTGCTCTTTCCCATCCATGCTTATAAGCAAGTCATAAAAAATGCATCCCTAACCATGATTTCTACTTTTGACCCATTTTACATCAGGAAAGCGACGTGAGTGAACTGCACAAGCTTGCGTGCTTGTCATGTGCTATTCTCATTATCTAGTTGACATCAAAAAGGTGTCCAGTAAGAATTTAAAAAAAAAAGAAAAAAGAAAAAACGATGTTAATATTTTACAGTCGCACAACTCTGTAATGGCAATTGTGCAGAAGGAGAGGAGAGGAGAGCAGAGGAGACCTTGGGCTGGTTATATATTCAGGAAGGAGCCTCGCTCTAATCCAGATACACTCCTGCTCTGTCCCCCATGTGTGCCCTGCCCTTAAGAAGACAAACAATGGATATCTTTCACTCTTCTCCAAATCACCTCTTTCAACACATTATCCTTCATCTACTCATTCTTGATCCTTTTCATGTACACCTGCATCTGTATATCTGCATGTACAGCAGAACCCGAAAAAGAGCATGCTCACATGAAAAAGATTTTATTTTTTAAAAAGGGTGAAGAAGGAGGAGAAAGGGCCTGGCTCACTTTGTTTGTGTAAGAGGGATTTTTAGTTAAGCCCAATTTAACAGTCAGTGAGTTTAAGCAAAGGTGCTCCACACTTTCTATTCTGCAGCATAAACACTCAATATATGCTAAGCCTCATTCTCTTGGTGTGCATAATGCTGCCTGGATCTCACCGAGCTCCTGTGGACCTGCACACATGGCCCCATCCTCCTCACTCCTTCTGCCAATAGCTGCCAAGGAAAATCAATATGTCAATACACATTGCAAATGTTGGGTCTTGACTTTGCAAGGTAATGTCCGCTTGTCTCTTCAATTTTGCTCTGTGCGCAAAAGGTAAAAAAAAATCTTCCTTCACTCTCCCACAGACATCGGGTGATGAAAAACACAAACACTGTGGGTATTCACTGTTGCTTCTTGGCCTCAAATATGACAGCGACCTTCTTTCTGTTCATCCTTCGCATACTCGGAGGTTGCAGTGCACAAAACTTGAGTTTTACTTTGCTTCTTTCTTTTCTTTTCTTTTTTCTAAAGCCTGACACCCACAGAGCTGGTGATCAGAAAGAGTGGGGAGCACATATTATCTATGCTTCTAGCTATCCATTAGCAGACTCCTCTCCCCTTCACTGCTCTTAGAAAAAATATATATATAAAAAGACAAAGATTCAGGCTGATTTCAAATGGAAACCATAACCTTGAGCCTACAGTACTGTATCCAGGTTTCATCCCAAGGCCCAACAGTGTTTAAGCATGGTGCTAAAAGGAGTGGGAGGGAAATGCCGAGGAGGAGAACTGGGGCTCAGCACAGAGAGCCCAGAGACCCCCGTGTCTCAGAGAGATCGGTTCTACTCTGAAAACTCTATCTACACTTAATCCTGTCTCAGAGGGACACACACCCACACGGTGCCCATACAAATGTAAGCACAGAAACACACGTGCAGCTGAATAATTCATACACAGTCACACACAATGAGTGCATATTGCACATTATCACAGCTGCAGCTGCACGAGCACCCTATCCTCAGTGGTAGAGCTTGCACTGATGAGTTTAGAACAGCTAAATGAGAAATAATGGTATTTTTTCAGGCTTAAGACTACTTTCTTATTATGCACTAGTTCGAACACGCATATCACAGCCGAGCTGGCTAGGGGGCTGATGGCTTGCCAAAAGCACATGTTGAAAGGAGTCTTTTGCAAAACATACGAACCTTCTCCCAGTAGAGCTTTGCACAGTACAATGTGTGTGACAGATGAGTAAAGCTGGAACACTTTGAAACATCTTCAAGAGTCAGGCTGCCCTACCTTAACATGTGAATATGCATGAGATTTCAAATTAGCCCCCCCCCCCTTCTCCATTTCAAATAACATCCATGCTGGCTCTTCAGCTGTCACGTACTGTGCATGTATCTGACAATAAACAGCAAACTTGTTTTCTTTTTAAATGTTCTATTATCAAGCATACAGAGCACTGATTTTACTTGCTTTTTTGTTTTTTTAAGGACAGTTTCATGAATAAGGTCACTAGGGAGAGACCAAACAACCCTGTCAGACACAAGCAGTTTCTGAAGCCCATCAAGGTTGTGTTGTCTCCAGGGATGGTAAATCGCACTCATTCTCACTGTCTTGTTGTGTTTTGATCCAGGCTTAGCTTTTTGGACGATCGCTGATTTTTGCTGTTAAAGGTGACTCATGAATAATGATATGTTTTCAAGTGAGGTAAATTAATTCTTTGGCATGATGTCAATAACAACACTCTGAATAAATACAGCATTGACACGTCTCCAATTTTTTCAGCAAATTGCCAGAAAGGAAACAGCTGTTGCTTTTGAAATGATTTCCAGCCACTCTGGAATGCACACAACAAATTGTAAGCACAGAAAGTATTCACACGGTGTAAGATGACAGCATGTGTAATCATATATTATTAGCCATTGGAGAGCAGAATAGTAGAAAAGAAAGTAGACAGCCATAATAAAGTGCAGTGCAAAAGTCTTTAGCCACCTCTCATTTCTTTGTGTTTTTCTTCCAAGGAGCCAGACTTTGATCTTGAGCAATAGTTGTCAAGGATTTCTGAATGTATTTAAAAGTTTGTCTTTGGACACTGGCTGTTTTTCCACTCAGTTTAATTCCAGTCCTTGCGCTTGACCATTTTCTGACGAACATTTTTATATTTTTCTATGACTTATTCCAGTATAAAAAAGGGCACCTAAGTCTACGTCCACACTAATGCATTTTTGTTTGAAAACGCATCGTTTTCTCTCCGTTTTGGCCTCCAGTCCACACTGAGATGGCGTTTTCTCTCGAGGAAAAGGCAGCGTTTTGAAAACGCTCTCGAAAACGCATACATTTGAAAACGGTGCTTTCGCGTCGCAATGTGAACGGCGAAAACTGAGACTTTTTAAAAACGATGACACATTTTAGTCATGTGATGCAGTCAAGTGACCAATTAAACTAAGATAGCGGAGGGCGTTATACAGCAGTTGTTTTGTTTGCTCTCAATTGTGAGATTAAAGATTAATATCAGTCTGTACATGCTCCAAACAGCTGTTCTTCAAATTCTTTAATTCTCACTTGCTTTTGCAACTTTGTACTTTTGTGTTACTCGCAGCAACAACTCCACCTCATTAATAGTCCATTTAAAAAACTCGGTGCTTTTCCTCCACGTTTTGTTGCGACGTTTCAAAGAGCTGGAAAATAAATAAACTGCAGACAGAAATGAGGCAGGTTGAATCGTCTTACGTTTCATGCATGCGCAGGACTGGAATGTAAGCGTTTTTGGCGTTTCAATGTGGACGCACAACTCTGTGAAAACGACTGAAAACGATAGTGTGGACGCAGAGCGTTTTCAGACGAAAATGCCGTTTTCAAATCTATCCGGGCTAGTGTGGATGTAGCCTAGCTCAAGGGATCTACGAGAAATGCCAAGATAACCAACACGTTCTCACTCCCAAAGCGTAACATTTTACGCTAGTTGACAAATCATCTGTATATTACGCTTCCGGGCACCCAACACATCCCTGTATTACAAGATTGAAAAAATGAGGAAACATGAGAACCATTTGCAATGAATCTACACATGTACATTTATTTACTTAAATTCCTTTGGAAAACAGTAACTCAGGTTAGGGATAAGGTTATGGTTTGGGCTGGAATAAATGGGTGGAAGGTGTATTACTGTGGGAGCGTCATTCTACTGGATTTCATCCATAACCCGGCACGTAGCATAAGATCTATCAGCTGAAAGCTTGGCATAAAGCTTGGTATGTATGCAACGTATTCTTAAAAGAGCTGAGGAAACTGGACAAGTGGAAGACAAAAGAACAAGTGGCACCGTGAAAAATTACCTTTATAGGTGAAGAGTATCCGAAAGTCTTGTTCTTAAGAAAAAATCCAGCAAAGACCTGACGTCTTTTGCTGGGGCAAAGACCTATGTTGGAGATCTTGTCAAACCTTGATGGAATTGTGAATGCAGAAATTTACCATCAGATTTTGATCCACCATGCAATCTAAAAACTGGCTGGTAATGACTT